>NC_138029.1:32300663-32900663 GCF_964106645.2 Podarcis pityusensis
CGTACCTACGGGACCGCCTCTCCTGGTATGTCCCACAGACGAACTTACGGTCTTCAAATAAAAACATCTTGAAGGTCCCAGGCCACAGAGAGGTTAGGCTGGCCTCAACTAGAGCCAGGGCTTTTCCGGCTGCGGCTCCGATCTGGTGGAACGCTCTGTCACAGGAGACGGGCCCTGCAGGACTTGACATCTTTCCGCAGGGCCTGCAAGACAGAGCTGTTCCACCAGGCCTTTGGTCAGGGCGCAGCCTGACTCCCTCCTTTGGCAATCTTTACAGAACTTTAGTTTATGGTTGCCATCAATTTTGATTTTAATTAATTTTTATAATGTTTTTAGAATGTTGTACTATTTTAGTGTTGTTAGCCGCCCTGAGCCCGGCTTCGGCTGGGGAGGGCGGGATATAAATAACATTTATTATTATTATTTATTATTATTATTATTATTATTATTATTATCACGAGCTCCAAAGACAATCCCTTGCATTTTTTATTTATTCTGCTCTTCTCCTACTCCGTTCTCAAGAGCATCATGGACTTACTCATCTTCTGAAGAAGCTTCCATTCCTCCTGCAAGAATGCTCCATAGTGACCTATATACAAACACACACACAAAGAAAAACCACCCACAAAATCACGGCCTAGTAGAGACACATTGATAGGAAAGTTTTTGACATAAAAACAGGTAAGTATAGATGAAAACTATAACTGCAGACCCACAGTCATGTTTCTACTTAGGCAGGGAAAGGGAAACATCACGTTGTTTTTTCAAAATGTATTTAGAAAATAAACATAGTAACAAACTATTATCTCACTCTTTATGCCAGAACTGCAAGGATTTGAAATTTGCAGCACAGAGTTCTAATTACATTCATATTCTGCTCACACCAACTAGAGTTCCTAAAAGCCTGGTCTGTCCTTCCATTACCTGACTACAGAATCTGCTTCCTTTGTTTCCTAAATAGTCTTTTAAATTAGAGAAATATAAGAAGCTTAAATTATAAGGCATCAGCAGGGTGTTACGTGAGACAGCACTTAAACTTTATGAGAGGTTTAAAATGCATATACCATTAAGGTCTGATTCAGAGTCTGATGCACAAATCAAGCCTGCAACCCTAAACACACTCACTGGATGGTAATTCATGTTCAACGTCTCAGTAAACATGTTTAAGACTGGACTGTAAAGTTTCACAAATTAATCCAGATTAGAATTGCTCAAGAGCATTTAGTAATGCCATGCTATGCACTTTTACTAAGATGTAAATCCTACTGTGTTTAATGGGGCTTCCGCCCATGTAAGTGTGAACAGCATTGCCATCCAAATTATCTAAGGTTTTGGTTTGCACATACCTCTTTTTGCAATCATTTGAGGACACCCCAAATTCAAGTCAATAGCATCACAGTAATCTTGAGCCAACAAGGCAGCCTGGACAAACACTTCTGGGTCATTGGCACAGAACTGTGAAACAGGCATACAAGCCAAAGAATAAGTGAGAGGCAACTTTAACACCCAACTATGACAATACATTTATAAAACAAAACAACAACAATTTATTTATACCCCACCTATTTGGCTGGGTTTCCCCAGCCACTCTGGGCAGCTTCCAACAGAATATTAAACAGAATAAAACTTCAAACATTAAAAACTTCCCTAAACAGGGCTGCCTTCAGATGTCTCCTAAAAGTCAGATAGTTGTTTATTTCCTTGACATCTGGTGGGAGGGTGTTCCACAGGGTGGGTGCCACCACCGAGAAGGCAGAATCCAGTGGTCCTTGGGAGGGCATCCTTGGGGACCACAGGAATTTGCAATTTCTTTGTCAATAGACAGAGATGAAGGTGCACCCACAGAGGCCTCCTAACTAAAGCCCTTCCTCTGCTCTTGGTGCTCTGAGAGGGCAAAAAGGAGGCATTCTAGAATGGGGGATCAGGGGAGGCACCAGATCCGCTAGAATCAAAACCTGACACACCCCTAGAACAAGGAACACATGCCAGCCCTGAAGTTGGTGTGATAATCCACTGAGAACAAAGGGAAGGAATTATTTTCTTTTTAAGTCAAGGCGAAGGGGAGGGGAAGACACAGCTCCTGCTTTCTGCCATGAGCACAGCAGGGCTTGGATTGGGCAGTCCTTTTGTCTCAACTCTTGCCTTCCATGACCCAGAAGGGGAGAGCTTGGCTTGCTAGACATGCCTCTTCTTGTCCTTAAGGTTATGTGCAATTATTATTCTACAATGGCTGTTGTAACACTAGCTATTTTAAAGCCATTTCTTCCAAAAGCCACCATTAAAGGACATCATAAAAATATAAAGCGAAATTATGTGATAGCTATTACCTGCACAATCAAAGGTCTATCTTCAGGGCACACATCACAATACAAGTTTTCTTTACGGTAATTGGCATCTCTGACAAAGACCTGAGCATGCAGCATAGGGGTATAACACAGCTGGGCTCCATGGCGGCGACTTAACAGTCTCCAAGCTAGTTCACTCTGATCCACCATGGGAGCAACCACAAAACGGGCACCTTTCAGCGTGTTTCTCCAGAACTCAAAGCCCTCAAGTTTGGGCATCTTCCTTTGACTGGAAGAAAATGGAAACAAAAGGTTCTCTAATAGATTCTAGTAAGCAAGCAACAGTTTATATGGCTTTTAGCTTTGTTCCATACACAGCTCTCTGCAGTAAGCATGCTAAAAAAATGCACAAAACATGCGGGGAACCCTTCCTCCCCCCCCCAAAAAAAACCCACATAAAGAAAACAACGCAAGAAGAATAAATGTTTGTAGAGCCCTGTAATGTGCAATTCAGATACTTACAGGTCTCTTCTATGTTCTTCTAGGTGATTGTTAGTGAAGAGCAAGAGCAAATAACGAGTTTTTACAGGATTACACAGTATCCCATATTTTGGAATATCCTGCATTTCCTACTTGTCTTTTTATATTTTATGATCATCATTTGATGATTCTGTGAACATCAATGTGAGCTGTCTGACACTACAGTATTGCAAAAAAAAGATTCACAACATCACAGCAACACTCATTTTGATATTTTTATCTGATCTATTGTAACATTACTGTACCTTAGCAAGCCAATGCTCAAAAGTGATGTTATATTAAGACACTACTATACAAATAGCACCAATGCAACACTTTCATCTTCTTATCCTTAGATCATTCCGGGGGGGGGGGGGGGAAGTATTGCAAGAAAAAGGGGCTGTGGACCAAAGCTTCAAGGTAAGTGATAGTCATACCACTCCCTGCAAGGCTGGGGATACCCACCTGCTGCCTCACATCAGTCCAGTCCAGAGCTGACAAATATGTACATGCCAAAAGTTTGGCCAAACTGTGGCTTAGACAGGCCATCCAAAAAACATCCCATTCTGCCACTGATTCCCTCCTCCTCAGCCTACTATTTTGCTAAGTCCAAAACAGCAGCATTGGGGGAAGCACAATGGTGGCAAAGGAGCCACCCCAGCTGTCCCTTTGTGGCTCACCTGTCTCTCCCCACCCCTGCTGTTCTGTCACCATGGTGCCAGCATTTAAGTTCCAACTAAACTGCAGCGAGGCACAGAGGACTGGGATTTTAAGCAGGGGATTGCGAGTACATTGATTTGCTTAGAGCAAGCAGATTGCTCGGTTTGCCTACTACTTGTTGTGATTATGGCTTTATCAACTTGCTTACACACTACACCGAAAGCACATTTTTGTGGAGGCAAAGCTATTGCAGGTGTGTTTTAGTCTCTCTCCCTCTCTTTTGTCAACTGTTCATTTTAATTAAAGATGCAGGTTGTTTTAAACTGCTTTTATTCATCATTTAAACGTGTCTTGTAAACCACTAAGGAGGTCTTAACACAAGCAAGCGGCATAAAATACAAAGGAATAAATGAAAATGTAAAAAAAAACCAACCCTTCAGTGGAGGCTCCCCCATCCCAGCCAGGTAGGTTTGCATGTTCTTAAGGTCAGATAAATAAAAGAAGGAAGAGCAGCTGGTCTATGGCGCTAGTGATATACCCCACCCCACCCCCTTTGCAATAGAGCAACAGGGGCCGGTTCCGCGCTCCTTTCTAGGCTGGCATTATCCTGGAAGAAAAGGAGCTGCGCTGAAGAAGGCGAGGCACCTGCAGGGGGAAGGACCTTTCGGGGCCACAAGGCTTTCCCTGCCGCTCGGCTCTAAAGCGCGCCCAGCCCAGCGCTGCTCAAACAGGGCGGCCGCCCTCGAGGACTTAGGCCGTGAGCCGCGCCCTCCCGCCTGCCCGCCCGCCCGCCAGAGTACACGGCCCCCTCGCCCGAGCCTTCCGCTCTCTCCCTCTCCGGTACCTGGTTCCTACTGAGGCAGAGCCCCGGGCAGGGCGCTGAGACAGCCGGACGGCGCCTCCGCCATGCCACTCCGACCGGCACAGCGGCGGTGCAACTTCAAACGGGGCTCCTTCGGAAACGGAGGCGCGGGCGGAAAGGGGCCGCGAGGAAACCCGGCCCCTCCCGGCCTCCCCCTAGCGGACAGGTTCGCCCAGGCTAGGAAGCGCCTTATTGCCAGCTGCGCATTTAAAGCTCTCACAACGACAGCGGGGCGGGCAGCGAGTTAGCAGAATACCCCGGGGCAAAAAACACCAGAGAATTGTTCAACACAAGAAGGTGGGGCGGGGGAGAGTTTTTATATATACCTGATGTTAGCCGCCCTGGTCCTGGCCGGAGAGGGCGGGGTATAAATTATATATATATAATATTTTGATTTTGTTCTGTGAACCACCCTGAGACCTTTGGGTATAGGGCGGTATATAAATTCAATTAATAATGAAAATAAAAAAGAAAGGGAAAGGACCCCTGGATGGTTAAGTACAGTCAAAGGCGACTATGGGGTTGTGGCGCTCATCTCGCTTTCAGGCCAAGGGAGCCAGCATTTGTCCACAGACAGTTTTTCTGGGTCATGTGGACAGCATGACTAAACCACTACTGGTGCATGAAAACACCATTTACCTTTCCGCCGCAGCAGTACCTTTTTATCTACTTGCACTGGTATGCTTTTGAACTGCTAGGTTGGCAGGAACTGGCTGCTGTGGGGATTCAAACCGCCGGCCTTCTGACTGGCAAGCCCAAGAGGCTCAGTGGTTTAGACCACAGCGCCACCCGCTTCCCTACAATAATGATAATAAGGCATGTAGTACTGTAGGAAAATTGTGGTTTTGTTTCCTTCGACACTGGTTGCAATAATAGCACAGAGTGGAATGTGGCTGCATGGGGTAGCTAGGGCAAGGGCCAAACTCTCTCCCCACCCTTTCCTGAGTTGTGAGATTATTCCTTTGTATGCTGTCTGTGAATTTAGGCATGTGCATGTGTGTGTGCGTGTGTGTGAGTGAAAGAGAGATATTTATTTATACCCACCTTTGAGTCAAGGGCAGAACTGAAAATTACTAGATAAAAGGACTGCTGCTGTTCAGCACCCGTCTCAAGTGCTCTTCTGATCTCCCAAAAGGTGTAGTCACACTTACTCTATTACTAAGTCATGAGGTCATTGTATTGTGCATTTTCTTGTCCCTATCAGCAGCAGTCAGTAAGTGGAAAATGCATGATGTGGCAGCATTGTGCTATGGGTGAGAGATATTATATGTAAGAAGGGACTTTTGGAGAACTCAACACAGGGATACCACTTCCTGTGCTGGCCCTGTGTTTTCATTTGGTACCTAGTGCGGGCCTTGCTGGTCATAAGTACACGATTTCATGTAGGTGAATCAGTTGTCAGTTTGTAAGCAACTTTTACAGACTTGTTAAGAGCTACTGGTTTTCATTTTGTCCTAATCTTGTTTACATTTTAACAATGAAAAATGTACTGTTAGTGGCTTTATTGTATTTGTTTCCATATAATGAGGAGAGAAGAAACTATTTGAGTTTGGGCATGGTTGTTTTCTGCAATGTGAAAGTCTGTGGACCGACTTGTACTGACCAAGCAGGAGCCCATGAGGACAGATGAGGCTTGGTGGAAGGAGAGGTGCTCCCCATTTATATGGAGATTATGTTCTGAGGCACTGCGCGTATTAGTGAAATTGTGTATAATTGAAACCCATTGAAAAAGTCTGCAACACCCCATTTCACTCTGCTCCGCCCTGCCCCCACCCCATTCCACCTCCATCCTTTTAGTAACATTCTAGTGACGTCTTTATGTTGTTTCTGGGTCACTTCCGGGCAATGCTTTTTTCCTAAAAGATGTTTAGGGGTACTCTCATTTCATCTGAGACTTGGGAAACACCATGACAGGAAATGAGGCTGCCATCGGGGGTAGCAACGGAACTGACAATTCACCGTACTAGAGAAGAAACTATTTTTTAAAAACGTCTTTAGTTTCTTCTGTTAGATTCACAAAATGTTTAGGCATATGCGTCCCCCTGTGTCCCCCAAGAAAAAAAGCACTGCTTCTGGGTATACAGTCGCTCACATAGTGAACATGTGTAAACAGGGGGCTGCCTGTACTCAGTCAGTCAGGCTCCAGGGGTCAGCAAACTTTTTTAGCAGGGGGCCGGACTACTGTCCCTCAGACCTTGTGGTGGGCCGGACTATTTTTTTGGGGGGGGTGGGAGAACGAATTCCTATGCCCCACAAATAACCCAGAGATGCATTTTAAATAAAAGGATACGTTCTACTCATGTAAAAACACGTCCATGGGCCAGATTTAGAAGGCAATTGGTGCTGGATCTGGCCCCCAGGTCTTAGTTTGCCTACCCATGGGCTAGCCAGTAGGGCCAGGCAGTTACTGCAAGATCTTAGATAGTTCCGAGCAGACAAATTGTATCCACCGAGCCCTTATGTATTCCTCCTGGCTTTTACCCTTCTCAGACTCTACCCATTTCATGAGACCTAAGAACCTTAAAGAGCATACCACTCTGCCTCCCTGTTAGATCCCGCCTAGTGTGTTGCTTGTGGTGATAAGCAAGCACTGGGGAGCGTGAGATTCCTAGTGTAGAGAGAGCGGGATCCTCAGAGGAACCTGGCTTTTTTGGGGGGGGGGGTTCCTTGTTCAGGAGTATGTGATTCAAGGGGCTCCCAACGAACAGGATCAGGCTCCAGCTTGGTCTTGGGTCCTGGGGCCTTCATGACTTGTGGTGCTGACTCTTCTTCTCTTCCTTCTCTGGGTCAGTGTCAACAGGTGGCAGCATTGCTCAATTTTGTATAAGCAAAATAAACGCACACGCTTAAAACATGCATGGGTAGTATCAAATGCTAGCTGTTGGCACAGCTAGATATGATCAGATATGTTAATCACAGTAAACTAATGGGAGCTAAGATGCAATACAGACTCCGGTAAGTTGTTTATTTAAGCAGACTCCACTCAACATGGGACAACTTAAAAGTTTACATGGGACATGGTAAAGCTTAGACATTCCTGAATTAATAGCTTTTGTTTTGAAATAAATAATGCAAGAACTTTTATCTTTCTTTCCCCCAAACATCTCAGTGCAAGTATGCATTCTGTATCCCAATGTTACAACTAGCAGCCTGAACATTTGCTTAAGAATTGCCATAAGTAATGCTCTCTAATAATAAAAACACTATACCGTACTTCTGGTTTAATTACTGCAAATTGGCTCCTTTATATAATGACTAATGATCAGTGTGGATTCAAGGCTGCCTCAGCTATTAAGTAGGCTTAGGCTGCAATCTTATACAGCAACCTGGGAGCAAATCCTCATGAACTCAGTGCGGTATAAATTAGATGTGTTGGAATCCACCGCTACGGAATCTGGAGCGAGCTGTAAAATCACACTCTTTCCCCCAGTCCTTCCCATTGCACACATAACTAAATCTGTCCCTTTAAGCATGCTTTCTTGACTTTTACTTTGAATATTTTAAAAAATAAAAACAATGTTTTTATAGTGCTTGGGAGAACTTTTTGTTGCTCTGAAAAGCAGTATAGAAATGCTTAAAAAACCAATTAGGACACTCCAAACCTAAGCCCTTGAAAACATGCCCTAGCCTTAATTCAGAAGTATATATTTCATTTCTATCAATAGACATTTCTCTTTAGAAGAGAGACATCTTAGACTATAATTTAGGATGACTGCACAGATGTGTGGGGTGGGCGGGGGTTGTGTCAAAATGGCAAGTACCACGCCTAATGTGTGTTCATTCCTTTCTTTTGAAGGTTAGAGCAGTGCTTACATGGGTAGGAGCTCCCTTGCCAAATTTGGGATTGAGGGCAAATTAGTTCTCCAGCCATTGTTGGACTAAAACTCTTGTCATCCCTAGCTAGCAGGACCAGTGGTCAGGGATGGGGATTATAGTCCAAAAACTGCTGGAGATCCAAGGTTGGGGAAACCCTGAATTAACATGAACAGTGCAAACAATGCTTGATGCTCAAATGTGCTGTTTAGGCCACAGTTCTAGGCAAAGTTACCTGAGAGTAAATATCCATTGAACTTAATGGAGCTTACTTCAGCATATACATATAAAGGATTACAGTGGTAATGTTATATGTAATGCATAAAGATTTTGAGAGCAGCCTAAGAGAATCCCACATTTTCGGATTTCAGAGTAAAAACAATTCAGAACTAGCCTCGCTACTGGAAAGATTCCACCCTAGTTTTTAGCTTTATTACAGATCACCTGCCTATGGCACACAGATTAGCTCCTGCAAGTAAGTTGGTTTAAACAGCCCTCATACCCCCTTCACTTCAGGTATGCTGACTTATTAAGACTGCAATCCCAAAAAACATTTTGGAAGAAGCCCTGTTAAACTCAGTGGGACTTACTTCTGAATAGAAATGTATAGGATTGCACTGTAAACCTACTCAAATGTGTCCCCTGGATGAATTTTTCCTGTAAATACTAGCACTTTTAACAGCAGTTCTCAAAGCAGCTGGCATGGTGGTTAGCCCTGTTCCACTGATGGGGAAATGAAGGCAGTTAAGTTGATGAGCTTCTAAAACCACAAAAGAAGAAAGAACTAAGAGGAACATTTGAGACTACATGATTTCCAGTCATGTAGCATGGTTATTTGATTATACATGCATGAGGCATCAAAGCAAGAGGAAGCCACTGTCCAATGAACTTGGATAAGGTTTTTGCAGCCACCAAGCTATAGTACCTGAAGAAATTGGGGGTGTATCTCTCCCCACCCCGACCCCTGCTTCCAGAAAGGAATAGAAAATGCAAGTAAACATTAATAAGCACAGAGTATAGAAATAAGAGTCAAGGAAAGCCATGGCAGAGTTTAAGTCACCTTTAATTCCAGGAGAGCCACAAAAGAAAGGGGGCTCCAGAGCTTTTTCACCAAAGGAATGTAAAAATGAAAATGAAAACACACACACACACACACACACACACACACAAAACAGAACAGGTCTGATCTGAAAACGTATTCATTTTACATTTCAGATTTCCAAGGAATTTTTCCTTAAAATTAAAAACTAAAACCAGCCACTAAGCTGCCTGTCCACAGAGGATCACCTAGCCAACCAGCTCCCAGCAGGTATGGAACTTGTGTGCAATCTCTATGCCCCAGCACTAATTAAAATAACCCAGCAGAGAACCTGGATTCTAAAGCAGTTTGGGGAGGCACAACAATCCTGCTGGATACTGATTGCTCCATGTGTCTCCTCTGTATCATTGTTGCAGCAAAGATGTTCCGATTCTTCTACAAGCATATCCAACATAGATGAGGCAAGAAAAGGCTTACTGCTTCCAGTTTTTGTTTTTCCAAAGGGGTTTTAGGCAAATATTCATAACTACTACAGACTTCTTTTTTTGGATGGATGAGAAGGGGAGATGGTTCAGCTGTGGGAGGGTTAAATCAGGTTCTTGTCAACAAGAACTCATATGAAGTCTGAGCAACCCTTGAAGCAGCAAATGGGGCGGGGGGAATTAAGAAGCTAGATTGAAAGTATTTGGGGGAAATCACCACACTGGGTGCAGAAAGCTGTATACATCTGATCCATGCATTTTCCAGATGAATGCAGGAATTATCTTAAAGTTGCCCCCAACCTCTGCTAAGGTAAAGACGCTATACATGCTCCAAGCTTGGATTCCCTTCCATCAGAGACTGAATATGGGACCAGCAACATAGCAGAAGCAGCTTCACCTCTCTGTGGAGAAAGGTGGTGCTTATCATAGGAATCTATCTTCCATTCCAAATGACCACATTGTTCTAAAGATGAATTTTGGTTTTAATTTTGTAAAAACGAGGCAACCAAACAGCCGCAGGGGGAAGAAATACTCCACAATCAAATATTTTGTCCTTATCATTTAGCCAATCACAAATTAAAACAGTGAGCCTCTAATAAAGTAACAATAAAATAAATACCTAGAATATTTCAGATTAGAAATAATAGTTACAAAAAAGCCTCAGTGGAATTAACTTACTGATACTGCTACAGAACTGACTCTTTCACAGACAAATGCGCCTCCAAAATCAGTTGCAGCTTCCCTCCTTACTCCCTAGGCTTGGTCAGTTTCACTTATCCTTTGGAATACTTCTAGACAACAATACAATACAATACAAAGCACAAAATACACACACACAGTCTGCTAATTCTTTTTTTTGTGTGTGTACTGCAAATGGTGTAAAATGTTGCCCTCGATACAGGTCCTTGCAACAGTGCAAAAATAATGTCACTGCACTGGAGAGAGAGGGGAGGGGGACTCTGGCCATTTGGACATCCTAGACTTGGCTGCGGAGCAGATGACATGATGGATTACAGGAAGAGTTCCTTGGGGTTGTCCTAAGGGTTAGCTTTGAATTCTCTCTAGCAATGACAGTAAAGTTTCTCAAGTATCTAGCCTTCTCGAACACTGTCCCGAGGTTCTGCCAACGAGCTATGGATGATCCCAGTAATTGACTCAACACCATCTCCTTCCAGGATCGTGCGATGGTCCCCTTCAACAATGTGGACAAACACTTTCCCGTCACAGACCTGCACAGGGCACAAAGATATAAAAGAGAACATCACACACACACACTTTTTTAGTTTCATACACCTTCTGCCTTTCCATTCAGGAGAATGAGAAGGAACTCCTAACGACCCTTTTCTTCTTTTCACTACTTTCCACATTTTCTTCATCTTCTTTAAATCAATCACAACCAAAGACATGTCAAGCAAGGCCTAAGACCTTTTTCTTTTAGGTTAATCATTCCATAACCTAGCAAACTAAATATTCAGCTGCTGCTGCTGCTTCATAGGCCAGAAAAATACTTGCAGAAAGTAAAGGTAAGGAGTTGCATCAAGCATTTGAGCTCTACATCATGTGCTGTTAAGCTTCGACTTTTGGAGCACTTCAGTTTTCAGTGAGGGGCAGAGATGTTTAGAAGATGGCTACAAACCATCAAGCAAGCTAGTTTTGTTGATTTCAATGGGACTTAAAAGCACACATAACTAGATGATGGACTGCAACCTATGTTACTTTAAGGGCTGTGGTGGGTGAAAATCCACAAAAAACCTTCCAGTTTCTTCTGTTAATGTTACTAACCTCTGAGAGCTTGTAGTCTCCTCCAAGACCTTCTCCGTACTCATTGTGGGTCTTTGCTTTCAGTAGCATCACGTTGCCATGATACTTGCTCTGAGGCACATACTTGTCTCCTGCCTTCAGTTTCTTGTAAAAGGAAGCAGCAGCAAAGGCAAGGGCCTCGTGGCTGAGGTCTCTGTGATTTTGAGTTATCAGATCAACAGACGCGTTTATACGAGCTTCCAGATCTGGTAGGGGTAGAAGAATCTCCAGCAACTGCAAACGGTACAAACAGGAAAGCTTTACTACAAGGTGCAGTTTCTAGAGTGAAACTGTTGTGAGCAAAATGTGCTCCCCCCACCCCAGCTGTGAACAGTGCCAAAGAGCATTACCTTATTGTATTCCATGCCAGTGAACTGCTGAACAAAGGCACACAATGCTTCGGTTTCTGCTTCAGCCTCGTTTCCTGGAGTTAGCTTGGCTCTGTAGCTCTGGCGGGAGAGGACGGAGCACCAGAAAATTCATGTTAATCTTAGACAAAGAATTGAATTTTAGCAAAGGCACAAGCCCAAACCCCTTTGTGCCAGGCTCGGAGGAGGTGGGTTGGATCTTCCCAGCCCTGCCTGCTTCCACCAGCCTCTGCTTGCTGAGCGACAACAGTGTGGAGCTCCCTCTTTCTCCCACTAATATCCAGTGGGATCTCAGTTTGGTCTCCAGCTTGCCTTACAGAAATTGATTCAACAGGAAATGGGAGGCAATTCACATATGTGCACATGCAATAAAATACATGGTTGCGTGCTATTCCTACATGGAAGTGTAATCTTTTCCAAGTGGCTCTTGTAGCTGGATTGGTCTCTTACCTGAGTATGTGCTGCTACATAGGAGTGAGAACCATCAAGCAGGAACAGGCTGTTGGGTAAATGGGAGGGATTCTGCTGAGCTTCCAGCTGACGACACATTTCAAAAGCAACACAGGCACCAAAGGAATATCCAGAAATCCGATAGGGGCCTTCCGGCTGCACTTTTTTAATGCAGTCAATGTAATAGGATGCCAGGCTCTGTATACTGTCCACAGGAGCAGCTAGTAGTGAGAAGAGGTAAAATGAGGAGAAGAATCAGGCTATGGATGATCACGGTCACAATCTTTAGAACGTTGCTGTAAAGAGCCAAAATTCCAGACTGTGGAACTGAAATAAATTAGACAAGTTTCTGCCGTTTCAAAATTGTTACTTTTTTAGAATATGGATAATTTTTGTCATGAACAGCAGAGATGTTCAGTCTGGACTGAACCTCTGAGCCTCTGGCAGCAAATGCTTACTTTTTGTAACATTTTTTCTATTAAGAGCCTTATAATATATATACTTGTGCTTGTATTTGCATGTATTTTTTTCAAGTGAAAGTTAACCTCAAGGTTTAGGGGGAAAACCTACTCTATATAGTTGCAGAAATCTTAATTCTGTAATTTACTACATGCTAAATGCAATGAAGACATCTGGATTCTGCCTACATGATTGAGGAACAGACTCATAATCAACCATCATGGCTAATTTCAGCCTCCACTCTTTCTGGAACCCTTTCTATGTTTTAAAGCAGACTTCGTCAACCTGGCGCCTTCCAGATATTTTGGACTACAAATCCCATCATCCCTAACCATTTGTCCTGCTGGCTGGCTCTAATGGGAGTTGTGGTTAAAACCATCTGGAGGACACCAAGCTGGGGAAGGACTGCTTTAAAATATACCATTTTGACTTGGTGCTCCCCTCCCCAAATTAAAGGAATAAGTGGGAGGTATGAGGAAGTCCAGAAAATAAGTAATTTAAAATTGGAAATGGAAAAGAGAGTTTGTTTTTAATTGTTATGTTCTATGTTTTCATTGTTAAGTTTTGTACTGTTTTTTTTGTGTGTTTTTTTTTCTTTGTTTAAAACTTTAATAAAAAATTATTTAAAAAAAAAAAATTAAAGGAATAAGTGTTTTGTCCCAAAGGAATCCTTATTCCAGTGGTAAATTATCACCATATACCTCTCTTATGGCATGGAGACTTCCCCATGTACACACACACATGGACAAAATATGCTTGTATTCAGCAAATTGGAATGTTTGTGAAAGATGTAAATTGATCCCAGCTACATTGACAAGGATGACCTCTGGATTAGACAATCAATAAACATCACAGAACTACCTTTTGTGCACTGAAGTCCATAGGCTTGTATACGTAGTTTAGAGACAAGGTTGTTGAAAACTGAGAGAGATCCCTCAATAGCGTGAATGAGGAAGAGAGGCGGCTCCGTGCTTTTCACCTCATTCAGTTGCAAGACAGTTGGTCCATCTGGATTAACCAACAGGTTGTTAAAGTCCAATCTGGGTTGCTCTGCTTGACTGCCTTTTGTCTCATGGGATGATGCTTAAAAAAAAGCAAGTTACAGAAACAGAGTATGAACCAGTTAATGCCACATTCAGTCTCATAAGATAATATAAGAGCAGGTTGTAGGTTGGTTTTGGGACTAGTATCACTTGGCATACCCAGAATATCATTGGGCAGGTGTGGGTAAACCCCCCATTACCAGGACTGCTTATATCTGATTTCAAATGCAGAATCAATTGTGCAATGAGCTTTTATTTTTTGGAATTAAACAAAAAAAAAGTTATCCTCAGAGAAAACAATACACAATAGTTCTAGACTATATGTTGACTACATAGAAAACGAAAAAAGTACTCAATCTCTGTTGCTTCTGCAATAAAATAAAGAAGAAGAGAAGAAGAGTTTGGATTTGATATCCCGCTTTATCACTACCTGAAGGAGTCTCAAAGTGGCTAACATTCTCCTTTCCCTTCCTCCCCCACGACAAACACTCTGCGAGGTGAGTGGGGCTGAGAGACTTCAAAGAAGTGTGACTAGCCCAAGGTCACCCAGCAGCTGCATGTGGAGGAGCGGAGACGCAAACCTGGTTCACCAGATTACGAGACTACCGCTCTTAACCGCTACACCACACTGGTGTTATTGCATCTATCTTCCCTGCTCCCAGGTAGCTAGTAGCAGTTTTTGGGTGGGTATTGATTGGGCAAACAGCATAAGAGGAAATGGTGAAAGACTCCTTAGGCCCAATCCAAGTGGCATTCCCATTTAGCTGCTTTGGGAGCTCTGAATCGTGGCTCACCCATGTCATGTCAAGGCTGGCCCTGGAAACTAGAAAACCCTTTCTCTGGGTAGGTAGGGAGCTCCTATCTACATCACCCCTTCCTTAAGTGTCACAAACCCAAAGTAGGGCAGATTTTAACCCACCAGACATACTTACTGTCTGTGGTCCCTGGTTTTGAAGAAAATTCTCGTAGTTTGTTAATGGTAAGCAACCTGACATCTCTCATTGACATGACAATGTCATAGTCCCTCTCCAGGGTTTGCCGCACTTCTACACCCATCAAAGAATCCAGGCCCAGATCAGCCAGGGAGGTGTCAGCATTTAGGCTGCTTACGTCACGGACACCTATGAGAAAGAAATACAAGTTGTTGTTTTTTTTTACTGCTGCTCAAGCCCCTCCAAACTGTCAATAATTTCTTCACAGATCTCTTTTCCTCGCTGACACAACATTGCTATGTATTTATTTAAATGCGTTTTTAGCATAGCTGTCAACGTTTCCCTTTTTTTTAAAGGGAAATTCCCTTATTCCGAATAGGATTCCTCGCAAGAAAAGGAAAAAGTTGACAGCTATGGTTTTTAGCCCACTCTAGCGTAAAAACCCTCACCACTCTAGCATAAAACCCCTCACCAAGATGATTGCTACACTTTAAAATACATAAGTAAATAAGCGAGCAGTAAAAAAGAAAAGAAAAACCAAATTTTCAGTACATTAATCATTAAAATAGTAAACAAGATAGTAGTAGCAGATAAAACAGTAACCTAAAATTAACAAAATGCTGACTGGAATAAATAAGTCTTTAAGATCCTATAACAGGTCAGCAAAGAAAGGGCCATGTATTTTTCCATTCAGATACCGCACTGCATTCTCATGGCATTCAGTTTTATATGATTTCCTCCCTTTCATTAACCACATTTGATGCACTATTTCAAACTGTATAATAATTAGATCAACACCTTCAGCTAAGTTCCCAAACTCTTCCTCAATGTTTTATCTGATATATTTGTTTAAACTTTAAAGCAATGGTAGCTTTACAAACTGGTAGATACTCTTTGCCCCAAGGAGGCTGAAATATAAATGACGGGGAACACGGATGAATGTTACGGGAGCTAAATTAATAAATGTCTGCTGAATTCATCCTGAAGTATTCACAGGGCACTCTTGCCTTGTGTATGAGTCGAGTTCCTGTGGCTAAGTATGTGACTGCATGGGCATAGACCAGGCATGGCCAAACTTGGCCCTCCAGATGTTTTGGGACTACAACTCTCATAATCCCTAGCTAACATGACCAATGGTCAGGGATGATGGGAATTGTAGTTCCAAAACATTTGGAGGGCCAGGTTTGGCCATGCCTGGCATAGACAGAGGAGCAGGATGTCACCAAAGGAGAAAGGGACAGATGCTGGTTTTTAAATGCTTGCCTTTTAAAACTGGTGGCAAAAGGTAGCCAACATTTCTACTCAGAGTCACTGAAAATAGTGGACCTAAGTCAGTCACATCCATTAGTTTTAATGGTACTACACTGAGTATGCCTGATGTTGGATACACAAGTTATTTAAGCAGCAGTATAAAACTAGAAAACTATAAGGAGTATATTTTGCATTCACTACAGGGAATAAATGGTTGTATTGCAGATATGGAAGAAGAATATTTTGGGAAATTAAAGTAGGATGTAATGAGGCCTTTACTACGTTATCTAAGAAGAAAATAAGCAGATCCAGAAGGTTTCGAGTCATTTAAATGTTGGGAAATGATTTGTGCAATGCAAGAGAAAGTAAGAGCTCAAATATATGTCCACATTACTGGTGTGTTAGGAAGGAATGATAATGATGGTGTTGACAGAGGGAAAGTGAGCAAACTAGCAATTTTAGAATGAGATCATCAAATGATGATAAGAATAAACAAATGATCATCAGAACATTTGACCAGTGTTTTTCTAAATTAGAAACAATCAACATACATTAAAGGCTATATTCAATACGCCTATGGTAAAAAGAATAATTCACACTACATAATTTGTTATATACAAATTATTTAGAATATAATATGAAAAAGTGAACAATAACATTAGCTCAAAGCAGAGGGAGAGAATCTGTATTTGTTGTATAACACTCCCACACTATATAGCCAGTATTTATGTAAGTGAAATATACAAATGGCTGAGAATTATCTTGAAATCTTATGTTCCAGTGGTTTAGAAATCAGTGTTTGAAGTCTGCTGGCCACTTTGGTGAGCAGAATATTCTTTAATTGCAAAGTTTAAACCACCCTCTCTTGGCATGACTACAAGGCTGGAAGTTCCACTTCTGTTTTAGATTAACTACAGTTAGCAATAGATCTGAACTTGAAACTGCAGTTAATATTAACTACGGTTTGTTGAAAATCAGCCACTTTCATATATAACATTTTGAAGCCGGCTGATTTCATCTCCCAACATTTAAATGACTCAGCACCTTTTCATGAAAGCACGGTTAAGGTTGATGGCGGTTTGTCTGAACTTCGTTTAGCATTACATGCAAACGCAGCCAGTGTTGAAAGAGGGTAGGAGGAAGTGGGCAGTATTCTGAATAGTTAGTCAGATGGAACCAAAAAGATATAAGACTTTGGACAAGAGAAGCGGGGGGAGGAGGCAGCGGTGGAGGAAGTCTCACGGGCACCTGGGGTGGCGCGCCCAGGGGCGGGGCAAACGGTGGGGCAAGCGGCGCCCATAGGGAGGGCACACGCGGTGCCCATAGGGACAGCCTGTCCGCTGCTGAGGCCCCGCGACGCACCCCGTCCCTATCAGTGCAGCGGCGATCCACCCAGGGGGGATTTTGTCACACACACCCCAGTTATGACATATGGGGTGTGCCGCTCCCACTTTCTCCGTCACTGGGAGGAGGTCTTTATTTCAAAGAAAGGATTGGAGCATAGTGGAAGAGACAGTTGCATGTAGAGAAAGTGGGGGGAAACAGGAGGGTTGTAAATGCTTCCTCATAATAACCCACTGTCTTGTGTAAGCCGTGCATGATGTGACAAGAATAGGTTGTTAAAAAATCGGATTTGCAGAACAAAAATCCCTATTTAAGGATTTATCAGATACAAAAGTAAAAGTATTATCAAAAATGTACAAACTGCTGCTAAAGTGGTAAACAAAAGAGGAATTTGTGAAATCAAGTATGATTTAGTGGGCCCAGGATGTGGGTCATAATATTAATTATGAACTATGGGAGAATTTATGGACGGTAAATATGAATTTTACGGCATGTTAAGCATTAAAAGAAAATATGATGAAAATGACCCACAGAAGGTACTTAAGACTTGCCAAACTAGCAAAAATGTTTAAAAAGGAAAAAAGGTAGTTCTGATAAGGTACAATAATGTCCTTTATATAAGGGGTGTGGAAGAAGGAGAAATGAGATAATAACTATTTTGGGGGGAAAGTTGTTGCTGTTTTTTAACTGTGCTAAGATATTTAGTTGTCCGGTTTTATTTGTTTGCTTTTTAAAGGTTTTGTCAAGTAACATTTTTTATGGCCAAAAAACAAACATTGTCACTGAAGAAAAATTACCACTATGGAAGAAAAATAAACATTCTATTTCTAACAGTTCTTAATGGACAATTAAAGAAATAAAGAAAAAGGGAAAAAGGAAAATGTTGGAAATGTAGAGGGACCTTTTTTCCACATGTGGTGGTCCTGTAAAGTGATCTGGGAATTCTGGGAAGTAATTTACAATGAATTAAAAAAGAAAATTCCCAAAAAAGCCTCTTGGGAATGGTAACAACAGAAGTCCTCACCCTCCCCAAAAAAGAGAATTTATTATTATATGCCACCACTGTGGCTAGAATCTTATTGGCACAAAGGTGGCGCTCGAGTAGGGTGCCCACTAAGGAAGAGTGGCAGTTTAACATGCTTGAATATGCTGAATTGGCAGGTGATATGATTGCTCTTACAAATGTGACCAGCAACAGAATACTGCTGGGTGGAGCAGGCGCTTTGTTCCAGCCCATCTCCCTGTTTTCCACAATTCCTCTCCTACAATCAGTCGGTATCCCTTGGCCACTTCGTCCTCATTAGGTTACACGTTAGAAGCCCTCCTCCCCTGCAAATATTTTTTTGTACTTCTGCAAACCTTGGGGTTCCCCAAGCCTGTTGAGGCCACCCTCTTGCACATGGATGAGGTCACATAAACAGTGGCATTGACAGCCTTAACACTGGAAATTGAACTGGAAACTATTCCTTTTTTTTCACATGTAAAGGTAAAGGTAAAGGTAAAGGGACCCCTGACCATTAGGTCCTGTCATGGCCAACTCTGGAGTTGCGGCGCTCATCTCGCTTTATTGGCCGAGGGAGCCAGCGTGCAGCTTCCGGGTCATGTGGCCAGCATGACTAAGCCACTTCTGGCGAACCAGAGCAGCGCACGGAAACACCATTTACCTTCCCGCTGGAGCGGTACCTATTTATCTACTTGCACTTTGACGTGCTTTTGAACTGCTAGGTTGGTAGGAGCATGGACCGAGCAATGGGAGCTCACCCCGTTGCGGGGATTTGAACCGCCGACCTTCTGATTGGCAAGTCCTAGGCTCTGTGGTTTAACCCACAGCGCCACCCGCGTCCCTTTTTTCACATGTAAGTTCCTGCTAAGCGTTTCCATATTCTGGTCCCCACTCTATAATTGTCTCACTTATGCTCTCCCGAGTCTGTGCCTTGTCCCACTTTGTTCTCTGTTATGTTCTCTCTCTCTTCCAAGTTTCAAAAATGAGGGAGGTGACAGGTCCACACCTTTAAAACCCACTCCTGTGCAAACCTCTGGCCATTTTTCCTCCCACACCTAATCCTCCTTGCATCCTCTTGCAACACACTGTTTTCCCCCTACGAAAGCCTACGCATGGCACAACTTTTCAAGAGCAACCCAGTTCTGTGAAATCATCCCCAGGGAACAATAGGGCTGATGAAAAAGTATGAAAAAGCATAGCAGGCAATAATCAGGCCAGGAGAGATGATGCAGTGCACGTAGCACAATACAATCCTGAAGTAACAGCAATGGATTGTGTGAGAAACAGTGGATATAAATAAACCACAGGAGTTGTAAAGAGGGCAACTTTTAATCTGCATGTTAATCAGATTTCAAAATGGTTCGTACTCTTGCAACTATTTCAGCAGCTCTGAGGGGAAGAAAAGGCCTTAACTGATGCTTCTGCTGTTTTGGTGTGCCCCCCCCCTCTCACACACACACAATTCCTGCATATCTACACAAAGGGTGTATGGGGCCACCATTATAAAACTGTGGCCGTGAACCTTGAGTTGCCATATTCCAGAAAGTGGAAATTCGGACACAAAAGCCGTTCAGCTTTTTTGGCAAAGTTGTTGAAGTTATCCCAAAAAAATTGATAGTTCCTTCATGGGTTGCCACACATCCGTGTTTTCTTGGACATTTTCGTGATTTCCTGTAATTTCCGATAGACAAATCCAGGGTATGTCAGGGAAAACACGGACATACGGCAGCCCTACCATGAACTATAATAAAATACTGTAAAAATCCTGCCAGCTACACAGTGTAGCAAATTTCCTGGGCAGATTCATTACAAGCACCATAGCTGGCTCATGCTGTTAATTCATTTCACACCAGGATAGCTGTTTTATGCTAACCACTGGAGATTTTCAACGAAGACAACATCACAGAATTGCCGCCCATATCCAGAGTGATATTTACCGAGAATGTGAGCAACAGCATCCACGAGGTCTTTCTGGCTGGCCCCATCACTTTTTGCCAACACTTTTTCTGCCAGGACGAAACTGGACATGACAGGCTGAGGCTGGTTGAGGAAGTGATCCAGAACTTCCAAGCATGAGCTGAGCCTCTGTGGCAGAGTCCCTCCAACCACAGTATCATTGGTGCCCATTGTCTCCAAGACGACACCCACGTCACCAATAGCGCCCCACTGTACTGCCAGGGCTGGAAAAGAAGACAGAACGCATGGTGGTGTTTATAGAGCATATGACAAAACAAAATAGAGCAAGCAGACAGAAACAGACTTGGTGGTGCACAAAAGGCATCAGGTGGCATATGCCTAGTTCTGTGAAAATGGTTTTTTGCCTTTTACTTTCAAAAAGAAATTCCTCGGGGCTGGAGGGACCGTGCTGTTACCTGGAAGCCCATCATGCCGTCTCTGTTCACAGATGCGCTCCATGGTGGAGTTGGCAAAACCATAATTGCTCTGCCCGGCATTTCCTCTTCCACAGCTTACCGAAGAGAAAACGACAAAATGGTCCAGCTCTGGGCACTTTTGACGGGTTACTCTAGGGGGGGAAACATCACAGGGAAGATGATTTGTTACTCATTTTCATGAAGAGTCCTCTCTCCCTCATCTTAAGTATCATCAAGTAGAACAGTTGTTCATATTCAGTCTTCACATGCTACTTACTGGTCCAGGTTAAGTGTCCCTGAATATTTGGGTTTGTTGACTTCCTGGAAAAGTTCTGGTGTCTGATTTTCCAGCATAGCATCTTTCAAGACCTATAGGAAACCAGGAATTAGTGTTTTTCACATTTGTCCCCCACTCAGTCAAGTCAAGATACAAATCACGCTTTCCTTTTCAAAACAAATATGGAAACAGAATAGCAAATTCTGGACAAAGGGCCAACCTGGATGTACTGTTGTAAATTTAAATTGCATGTCTAAAAACGCAAATGGTAGCCGTTGCAGAAGGAGGGGAATGATAATTAGTAGTTCTGAAGCTAGGGATGGTATGGTTAAACTCTCACACAATATTTGCCCTCCAGTGTGTGCTCTTTATATATATTTTTTAAAAATACAAGCATACATTTAAAGTCAAGTCTAGTTTGGTCCTAAGAAATCTAGCTAAGATATTTTTGAAATATAAATTAGTGATTCTTCCTGATGAGGGTCAGATAAGTTCTCCTCATGCATTGCTTCTTTTACACATGTACAACATTAACAACTAATAGAACATGCCCCCCCTCAAATTTACTAGGAAAACTCACCCCTGTCCTTCAAGTTCTGCTGACTACAAAATGAAGGGTAACATTCCATTTGGTGGCTGCTGCTTCTCCTATATCATAAGCATAACCCTAGAACCTCAGTATGACTTTCCTCTTTTGACTAAACGACAACAAGCGTGGAGCAATGGAGCGATAGTTTTCTGTCTTCATGACCAGCCTTCCCCAACCTGGTGCCCTTCAGATGTTTTAGACTATAACAGCCCTAACCACAGGCTATGCTGGCTGGGCTTAATGGGAGCTGGAGTCCAATGATATCTGGAGACCACCAGGAAGGTTGTTCTAGAGTCTAGATCTTTCCAGAACACACTGCAGAAGAAAGCTAATCAGAATTGTTGCCTGTTAACGCGGCCCAGCCAAAGCAAACAGCAGATAAGAAGCTATCACAGCCATGTTGATCTTGAGCCACTCACCATAGCCAAGTTGAAGATGCCCCCAACTGGTCCAAGCTGAGAAGCTTCTTGTATTAAGTGTTGTGCCCCTTCAAGAGTCCCGACATCACTGGTTGACACGAGAACTTGGACACCCAGCTGTTTCCATTCTTGGACCCGCTTAGCCTGATAACCTGCAAATCGTGAAAATCTAGAAATGAGACTCACTGGGCACTGGATATACTTCTCATTGCAATTATTCTTCTCAGAGGTCTCGCATTGCTTCACTTTCTGGTCAGTATTTTCCCCTTCTTTCTTAATAATGGGATTAATTGTTGTCTTTTGTTTAAAGATGAACAAGTGCCTTTGCTCCTATATATATTGTGAATTTCTTATGCTAAACCTAGATGCTTCACAACTCCATTTCAGGTTCTCTCCCCAACCTCACCCCACATAATTTCCCCACCTTTTTTATAAAAAAAAGCCTGCAACCATTGTTCTTCAACATCATGAACTGACCCAATTTCTTGACTACTGCTCGCAAACTCAAATCTTTCCTTTCAAATGCTTTTCATTATCAACTCACCAGTTCGGATGCCGGAACGAGATGTTAGCACAAGCTTCTTTGCTCCTCTTTCAATCAGCCACTGAGCCAACTCCAGCCCAAATCCCCCAAGGCCTCCTGTGATAATGTACGTCTTATTTGGTGGGCAAGAAGTCCTGGATATGGCAGAGAGCTGGGTTTGCTTAGCTTCCTTTGTGGAACATTTCTCTTCTTCGTGGACCTGCAAATGGTAGCACAGACAGTTCATCAAAAACAATAATCTACAGAAAAACTGAAGCATGCTCTCTGTTTTTATAGCCTTGGTTTATGCTCTGCTGGCAAAGGATATCCCATGCAAGAAGCAAATGATAAAGTGGAAGCAGGTGCTAAATGCTTTAGCTCATGAGTAGGCAAACTAAGGCCTGGGGGCCGGATCCAGCCCAATAGCCTTCTAAATCTGGCCCGTGGACGGTCCAGGAATCAGCGTGTTTTTACATGAGTAGAATGTGTCCTTTTATTTAAAATGCACCTCTGGGTTATTTGTGGGGTATAGGAATTCATTCATATTTTTTTCAAAATATAGTCTGGCCCCCCACAAGGTCTGAGGGACAGTGGACCAGCCCCCTGCTGAAAAGGTTTGCTGACCCCTGGTTTACCTAGACATGCAATCCCCTTTGGGCCAAGCTGAAGGTGGGAAAAGGCAAGGGCTGAATAGCTCTGTCTAGTGAAAAGCAGGGACATCCTCAGATTTCTGTCCCCTCCCCATATCATGTTAAGTTTCAGCAGTGCTTTTTTCCCCCTAGGTGGACGCACGGGTACGCATACTCCTAAATATTTTGTGAATCTAAGTTTGGCCTCATTGAGGGCCAGTATTTCAATATGAGTAGGAAAATGAGAATAACCCTAAACATTTTCTTTAGAAAAAAAAGCACTGAGTTTCAGTGAGAACAACAATCCCTCTTAAAAGTGTTGGGGTTAGAACTGCTCACACATTCCCCACAGTGGGTCCTATACTGATTCCCATATATCGTCAGTAAAGGCGCCAACAGATGCAGCTCCAGCTAAATCAGAATAAACTTAATCCACACTTTTGAGGTGCCCTGGTAGTAAGGCTCAGCCAGCTCACTAGTTAATGACCTTCCACTGGCAGGAAAAAGATTCTTCATTTAAACAGGCCTTTGGCCTTCTGAGCCAATTTGTTCTCAACTGTTCTCTGTTTTAATCTGCATTTTAAATTTCATTTACATGTCTTTTTTAAAATCTTATTTCTCTCTGGAGTTTTAACACAAACTTTTGTTATCTCGTTTGGATATTTCTGTGGGTTTTAAAAAATTGTTAGCTGCCTCCAGAAAAAGTGGAAAAGTGGGGTTTAAATGTAGTAAATAAAAAATACTAGTTGTTTAAAAACCTGTGAAAAAAGGCCTTCATTAAACACCTTTAGGCGCCAGGCAAAAACACTCCCTCTTTAACCAGGCCTTTGGCTGATTAACATACAATGCCCTTTTTAAAATATGCTGGGGAGGAGGGGTGTGTGTGTTACTGGGTGGTTGTTGTTGTTATGTATTTTGTGTCTTTATATTTTGATTTTATGTTGTAACCACCCTGAGACCTGTGGATATAGGGTGGTATACAAATTTAATAAAAAATAATAATAAATAGTGTTAATGCCACCTCTCATTGAATTTCCCTCTCTCACTCCTAGGCCTTACTATCACCACTCATAGCTGATCAGCACAGTTTGCACACACTTGGGTCACAAATGCAGTCTTTAGATCTACCAACCATACCTTGATCACAACTTTTCCAATGTGTTTTCCTTGTGCCATGTATCTGAAGGCAGCTTCTACCTCTTCTCTGTTGAAGGCAGTGGTCCGTAGAGGTTTCACCACACCGTCTCTTATGCCCTTCGTCAGCAAGTCGGACACTATTTCCCAGTCTTGGTTTCCCTCCTCAAAAATGGCATCTAAAAGGATCCCATGGAAAGCCACGTTCTTCAAGAAAAGGGCCATTCCTACGGGGAGCAACACAGGTTTATGGGCTTTACACTCTATTATGGTCTTCACAACCAGCAAATTCCCTTTGAATATTAAAAGCAATTCACATACCAGTGGCACAGGCAGAAACAGAAGCCTTTGAAACGAAACTGCTATTTTTGAGAGTAATAACTCCTGGATTACATGAGCAAGGCTTAAGAGAGGCCAGTTCCACAGAAACACCACCCACACAGATTCATTGCAAAATGTATTAGAGACAAGCATCATGTTATTATGATGCTAGGAGCAAGATGTTTAGGGAGAAAGCTAGCTCAGGAAGTGGTTTGGGGGCCACTGAAGAGTAGCGTGGTTTTGTTTCTCTGAATGACCATACTCATAAAATAAAAATAAAAATCCGAGTGAAATCTTACCAAGCGGTGTGTTGTTGGACAGGTCATATTTGCCTATTTCCAAGAAGCGTCCATGTTGAGCAAGGCAACGCAGACTGGCCTGAAGCTTCTCTTCTGATAAGGAGTTCAATACCAAGTCGACACCTGCAAATAGGAACAATATAACATTCCAGCACTGCACAGGATTCATGATGCCCTGTTTTCCTACTAAGCAATCCACATTTATGGACACACACCCAACTTCTAATTAAATCTTAAGCCCTGGAAAAGGCTTTATTACCTCTACCATTGGTGGTTTTCAGGACATGTTGCTCGAATGAGGTATTTCTAGAGCTGGCAAAGCTATTCGCATCAAGTTGTGGGAATCTTTTTTGGAGATATTCACGTTTCTCTTTAGAGCCTGAAATCAGACAATAAGCATTTTGTTTTAGTAAGCTCCAGTCCCTTGCAGGCAACTTTCTTCTGTAGAGGCCAACACTAAAGAGGAATAGAGCTGATTGTTTAATGCTTCCTGAAGAGATTCAAGAATTCACTGCCCCCCACAAAAAAGAATGAAATAACCAGGAAAAATTTTCTTAATCACTCCCTCCATGTTTATCTCTGTGGAATAAAACATAGGCATACTTGTGATGCATACACTCTTAAAATACTGCTTCAAAAAATAAAAAATAAACTACCTCCGAACATGAATGCCTTGTTCCAATTGAGTGTCAGAATGATCAGTAAGGGCACAAAACAAGGACAATAGGGTGACTAGAAAAAGAGTGTCTCTACTTACCCACAGTAGTAAAGACACGGCAGCCCATGCTGAGGGCAATAGCAATGGCTGCTTGGCCCACACCACCTGAGCCAGAATGAATGAGCACAGTCTCGCCCTTTTTCATGCCGCCCCGAACCACCAAGGAATAGTAAGCAGTAGCATATACCACAGGAACAGAGGCTGCCTCTTCTAGAGTCCTGAAGAAAAGGAAAGAGGCCTTTCTCAGGTATCAACAGATATTTTCTGAGCCAGTTATCATCTCTCGCAACTCTTTTTTACAGAGGGAAGAGGGATGGTGAACACGCAAGATCCTAGGGAATAAATGGGGAAGATGCACTATATTTTGCATCATCCTTGACCACTGGGTTATGTTGGCTGGGACTAATGGGAGCTGGAGTCCAACAGCATCTCTGTCATAGAGTACTAGCCAATGAATTCAAACAGTTATACTACTGAAAAAAACCCAACCGCCACAAGATAGTTCTGTTGCTAACAATGCATTATTTACATCAAATCCCAATTTGCTTTTAAAAGGTCTTCAGATCAGACTGAGTGTATGTAACCTAGCCCCCACAAGAAAGAAAATGTAAAGTAGCCTACCAGTTTTGTGGAACCTCCCACAGAAACCTCTTGTCAGAGTCGACCACTGTAGCCAGTCCTTTAGCTGGTAGCAATCCCATCACTTTTTTCCCTGCAGGGTCAAGTCCTGAGAATTCCATTCCCAACATGCATTGCTGCAATGTCCAGTTTCCTGAAAAAGAATGGAATGATCCCATGAAGCTACTCCAATAAAGTGTAACGCATGGGAAAAGGTAATGTCTGATGTCTAAAAGTTTGGAACGTGGCAGCAACCAG
Source organism: Podarcis pityusensis (assembly GCF_964106645.2). Taxonomy (NCBI): domain Eukaryota; kingdom Metazoa; phylum Chordata; class Lepidosauria; order Squamata; family Lacertidae; genus Podarcis; species Podarcis pityusensis. The sequence goes on from NC_138029.1 coordinate 32,327,131, forward strand.
ATGCTTTTAACATCTTTGCCCCTTCCCTCTCCAAATCAGTAACCAATGATGTTACATTTCTTGATTTACTCTCAAAAGCAAGAATAGGTAAAGGGACCCCTGACCATTAGGTCCAGTCATGGCCGACTCTGGGGTTGTGGCGCTCATCTTGTTTTATTGGCCAAGGGAGCCGGCGTACAGCTTCAGGGTCATGTGGCCAGCATGACTAAGCCGCTTCTGGCGAACCAGAGCAGCGCACGGAAATGCCGTTTACCTTCCCGCCGGAGCGGTACCTATTTATCTACTTGCACTTTGACGTGCTATTGAACTGCTAGGTTGGCAGGAGCTGGGACCGAGCAACGGGAGTTCACCCTGTCACGGGGATTCGAACCGCTGACCTTCCAATCGGCAAGTCCTAGGCTCTGTGGTTTAACCCACAGTGCCACCCACGTCCCTCAAAAAGCAAGAATAAGAACTTGCTAATATATATACTGCATATATATATATATATATATTGCTCAAGGAGCTTTCCTTAGGTGTTGCATTAAATTAATTATACTAAGTGAGGCAAGAGAGTTAATCCAGTGCTATGAATGACAAAAACACAATTGAAGTGAGGAAAGGCCATTTGGCCTAGGGCACAGGAGTTCAATGTGCACAGGGAAATCAGTATCAGGAGATGTTTGCTATGTGACTCTGCTTTAAGTCAGGCCATCGGACCATTTAGCCCTGTACTGAGTATAACTGGGAATGCTCTTTGTCTTAGGCAGAAGATTTTTCTTAACAACCGCTACTTGAGATTCTTTAACTGGGCGAAGAAGCTGGGGGATTGAACCCCAGACTTTCTGCATGCAAATCATGACCGCGGAACTCTGAGCCCTCCCCCGTGTATTTATGCCTGGTGTTAGACATGGTGCCCCTTATTTTTTGATAACACACTTGCATGAAGCCCCCAAAATGGCTTACAGACCGTGTGTCACTCACAATGTCAAAATATCGCGAGGTCTCTCTTGAAAGAAAAATCCCACCCAGCTCACCTGGAATGGCATCTGGGGAGAGTTTTCCTGTAGCCAACATAATGTCACGGAAATTGAGAGATGCATAATAGACTTTGCAGAGCTGGACATTGGGATTGGTTGTGTGGAAGTGGCGAAGCGGAGAAGCGATCCAACGGAGCGAGGAAAGATCTCCACGCGTCAATACATTCACAAATGCATATTCAGTCAGCTCTTGAGGTTGAGCTGTGGCAGAACAGGAGACAGAGCAGTCAGCATTCGTCCATTGTTACAAATAAAAGTGTGTTTGCTTGTTAATTTGTAATAATCTTTATATACCACTATATCATGAAAAATATCAAAGCGGCTTACAATATCTACATATAAGAGAAACACACAAACATTTAATATCAGAGACCACCCACTAACCATTCTGGAAAGGCGTATTTTTAATTGCCGGCACAAGCCTGGTGGCATAGAAAAGTTTTCAGCAGACATTTAATAATAATAATAATAATAATAATAATAATAATAATAATATCTTTATTGTCATTGCCCCCTTCAGGGACAACGAAATTACTTGACTGCTCCATAAAAACACTAATTAATCAATACAGTATAATACAGCAAGGGAGATTAGATGACTTTCAAAGTCTGGGCTTCCCATTCAGGGCCGAGATCGCTCTGGAGAAGAAGCTGTTCTTAAGACGGCTCGTTCTTGTCTTCATTGTCCTGTATCTCCGTCCCGACGGCAAGAGCTCGAAGAGACAGTGACCAGGATGCGATGGATCTTTTACTATGTCCAGTGCCTTCCTATGGCACCTTGTGGCATAAATCTGCTCTAAGGTGGAGAGTGGGCAGCCAACAATGCTCTCTGCTGCCTTAACAACCCTGCACAACCCCATCCTGTCCTGGGTAGTACAGCTTCCGTACCACACACATAAGCCATAAGTGAGCACGCTCTCAATGGCACAGTGATAGAAGGCAAGGTTGAAAAAGAAGGTGCCCGCTGAATCTCTGCTGGCAGAGCTTTCAACAGAACTGAACCTATGACACTAAAAGCTCTACTTTATGTTGGTGTCAAATATGCAGGAGACAACTAATTACACTCCTACAGATGATCTCAGTGACTAAGCTGGTATATAAGGATTTACGCAGTCCCCAAGGTACTCCCAGCCTAAATTGTTCAGGGCTTTGTAAATTAATACAAGGACCTTGAACCTGGTTTGGTAGTAGATGGGCAGTCAGTGCAGATGTTTTAACAATAGCGTCACGTGTCATCGGCCATGTGCTGTAATCACAGTTGGAAAAGAACTCATACCATTTGCTGAACAGATGCCAAATGTTCAAGAGGGCATGTGTTATTTCACAGAATCAGGATGATCATGTCCCAGAAGAACAATTATTGAGGAAAGAGACTGGGCCAAGGAGTGTCTTCTTACTTTTTGTTTTCCAGACCTTATGGCAGGAGTAGCAAGCATGGTGATCTCCAGACTGGAAGACTGCAGCTCCCATCATTCCTGGCCATCAGCCGCTTTGGCTCAGGCTGATGGAAGTTGCAGTCCAACAACATCTGGAAGGCACCATGTTGGCTACCTATGGTGTTGGGGAAATAAATACAGTGGTACCTCAAGTTAAGTATTTAATTTGTTCCAGAGGTCCGTACTTAACCTGAAACTGTTCTTAACCAGAAGCACCACTTTAGCTAATGGGGCCTCCTGCTGCTGCCGCGCCGCCGGAGCACGATTTCTGTTCTCATCTTGAAGCAAAGTACTTAACCCGAGGTACTATTTCTGGGTTAGCGGAGTCTGTAACCTGAAGCGTATGTAACCTGAAGCGTATGTAACCCGAGGTACCACTGTATTGCTACAAGCTCGCTGACAATAAGAATCACCTTGTTTTAGCTGGAGATGTCTGAAAGAGCCCCACTTTCCATCACGATAAACATTCATCACCAGGTCATTCTGCAGAATCGTTTGCATCTGCTTGGTAGAAGGGGTGGTGGAGGGTTTAGGAGAAGAAGCGTCCAGGTTGGAAACAAAAAGGCACCTAGGAAGTAAAGCACACACTTAATCTATGTGTTAGTTCACGTACATTTCTATCAGATGTTCATAAGTAGCGACAGAAATTGAATGCTGTCACTGGATGCTGAATTTTGGTACCTGATCCTGTTGCCCCCGGGCTCTTGGCGCAGGCAATTCACCATGCCAACAATTCCTGAAGTACCACAGCTGGTAGCCGTTAGCCACACGGGATGTTCAGAAGGTTCTGCTAGCATTTCCTGCAGGAGAGATCCCAGGCAAGCTGATTAGTTAACACAGAAAAGAAGGATTTCCAGAACGAAAAAAAGCAGCTCTCTCTTTCACTCGAACTGAGAGAGTGCACTTTTTAAAAAGCCAATAACTTCATTGAGAAGTAGATGAAAGGCCTGGGAACAAGAATGGAAAGCAGCTATTTCCCATATCGAAAACTGTTACCTTCAAAGGTTCCACCCATTTGTAGTGAGTCTCATCCACCGGCAGGAAAACAGGCTCCTTCGCAGGAACTGGCCGACGGCATAAAAAGATGGTTGCGCCAAAGGAGGATCTTTTTACAGCTACCAAATTCAGACCAGCCTTGCTAAGTAAGTCCTCCCATTCTACCTGCCAAGACAATAAATTTTAAATGTATAAGATGGGACCAAGCAAATGATTCTTGAACAAACGGTTGTCTCAATTGCTGGCTTCACAAAACAAAGATTTTGGAAATCACCACACTATTGTTGAGAGCTGATTTTAACTGCTGTTCTTGCCTTTTTGATCTGCTCTTTGCATTGGTGAAAAATTATTGACCTCCATGGGGCTGCATGCAGCAGATGATAGATAGATAGATGATAGATAGATAGATAGATAGATAGATAGATAGATAGATAGATAGATAGAATATTGATCATATATTGAAACATATACAGAATGTTAATATTTTTGTTTGGGAAGTGTATTTATAAACCAGATACCTGCAGTCCTAACAATGCAATCCTATGAATGTTTGCTCAGAAGTAAGCACCACTGACTTGCGTTGGTCTTACTCCCAGGTAAGTGTGTAAAGGATTGCAGCCTAAATTTCCATTTTATTTGCCAAATGCCGTTACGCTTAGCAACCTGGCTACATTTCAGCTTCTGAGATTACCTCTCCTTGTTGTTGTAGCACTGCATTTTTTAAAGAGGTCTGGTGAGTGTCTGTCACACCCCAGTCATGTACACCGATGGGAATTGTTGCTTCTGAGAATCACTATATGGCTGGTTGTATACTGAGCAATCCTAACCCCAGCTGGGTAGCACTGCAGTGTGGCAGATCAGGGTAACCACTGCCACAGGCAAAACCATGCTCTGTTCTATGCCAGTCTGGGGATGACAAGTGGGGCCAGCTCATGATCCAGTGAACCCTGGGACGGCTCAGCTGCTCCCCCTTTCCACCCACAGAATTCCGTTTTGGGGATTTCTGCAAGCTGCTGCCAGTGGGAATCCCAGAAACGTTACCTCCACCTGCCTGCACTTTCAGCAGGCAGAACAGGGAGTTCCATGCCAGAGGAGTGACCCTGGCATCTCTGAGGGGATAGGTAGGTGGAATTCTTTTGGGCTGAGCAGAGAGACAGTCCTCTGCAATATGAACCGCTGGATTTGGAGTTTGGATTGCAGTCTTAGTTATTGTAAATACATTGTGATTGTCCCTAAGTAGAACAACAAAATAATTTACTGTTTTTCCAAGGCAAGAATCCTCTACTGATTCATTTTCTTTTCTAATCATAAAAATGCCCCCTCCCCCAAAACAAAATACTTGATACCAGTTCATACCATACAATTAGTATGCCTTTTCAATCCCTAAGAATAGGAACCAATAATCTAAACAACAGAGGAGAGTTCTAAATCTGCCTAAAACTACGGATTATTTCTGGATTATTTTTTTTAATGAATAGTTATCCTTTTAAAAGGAAAATGAAAAACGAAACACCACTCCAAACTCATTGCTCTGAGCAAGCATGATCTACAGCCAACTGAAGAGAAATAACAAGGGCTTATAAAATTACCTGAGTCAAGAGACCAGGTTTCTCCTTCAACTCGGGAGATGTGAGGAAGCTGACAATTTCTCCCAGAGTTTCTCCCTTCAGAAGAGTGTGCAGTAAGACAAAACCACCATCCTTCACTGTGGCCGCCATGTTGGAGAGCACCTCTGCTGGATTCCTGAAAGGGTTCAGTGCGCAGTTGCACACGAGGAGATCAGCATTTGCTAGATTTCCAGAAGGAGGGCTTGCAGGGTCCCACTGCTCAGTAGAAACACCAAGTTCTTGCAAACGGCTCTCATCGGATGCCAATATTCCTGGGGTTTTGTCAGTGGCAGTGTAGTTCAGTTGAAGCATGGGCTGAGTGTTCAAGATGCTTGTGATGCGCGAGTATAAGTGCCCGTCTCCTGCCAGGGCCTGTAAACAAAAGGAGTAGCCATTAATGAAAAGCACTGTGTGTCATTAACACATGGAGAAAGCACACTCATGGAGAAAAGTTTTGCCTCTCTGCAGAGCTGCACCCCAGCTCACCTCGACTATCTTCATCTTGCGGCTGGTGATGTTCTCCAGTGCCACGTCCACACAGGTCTTCAGCTCAGCAAAATCCAGCAAGCCATTGAGGAGGGGGTCTTCTTGAAGATGCAGCTTCTCTCGAGTCACAACCTGTTCCAACTCTGAGTAGAGGTTTCCGTTCAGCTCCAGGCGACAGATCTCAGCAAGGATGTGCAGAAGGCCCTTCTGCTCAGGTTCCGTCTGTGCAGACGTCTTTATATTCTCTAGCCCTGGAATAGCCAACTTGACTCCATGCTTTGCTATCTTCTTCTGTAATTTCTGGATCAACTCTGTAGAGGAGAGAAGGAATATGAAAACAAAATTATGTATGTTGCTGGTGCTTTTGACTTTGCTAATATTTGTTCACAGGATGCATTTGACTTCCACATATGCCTACCCGGACCTAAAGGTCGTTTCCTAAGGGGCTTCTCCATACCTCCTTGCCAAAAGAGGAGGGGTGTCTACTTCATACCGGACGCATCAGAAAGCATAGTGAAATAAGAATTTTCTTACCTTTGCAATGGTCAAAGCTGGAGTGAAGCTGGGCATTGGAGGACAAGCAGCCATTCTCCACATACGGCACAAAGCAAAACTTCTCAAGTGTGGGAGGGGTCTGCTCCTGCTGGCGCCGAGGAGCCACACTAGCGTGAAGACCAGCGATCTGGACAGCTCCTGCTGTGATGGTGTCAAAGCAGCGGTCCACAACAGCATCAAAAGCTACAAGGCAAGGCAAGAGTCAGCAGAAAGCATTGGAAAAGCCGTGAAAATGCAGTGCAGTCAGATGGAGAAGAATCTTTCAGAATTTTGTCTAAGAGAAAATCCAGCTGCTAACAGCTTTATGACTCCCATAAATCTATCTTACTGCTTTAAGGTAAAGGTAAAGGGACCCCTAACCATTAGGTCCAGTCGTGGCCGACTCTGGGGTTGCGGCGCTCATCTTGCTTTATTTGCCGAGGGAGCCAGCATACAGCTTCCGGGTCATGTGGCCAGCATGACTAAGCCGCTTCTGGCGAACCAGAGCAGCGCACTGAAACGCCGTTTACCTTCCCGCTGGAGTGGTACCTATTTATCTACTTGCACTTTGACGTGCTTTCAAACTGCTAGGTGGGCAGGAGCAGGGACCGAGCAACGGGAGCTCACCCTGTTGCGGGGATTCGAACCGCCGACCTTCTGATCGGCAAGTCCTAGGCTCTGTGGTTTAACCCACAGTGCCACCCGCATCCCTTCCATCTTACTGCTTTAAGTCGGCACAAATACTTTTGAATATTGTTGTCCATAAAGGAGCCCCTATCTTTTAAAAAAAATGGGACTGCCCATTACCTTCAATCTCATCGTTGTATTTCTGTGCACGTTCTTGGTGTAACTTTGGATCAATGCAAACAGAGCGGATTCTGGTTGGCAAGCGCAGGCTTCTTCCTGTTTCCCCCAAGATGATCAAATGCAGCAGGGTGTCAAGGAATGTCACCCAATTCCCGCTCCACAACACCTTCCCAACATTCCCTGGGGACAAGAAGCAATCTAATTAGCACACAACAGCCACTGGCATGACAATGGCAGCACAAAGTGAGAAACTATTCACATCTCTGTTTTCTGTATCAAGTGTACTGGCTATGCCCCCAAAGTCCTTGTGCTTTCCAACCTACCTAAGGGGAAGCAATGCCTAGACGGATCTCCAGTTTCTCAAAAGCTTGCCTAATTGTGAACCTGTTATCAACATTTATGAATTATAATTGACTTTTGTTTCATCATCAGTCACTGAGATGAAGAAGCTTCCAAAAAATGGAAGGGTAGACAAGGCTATCGATGGCTATTAGCTACAATGGCTATGTTCTAACTACACTAGTTAGAATCACAAGTATTCTTTTATTATCTATTTAGTTATAAAATTTCTATACTGCCCTTCATCCAAAGATCACAGGGCACTTTACAATATGAAAACACAAAAATACATACCATAATAACAAACGCAAAAAAACACCCCACATCATCATCCTGAACTAGAGGAGCCATTGCTATGATTCAACAAAGGCCTTCTTACATTCAAAATGAATAGTAATAATCCTTAGCCCTATCTTTCAGTTAAGGTACATGGTCTTACCATTACTACTAGATTCCAAGAGTCCCTGGAATGTTGGCCCGTAATCATAACCCCGCAGACGAAGCTCTTTGTAAATGTCTCCCTTGGTTAAACGGACATCTGGGCATGTGTTTGGCTGGATCGCCAAATCAATTTGCTGGTTGCGAAAGTTATTCAGAGCCGTTTCTTCCAAAGGGCAGATTTTTCCTAGGAGACACAGTATGTAGAAGAAAGGGCAAGTGAATGGCGAGGCCAACACCCCTTTGATTTCTTCAGAGTACTTGTAGTAGCAGCAATTACTTACCACTCACAGCCAGATTCCCATTCCCAGACACTTCAAAACGTTGAGAAGCTGGCATGAGTCTCACCTCTAGCTGTGTTGCACCTGCAAGGTAGGCAGAAATTGTCAGGATATTAGAGTTTAAACATAGCCTGCAGAAACATGGTTCACCAGACTATGTTAATTGCCTAAGCTGCAGAGATTTTGACTAGCCTCACCTTTCTTAGGTAGTATTGTTGCCTGGTGGATTGTAACATCTTCAAACATGACAGGTATTTCTTCCATGGAGGTCCCTAGAGATCTTGCCAGAGTGCGCCAGGCCAACACCAAGTAGCCAGTGGCTGGGTACAGAACCCTGCCATCAATGCAGTGACCCACCAAATAATTATCAGGTGATTCAGGATTCACATCTGTCAATGATGATTTAAAAAAAAATGAACAAAGCATATTTTTCAAACCTATATCTCTAGCCCAAGAAGACTCCAAAGCTGTTCCCCACAGGTTGCCAAAATACAAGCACAAATGTTCCCACTTTCCCCACCACCACTATATAAGTTTCAGTGCTGCAAACATCTAAAAGAAAGCAGCTCTTTCCCCCATTCCCTAGTTTCCCATAATCAATTTTATTCTGCTAAAGCAAGGGCATCCTTTAGGAGCTTGTTTTACTACAATTTCCACCATCCCTTACCCATTGGTCATATTGGCAGGGGCTGATAGATCTACGAGCACAGCAATGTATGGAGGGCCACCGGTCCCCCATCCCCATAGGAGCCAGCTCCTAGGGGTTGAGGTTCCTTTGGCCCCCCAAATAAAATATTTGAGGGGGCCACCCACCCCAGTTGATGGGCATCAACATTCAAATGTTAGCGATTATGCAGGGTGGGGCTTACCCCCCTCAATATTTTATTAAAATTGGCACCTCTGCCCATCCCTGTGTCCCAAAGTGATACAAGGTGTATGATGGTTCAAACATTTCCCCTAGAGATAAATTCTGAAAATGCCATTTTGAGCATTTTAAGATGATCTGCTTTTGGAGAACGAAGTAGCTGGTACACACCAATATTGTAGACTGTTGCTGATCCAGAACCACCAGTGCCCGTTGGGAAGTCTTCAGCTTTTGGGATATCCCATGTCTGACTGTGGTCCCAGAGAATGTAAGGGGAGATAAGGGGAGTCCCCAAAGGTGCAGGATATTCAGCAGGTGGAAACAGATTGTTCGCAAGGACATTGATTCTAAGAACACACATGAACATTGAATTTGTGAAGTTGCATGCAACAGTAAGAAGGTATAGTAACAGTAGCAAATGGAAGGCAAACCAATAGCTAGGAGCCAACATGGGACTAAGGACCCCCAACCACTATTTTCCGTGGTCCTGGTTTCTTCTAAAAATGTGCAATATTTTCTCCCTTCTCTTCAAACGGCAAAACAGCCTTTTGGAACATGGCAAGGAACTCAGGCATCAATGGAAGTTCTGGTTTCAGAGACACAGAGATTGATGTCGCTATAAAAGCTGGATCCTACACAAAGCTTTTGAAACAAATACACTAGGTTTTCAATTCACCTGAATGAAAGCAACCCCTATCCAGTTTGCTACTATGCTCATGTCATAAATGGCCCTGCAGCACTTCTCCCCATGACATTCAATCCTGCTTTAAGGTAGCAACATAGCTGGGGAGGGGGGAACTACTAATGGTATAATTCAATCTATTCCAAAAATGACTTCCACTTGCACAATGGGAATTTCATTGGCTCTTCATTTCTCTTCCAGAGGGTCCCCCAACCCTTGTCTGGATTTGAGTTTGAGGGTGTGCAAAAGGCTGGAGGGAACAGGAAGTTTCCATTGGGCTCACAGAAGTCTGCTGTGCAAGAAGAACTGCAGAGCTGGATATTGCCCTATGTTTCTCATTAGCTTTCACTCATCTCCTTACCCTGTAAGGTGGATTTTTCCAATATGTGTCAGGAAGAATTCCAGGTTGTTTTTATGTTCTTTCTTCATCAAGGGTAAAATGGTGCAGGTTGGCTTCAAAGCTCTTCTCAGAATTGCCTAGACAGGTGGAGTTCAAAATGTTATCAGTAAAGAAAAGAAATCACTGGCTTCCTTCTTCTAAAACAGACCATTAGCCAAGGTGGTCAAATGTTTTTTCTGGCTCTACAAGAGAAAAATGTTGGCAACCCCAGAAGGAAATACCATTTTATATAACAATAATATTCTGCCTTCTGCAAATGGAAGGGACTTCTCCAATGGAGATTCCTGCTGAATGTGGTGATTTTTGCTAATTACAGCCCTTGGCACCACCACCCACGCTGTTCCAAAACAGTTTTTGGAGGAATATAGGGGGAACAAGGAATCAATGGAAATCCTCTCCCTTCCACCTCATTTTAACCAGCAACAGTATCCCGTGAACAGAATTGGCTCAAGGAACTTGGAATCCTAGGCATTTCCTGGAAAAATCTACAGACACCCAGCACTCAGTGAAAGTAAAACACAAATCATTTTTTAAAAAAACAACAACAACACTAGACTCCAGCAAACACTACTGGTATACATGCATAGTTTTACAGGCTGTGCTTTACACTGTGAATCCATAGTAGAAAACCACAGACTAGACTAGAAAAACTGGAAAAGAAGTTATATGCAAAACAGCCAAGAGAGCAACAGAGCTTAATAACTGTTGCATAATTTTAGGTTACACAAACCAAACCTTTGCATTTACATTAGTACACTGAATCTTCGCCATAAATGAGCTATGGCTTCAAGGAACCTTAAGAGGCATCCCAAACAAATACATTTTGCCAAGACACTTTTTTCCTTTTCAGTCCTGCCACAAAATAAAACTTGTGCCTTGATCCAAACTACGTTTACATGGGATTTAGTTCTATTGGTGACAGCAGAACTAATGTCCAAGAAAAAAGGCTTAGGATTGCGCTCCAAGCCTGCCATTTATAAGCTCAGTTACATGGGAGTGAGCCTCATTGCTGAACTCATATTCCAATAAAATCCCTCCATTAGCAGTCTCCCTTCACTAGAAGGATCTCAATCAGAAGACAAATAAAATAGCCTAGGGATGACTCTGGTGGGAGACATGTATTTAGAAGGACCACAATGATAGACACTTGCTACCCATCTTTTCTCCAGTGGCCCCAAGGAAACGGAAGGAGTGACTACAGCCCAGCCCTTCCACAGCAACATGGGCAGCTCTTGATGCAATGCTGGGAGTAGGCTCTTATGAAATTCTATATAGCTGCCTTGTGCTGTTTTCAGACAGAGGCACTGGGCAAATCAATGCCAACATCTCTATTCAGTAACAAACTGCTACTCCTTGTGCAAAAGCAGGGAGGAGGAACCTGTGGCCCTGCAGATGTTGCAGGACTAAAATCCCTGCTATCCCTTATTTAAAAGAAAACAAAACTACCAAAGGAGAATTCTTCTCTGACATCGTATCAAAAAACACAAGTTACCAACGAACCAGAAGAACTACTGTAACAGCTATGCTAAGCTCAGGTAAATAGGACAGCCTTTACCTGGCGCTTTAAGACTATAACGTAGGCGAGAAAGGCTCACAACATTTTATTGCCCAAGGTGGAGCAGCAAACAGCCACAAGTCAAGGTGTACAGTACTGAAGGCCAGTCAAGTTATTTTGGCAACTGAACCCCAAAAGAAGACATCTTCCCCTCCCTGGCAGTAAAAATACAGGAAGAACAAACTAAGCGACAAAGACATTTTGCCCTTTCATGAACACCCAAATTCTGCTGCCTGAGGTTGCCACCTAACTGTGCCTAACAGTAGGGTGGGTCTTGACAGAAGGCCCACACGGATCTCTTTTGGGAAGGAGTCCTACACCTGAGGAACAATAACAAAAAAGACCCTATCTGTTGTCACCAATTATTTCACTTCCTGCAAGAAGACAGAAAATACCTCTAATTTTGTCAAAAATTCATTGCTTACGTCTTTCAATGTAAGTTGCTTGGATACCTTGGTAATAAGTGACTAAGAAATCTTAATGGTAATGATAACAAATGTTAAGATCACAACCCAAGATGTTATTTCATTTATCTTCCCTGCCACTTTCTTCTCACACATTATATTCATCTATTTGCCGGATTCTGTTTTCTTCTTGGTTTCTGGCGTATACACAGCAGTGAATGAATACACTTAAATTACTAGGTTCTTGAGGGAAAGCTGCATGGAAATTTAGGATAACTGATGAGGGAAGGTGGTGGGAACCAGAGTGGAAACCATTGTGGTCACTAGAAAAAGGAGAATCTTGTCCCCATGCCTCACCAGCTTCAGGCCATGAGTGAACCCCAAGGGTAATACCTGCAGAAGGGCATGTGGGGCAATCTCCACGACCACAGAATCTTCTGGAATATGTCTCAGGCCTTCCTGGAACAAGACTGGGCTGACAAGGTTATTCACATGGTACTCAGCAGAAGAGTTCTGAGCCAGATCGCTTTGCCACTGAGATTCAGGGATGGAAGTGCTGATCCAGCGGGAGGAACGAGGCTTTGGACTGGGAATAACCTAGAAATAAAGAAAATGAGAAAAATGAGACAGGAGACTTAAGCAAAAAAGAATCACACCATACAATGCATGTGCAACTTTTCCGCCCCAGTGAGAAGCTATTTAGGAGAATTACCTTCTTCAGGGCACTAAGCAGCACTGGTGCGATGGACGCCATATAGTACGAGTGGAAAGCAACTCCTGCGCTGAGCACCTCTTTCGCAAATACACCTTCTGCTTTCAGCTTGGCTACAAATTTGGCCACAGAGTCCTTAGGAAAGCGAGAAAAAAATAGCACCGAACAGGTGTTACAAGGGCCTCTGTAATAAGCCTCTGCCTGTGAAGCAACCATCATTCTCCATAATTCGCTCGCACATGGCTTATCCGACATTCCTAAGTGTATATGCAATAATATCCATTATATAAACCCAAATTCCCCTGAACACTGTGGAGCCTCGAGCACAAGAAATGGACTGCAGCTGGAAGGAGGTGAGTTTTGCATTCTGACTGGGATTTACCAGCCAAATCTTTAGATTCAGGCTGCTAGCGTTAACTTTATTGCTAGCCTTCATTTTCAGATGCAAGTGATAGCATTTCCTCTGGTGAGTTTGCTTTCATTCTCAATTCAGTTTGACAGTATTTAATCAGGTGCCTCTTCCTGACCTTCTGATGTTTGGCCCGGGGGAAAATTCCAGTGATGAGGACATGTCACTCGATATCCTAAACATGTAGCAATTTAAGTATTGGTTCATACTAAGTTCTCACCTGAGGCCCTGAAACAGTGACAGTGTCTTCAGAGTTGTGACAGGCAGGGACCACTCCGGCAGGGCACTTACGTTTACACTCCTCCCACGTCAGACCTGTAAAAGACAGATTGCTTTGGATGAGTTCAGCCCTCTTAGGAGTAGTCATGAAGAAAGTTTTCCCTAAGAGCAAGTGAGGCCAAACAACTCCCAATTTCCTAGTGTCTTATTCCCTGGCTAGAACTAGAATGGACATTCTAGAACACATTCCTTACAACCATTTCAGCTGCATAATACTTAGGGATGGGCAAATATATCAGTTTTAGACTCCCTTAGTTTCTCGTTTTTCCAATCATAAATTTGATTCTCCACTTCAGTTTGATTTTTTTTTAAAGTCCTTATGAAAATTCATCAGCATTTTAGTGTTATTTTTTTCTTTAAAATTTTTTATTCCCCCGCAAAGCAATTCCCCCAAATATGTTATATGCATCTATATGCTCACTTAACCCTAGTATAAATATTTTTAAAAACACATTACACACCTGGAGAACTGCATTGCAAATTTAAGAAAAGTGTGAGTTTCAAAGGAAGGCTACGTTTTGGTTCAGAAATGGTTTTAGAAATTGTGACTGAGGTAAGTTCATCTGTAAGTGTGAACTGAATCCCTCATCACATTAGAGGAATTATGAGGACCAGGAATGATATTTTATATTATTTAAAATATTTACAGCCTGCCTTTCATTGCAATGTGGCACCATGGCAGGGTACAATAGTATAAATTAAAACCAATAACTACAATTATAAAACATAACAGATAAAATATATAGTAAAAACTACAGCAGAAACACCAGTACCAGTATGGTTTAAAAACAACAACAATAACAACAACAGGCAGCTAACCCACCCCACCCCCTATAAAGACCTGCTTGAATTGATGGGTTTTCAGTAAGTGCCAGAAACTCCTAAATGTTGGCACCAATCCTATTTCACAAGGGACGGATTAATACCATAGTTGGGGTGCCACCACAAAACAAGTCCTCTCCCTGGTTGCCACATACTAGATTTAACTTAGTTGTGGAACAACCAACGACAGAATCAGCTGCTGATCTCAACACACACATAGGTTCTTATGAAAGGATGTTTCTTCAGACAGCTAGATTGAATGTTGCCCAAATCTCACATCCTAATCCATAAACAAGTAGGTGTGCAGTGCAATGCTATGCATGTTCACTCAGAAGTACTGAGTCATAACTAAACGTGCACAGAATTACAGCTACATAAAGCACAATAATACTCAGAGGTTAGATGCTTAGAAATCAAGCTAATCTAGCAAAAGATCAAACCAACCATATGTTGGGTTGTACCCACAGCAGTGGGAGGTCCAGTCACAAACCTTTCCCCCTTGCAGTTAATACATTTCCAAAGCTACACAAAGCAAACTGAAACCAATGTGCAATTTCAGTATAAAAACCTGCTGCATCCCCTCAAGGGCTCATAAACTGACCAACCTAGCAATCACTGCTGTCTGTATATGTAACAATATTTATCTGTAACTGAGCCTCTGAGGCTTAGGCATCAACACTTACCCTGTAGAACCTCACTAATTCCTTAGTGATGGAGCTACCACTATCCTAATGGGTAAGGCTGACAGGAGCTGTAGTCCAGCAACATCAGGCAGGAATCATTTTGGCTACCCATGCAGATTATGGTCTGATTGATGCACATAAGTTGTCCTTTTTATAAAACCTTTTGAGTACAGGCTTCAATGAGATCTTGCTAAGGAGCTTCCTAAACTATAGCAGATTTAATATAATCCTGTCTCTCAATCGCCCTCATAACAATCTCTTACCAATTTTATCTCTTACCCATTTTAAAATAAATACTTTATAAAGGAAATGTTCCATAGGGTATTTTGTTGAAATGTAGCTTTACTAGAGAGTCGTAATACTACCTTGTACTATGCATTAGGATAGTTTATAGTTATTTTCTACTATTTAGATAGTATAAAGAAGATGAATTGTCACGAGACAATTTTGTGACGCTTGAATTTCCTGTGCAATACCAACAGCACCTTGCTAATCCTAAAGAAACTATGTAAGTAGGTGTAGGTACCAATCTGAAAAGAAAGGACTTTTGGGGCTGGCAGTAGCTCAGAAGTAGGGCAGCTGTTTTGCATGCAGAAGATTCCAGAAGATCAAAGACATCACCAGGTAGGGATGAGAGAGAACCCTGTCTGTTAAGTTGTGTGTGAACATATCAGACGGTATTCTTCAAACAGCTCTTGTTTATTCACAGGCCAGAACAGAACTGAACTGAAGGATTCAGCCAGCCTGCTTATATAGAGCTCCAGAACAACTTAATTGTAACAACTTTCTGTAACTATCCAATCACTGAACGTCACTTTCGATCCCTTATTTGCATATGTAGACCTGAACCATCTACAGTATCCCCCTGCTGGCCCAGGGTGAGAACTTCAGTACATGTCTGAACCCTTGGAGATTTTCTGCCAGTCCATATAGACATTACTAAGGTAGATGGAACAATTGTCTGACTCCTTATAAGCCAAGTGACTTATAATCAACCAGTTGTACATAACCAATTGCCAGACATATTATATATGCTCTTATGAATGCTTGCTTGGTTTTAAGCATCACAAAACCGGTCTACAGAATGGAGGCCGATTAACGGCATGTAACAGCAACGAAACCTCAATCCGTAAAAACTCTGATATTTTTCTGAATTTTATCAAATATTGCCCAGGGTAAATAAATCCGGCCTCTTTAAACCTGCCCCATACAGCATTAAGACAACTAGATGAGAACAGTTCTGTGAAGTGAAGGTAAGATTAAAACAGATCACCTGACAAATAAATAATAGAGCACATCTAGTTACCTACCAACAGCAGCCATGCCTCCTGGTGGGAGCTTGGCCTCTTTGATGCACCGGCCCCTCCAATAGGCAGCAAGAACAGCCTCTTCGTGACTTAAGGAGTTATCTGCGTAGCCACAGGCTAGCTCCCCAACTGAGTGACCAACAATTCCGTCAGGCTGCAAACCCATGGCCTTTAAAAGATCAATCTGTGCAATCTGGGGATTAGAAAATGGGTCGCAGTCTTTTATTTATGCCTTTGTGTGGAGTTCTCGCATGCCGCTTTTTTTTTATTTTTACGGCTTTCTGCTACTGCAGAAAACCTGCTAGACAAATACAAAATGAGCTGAAATCACTTCGCATGCCGCTTTCTATCAGTCAAAGTGGTCTCAAAGTGGTTTTACATAAAAACAAGCAATGTGATTTGCAGAACTCATCCAATACAATTAAAAGCAACAGTAAAAAAGGACAATAAATTTCAAAACACATAAATGGGGGGAGAGGAAGATGACAGGCTGAAAAAAATGACTCTAAAAATGGCCTTTGAAATCCTGGGAAATGAGGGGAGTTTTTACCATGTGCTTGAAGCCCCTCAGTGCCATAGCCATACAAAATTCCTTTTAACTCCTCCTCTACTGCCTTCTTCATTCCACAACAGCACAATGCTTATGGGTCTGCTGAATAACTTATCCTATTCCTACACTTGCGGAAATCTTGCTTATCAGTTGCTTTATGCAATCCACAGTCACATTCTGTTGCATCTCCTAGTAGGCCCACACACACTGCTCATTCACCTCCTCTTTGCCCTCATGCTGCCCTCTGCTTCCTCCTTAGCAGGAGCCAAGCAGGCTCAAAATGTAGAACAGCATATGCAATCTTACCTTGGGGAGTTTGCCACATGATACATGAATCTTTTATTTGTTAATTATTACATTTATACCCCACCTTTCCTCCAAGGAGCTCTAGAGGCCTACAGTGTTTCTCCCCCTTACCATTTTATCCTCACAACAACCTGCTTAGGCCGAGGGAGAATGAGTGGCCCAACATCACCCAGTGGGCTTCATGGCTGGGTAAGGATTCCAGGCCCAAATCTAATACTCTACTCACTACAAAACATTGTTCCCTGGAAACAGGAAATGCCTAATAGCATTGACCCTTAACTCGCATTTCTTTATTTTTTAAAAAATCACATCTAGTGATTTTTCCTCCTCCCATCCGGCTTATTGAATGCCTGCTGTCAAAAAGGCATCTGTTGTTTTCCCTAGCTCTTTAGGAAAGTGCTGTTACGTGTACACAAAGATCCCATCACTAAATGTACTCAACAGAAACATCCCCCTATTGTCACACTCAAATCCGGACACCCACTTAGCAGAACTTGCTGCTCTTGAGCAACAACAAAGAGCAAGACTCTGAGCTAACATCAAAACTTTTGTCTCTATGTGCCAACCTGCAGAATAATGGCAGCAGATGGTATGCCTATGCAGGTATAAGCAATCAGCATGGAGGTGTTGTAAAGGCTCACATCCGCACACGGCCACCTGAAAAGGGCTAAGGACAGGACAGCTCAGAAGGTGAAATGGGAGTGCTCAGAAATGCTCCTCTTTCCATTTTGCTTCCTCTACACAGTGCCAGAATAAAAGCAAAGCCTTTCGCATGGAAACTGGAGCCAGTTGCCAGTGATCCCGGGCTGAAAGGTGGGTTGCAAAGATGACTGTCTACATGATGTACATCACTAGAACTGATGAGGAAAACAGTGAGCCATCAGAAGAGTCCCTTTTCATGGGAGGCACAAAGCAAAGGGGGAGACCTTCCTTCTTACCTGAATAGCAGCAAGTCCAACGAAAGCATTGACAGTGTCGTTAAAAGTGTTCTCATCCGTGCTCTGGAGTAGATCGGACACCTTCAGGCCCGTGTCTTTCAGAGCCTCATCTGAACGCAAGATGGATTGCCGGAAGAGATCAAGCTGCATCAGGCTAAGCCCCATTCCTTTCCACTGGGTGCCCATGCCTATGGGATGGAACAAGCAGAGGAGTACCTTTTAGCGCTGCTGGGTATGTGAAGAGCACGAGGATGTGACATTTTATTTTGACATCGAGAGTGGTGCTTCAGATGTAAAAGATATGAAACCCTTCAAGCCAGGGCTTTTTTTTTCAGCTGGAACTCAGTTCCAGCCCCTCTCAGGTGGGCACCATTGCCATTATAAGAGAACAACGGAAGAAGAAGAAGAAGAGTTTGGATTTGATATCCCGCGTTATCACTACCCAAAGGAGTCTCAAAGCGGCTCACAATCTCCTTCCCCCACGACAAATACTCTGTGAGGTGAGTGGGGCTGAGAGACTTCAGAGAAGTGTGACTGGCCCAAGGTCACCCAGCAGCTGCATGTGGAGGAGCGGGGACGCGAACCCGGTTCACCAGATTACGAGTCCACCGCTCTTAACCACTACACCACACTGGCTCACTGGAAGTGTTCATGGTGAGTTCTAGCACTTCTTTTTCTAGAAAAATAGCACTGCTTCTAGCTAGCTAGAAGCATCATTTCTTACGATCGGTGTGCGTAGCTGCCTTTTACTGCCATTGGTCTATCTAGTTCAGTATTGTCCACATCAACAAGGCTTCAGACAGGGAACATTCACAGCCATACTAGGGAGATGCTGGAGATCTGAACCTGGAACCCTCTGCATGTGAAGCAGATGTTCTGCCACTGAGCAGCGGCACTTTCCTAAATCTCTCTCTCTTTCTATGTGTGTGTGTCTGTGCCTGCTATAATCGGTGTGAGCTACTCAGCTTTATGACTGTATTAAATAAATCATAAGGCTATTTGGCATGACATAAAACTTTCCAAAATTAGAAATCTAGGCTCAAACAAAAGGAGAGTGCATGTGTGATTAGTATGCAATTTACCTGAGCAGATGTACCACAGGGGCCGCCCTGAGGACTGAGCATTCTGAACCTCCTTCACATCGCTCTCGCTGCCAATCAAGGTGTAGCCCCTATAAGGCATGGATGACACTGGTATCCCAGAGATATCATTGAGCATGCTCAGAAGTGCTGTGTGTTGCTGCAGATTTCTGCTCTGTTCTATTAACGTTTCTACTGCTTCTTGAGTCCTTCCACAAAACTGCACCAATCGTGGCAAATTATGAGTCTCCGGGGAGGAAGATGTCTTCTCGTTGGGCCTCAGAATGACATGGGCATTTGAGCCTCCAAAGCCAAAGGAATTGATACCACAAAAGTGACCTTTTGTGGGGGTTGGTTTAGTAACGACTTGTATACGACCATCTTGTAAGGCAGGAATATCTGGATTTGGGGTGTTGTAGTGAATGTTGGGTGCCCACAGACCATGCTCTAAAGAGAGAACCACCTGAGAAATAGAGAACGTAACAGTGCAGGCTAAGAACATTTTTCAGTCATGCATATTTTGCATAGTTTGGGATAGAAACCTCAGATCCTCAGGAATCAAATTTCACATTAGAAGATAATCATTGCAGTTCAATCTACTAATATAGAAACAGGACATGTATCCTTACTTAGCACCTTTTCTTGTGTCATATCTAATTATCAGACTAATCAATTCTTCAGAAGTTGGCAGGTCAGAATTATCTTCTACTGAGAATTTAAGGCTCAGAATGGTGAAGTAACTTGATAAATGCCTTGAAGCAAGTCAGAATGCTTGTCCAGAACCTGTTTCTCAAATTGTAGCTCCCACTCATCTAATCCCTAAATTTTGCTGTATTATACGCTGTGACACATTAATTGTAGTTGATCGACTAGAGGTATTGGAGCTATGATCCTATCTGCTATGACCATTCCACACATTTTGCCTTCTCACCATCCAGCTATTCTTTCCCACTTTTCACAGGTTCCGTTCCTCTTCCTTTTAAAATGTGTGCTTTCTGACTGGCTCAGAACTGTACACACTGGTGTAAGCAAACGTGTTGATCAGGGATGCTGAAATGATGGGTGTCACGGGGCAAGTGTATTATGAAAGAACTGCTGCTGCAAACAAAATCCACAGAGCTTCTGTGAAACAAAGCCATTGTGGTTTTGCACTGCAATGAGTCAATGCTTTAGGCTTCAGAGACTGGCTATGCACACTTAATTGGGAATAAGCCCCATGTACTCAATGGAACTCACAAGCAGATATGCAGAGGACTGCACTATTTGCGCCATCATTATTTTGCATAGCAATGAATGCACCACCAAGGCACATTTTCCTTTGACAGATGAATAAATATGACAGAAAATGGACAATTTATTTGCTGAGGCAAGCAAATGTTCTTGAGGTCACAAATCTTCACTGCAGCTGTTGCTTCCTATATCTGTCCCAGCTGCACTGAACCCTACAGCCACAAACAGCATACAAAGCCAAGAAAAGACTCTTCAAGACATCACGCTCCTTTCATCCCAAGGGACCAAGTTGCGCAGCTCTACCTCTGTGCATTGGTTTGGTTACAACAGGCATCCCCAAACTCGGCCCTGTTTTGGGACTATAACTCCCACCATCCCTAGCTAACGGGACCAGTGGTCAGGGATGATGGGAGTTGTAGCCCCAAAACATCTGGAGGGCCGAGTTTGGGAATGCCTGGGTTACAACAAGGCCCGCTCACTTCTAGCCTTTGAAGCCCCTAGCCATCATAAATATTAAAAATAATGACAAACGGAAACAAAATAAGGCAGCCAAACGTTCCCCCAAAGAGTGAGTAGTTTGTTTACATAACCAGCTGATCTAAGAGGACTTGTTTGTTGCGGTCTAATCAGAACCAAAATATTTTTATTAATATTTACAGACATTTTAATGTTTTAATATGACAAAATCCAGATCTTACGCAGCAAAAAGATCTTTTAGCAAATCACATCTCTTATTTACTTAAATCTGCAACTCAGAATGTGTGTCACATTTTGGTCTGATGCCCATAAAAACAAGTTGTGAAACTTGGCATTTGATAATGCCAAAAGATTAACACTTAACTACATCTGAGACCAGCCCCCCCCTTGAACTTGAGGTCCATGTCAAGTGACCTTCTTACTTTCCCCTCCCCCACATGATTTGCCCTAATTACAACGGATAAATCTGAAGTCCCCCAACAGATTTTTATTCAACAGCTCTCTCTCTCTCCTGCCCAACACTAACGAATAGACATCAACTTCTCTTTTCTTTTTACCTTTGCTAAAGCAGCAAGACCAGAAGCAGGTTCTGGGTGACCCATGTTAGATTTAGTTGATCCAACCAACAGTGGTGGTCGATCTGATTGGCAAAAGACGTTGACGATGCCGTTCACTTCCTGAGGATCTCCAACCTAGCAACGGAGAAAGACAGGAAGTTAGGAGGAGCTACTGGATAGATTTCAAGTCTGGTGAGCTCTGTCAGATTTTTTTCTGAACAGCTGTGTATGCAGGTGTACAACTGAGTGTGGGGAAAGGAATACAATGCCCGCTGCTGCTGCTATGGTGGCAGTAATGGCTGAGGCTTTCTCATTAGAGTCCAGATCTGCCATCGCCTTGGCAGCCCCCACCCCCTGTTGGTGAACAGGAGGTGCTGCTGGTCTCCTCCCCACCCTTATTTCTGATTTAGATCTTCACCCATCTCTTCTTCCCTGGAATGAGAGGGGTGAACGCCATTTTGGAGTTTGCCTCAGGGGCCAAAATGTCTTGGCCTGGCCTCCCCACACATGTTCCCATGGAGGAATTTAACACTGTGAAACCAGGGTGCAAACCCCAACGTTTCTGAAATATATTGAGAGGAATCATGGAGTGAGTGGAGATGAGAGGAGGTAACCTATTATATCCAGTGAAAGCGTCAAATGGGAACTGCCGGTCTATGAAAGCAAAGCGGCAAATGGGAAATCTAATTGCTCCCAAACAAACTACAATAATATAGAACTAAAAAGAAACTAGCATTGAATGAAAGAAAAGAGAGACAGAACAGGGGACATGGAGAGAGGG
This sequence comes from Podarcis pityusensis, assembly GCF_964106645.2. NCBI lineage: Eukaryota > Metazoa > Chordata > Lepidosauria > Squamata > Lacertidae > Podarcis > Podarcis pityusensis. The sequence goes on from NC_138029.1 coordinate 32,349,110, forward strand.
CAAACCTTGGTGCCTGTGCCATGAGCTTCTATGTATTCCACTTCCTCAGGCTTAACCCCAGACTCCCTGTACAGGGAACTGACCAACTGCTGCTGCATCCATCCAGAGGGGAACGTTACACCTGAAGCAAAAAGAATGGTCAATTCCTGGGTTCATACAAGGAAATTATCCATATGTTGTGAACTAAATCTTGCTTTGGCAGAATTTGCCTCTAAGTGCAGCATGTGCTGAATGAAGTGGTCAGAGGCCTAGTGGGCGGGGCGAGGAAGACCATTTCACCAGGCACAGTTTTTTCAAGGGCATGTTTTGCTTCTCAGACTGCCCCTGCCAGTCCCGCGCTGCTTTGCAAATCTGATCCCACATTCCAGACTTGTGAAGCAGGGCATCAGGAGGGCACAACAGGCTTATGCCTGTCCAATCTAGCGGCTGAACCCCACTCAGCAAACTGCTCTTGTCTGTGAGCTTTGATTCAGGAGGTTTTTCAGTTCGATCAGGGAATAAGGCCCTCCTAAGGTGCTTTGAACAAAGCACCGCCTAGCTGCTATGCATTTTGAGGAGGATGCCACAAATTTCACATTGAGCATCCAACACTGTAAATTGCAAAGGCTACTTTCAGAAGCACCTTCCCCACCCCATCACCGCTAACACCCAAGAGAGCTGTGCTTTCCATGTGCTCCCTAGATGACACATGACTATACCGCATTCCAAAATCTAAGGAAAGGCAGACCCAGTCACTGGGACGCACCTTCGTTTTTCACAACAAAGGATATAGATTCATTCAGCTTTAAGTCAGAGACGCTGTCTCTTTAATGGATTGCTTGGGTCTAAGCTGAAGCACTCTGCTACAATAGCCCACATGGGATGAAGAGGGACGTATTATAAGTGAGCTCACAGCATGTGCCTTGGCCACATAGTAAGACCGGCTTTCCCAAGGAAATGGACAGATATGCGTGCCAGCAAACTGAACGCTGCTCAGCCTTCAGCCTTGCCATTCCCTCCACACTTCAGGCACGCTATCTAGCCTTCCATATTTTTAACTGAATATCCGGGCAGTTACACAAACTTTTGTTGTTGCTTCTCAAAAAGGATGTTGTTGGGGTTTTTTTAAAAAATGGAAAACGGCTTGTTGGGGAGGGGGAAGAGGAGATAAGTACCATGATGCACCATCAGATCCTAGAGAAGGGCAAGAACTGTGTGGCAGAGCGCATGCAATTCCTGGCATCTCTAGGGAAAACCCCTTTCTGAAACCCTAGATAGCTGCTGCTGGCCAGTGTTGACAGTACTGAGCTACATGGACCAATGGTCTGACTTTGTATAAGCCAGCTTCCTATGTTCCTAATTGCAAAAAAACAGTTAACACCCTAACTGAACAAGGTGAGACTATTCCTAACCCAACTCCACTGGGTTACATTCCATCGTCTACCAGGATGCATCTTAGAATGTCGCAAGCTCCAGATATTAATTTTAAAGAAATCTTACCTTGCTCCTTAAATCCATCGGTATTACACCCAGCATTGACTATGGTAGCGTAAACCCGTTTGGCTAGGGACTTCTTGGTCAGGAAAACAACTACAGCAGCTTCTGATCGGCAGTATCCATTCCCTGCAGAAATCCAGAGCCATGAGAAGCACCATCACCACCCCACATGTAATCCGCTTTAGATAGTTGGGTTTCTAGCCATACTTTCTCAAGGTTGCTGAGCAAGCGAAACGCAAAAGCCAGCATCAAATAGCCCTTATTCATATTTAAAATGGCTGGGCACTCAAATACCTCCCAACCTACTTATTTTGAGAAAAGGCATCAAGACAAAGCAGATTTTATTTTATTTTATTAGATTTATATAGCACCCTTCATCATGAGATCTCAGGGCGGTTCACAGAATATAGTAGAGTTACACAAGGCACATGTGTTTATCCTGATTTGTTTGCAGGGAGATCAGACAGTGTTGCCTATTTGATAAGCACTCACTCCTATTTGACCGTGTGGAAGTTAGATGACGTTGCATCAAAGTAAGAGTTGTTATTCCCCACTTTCCAGAACACTTTCTTTATCATACAAAAATCTGATCTTTTGGGGAAGCAGGTTGTGCAATATAATTGTGCAACCTGAATTAGCCAGTATGTGACTGAATTCCACCTGAAAATGACGACAAACTGGAAGTGCCCAGAGAAGAAGCGGAAGGAAGGAAGTCCTATATCTTGTTCGTTTAGTTTTTAAGTATTTCATTTCAAGGTATTTAAAAACCACTTAATATTTTAAAAACTCCTGTGAGAACTACTTATAAGGCTCATAACAGCTTTACTGATTACATCTCATTATAATGCTCTGTTCAAATAAATTTGAGCACTTGAACTACTTGAATCAATAAAGTTAGCAGAAGAAAACAAATTAAACAAATCGTTGTCATATAAAATGTGGTAGTTTTAACAGTCTGTCTATGTCTCACACTTTTCCTAGCAGTTCTTCTAAAGTAACTGTACTTCTGTTATTCATATATATAGCTGGTGATATATTTATTCCAGTATGTGGATTTGAGGTATTTGCTCCTGAAGTATTCTAACAGGCAGATTAAATGATTTAGAGAAAGTATCGCAGGTGGCGCTGTGGGTTAAACCACAGAGCCTAGGACTTGCCGATCAGAAGGTCGGCGGTTCGAATCCCCACGACGGGGTGAGCTCCCGTTGCTCAGTCCCTGCTCCTGCCAACCTAGCTGTTCAAAAGCACGTCAAAGTGCAAGTAGATAAATAGGTACCGCTCCGGCGGGAAGGTAAACGGCGTTTCCATGCGCTGCTCTGGTTTGCCAGAAGCGGCTTAGTCATGCTGGCCACATGACCCAGAAGCTGCATGCCGGCTCCCTCGGCCAATAAAGCGAGATGAGCGCCGCAACCCCAGAGTCAGCCACAACAGGACCTTATGGTCAGGGGTCCCTTTACCTTTATCATCTAATTAAGTTATAGATAAGATCTTCCCCAGCCAGTCAGTTAAAAAAAAGGCCCATGTGTGTATTTATATTTTTCTAGCTAGTTAAAAGTTTTCCCACACACACACACAGTGAAGAACCTGTTTTACTTAACTGCAACGTTCAAACTAGTGCAAGATACCAATGATACATAACTTTGAAGATACTTTCATTTGAAAAGGAAAAAGAACAAGGTTGAGGTTACCTCACATTTCCTTGTTTCCTCTCAGACCTGCCTAGTATTATGTATTCATAATTTGGTTCCATTTTGCTGTGTTTTGTATGACATCACCCTCTAAGCTTCCCAGAAGTTATTTACCATATTTTTCGCTCCATAAGACACACCCGACCATAAGACGCACCTTGTTTTTAAGAGGAGGAAAACAAGAAACAAGAAAGCAACGTAAAGCCTCTTGAGCGAAGAGGCAGGAGAGCTCCGGCTGCGCTCAAGAGGCTTTGCGTGGCTATCCCTGAAGCCAGGAGAGCGCACCGATCCCTCTTGCTCTTCTGGCTTCAGTGATAGCTGCGCAGTCTGCATTCGCTCCATAAGATGCACACACATTTCCCCTTACTTTTTAGGAGGGGGAAAGTGCGTCTTATAGAGCGAAAAATACGGTATTTATATCTCCCTAGTTTCTTATTAAAGAGCCAATCTTTTGGGAAAAGAACAGACTATTATTCTAAAATACTCCTGTACTTTGAGAACAAGCTACCTTCCATGCCTGCTTGGTTCGGTTCAAGCTTGGTTTGTCTACGACCCACAAAGAAGCTCTTAGACAAAACAAAGCCATTAAAAGCAATTCATTATTGCAGAATAGCCTTGAAAGAACAGTGATGCCTTCTCTGTCTTTTCTGGAGACCAGTTAAACAGAAAGCTTATAAAAACAGAGAATGAAGAAAGCGAAAACCAAACGGTTTAGCTACTGGAGGAGAACAAGCCATGCAACTGAACACTGCTGTTGTCAGTTCCGATATTTGTTATCCTGAAAAGAGCTGGGACTTCTTAATTTACCAAGAGAAGACCAAGATTTACACTCCCTCAAAAATGGGAGTGCTGCTGACTGCTTCCAAAACATGGCCGAATATGAAAACAAACCCCTTACCTGAAGCATCAAAGGATTTGCAGGCACCCTCAGGACTCAGCATGCCAAGCTTCATGAACTGCACAGAAGTGTTGGGCTTCAGTACGAGATTGACTCCGCCTACAAGGGCTGATTCGCATTGTCCACTGCGGATTGCTTTGTAAGCATTGTCCAGAGCAACGAGGCCAGAGGAACACGCTGTGTCGATGGACATACTTGGTCCTTTGGGAACGAAAACCATGAAAGAAAGAAGACAACAAGCCGCCATCAGTTGTTTTGCCTTTTCAGCTTTCTTAAGGCCATAGTTTTTGTTCTCTTGGGGAACAAAGCCTTTAAGATATGATAACAGGAGAGGCTTCTGTTTACAGAGAGGAAAGTTAACTATGGTGGCACATTAATTCCAGCCCTGGTTTGACCCACACATGCCTACTCATAAAGAGTTTCAATACATTTGTCAAGTGCTGTGATTCTCAACAATGCCATAGTAATTCACCCATTAGAATTTGCAAAACATCCATCAAGAATATATGCTCTTTGTACTGAAGACTTCTGCAGCACTGTTATGGATCCTCTTCACCTACATCACAAACTTTCCTGCATCTTCCCCTGTCTGACCAAACATCTGCCCTGCCATGAGATCATCGGTCCATTGGCCCTCCATAGATGCAAACTTACCTTTGAAATCAAAGAAGTATGAAATTCTGTTGGCAAACATAGCACGTTGACAGCCAGTCATACTGTACCCCAGCAACTGTTCAGGGTCTACGCTAAACGCTTCACCAGCTTCTGACCCACTCACACCAATCCACACTCCTGTGTCCGTGCCCCGAATGGAAGCTGGATTAATTCCTAAAAGGGGAGAAGGCCACCAAATGAAAGAAAACATTAGAAATATAATAAATATCATTGAATATTTGGAGGTGAGAAATGAAAAGCAGGGTGTGGAATTGTCAAAGAACGGATGAGGTCACTTGAAACATTTGACACTTAAGTGCTTGGTCCATGAACCAAAGGGTTGGGGCGGGGAGGAAACACAACCCAGGACACAGAAGTAGGGACAAGAAGGGGGAGAAAGGCAGTTTATGAAAGATCTTAACTATTGTTGCTTGTAAGGAAAAGTGTGTATGATCACAGAACTCAGGCAACCATGGAACTCAGTCACATGATCCCTAAAGGTAAAGGTACCCCAGACCATTAGGTCCAGTCATGGCCGACTCTGGGGTTGCAGTGCTCATCTCGCTTTATTGGCGAGGTAGCCGGCGCACAGCTTCCGGGTCATGTGGCCAGCATGACTAAGTCGCTTCTGGAGAACCAGAGCAGCGCACGGAAACGCCATTTACCTTCCCGCCGGAGTGGTACCTATTATCTACTTGCACTTTGACGTGCTTTTGAATTGTTAGGTTGGCACGAGCAGGGACCGAGCAACGGGAGCTCACCCTGTTGTGGGGATTCGAACCGCTGACCTTCTGATCGGCAAGTCCTAGGCTCTGTGGTTTAACCCACAGCGCCACCTGCGTCCCTCACATGATCCCTACCACATAGCTAATAGGATGTGGGCAAGGATGGTGGGAAGAAGCTCACAGGTGTTGTCATTCTGTGTCATCTCTCATGCTAAGCTAAATCAATGGTCCAGAAGCAAAAAAAAAAAAAAAAAAGACCACGGAGAAGCAAAGTGGCTGCAAGATCCTCTCTGGGACGCCCAACATTTGTGTGTCCTCACTAAGCCAAGGTTTGGTTTAGTGTATCATATGAACCAGGCTATTATATTACTGAAATAGGTGCTTTGACTTTCTTTTTCCTGTTTGCAGTCTTTCTGATTGAAAGTGGTATATAAATACTTGGAATCTTTTAAAAAAACACAACTATATAAACATGGTCCTTCCCTCACGGCCTTTTGAGTATAAAGTTTTCTTGGCAGAAATGACCCGAAGCAAAGAGACAGGCAAAAATTACAACTTTACCCCACATTGTTTCCTGAAATACGCAGTGAATTGCTGAACGGGGGGTGGGGTGGGGAGTATATTAAATGGGAAATGTGTTCAAAGAGCACAAGACAAGCCAATGCATGATGCCCCTGCTGATTATAAAAAATGCTGGCAAACGTGATCCTCTTTCTCTCTAAAGCAGATTATGACTCCCATCTGTGACATATAGGAGAAAATGTGTGAAATGAACCTAATTCTTAAGATAACTGAATCTTACTTTATTTTTTGTAGGAAGCATTGAAGCTTGCAAGAAAAGGAACCAGCATATAAACATTATATGGAAGCCCAGCCGGATATGGGCAGGATATAAACAAAACAAAACAAAACATAATAATTAACAAAACATAGAATAAGAACATAGGCCCACCAATGCATTTCAGCTTAGCTTCCTAAAAAATGGAAGTGTTGTCTCTGCCAGCCATGAGATTTCAAAAAGTTTTATCTAAACTTTCCACATTATTGGAAACTCTAATGTCTCCATTTTACACCAATGAGCAGGAAGGCTTCATTTGGAGGACATAGGAAAAGAGGTTGGAAAACGTGTCTTCAAGAGATCCCAGGAGCTCTGTCAGAGAGGGACATGTCAGCTGTGGACACATTTCCTAACACGTCTTTTCAACACTGCTACCCGTCGTTACTGATACCAGTTATTAGTGTTGCTAATACTTTTGTATAATCTTTCTTTCACTGTCAAAATTGCAAGAAGCATGTTGCAACGGGAACTTTGCAAAGGTGTGACACTAATTTCAAAAGACACAGAAATGTCAAGGCCTTCACAACAGTGGTTTCATCATTTAGTTCCAAGGTAAGTTTATCAAAATGCATGGTCATGGTGTTCTGACAAACAATAGAAGCTAGATCTCTCGGCAAAGGCCTGGATTTAACTAAACTGCTGTGCTTAGCAGAAGCCAGTGCAAGGGCTCCCACTAGCACAACAGGGTTTCCTCCCCTCTTCCCCCTAATTTGCTCCAATGGATCATGTACACCCCAGAAAAGCACATGGGGGGTAACAATCAGAAGAGTGCAACACTGAATTCCTCCGAAAGTCTGTTTTGTTTTTAAAAACTGCCAACCCTCATGTCACAGAGTGGGGAAAGTCATATTTAGATTATTTCTTCTAGATCTGGAAGCCAGAATAAACCTGGGCAGTAGACAGAATCTTTTTGCTTCGGTTCCCTGCCCCAACCCATGTCCCCCTACATATATGCTGTCCTGAAAACAAAGTTTGGTGTGCTTTGGGTCTGTAAATAGTTTACGTTATCTTGCGCAAGCGACACAATTTGTACACGATTGATTTGCATGTTAATAGGACTTTTGGAGCAGAATTCTAGAACTCTTTGCTCACCGCCATCTAAAATGGCCTCGTACGAGACTTCCAGCAGCAGTCGGAGCTGAGGGTCCATCGTGTGAGCTTGCTTTGGGTGAACTCCAAAAAAGGAGGCATCAAACTTGCTGATGTCCTTGAGCTTCCCATTTCTCCTGGGCAGTCCGTAAAGTCCTGAAATTTCAAAAGAAGAAAGAAAAATTACATCACGTCTTCTGTGATTAGAAATTGCATCTTGGTTGTGCTGCTAATAATAATAATAATAATAATAATAATAATAATAATTTATTATTTATACCCCACCCATCTGGCTGAGTTTCCCCAGCCACTCTGGGCAGCTTCCAATTGAATGTTAAAAAAATACAGCATTAAATATTAAAAACGTCCCTAAAGAGGGCTGCCTTCAGATGTCTTTTAAAGATAAGATAGCTACTTATTTCCTTCACATCTGGTGGGAGGATGTTCCACAGGGCGGGTGCCACTACTGAGAAGGCCCTTTGTCTGGTTCCCTGTAATCTCACTTCTCGCAATGAGGAAACCGCCAGAAGGCCCTCGGCGCTGGACCTCAGTGTCCTGGCTGAACGATGGGGGTGGAGATGCTCCTTCAGATATACAGGACCAAGGCCGTTTATTATGTATGACACTGCTATTTCTACATCACTTCTTCTGTGATTAGAAATTGCATCTTGGTTGTGCTTATTATGTATGCCACTGCTATTTCTATTTCTATTTGCTATTGCACAAAACTTCTTGCAGAGTTGCTTTTATCATCTGGAGAGTTTGCAAAAGCACCATAGTTTAATTAGGTGTTTTTTTGGTAAAGGCAGACATCATGGAACTTATTTTCCTATTCTCCGAGCTTGTATGTGTTATTTGCTTTCTATTTATACAGGGGGGAAAGCCGGACAAAGATTTGGTTGGATTAATTTAGAACAGTGGTTCCCAACCTTTTTTTGGCCATGCCCCACCTAAGCATCTCTAAAATCCTTATTGCCCCCCACCCCCATGACATATAATTTTTATTATTCAAAAGGTGAACTCCTATTCATGTGGAGGAAGCGTAAAAGGCCATTCACTGTTAGTAACTCATTCTCGAATTGCCCCCCTTAAAAAACAAATTGCCCCCCTGTGGGGCGTGTGCCCCATGTTGGGAACAACGGATTTAGATGGATTCAACCTCTGAGGCAGAAGTTCCCGCTGAAGTCACTTTCAGCTATACAGTCAAGGACATCCAGGAATGCAGATGAGAGCACAGGAATTTGACAATGGTTCCTGTTCCTTAAAGGTCACACAACTCAATGACCCTTAGAGTTCATCTTTCCAATGTTTCTGTTTCTCCTGACAACAACAACTTATTATTTGTATCCAACCCATCTGACTGCGTTGCCTCAGCCACTCTGTGCGACTTCCAGCATATATAGGTAAAGGTAAAGGGACCCCTGACCGTTAAGTCCAGTTGCAGACGACTCTGGGGTTGCAGCGCTCATCTCGTTTTACTGGCCGAGGGAGCCGGCGTTTGTCCGCAGACAGCTTCCGGGTCATGTGGCCAGCATGACTAAGCCACTTCTGGCGAACCAGAGCAGCGCACGGAAACGCCGTTTACCTTCCCGCCGGAGCATTATCTATTTATCTACTTGCACTTTGGTGTGCTTTTGAACTGCTAGGTTGGCAGGAGCAGGGACCGAACAACGGGAGCTCACCCCGTCGTGGGGATTCGAACTGCCGACCTTCTGATCGGCAAGCCCTAGGCTCAGTGGTTTAGACCACAGCGCCACCCGTGTCCCTTCCAGCATATATAAAGCATAGTAAAACATTAAACTTTAAAAAGCTTTCCCATATAGGGCTGCCTTCAGATGTTATATAATTACTCCTTAACATCTGATGGGAGGGCATCCCACAGGGAGGGTGCCACTACCGAGAAGGCCATCAAGATCACTAGACCTACCTGGTTTCCATCTCCGGTCATCTTCTGTAACCATGTCCACTCCATTGATCAAATTTTCCCAAAACTCTTGCAAGTTTTCTGATTCTGGCAGCTTCCCTGCTATGCCTGCAACCACCACTTCCTCCATCTCTCAACTTGTCTCTAGACAGCAAGTGGAGAAAAGAAAAATCAGGCCTATGCAGCAATAATGAATCACACAAGAAAATTACAATGCACTTGTTAATAAAACAAATATATAATTACCAGTGAAACACCGGGCAAATTAATTTCATATATTTTTGAGCAGCAGATCAGATTCTTTTAAAGATATACCTGTAGAACAGACCACATGAGAGCTATTTTATGAGCAGATGTGGTCTTTTATATACCAGTGGGCTTGGAGATCCTGGATGCAAGTGCTGAACTCGAAGTAACTGAATAAACAGCAAGGAACAAAAACTTCTGGAAAGCTATTGGTGCAACCACACAGTGAATGAAATTATTCAAATAGAGATAGAAGAAGGCTTTAGCCTACGGAGTTCGTGATTAATAACATCTAATTCCATATCATGGGTGGAACCCAACGTAGTACTACGGCAATTTTTCTACCTGTACAATGATTTCTATCTGTGCAGCTGAACATTCTCTCCCTTTCCTCCTCCCATGCACAGCCTAAATTTGTTCCATGAGGGCCCCCACCCATGATTCTATATCAATATGTAGGTGGCACCACTTGGAGCATCTTGTAACACTTGGAAAAAGCCTTTCAACACCTTGGCCAAGAATCCACCCTGTCATGTCTATTACTTCCAGCAATAGTAACAGGGTCAAACATATTGCACTGGCTTCCATCCTGGCCAGTGCTCTGTCCCTCCTCCTGAGGGACTGCCCTTTTAAAAATAATTTTATTAATTTTAGTCCGCTGTAGTCAGATAACTGCAAATTTAGCAATGTAGCAAAGGGGCACACATCTGGCTGTATGTGAATTTTGTGCTACTAGTGATGAATTGACCGAGATATTATTGGGCAGCAAGTGATTTTTGCTTTAGTGTGTTGTGGGATTAATATTACTATTGACCATGTCACCTGCTGCATAATGGATATATACTGAATAGCACTAGTCAGGCACTGAGCAGTAACATCATTATGTTTAGGTGCCTATTGAAGGCATGTTTATTCAAGAAGGCTTGCCCCGATGGGTAACCCAATAACTTACGGAATACTGATTGCATACTTGCAGATATGGTTTTGTTGTTTTCTAGCATTTGTAAGATGTTGTTTTATTGGATGGGATCTAACTAAAATGGGTTCTGTCAACAGAAGCCCACACAAGAACTTCTGCTTGCACAATGGGGCTCCCCCTCTCATCCCCCACATGTGCCCCCCCAAAAAATTGGGGGGGAGTCAGGAGAACCCCCGAAACAGCATGCAGGGGGAGGAAAGGGGAGATTGCTCCATCTGACAAGCCCAAATGCTTGCCCTGGTGGAACAATTGTCAGAATGCAACGTTGAAGTGCTCCCGATGTTTTAAGAGCTTTTAAGAAATGATTTCAGAAACTGGGCACTGTGTTTTATCATCTCGTACACTGCTTTGATGAACTCTAGCCATGAATCAGTTTGTAATTTTTCCCCCTGTTGTTGCTGTTGCTATAGATGTTGTCAGCAAATAAAACAACAAAGCAGGTTGACAATCCAGATAATAAAATTCAACATAACATTTCGGTGATCTGTGACATACCTAAAGGTATGGAGGGAAAATATTTGCTTTTAAGTAGTGAGGTAGTATATTTTAGTATATAATAACATAGTTTATATTTAGTTCTGAATGCTAAGGAACCAGTCCAAAACACTTTTTTTGGGGGGGGGGGACGAGCTTGACAAGAAATCCTTCAGCTATAAAACTATTGCAGTTCTCCCTTCAATCACTCTGAGCAAGTTTAACTCATTTAAATATATTGTTGCTACTCTTCACCAGTCTGTAGGTAGGACTTCCTAGAAAAGATCAGCAGAGATAAAAAGGCAAAACTAACTGTTGTAGTCAAAGCTAACTGATAAAGAAGTAAAAGAGGCGCAGCCAGATTCCTTGGCTTCCTTTCCTTGCTTGTAGTGATTCAGAGCAGAGATTTGCTCTGGAGGGCAGAGCTGAGCTTAGAGCTAAAAGTGGGAAGTAGAGTGAAGCAATGTGAGAGTGAAGAGACTGAGCCTTTCTAGGTCTTACGCCATTCTATGGGTACCACCAAATGTCCTTTTTATTGTGCTTACATTATACAATTTGTGCTGATGATGGTATTGAGGTGGTTACACGCAATCCCACTTTCAATCATGCTCATGATTGCAAAAGTTCTAGGGTGATCATACCACTTCGTTTCCAATGACGGTATATCCTGTAGCTTTCAGCTGAAATCCTGTCATACCACAAATATTCTGAGCGCCTTTTTTTTTTTTAGGCCCCTCTTTTGTTGTTATAGTGCAAGAATGCCCCTCCAGATGAAAATAGTGCAGTAAAATATGTAAGAATGTCTTTTCAAGATAAGTTCATTTAAGGGCAAATGGAATATCAATGGAAATGCATAATTGAAGACTATAATTCCTGATCATAGTCAGTAAGCTGCAAGCCTGTTCCTGTTGAGGTTGGTATAAAAATACCCCCCTTAATTTTAATGGAAGAGGACTGCAGTCTTCAATAATTATCAGTAACAATTATATTCTTTCATTCATCTATCAGGAAATTCCTTTCCCTTTCCTATGCAGGCAAGTATTCAATGCATACAATGGCATCTAAATACAGTCATACCTCAGGTTACGAATGCTGCAAGTTGTGAGTTTTCGGGATGCGGACCGCACCGAACCCGGAAGTACCGGAACGGGTTACTTCTAGGTTTCGGCGCTCGCACAGAAACACAAAATGATGTCACACGCATGCACAGAAGCGCCGAATCACGTCACGCATGTGCTCAGACACAGCACTGCGGGTTGCGAATGTGCCTCCCGCACGGATCACGTTCACAACCTGAGGTATGACTACAGCAATTTAGCCTTATTTCTGTGCTGGCTTGTCTTGTTTGGGACATTCAAATGGACATCCATCATGCCAGTAGCACAGCAGGGTCACTCCTCAGCCCCATGAGGTGACTCATACCTACACTGAAGGATGTTCAGAGAGCTCCTTCACATGAGGGGATTCCGATTGGTCCAGTGATGCCCCCTCACACATGAAAGAGCTTTAAATGCATATGTTGGCACACACAGATTCCCAAGCTCGCCAAGGACACAGCTAGTGCGTGTGGGGGCTATCTCATGCTGCCCTACAGCCCCCCTCCCTCACACTCCTTGTTGTTTAGTGGCATCAATTACACCTTGAATGACCAAAGATTGATTGTTCAATCACAGGTGTCAACTGTTCTTCTGTAAGATAGTGGGTGGAATTCAACATGGTGCACTTCCAGATTTCCCCCCTGTTCCCTCTGAATTTGGGGAGCAGGGAGTTCCCTGACACACTCCAGAGACCATTTTTGGGGTGTGGGGCACATGAGGGAAGGAGAGGGGGGAAGAAATGGAAGTCCTTTCACAAAGCTAATGGTGTTGGTTAGGTTGATCCTACATTATATCCCACCTTTCCTCTAAGGCGTTCAAGGTGCATACATGGTTCTTCTCCATTTTGTCCTCACAAGAACCTTGTGAGTTGGGGCAACTCACTACCTCTCCACTTAGCCTTTTTCATGGGGTTCATTTGGAGTTAAATGAGGAGAAAAACCATGTACACCACCTTGAGCTCCTTAGAGAAAAGGGTGGGATATAAATCCAATAAATAAATAGTCCAGGGGTAGGGTGAGGCCTGTGACTTCCAGATACTGTTGGAGCTACAACTCTACAATTCTATGAGTCTATGGATTCTCATCAGCCTTGGCTGGCATGGCCAGTAGTGGGGACTTGGACTGTGAAGATCCAAATTCAAATCTGCACTCAACCATGTAGTTCACCTTGGGCCAGTCACTGTCTCTCAGCCTAACAAACCTGACATGGTTGCATGAGGATAAAATGGGTGGAGAACCATGCATGCTTCCTTGAGCTTCTTGGAGAAAAGGTGGGATATATATATATATATATATAGTAAGTAAATCTTCCTAGGTATTCTTTCTCTGGTGTCCACAAGACACTTAAAAGTCATTCAGACAGAAGAACAGAGCAATAATGAAGAGCTCCCTGTTGTACAATATAAAATTTAAAGGCAGCATGAGGGTACATTATTTAATGGAAGTGCTATCATCCTAATTTAAAGCAGCAAGCAATTCTACTCCCAGTAAATTCCTAATCATTTTATAATCCAGATGTACCATTGATCATCTGCACATCCCATTCTTCTGGTCGTGCCTTTGAAAGCCTAGCCATTTATTTTCACATCCTACGCTCCAGACAACTGGGTCATTTCGAAAATCTGATCCAGTGAGCCCGATAATGATCATGGGTAGGCAAACTAAGGCCCGGGGGCCGGATCCAGCCCAATTGCCTTCTAAATCCAGCCCACAGACAGTCCAGGAATCAGCGTGTTTTTACATGAGTAGAATGTGCCCTTTTATTTAAAATGCATCTCTGGGTTATTTGTAAGGCATAGGAATTCGTTCATTCCCCCCCCCAAAAAAAATATAGTCCGGCCCCCCACAAGGTCTGAGGGACAGTGGACCGGCCCCCTGCTGAAAAAGTTTGCTGACCCCTGCTCTTGATGTTGTAGGAATACAGCTCTAATCAGCCCCAGGCAGCAGGGCCAATAAGTTTTTTTCGTTCAGCAACATCTGAAGGGCACAGTACTAACTCCCTCTATAAAGTGAATGATTTGCCTCTGAGGGAGGAAACGTTTCTGTGCTTTGGATCATATGTATCAGAATAAAGCTGAGAAATATTGATCTGCTCAGAATATATGAACTGAGATGGCCAAAGGGAAGAGATATTACAAAGATAAAGCAGAAATCTTTCTATCAGCTTCAGTGATACAATGAAAGACAAGGCGGAGGGAGAGTGGGATGCCAGCTAATTAAACTCAAAACACAGACTGAAGACCAGATAATTATTTTTTTCAGAGAGCTGAAAGTGCTATGAAGTAGGCATTGTACAACCATTTCACTGTCAGGTCTGGAAAATGGGTTTGCTAGGTGCTTTTAGTGTTTCAGGACCAGACCCCATTGCATGCTCAGTCGCATGTAGTTTCACACTCATAAAAACTACTGTCCTGTCTTTCAAAAATGGTTCCTTTCTGGTTTTCTGCTTACAACCTATTCTATCATCGATCTGATTTTACAGAGTTGCTTAAAATTATCAATCCAGCATCAGGTTTATTCACAGTGTGAACGTGAGTATCTGTCCCATTGTAATTGTGGTCTAATTATATCAGAATGGTGCAAGAGAGAGAATATGAAGATTCAGGGTGGAGCAGAGGCCAGGTATGAAATGTGAGTTTGAAGCAAGGGCAGCTCTATCATTAGGTGAAATGATGTTGTCGTCTTGTGCAGCAGATGAGCAATAGCACTTGGCCACCACTTTCTTCATCCATTTCTTCCCTGTGTCTTCTTGGCCTAGTTTTACTTGCTAGTGAATGGCTCACAGATGTCTGCCATAGACTACTGCGGTGCTGCTGCAGCTGCTGCCCAGTGCCACTTCTTCAGATAGTGAGTGTGGCAAGCTACACATGCTCTGTGGAGTCTGTCTTTGTTAGCCTGGCAACCCTTCAGCTTACTTTTCTGCTCTTCTCCAAAATGGGAAGGCGGGAGAAGAATAGCTTGTCTATCTGCTCATTGGCCAACTGTCCAGGCAAACAATTGGCTGATGGGGGTCCAGCAACACAGCAAGACACATCACATGCTGCATTGTGTCATGGGTGCTGCAGTGGGTGCAGCAGAAACCACCCATCACTCAGGCTGGAGGGAGAAGAGTAGAGACGGCAGAGCAGACAGACACCAGTCACCCAGGCATCCTCTGAGCCAAAACACTGCCATGTGAGCCAAGTAACCAGTCGAGGGGCAGGGTAGGACTGGGCAAGAGTGTTGGAGGCAGATGTTGGGTACACAGTGCCTGTGATGTTGTCTGGGATGAGATGAGGGGCATTTTAGTTTGGGGGGGGGAAGCATGAATAAGGACATTACAGAGGTGCATAAAATTATGCACGGTATTAAGAAAGTGGATAGAGAGAAGTTTTCCTCCCTCTATCATAACGCTAAACCAGAGATTATCCAATGAACTTGCACATTGGTGTTTTCGGGACGGACAAAGGGAAGCTCTTCTTCACACACAGTGCAAAATGTTCCTTGGGAAGAGGGATTGTGAAACCACTCTAGGAATTGTAGCTCTGTGAGGGAAACAGAGGTCTCCCAACAACTCTCAGCACCCTTCACAAACTACAGCTCCCAGGATTCTCTGGGAGAATATGACTATTTGAAGTAGAGTCATGGTGCCTTAAATTTATAGTGTGACTGTGGCCTAGGGCACAGAGCAGAGGATGGGCAGTTAATTTACAGCATTAGCTCAACCACACATATGCTTAAGTGAGCACAAATAAGTATTAATTATGTTGCTTCTGAGGGCAGGTTTACATAAGCAGTCTACAGCAACCCCAGGTATGCATTAAGATGGATAACAGAATATAGGTGAGAAGTAGTTCTCACGATCATAGCAGCACTTTGCCCCGAGATTATGACTAGAGGCATAATGATCAACTATCCATCCTAGCTTAGTTCATATTTTACATTTGCCAAAGTGAGCATGCATTCAATGAGCATTTGAGAACTCTTCATGAACAGAGGAAAGCGTCTATGAAGTAGTCCTCAGCATTTTCTCCCATAGTGTTCCTTTGTGACTGGCCTTTCTGCCGAATTTCACTTCTTCTTTTCCTATTGACTTTGTCAATAAGTTTAAATGATCGCTGTTATGCAAAAGGACCTTGCAACACACCTAGACAGCCTTTAGACTATTTTTGCATGCGTTGAGATTTCTGTAATATCCAGTGCAGTATTACACAGAGCTCTCTCCAATACGGATTTCTGCATTTTCTGATCTGAAATCATTCAAAGGAGGCCACACCATTGTAAGAGGGTACCTTATTTACACAGTATTTGTGCAGCCTTGTGGCACTGTGCTAACTCATTTATCATCCATAATAACCAGTCATTCTCACTGGCATTATGCACTAGTACCTACTTGTTTCATCACAGCACTTTGAGTACATTCATCGTACAGTAACTACGCACTTAGTCTTTTCTTGTGATTGTGCTACAAAAGGCCATTTTAAGTGCATTTCAACAGGTTGCTTGTAATTCATTAAGTATCTCCCCCTCCCATTGTTTCTTTTCTTAACTGGAGGATATTTTAAAGATGTGTACTGAAATTCATTTCAAGACTATGGCTACGTTTTGACATCATTTCAAGACTGTGGCTGTGTTTTGACATCACTATAAACCATGGTTTATTATGTTGTGAATGAGCCTAACCTCCCCTGAGCTTTCGGGCTCCCTTCTCCAGCACTGCTGTGAGGGGAATTTCAGATATGTTCACTTTCACTTAATCAGTATTTAGCCCATTTTCATTTAGCTAGTTTCATAAACTATGGCTTGAAGGAGGTTGTTTCAAACAAATCATTGTTAAAATTAACCATAGTTTGTTGGGATTAGGCAACGCAACAAGTTGTGGTTAAACAAAAATGCAAGCAAATGTTTCCAGTCATCTCCTGGTGGTTGCACTGGGGACAGGAGAAACCTCCTGAGTCCAGGGGAAGACTGTAGGACATTGTGGTCCTAAGAAATCATGATTCATCTTTATTATATCTCAACACAGCCACACACTGTCCTTTCCAAATTACTCTGCTCCCTCTGAGAAGGGACATCCATCACGGCACATAATGAAGGTATGGATTGTTAACCCAAACCAAACCAAACCAAACCAAACCAAACCAAACCAAACCAAACCAAAGGACTTTAAATAATTGAAGATAACACACTTCTATGTGTACATTTTGAACCTCTTTGTTGTAAGCATGTTCACTTCGGGGGCATGGAAAAATTATGTGCTTATTTTGTAGTGTCAGATCAGTGGTTCCTCCTAACTTCGTTTTTATTAAAGGGACTCACCAGCTGAGTGTTGTCTTTGGCGGCCAATCCCTTTATACTGACCTGTGACCATGCAGGGTGGCCAGGTGAAGAAGAGGTCAGGGCTCCTGCACCTCTGATAGTTGCATCAAAGGGAGAGTTTCAGCAGGTGTAACTTGTCATGCAGTGTATACATGCCAATATCCTCTCTTCTACAGAGCTACGCACTGTTCTCTTTTATATGCAGCCTCCAGTGACCATGAATGCGCTCACAAAACCCACTTCCTCCTACCCATAAGTCTCCAGTTAAATTAAAATGCTTGAATGTATAGTGTGATCCTAGCTATGTTAACTCAGAAGGAAGTCCCAATGATTTCAGCTGGTTTCACTTGTTCACAGCCAATGCTCTAATCCAGGGTTTCCCAAATTTAGGCCTCCAACTTTTTTTGGACTAAAAATCCCATCATCCTTGACCACTGGTCCTGCTAGCTAGGGATGATGGGAGTTGGAGTCCAAAAACCACTGGAGACCCAAGTTTGGGAAACCCTGCTCTAATCCTAAACATATTTCTTAGAGTAAACTCAAAGGGACATGCTCCTGAGTTACCATGCATAGGATTGGGCTGGTACAGTGTAATTCTGTGCTCAGGATTCTTGCTTGCACAAAAGTAAATTCCATTGTGTGAAATGGGGCTTATTAAATCATCGTGTTTAGGATTGTGGCCTGATTTTTCATTCCGGTACCACAAATTCCTGGGCTAGCACATAAATACTTGGGACAGGACATAGCAATAGTTCCTCTAGCTTAGTTTAACAAAAGGGGGGTGCATTTGGCCCTAAATGTGAACTTTAAGCAAACATAAATGAAATGAAATGAAATGTAAAGAATTAAATAAATAAAACCAATACAACAATCATTTACCCTAACACAGCAAGCAGATCCATCAGGATCAGTGCACCAGTCTCACAGAAGTCAACGACAGTTCTACCATTTTACTTTTAAGGTAAGGTCAACCTTGACTGAATTGCTTGTAAATTGAGAGATTAAGTTCTTTGCTTCAATTTGTTTCAGTGGGAGAAAGGGAACTTTTGTCACCAATGCAAGTTGCAGTACTTCTCAGTTCCTAGAGACATTAAATAAATGTTCATTGTTTTTAGATTCTTCTAAGCAAGGTTGAGAACGTATGACAAAAAGGGAAATATTCTGACTTCCTTGGTTTGGAATCTTACTTCAGACACTTAGGACAACAGTTTTGAGGATAAGCACACAAAAAACACAGACAAGGACAACTTTGCCACGGAACTGGGTTAGCAAAGGGGGGCGTGGTACCAGTTACCCTCTATGATTTAAAATATCTAGTAAGATAAATTGCTGTACGACACTTTTTGTCTTTAAATTCTCCATGTTGCATGACTATGGTACCTTATAAGGTAATTTAAAAAACAGAGAAATAAGAGAACTACCTTATTTTACCTGTTTTTATGCAAGTCTGAATAAAATTAACTGGCTGTAATACAAATAGCTCAAATTGCATTACAACAGCATCCCTTAGCTCTGGAGATGGATGTAGGATCGTACTGCTGAGCTGAGGAATATGAATACAAGGTTACATTACGAGAACAATAGAATAATCACAGGCTCTGTGAATGTCCTGAAACAAAGAGAAAATCCTTCCAAATGCTGAGCAGAAATTGCTGACTTTTATTAGCTACCTGAGAAGAAGTGAAAGACTTGGGTTGCAAGTGACGAAGTAGAAACTATCTGGTGTCATTTCCTAATGTCACAATAGAGCAGAGAATATCCAGTGCATGTCATATACCTTCCAAACTCTTATCTCCTTCTCTGTGCTTCTGCATATTAAAGGTAAGAGCTGGAAATTAAGGGGGGAGAGAACCCCCCTTTTCTACCTAGATCTGCTGAAATAATGGGCTTCAGTGTGCCAGTGTAACTGTCTTCCTTGACTGGTACAGTATCAAAATGGCTGGATGCAGAACACTTACAATGCAGCAAGGCTTAGCCTCCATCTCCCTTATTGCCAAACACTCCTCCCCCTTTTTATTCCATAACCTCAATACCGGGGGGAAACCACACCTCAAATCAACTTCACTGCTACCACATTACATCACAAAATTTCAAAGGCAGCAATTTACCTCTGCAATTTTATTCTGCCGTTAATTAAAAAATAATAAAATTAAATTTAAAAAACACACACTGTTGTTGTTTTAATCTCAAGAGCCACAGCTTTTGTTCGTTCCCCACAGAGCTGGCTATCAAAATGGAGAACAAAAACCTGATCTAGCATCGGAAGCTTCTCCGGTGCTACTTCTGAAAGATGTTGCGCTCAAGCCGCATAGCCACCCGATCCCACCCGCCTGCGCCTCCAAGGCCTCCTCCGGGTCCGAGCTGATTTCACTTGGGAAGGCTCATCCAACACCTGAAAATGGATGTCGCCTTCCGATTTCGAAGACGGGCCCGGACGACCTATTCACAACGGACGTATTTCAGTCTGCCTAAATTTGCACAACCCTATTTGCATAAGGAGGGTGGGAAAATGAAAACGCATTTAGAGATCTGGTGCCGCCAAGGCCGGTTCCCCTCCCCCACGCCGGGAAGAGGAGGAGGAGGAGAAGGAAGAGATCATGGCTGCTTCCAAAGGGGCCAAACCAGCCCCAGCGGGCAAAGGCACCGAGGGCATCCAGAGGGCCCCCGTCAAGCCGAGGACAGTCCTAGAGGCGCCCCAGCGCCCCAAAGTGCGCAGCAGCTCTAGCCGGCTGCTCCGTTTCATTCATACAAGCGCCATCCGGAGAGGAGGAGGGCTGCCTCTCCCTCCATCCCGGCAACCCGAGCCGGTTACCTGCTCGGGTCCTTGAGATCGGCAGCCACCGCTGGAAGGTGATCGGCGAAGGAGGCGCGCTGAAAAGCCCCGCTGCTGCTGCTGCTGCTGCTGCTGCTGCTACGCTGCCGGCCGCCAAGTCCCTGGCCGCCAAGTCCCTCTCTCCCTCCTCGTCGGTGCCCGATGCGTAACTGAGGCTGCCCGCGCCGCCTATCTGCGCTCCGCGTCCCTTTCTCACTGTCTCCCTCTAGCTCTCGGCGCTTATTTAAACAGCCACCACCTCCGGTGGCCACGCCACATGGGCTGACAGCTTTGCTCCTCGCCGCAGTCCAATGAGAGCTGGGGCTGGGCCTCCCGGCGCAGACCCTGGGGCGATGCCAGCCCCCTGGCTCACGGCAGCCTCTCGCCATCGCCGCGCGGAGGAGGAAGCAGCGAGCCAAAGAGCAGCGCCAGCCGAGCACGCGCTGCCCCATACTCAGCCCGCCTGGCCAAAAGCGCAACGGTGCCTGGCAGGAACTGGGCCAGCCGGCCGGCCTGCCCCGCGCGGTGGCGCATCACATGCCCGGGGGAAGCCTCCCCGCACGCACCGGCGTGACCCGGCCTGCCCTCGACCTGCGGGATCGACCAGTCTGTACCTTATTTTCGAGTTTCGTAGGGATCCCCCCACGGCAATGAATCCCCGGGGGGACAAGCCTGGATAGCCCAGTCGCTTAGAGCCTGGCGCTGCTGATAACACGCAAGTTGCGGGTTCAAGCTGCGTTGCAGAGGGTTGGACTAGATGATCCTTAGGACCCTCTGCGATTGTGTGGGAGCCATTCCTAGGCACCCCGATTTATCAACACACACACACACACCCCGTCGAGGGCGGGGGGGAAAGTTAACTAGCCTGGGCCTGGGATGTGTGAAGGGCCCTGTGCGTGTCCCTGCTTCGTGGTGGGCTCTGCAGCGCCACCCACAGGCACTTCTGACCCAGAGGATGCGATTCCTCTGCTCGGCCAGCCCGCTAGGGGAAGCCGGCGCCTCCAACCTTGCGGCGCTGCCTCTTTTTTCAGCGTCTGGGAAGTAAATTGAAACAAACCAGCCCGCCTCTCTCGGGGGAGCAGATGGGCCGAGGTGCTTGGTGTGCGCTGATGCGCTGCTGGGAATACTCGACGTGAAGGAGATTTGGCTTTCTGGGAGAGAAGTGCACTTAATTCCCCCCGCACACACCGCCTTGTTGTTGTTGTTACTGGTGTAACCTCGTAGCATCTCCCCCGCTATTGCTGCGAAAGGGGAAGAATTAATTAGGCTGATCTCTCCCTGGCTTTGCCGAGCGCGCGGCCTACAGGGGAAAAAGGAAGCAACTGGTATCCCTGGGAGCTCAGCGCGGCGCGCTGCTTGCCTCGTTACACTCTGACCGAGTTCTTTCCCCGTCCCCTCCCGACAGAACCCGGCAAATGCAATGTACAAAAGAGAACCACACTTTCTTTAGGGGCCTAAAGTCATTGATTGGAGGTGTCCAATCAGGGGGCAGGGGGATGTAGGAGGGTACGTTGCCTGGCCAATCTGAGCGGCTGTGTGGGTGTTGCTAGGAGATAGGGTGATGTGGTGACTGTATTGAAGGGGATGGCTCTGTTTAGGAAATGAAGCTGATGGTGATGCAAGAAAGCGCCTGTGAATTGTGGCTTATTTCAGGTCATTCACCTCAGAAGAGTGCGAGCTTCCTCGGTTACTACAGTTCAGCCTTTAAAGCAGACTCTGGCTCTGTTAAATGGGCTCCCGGGATTATGTTCTCTCTACACGGGAGTATACAGTCCCAGGCGACAGTTAACTAGCTTTCCTTACGGTTTGGGAACAAATAATGCTCTCCTCACGGAAGGCATCACGAGCTTTTCTTTGCCTCTCCGGATCTGGAGGGGAGAAAGGCTTCTCGCCTCGGTTTTAGGGTTGAAACTTGTATGATCTTGTTCTGCTGACGCTGAGGTCTATTGCTGTCTGCTTTCCTTCGCCTCCTTCCCAGAAATGGAGCAAGCTCTGAACTTAACTCCGCACTGATCCACTCCCACTTGCTTCTCTGAAATGTAATACTCCCTTATAATGCAACACAATAAAGCAGCCACCCACATCCACCTACCCTTCTTGTAAATGCTTAATCTTAAAGTGACTTCTTAGGTTCTTAAGAAGAGGCCTGCTGTCTCTTCTCACAGTGGCCAAGCAGAGGCCTATGGGAAGCGCAGAACCACAAAATGAAAAGGAGGATGAGCCTAACATCCCTTTATTATTCAGTATGGTCACTTTGTGAATTATATCCTTGCATGCTCCAAGCTGTACTGTATTTCAAAACACAGTACAGTACATGGTATGGTTTTGGACCAGAACTGAGGAGACCCACACAGAAATTCCCACTCAGCCATGAATCTCATTGGGCAGCTTGCCTAGTTGTCTCACAGCCTAACCTACTTCACAGGCTTGTCAGGATAAATTGGGGAGGGGAGTATCATGTCTGCTTCCCATGAGCTCTATAAAGTAATCCTGTTTAGTTTTTTTCATGTGGTGTAGAGTCATTTCTAAAAATAAAGGAAACCAGCAACTTCCAGGGCCACATTATTTCTTTTCTCTCATATTTATCATATTTTTGGTCATGCTTATTCCCCAAAATAAACATAATAATCATGATTTGCCACCTGTATCCATCTGGATTCTCAGTGTACCACCAACCCAGGCTTGAAGGCTAGGAAGGAGGAGTTGCTGTATTCTATAAAAATCCCTTCTCCTTGCCTAGGAGGATTCTAATTTTGTCTCCCTGCTTTAACTGTTAAAGGTGTTGTTTGATCTGGTGTTGTGGAGTTGTTCATCCACATTGAGGCTATCTTATTTTGGGTGCCTTTGAGTATAGATAGGTGTATATATAATTTTTATTTTTCAAGGGTGTCATGACCACCATGACAACCCATAGACTGTTCCAACAAAGCCTCGCACTGCAAATTGTGAGTCACACTGTTGATGGTGTTCTTGACAGGGCAGGAATATGGTGGTTTGGATGTGGCAGACCATTCATGGCTCCACAGTATGTTGACATCTTCATGGTTTACTTAGAACAATGCTTTCTCAGACTCTCTTCTATCTGAAATATATTGGTTACATCTGAATCATCCGGATTCATGGAGGAGAGGCACCAGGGCTTTGTTCATTTTCCCTTCACCAGCAGCCTGAACCTAGAGCAGGCCACTCAAAAGGATTGCTTTCTGGTTCAGATGCACTTCTGTGCAATCGCATAATGGGCATTAAATACCACAACCCTACACAGGAAACCTATTGACTGTTAGTTACATGGTTCCAGCTTTTTATCCAGAATACGTCATGAAATCAGTTGTCCACACCAAAGCTCTACAACTGCATCTGTTCAGATTCACCAGACAGAAGCTCACAGCTTTAAAATTTACATTAGCTTTTCCCGGACTACATTTGTCTCCCAACAAAATAGAAACAACAATAGATCATGGCCAGACTGGTACCCAGGAATAATTTACTAGAGCACAGACATAGAGGAGAAAATGACAGAACACCCTTGTCACATTTAGTTTCCAACTAAAACCACTTATCTACCCTAAGGAGTCTCAAAGCGGCTAACATTCTCCTTTCCCTTCCTCCCCCACAACAAACACTCTGTGAGGTGAATGAGGCTGAGAGACTTCAGAGAAGTGTGACTAGCCCATGGTCACCCAGCAGCTGCATGTGGAGGAGCGGGGAATTGAGCCCGGTTCACCAGATTACGAGTCCACCGCTCTTAACCACCATACCACACTGGCTCTCAATCCATCCTGAGGAATAACATCAATAGGTCTGTAATTGTTTAGATGCAGCTCCTTTCCAGCCTAAAACAGCTGATCATGACCACTAACATTTGACATAATAGAGATACAGACACACGGATGAGAACTTGTGGCAGATTCAGATGCCATCTTTTACCGATGTCTAGTCTAGCAACACTATTACAGGATCTAACAAAGTCATAAGCAACACCAGAGATTAATTCTGGTCATACTGCAACAGACACTTCAAAGGGAGACTGCAGTGTGGAAACAGTGAATTACAATGAAGCAAGAGGTTCTGTGCTATGCTATCACTTGTGGACTGAATTGGAGTAATCAATGTTAATCTCTCTACATGAGTTAATTGGCTAATAAATGCTAATATGTTTGTATTATTAACAACTGATTTTTGTGAATGACCTCTATGAAGAACATATCAAGGTCTGCATCTTTTGCATGCAATTTCTTCACACCTCACTGTTTATAATCCCTGCCTCCAACAGTATGATGGAAAAGAACCCTCAGAGGTATGCTACAATGTTTATTCACACAGGGGATAATACTGCTCATATTTGATATGGGTTTGGCAGATCAGTCACAACATGTGGTCAGATCACCATCATATCATGTTTATGGGATTGATTTCAGTTGCTGCAATGAGGATGCAGACAAAATGCCTTGAGGAATGGAGTCTGCCACATGTCTACTCGACCTTGCCCATTCTGGGTATAACATCTAAGCAGAAGAAAGTTAAGTGGATGGGTCTAAGTGCTGGTTTATTTCACTCTGCATGTCTGTTTTTGGCTCAGAAAGGGCACTGGTTGTCCTCATGGATAACCTGGGAGAGCATGTCTCTGTTAATTCTCCTGAACGTCTCAGTGACTATTGATACAACCAGCCATGATATCCTTCTGAGTAGCCTGTTTAGCTGAAGAACTGAGGACATGGTGTTTTGGTGGTTCCATTCCCACCTGAAAGGCAGATTCCAGAAGGTGGAACTGGTAGATTACCTCTAGGTAGGTATGCTGTTGCGTTCTACAGGGGTCTGTCTTGTCTTGTTCCCCATTCGGTTTGACATATACAGTAAGTCAAGTCATTTCGGGTTTTGGAGTGGAGTATCATGAATATGCTGATGTAATCCACCTCTGTATCTTTTTTACATATTTTTCATATAAGAGCGTGATAATTTTATTGGTGGTTAAGAGCTAATAAACTGATGCTTAGTCCTGGTAAAATAGTTACTGTTTATGAACGATTAATCAGTTTAGGCAAGGGATGTTAATCTGTTCTATACAGGGTTGCATTCCATCCTACAGGACCAGAGTTTGGGGGTGCTCTTATATCCAGCCTTGTTACTAGAGACCCAAGTGGCTTCAGTAGCACAGAATGCCTTCCATCCGCTGAGACTGGTGCAACAATTGTGACTCTTCCTGGGCCGAGATACCCTGACTAAAACAATCCATGCAAAAGCCCTACTCAAATTATAGAGGGAAGAACTGAGGCATGGCATGCACAGCCCATTTCAATGCTGCTCATACCCCCAACTCATCTTGTGAAACCTCTTACTCCCCCTCCCTCCCTCAAGGGAAAATCTCAGGGCTTGTAGTCCATGCCCATCATTCTTGAGAAGCCTTCTGTCACCTTTCCCTTTCTTCCTATCTGTTTGTCCTTTGGGAAAGGTGGAGGGGTAGGGCAGTGGACAAAGCAGCTGTGCTCTTTTATATACAGAGAAACTGTAGGAACTGTGCAATATGTGTAGAACCAGGAGATCTGGGGAAATAAAATACTGGAACATATAATTGAGATGCCACTTCCTAGGTCTGTTCATATTCAGTGTTTCCTGTTTGATTTTGTGTATTTTGGGTCTATGAACTGCAATAAAGTTCTCTGTGTGTGATAAACTCTTGAGGAATCTATCTGAAGCATACTGAAACATATATTTATTTACCAGCTCAAGATGTAGAGGAAGCTGGTTTAAATACTTTCTACAGTCAAAAACATTTATCAATGAAGTTTGATTAGCAAAATTGGAAGTAAGAAGGAACTTGACTAGTAACATTAATTACAAGACCAAACATGGTCAGAATAGGACTTAAACTTGGTATCACAACTTAATAACAAAATACTGTGCATAATTCAGATATAAAAATTTCTACTTCATTGAAAATTTAATCCTTTATGTTGTAGTTTCGGATTTTGGCCATTCGCTGAGGGGTCTGAGGCTTTCTGGTTCGGTTGTAAGATGACTTGTTTGGGTTTTGCTTTGTCTGAACTTCAAACTTAGTCCCTCTGACAGTCAAGGCAGCTGCTGGTACTCTTTCTGTGGGGGCTTCTTCCTGAGAGTCTTCAAGTCTTTTTGGTTCATGGATAACCTGGGATTTCTCTGCAAATCAAAAGGAAGAGAAAATGGATATTATTTTAGTTTGATGCCAATTGCTCAGAGCAGCATAAACATATATTAAGTAGTGGAGACAGGAACGTCTAGGGGAGTGAGCAGAACACTTTGAAGAATATCTGCCCACCCCAGTACCCCTATTTGCTATTGCCACCATTCAGGGGAGCAGAGCCAGAAGTCATATTATACCACTATTTCATACTATCAACAGCATCTGTTATTGTGGGGACACAACCATCTGTCTATGTATCTAACTTTATTATTGTGAACTGCTTTGAGAACCATTAGGGTTGAAAAATATTATACAAACACTGTAAAATAAATAATTTTCACTTGCAGTTAAGAAGGTTGACATATTGGTGGGGGATAAGATAAATTTTAAATCCTTGTGATTTATTGCCTATGAAAGAGAAATAGGTTTGGCTTTGCAATTTTTATTTATTTGGATTGTTTTAATGTTTTCTTCTCCTGAAGATTTTTCATCTGATGGGAAAGTGCTGTAATCTGAGGCACAGAGCCTTTCCCCACCATATTCTTAACGGTGTAGTGAAGTATAGATACATCTGTTACTGTATAGACATATCCATTACTGAAATTCACTGATCAACAAACTTCTTATTAAGGTCACCAACCAACTACATTTTACATTTATTTGTGGGCCAATTTGTTACTTCTTTGTATGAAAGAGACAACTCCATTGTTAAACATCCTGTACTGAAGTGACCAGAACACCTATAGCAAATCCCACTTCAAATCTCATCTTTACCACAAACTCACTGTTTTAAGATGTATCAGAAAGTGCATGGTAGATATCAAACAAGACTTTGAATTTTATTTTGCCTGATATTCCTAGGTCAGAAAGATGTTTATATTATCAGCTTGAAGGCTTCCATGTAAATACTGTTTTAAGGTGAAGGAGAACGGTCTTTCTGGAAATATCAGCTCTTCATCTTACATGGTTTTTTTTAAACTTCCAATTTTGCCTTTGGCTAGGCAGAAATGCAACTATTCAAACATAACTGAATGGATGGATATTTTGCATTTGTGCACTGCATTTCCCAAACACACAACATTTGTGTGATGAATTTACCCAGTCCAGCTCTGTTACAATTATTTCCATACGAAAAATCACTCTCATACTTACAAGCTCAGATTCTGATACTAGGAATTGTCAAGTATAGAAAATCACATCAGAATAAGTTAATATTTGTAAAGCACTTGAACGATGAAAAGTCTTGCATAACAGCAAAGTAAAATTGCATTTGTAGAGCCAGAAAGGAGTTCAAATCTGTTGGTTAATATTCTACTCAGACCTCTCATTGTCTGGTGCTTTACCCACATGATGGAAAAAGTGTTGAAATTTTGTCCCATAAGCAAGAGTGAAAGGTAACATATGACCCAATAAGAGCCAAATTTCAGCCAGGACAACTGGACCAATCATAATGAGCTGTAATAAAAGTGGTTCTTCAGTTTTCGTCATCCAAGTTCAAATATTGCAGCACAACATCTATTGCAGTTCTAACTATTTCCCATTTCTCTACCCTTTGGCAGCTTTTTATATGAAGCTATAATTCCCCAAGGACTGGAGCTCTGACCACAAACCATAGAAACCTAATTTTTCTCTCTCCCCACTACTCAGCATATATGTTGATGTTATCAACTTAATTCTGTCAAGAATGCAGTAATTTTCTCAACGGATAAGGCAAATCATAGTCTAACAAATAAGGCAAGAGAAGGAGCTGGAAAACATTTGGTTTGTAGTCACTTTTCAGCCTTTCTTCTTCTAACAGCAGCTCTTTGAGCTACTTTTAAAACTCAGGAGATGATCAAAATCCGTGTCAACTCAGTGCTGCTGTTCGTGAGAAGTACATGCAAATAATCTTTTCTAGGTAAAGTCTCTTTGTTCACATCTATAATCTCACCAACTAAAATCCCTTTTACACTGCTAAACACCAGCTGTTGAAAGTTGGCCCAAACAAGAATGTGTTAGAACACAGGGAAGACAGCTCTCCAAGTTATATGACTGTTCTGGGGAATAGGGTGTTATACCAATGTTTTCTTCAGCAAACTGTAGCTCTGTTCCTATTGGGGAGGGGGGATCTTGGGTACTAGACAACAGCTGCAGAGCAAAAGAAATATTTAGTTCAGAACTGTGGCTCAACAACAGTCCGTCTGTTTTCTCTTGCAAGGGAGGGCAGAGATATTTTACCAGCCTGGACTTCCGCATTCTGAAATGAGGAGAAAGAGTGATAACTAGTTGCTATGGTGACTAGGCCTTGGCCAAGCTGTGCCACAATGGCCATAGTATGAAGAAGGTACAAACTTGGATACTTTCAGTAGCTTGGGCCCACTGCACACCCTGATAAGACCCTGGGATCATGTAAGGAGAGTAAAGTGATATGATAAACTTTTCCCTCAATACCTGCCATTTACCAATGCAGAACTAGATTTCAGTTATAAGCAAAGTAGGGAAGGGGGTGTGGAGAAGGACCCAATTAGCAAGCAAGAATTAGGGTGTTGGGAGGAGAGAAAAGACTGCATTTTTACACATAGACAGTTTGCTTTTAGATTTCATTCTGGCGGTTTGTGAGAATTTTATACTGGGTTAGGTTTTACTATGCTGACACACCTCTTTACCCTGGCTTTTGACACTTGAGGTGTATATTGATAGGACCCACATTCTTTTTATGATTATAAGTTGTTTTAAACCACTTTTAATGTTGTATCAATGTTGTAACCTGCTCTGGGCCCTCAGGGTAAAGGGTGGGTAATAAACAAACAAACAAACAAATAAATCAAGCTATTGGTCCTGCCAGTAAAGTGGTAGGAAGGGAACAGGCTTCTTTCTCTGAATAACATGGGTAGATTGTCAAATCTACATTGCATCAATTCTGTGCCCTCTATACTGTTCCTGAATAAATGCAGCAAAGATCGTTTAGTAATGTATAAATCGACTTAATCTTTTGTATTAAAGCAGAGATGCAAGAAGGACACAAAACGGTCCTTATTTTCACCTGTGAGGTGATGGAGGGTGGCATTTTAAAGTCTTGAGATATACACATCACTTGCATCTGCATTTTGAGAGCCAGAATTTCTTTTTTGCATTCAGGTTTCCAATACTAGATTAGGTAATTGGTGTCCTTGCAAACTGCCAGTTGGGTTTCACCTGCTGACAGCATGAAACATTAGGCAAGTTACTGTGACATCTGCATGTGCAAACACTGTTTTTGCTTTAGCAACAGGTTCTTGACCTGCAGTATCTTCAATATCTTCAATGTCTTGGTCTACCAAATAATTTTGCCATAGCACGTGGGTCATTGCCAACAGCACACATGCCATCCTATACTGTCATCCCTGCTCGCTGCCACAGCCTATAGAAATGCTGCTAGACCAGGACATAAAAATAATCTGCAAGTGTATTACACACGTTGCATTTTCAAAGCCCTTGGTAAACGTTAACCAATTAATCAAAATCCTGAAGCTACTCGGGAGAGGATTGTTCAATTTGTGAAATTGTCTGGTGGATTCATTTAAACAAACAAGCATGCCAGTAGGGAAAAGATTAAAAGCAAAAGAGACGGTCTAATACTGTAGAGGCAAAAAAGGTAGATGAGCTAAGACAATGAGTCAAGAATACAAGAGGAACCCGCTGGATGAGGCCAATGGCCCATCTAGTCCAGCATCCTGTTCTCACAATGACCAACCAAATGACTGTGGGAAACCTGCAAGCAGAATTTGAGCATGAGAGCACTCTCCTCTCTTGTGGTTTCCAGCAACTGATATTCAGAAGCATTGCTGCTTCCAACTATTGAGACGGAGCATGGTCACAATGGCTTGTAGCCATTGATAGCCTTACCCTCCATGAATTTGTCTAATCCTCCTTTAATGCCATCCAAGTTGGTGGCCATTGCTCACTGCCACTGCTGGGAGTGAGTTCCATAGTTTAACTATGTTCTATGTGAAGAAGTACTTTCTTTTGTCTGTCCTGAATGTTCCAACATTCAGCTTCACTGGATGTCCATGAGTTTGAATATTATGAGGGAGAAAACTTTTCCTATCCTCTGTCTCTATGCCGTACATTATTTTATAAACTTCTATCATGCTACCTCTAACTCAGCTTTAATCTTAACTAAAAAGTCCCAAATGCAGTGACCTTTCTTGAGAGGGGAGGTGGCTCCATCCCCTTGATCATTTTGCTTGCCCTTTTCTGAACCTTTTCTACCTGTACAACATCCATTTTGACTCAAAAAGATTGAGAGTTAAGAAAATAGGCCAGTTGCTTTAGATGGGATAAAGGGAGATCTACACAAACGGGGTTGCAATAATCAAGCCCAGATAAGAGAATGAAGAATTTTAGCAGCATTTTCTATGAGAAAAGAAATGATAGAAAACAACTTCATTTTGACAGAGCAGCAAAATCACACCTATATCACAAGCATGTGAAGCAGAAAATGGGGGGGGGGCACACCATCAAGAGTTAAAGATGTTTAGGAGGGGACGTCAGAAGCTCCACTTCCCATCTCCTCACATTCCTTTCAGCAGCTGTGGGGCAGTCTTTCTTTGAAGATGAAATGATGAGCATGAATAGTTCAGTTGATTAGAGATTCAGGTGGATAGCCATGCTGATCTGTCATAGTCATCATAAATAACAAGATGAAAGATGAAAAAATATTTTTTAATAATTCCAATGGCACCTTTAAGATCAACTAAATATAAGCTTTCAAGGTATGAGCTTTTGTGTGTAATACACTTCGTCAGATACTCAATTGGACGCGGGTGGCTCTGTGGGTTAAACCACAGAGCCTAGGGCTTGCTGATCAGAAAGTCGGCGGTTCGAATCCCCGTGACTGGGTGAGCTCCTGTTACTTGGTCCCTGCTCCTGTCAACCTAGCAGTTCAAAAGCACGCAGTGCAAGTAGATAAATAGGTACCGCTCCGGCGGGAAGCTAAACGGCGTTTCCGTGTGCTGCTCTGGTTCGCCAGAAGCGGCTTAGTCATGCTGGCCACATGACCCAGAAGCTGTACGCCGGCTCCCTCGGCCAGTAAAGCGAGATGAGCACCGCAACCCCAGAGTCATCTGCGACTGGACTTAACGGTCAGGGTTCCCTTTACCTTTAAAGGTGCCACTGGAATTATTTAAAAAGATTTTTTCATCTTTCATCTTGTTATTTATTAGGTTAGTTGATTAGAACAGTGGTTCCCAATTAGGGGTCTGGGGACCATCCCCTGCCAGAGGACTCACTTATCTTGTTAATTGCACAGTGAAATCCTTTCACAGATCATCTAGCCTCTGCTCTCGACCAGAGTGCCTGCTTGTTGGCAGGGCCAAAACTTGTGAAAGAGTTGCTGGATGACAAGTGAGCTGGGATTGGGCAAAAGCCTCTGACACAGTTTCTTGGGGCTCTTGCTATTGGAGGAGGCGAGGAGAGATAGAGTGCACAAACAGCTTGCTAGTTCACATTTTTTTAAAAATGTAAGGGATCCCTTTCCTTTGCTCTCTACTTTTTAATTGAAAATAATTTCTAATTGCTTTCAACAACTTTCAAGTTTAGAGGATTCTCCCACTGCTTGTACATAGGGTCTTCAGTGAATTTGGGGTTCATATCTCATCTTGGAAATCTAAATGGAGAAATAGCTAAGCAATTTGCCACTATGATTAGCACAACAGCTAATCCTCTGATGATTAGTTTCGTGCAAATGGCAGCCTGTGTGGATTTTGTTTTCTTGTTTTCTGTGGGAAGCTATGTGGCTACATTTGGGGGTGGGAGGAAGCAGGTACATGGCAGAATCCTAATGAATTAAAAAGTTGCTTGTTCCTATTGGGTAATCAGCAAGAATAAAAACCTTACTCCAAATAAGTATTGTATTTAACTAATTACTCTATTTAAGCCAGGGATGAAACTTGGGCACAGAAGGAAACAACAACAACAACAACAACAACAACAACAACAACAGTGTGATGAAATGGGAAGCCAACATACAGCCCCTTGTTGGCTGTCAAGGGGAAGCATACTGAAGTGATTCTTTGAGTTAAGTGAAGTATGACTTTTTCTGACAGGTTCAAAATTTCCCTCTGATCAGTTGAACAACTTTGCATGGTTGTGTATGGTAGCCTACTTAGCAGATGTTTTCACATACTTGGAACACTTTCAACACAAACCTTCAAGGTAGTGATGTGAATATTTTTTACACTGAAGATAAGATTGAGGCAGTGATTAAAAAGTTATGGTTATGGACAAGCCGAGTAGAAGGTGGTAGCCTTACTAACATCCCAACACTGGAGACATTTCTGGAGGCCACTGACGAAGAACTGATACCAGAAGTAAAACATTACATAAATGAACACCTGTGTGATTTAGCAACTAGCTTCAGAGATTACTTCCCTGCACCAAATTCTGAAAACTCATGGATAAGGAATCCTTTTGAATATGGTGGTGTACAACTAACAACTTTATCTGCGGAAAAGAAAGATGCACTTGTTGACGTGACTTGTGATGGTTCATTGAAATCATTTTTCAAAGTATGTAAGCTGGACCAATTCTGGGTGAAAGTTTTTGCTGATTGTAAGAAGTTAGGTGAAAAGCTTTGAAACATCTACAGTAGTACCTCAGGTTACAAACTTAATTCGTTCCGGAGGTACGTTCTTAACCTGAAACCATTCTTAACCTGAGGTACCACTTTAGCTAATGGGGCCTCCCGCTGCCGCCATCGCGTGATTTCTGTTCTCATCCTGAGGTAAAGTTCTTAACCCGAGGTACTACTTCCAGCTTAGCGGAGTTTGTAACCAGAAGCGTTTGTAACCCGAGGTGTTTGTAACCCGAGGTACCACTGCAGTTCTCTTTTGTTCTACAAAACAAACATTTTCAACATTTTTTTCATATATGAAGAACTGGCATAGAAATCGGCTTGATGTTGAACCAAATTTGAGAATAAAAGTTGAACCAGATATGGAAGGGATTGTTTGGGGGGGGGGGAAGAGTCATGATTTCTCCCATCACATTTAGATTTAGTGTGTTTTAAACATTCTGTTGGGAGCCACCCAGAGTGCCTGCTTTTTTTAGTATACCTAAAATCCTTTCCTTATTTGGGGCTACCCCACATTTTCTGTATACACAAATATATCTTCTTCTTTGGCAATCACTTGTAGTGATGCTGGATTTTGGACCTTGTATAAGGAGAAATGATAGGCACTTTCCAACGTTACACCATTGAGTTGGATTTGTGGTGCTGCAGAGGGGTTGTTTTGTGCTTGTTGGTGCAGCACTTTGGTCTTTTGGGTGTTGAACGATAGGCCAAGATTTTTGTAAGCTTCTGCGAAGGCATTTAGGATGGTTTGGAGGTAATCCTCTGAGTGTGCACACACTACATTGTCATTAGCATACTGAAGCTCTATGACGGAAGTTATGGTAACCTTACTCTTTGCTTTCAGCCTGCTCAGATTAAAGAGCTTTCCATCTGTTTGATATATGATTTCTACTCTGGTGGGGAGTTTCCCTTCAACAAAGTATAGGATCATGGCGATGAAAATAATAGAGTTGGGGCAATAACACAACCCTGTTTAACACCTGATCTTACTGTGAATGGTTCACTTTGAGAGCCACTGCTATCTGCGATTGTTGCTGTCATATGGTCACAGAGGAGCTGAAGGATGTTCACAAATTTATCTGGGCAGCCGATTTTCAGAAGGACAGTCCATAGGGCATTACAATTTACAGCATCAAAGGCCTTAGTCAGGTCAATGAATGCCATATACAGGGGCTGGTTTTGCTCTCTGCATTTTTCTTGAAGCTGTCAAGCAGTGAAAATCATGTCCACTGTCCTCCTCAAAGGTCGAAAACCATGTTGGGATTCAGGAAGGGTAGCCTCAGATATTTTTAGGAGATGGTTTGCTAAGATCCAGCCGCAGCTAATAAAAAGATGCCTCGATAGTTTCTGCAATCTGTTCTGTCACCTTTTTAAAAGAGATTGATAATTTCGGCATCCCTAAAGTCTGCTGGGGCCACCTCTTTCTCTCATGTTTTTTCGATGAGCTTGTGAAGTTGTTGTGTAAGTTCAATTCCACCTACTTTGAAGACTTCGGCAGGTATCCCATCAGGTCCGCTGGCTTTGTTGTTTTTCATTTAGTTAATAGCTGTACATAACTCTCCCAGATTTGGAGATGCTGCAAGCTCATCTCTAATTTGTTTTTGTGGAATTTGTGAGAGGACCTCAGCAGCTATGGGGGAGTTGTGGTTAAGGAGATGCTGGTAATGTTCTTTCCAGCACAGTGCAAGAGCTTCTTTATCTTTCAGAAATTTGGTACCATCTGTTGAGCATAGGAGGCATGATTTATTGGCCCATAGATGGCCTTAGGGCTTTAAAGAAACTCTGTGCATCATGAGTGTCGGCTAAGTGCTGGACCTCTTGAGCTTTTTTTATCCACCAGGTGTTATTTAGTTCTCTTATTCTTCTTTGAACCTCAGCCTTAGTGGCAACATAGGTTTTTTTCTTAGTGGTGCAGTTTCTATCTCTTTGCCAGATCAGAAAGGTCTTCCTTTTCTTGTCAATAATGCATTCAATCTCATGGCCATTCTCATCAAACCAGTCCTGGTGTTTATTGGTTCGATATCCAATAGTTTGTTCAAAGGCTGCAATAGTGGATGTTTTAAGCTTGGTCCAGTGTTCCTCGATGTTGTCAGGAAACTCCAAAAGCAGATGGTCCTTAAGAGTCATTTGGAAGCAATCCCACGTAATAGGATCTTGAAGGGCTTGAGTGTTCATTTTGTGCCTTGGTTTCCTTCCTAAATATATAGAAAGCTCTTGGCCAGACATTAGCAGTTCAATCCTAAATATGCATGATTGCATTACGTTCAGCTGAATTCAGTGTAATTTTAATATGTTAAGAACTGAAGACTTAAGCAATGGCCATGTTTGCACATCACAGTAAACCATAGTTAACAGCTTACAGTGAACATGTAAGTTGCTCTGACTTCATTCCTCCTCAAGTGTGGGTGGAAGCAGCAAACCACATTCCCTGGCTTAGTGTTGATCCTCATAATTGTGGATTCCAAAACAAACTTTGGCATCATATTATGACTGTTCAGATTCCACCCACATTAGGGAAGGAACAAAGCAGGAGCCACTTGCACATTCATGGTAAACCATTTATTATGGTTTGCAATACTATGAATGTGCAAATGCAGTCAAGGCTTACAATCACAGTTCTAATATGTACATTTCACTATGCCTGGCGAAATTAATTTCTGAGATTTTTTACTCTAATACAAAGAACTAATTCATAATAACTTCACCTTTTATAAAGTCAGCATCAGAATATATTAAAGCTGTGCTTTTATATCTGCTCCAAACAAAGCTCATGTCATGAGGATAGGCAATGAATATTTACATTTCTTCCTTGGGAGATTTTTATCAAAAGTGGAATAATGTGCTGAATTATATAACTAACTGAGAACAGTGATAGTGTGTCTCTAACAAGCTTACCTGATAATCTCAAAATGGCCTTTCTGCAGCAGTCTCAAAGTTATATATAAAACTAGAGTAAAGGGTGGATGGCTGGTTCCCAGTACTAGAAAGAGTAATTTTCTAATTTTCTAATCTCAAGGAGTAGGAAGTTGCCTTGTCTGTCAAAGAATCCCTGAGCACCAATCTTGGATCTCTATCCAATACCGAGGCTATTGGAATAAGCTCTGGGCACAACATTAGTTCATCTGGGGTACATGCAGGCTTATTGGGATCCAAGAGAAGGGATTGCACTCCCTGCTAACATTGCAGTAGAAAGTCAGTAGGGAAGGACAATATGTCTTTTGGGAAAGTTCTGCAGAGCACAGTTTGAAAACCACTGTACTAGAGTAAGTAGTGGAGCTGAAACTACAGACATCTATTAATAGGGCATGCGTGCATGTATTCTCCACTCATTTCAAAATTGGCAAACAAAGAGCAAAAACACTGTGGATTGCACCATAAGTAGGGCAGAGGCATTCCAACGTCTACTGGTATAATGTGTCAAGAAACTGCTGTACAGTACCTGACTCGAATACAAAATTAAATAGCCACTTCATTCTATA
This sequence comes from Podarcis pityusensis, assembly GCF_964106645.2. NCBI lineage: Eukaryota > Metazoa > Chordata > Lepidosauria > Squamata > Lacertidae > Podarcis > Podarcis pityusensis. The sequence continues at coordinate 32,385,535 of NC_138029.1, forward strand.
CCATGCTTACCTTGCTCTTTGTTGCTTTGGGGGCTGAGAATAGAAGGGCTTGATCCCATCTCTAGAATCTGCCAGATTTCCTCCAGGGAGCCAGCAGTACCAGATGATGACAACAGGCCTTGCTGGAGTTGGCTGGGACTTTCTTTTGTAAGTAGTTGAGACTGGTGTGGAACTAAGGTTTCATGCCTTGGGGAATCTGCAACACGATTTCCAACAATTGATTCTGACTGAACCTGTGGAAATGATAGTATGCCCTCAGTAATGATCAGGGATCAATGACATCTGGAAATGAGCTGAAAATATCAAAAGCCAAGGGTAGGCTTGTATGGCTAACAATGTTTCCTTCCTCAGGTTATGTTTATGGTCTACTAAGACCCCTAGATCCTTTTCACATGTTCTTCTGGTAAGCCAGGTGCCCCCCACCCAATCTTTGTGTTTGTGCAGCTTGTTATTCCTGCCTAAATGTGCAGCTGGTTATTCCTGCCTAAATGTAGAACCTTACATTTGTCCCTATTGAATTTCATTCAGTTAGTTTGGACCCAGTTCTCCAATCTGTTAAGGTCATCCCAACTTTGTCTTCTGTGGCATTAGCAAAGAATGGTGTCATCTGCAAATTTGATGAGCATCCTCTCAATTCCTTTGTCCAAGTCATTTATAAAGACACTGAACAACAACAGGCCTAGGACAGAATTCTGTGGCACCCCATTTGTCACTTTTTCCCCAGGATGACGTGGAACCATTAATGAGCACTCTTTGGGTTTGGTCAGTCAACCAGTTACAAATTCACCTAATGGTTACCTTGTCCAGCCACATTTTACCAGTTTTTCCACAAGTATATCATGGGGGACTTTGTCAAAAGCCTTACTAAAATCAAGATACACAATGTTCACAACCTTCCCCTGATCTACTAAGCTTGTAATTCTATAAAAAAAAGAAAAAAAGAAATGACATTTGTCTGGCATGACTTGTTTTTGAGAAACCCAAGCTGGGTCTTAGTAATCACAGCAACTTTTCCTAAGTACTCACAGTCTGTTTACTTTTCTGTTCAAGGACCTTTCCTAGTCTTGATGTCAAACTCACCCGTCAAGATGGGTTTAAGATGGGTTGGGACTGATATTTCATAACTGAATGACCTGGAAATTCACATCCAATATAAAGACAAACTAAGCTTGACATAACACTACTAATAGCATACAAAGGGGCTAACTACATGTCACATAGAACGCCAATGCTATGGGGCTTACTATGTAAAAGCAGCTTGGGGAGTTAAATATGGAGTGAAGAAACAGTGGGAAGTGCTTAGTTCTTTTCCTGTTTGTGGGGATTCTGTTCCAAATTTCATCTCCACATGGTTTTCTGTCCAATGGGGTTCAACATTATTTTATTAGCTTGATTATAGCTCCATCTACATACAGCGTGCTTTATTTACAAAGAACAAGGGGCCGTGTTCCTATCCCAAAGGGTTTACAATGCAAAAATAGACACAAGAGAAAAACAGAAGAAGGGGAGAGAAATGTAGGCAGGGGTAAACAGGTGGAAAATATACAATGATTCCAGTTAACTATACTTCAGCTTAGTTAAAGTAGAGCATTGGGTCTCTAGGAGGTTGTTCAAAAGGCTTCATAAAAAAAGGGAATTTTTGTGAGGGATTTGAAGTAAGTTAAGGAGATGGTCACATGGAAATTCAGTTCAGGGAGATAGTTCCATCCATAACAGGGAGCAAGGGGAATAAGGCAGAGTTGTTTCAGGGAACACAAGACATTTGGGTGCCGAGAGGTGAAGAAGCTGGATGATTTAAGATCACAGATAGAAAAGTGTTTGGACATATGTGGGGTTGCCTCTGAAGATGATTTGGAAACTTGAGCTGATGCAGAATTTGGTGGCCAGGTTGCTCACCGAGGCAAGACAGTCTGAGCATATTACACTGATCCTGGCCTGACTGCACTGGCTGCCAATTAGTTTCTGGACCCAATTCAAAGTTCTGGTGTTGACCTATAAAGCCTTACATGCGCAGCACCACAATACCTCAAGGACCACCTCTCTCCATATGAACTGCAATCATCATCTTGAGGCCTTTCATCATGTGCCTCCTCCACATGATGTGGCAACACAAGAATAGGCCTTTCTGCAATGGCTCCATTTGTGAAATCCTCTCCCCAGGGAGGCTCACCTGGCACCTTCAATATACATATTTAGGCCCCAAGCAATAATGTTCTTTTTCAACCAGACATTCTATGTCTTTTAATGTGGGAGGAGGGGGTTATTGGTTTGGTTTGTTCTTGTTTTTCACGTGTATTTTGTGTTTTTATTTTGTATTTTATGCTGTGGACTACCCTGAGGTCTTCAGATGAAGGGTGGTATACAAATGTAACAAACAAACAGAGCTATGGGGAAGCAAAGCAATAGAAGGTTAAACACCTATAAATACAAATAATAAACAAATATTTTAAACACTGATTGGAAGGAAGCAGCTTGGTGGTGGGTATTTGAATATAATACGTTGGACTATACCTGTTTCACAGGGATTTCTGCTTCTTCACTACAGCTGCTGCTTCTTGGGAGATTTTCAGTATTTAAGTTCTCAACAAAATAAGGACACTTTCCTGAGGCATGCTTTCTCTGCGCATACTGTAACTCCTGCCATGAAAAGAAACAGTCTAAATTAGTAGCTTTGATTTATTACAAGCTTCTTTCTCAATTCTCTAGAAATATGTTTTAATAAAATGGGACAAGTTAAGCACTAATATTCTCAGAAAAAGAACAGATAAAGCTCTCATTCCCTAACGTACTTCCACTAACAGTGGTGGTCAAAACTGATTTTCTACATACAATCCCAAACTCTGGTTATTGCACTGCCCTGGAAGACTGCAGCCATGATCCGGTTATGCATGTCAAACCCCATTAACAAACTGGAGCATTTACAACACATGCAATTCAGTGCACCATCAATTAATTCTCTTCAGTTACAAAACTAAAACAATTCTATATTGCTTATAAATATTTTAATAAGGGATCACTGTAATATTTTGTTGTTTTTGTTGTTGTTGTTTTTTACTAAGGCTGGGCTGGTGCTCCCAAAAGCCTTGTCTTCTCATAAAAGCCCTTTTTATCACTACAGCACTTCAGTTTGCCTACATTTTCTAAAAGTTAGCTACTAATTTGATGGTGTCTTTTGTTTGTAATTATATTACTTTCTCCATATATATACAGTGGTACCTCGGGTTACAGACGCTTCAGGTTACATACGCTTCAGGTTACAGACTTCGCTAACCCAGAAATAGTACCTCGGGTTAAGAACTTTGCTTCAGGATGAGAACAGAAATCGTGTGGTGGCGCAACAGCAGTGGGAGGCCCCATTAGCTAAAGTGGTACCTCAGGTTAAGAACAGTTTCGGGTTAAGAACGGACCTCCAGAATGAATTAAGTTCTTAACCTGAGGTACCACTGTGTGTGTGTGTAACAGTCTTAATCTATTTGTTGTTCTCTTTTAATCAATTAGGCTTCAAACGGCTGAATAGCATATATTTTTATTAAAATGAGCAAAAGCAACCAATCAATTCCTCTCCTCAGTCCACCCCCCCATCCTAATATTACATTCCTATACACGTCTACCCAGAAGTAAGCTCCATCGAGTTCAATGGTGCTTCATTTCACAGCAATTCTAAAATAGAATTTAACTTCCCTGTTCTTTATCTCTTCCCATAACTGAAAGAGGTGACTAGCTATGGACTTCACTACCTTTGCAAACTGAAGAGAGGCACTGGACAGAGCAGCCAATTCTGTTGGTTTAATTTTACATCATGAGCCAGTTGGCTGCTCTACAGTATGACCGTCTCCCTAGGCTTGCTTCATGTAGGTCATTGACTCCAAGGACTCATGGGAATCACAGTAATCCCAGGGTCCTTCTTAGTGCATAAAAATGATCACCAAATAGATCTGTTGACATCTTCATCTCAAACTTTGTAATATCACATTCCTCCAATACTTTGAGCTGTCTCTGATCATGATAGAAAAGTCAGAGTTGCAGTCAACTGTGTTCCAGCATGCCATGGAAGTGATTGCTATACACAGAGATAGTTAATCTTCTTTGGTGCAAGGGCTGCATTCACCTTGGTCAATCTTCCAGGGGCTGGATGCCAGTTCTGCAGTGTGGTCACAAGCAGGTTATTTCCCCCTCTCTGCTCATGAAATTAACTAGGAAGACTAGGAAGGGATGATTTGTACCCCCATCAGAGCACTGGACTGGGTGGAGATACTTAAACCTTTCTGCCAACCCCTGTGCTATGTCTACTTTATTTCTCAAAATCAGTGAGATTTGGTGGGGTATAAAAATTTTGCTTGAGGGAGGGAGGGGATACAGCCACTCTACCTGTAAAACATGCATAGTGAAAGCATACTGCATGTCACTCTCCAGTCCACAGTTTGCACAAAGTCATTGCTGTGACCAGGAGAGGGCTTGGCATTCTCAGGACAGGCTTCCCTCCGAACCAGGCCTTATGGCAATACTCCAGAGGTTCTGCACATACAGCAAGTACTGACATGTTGCCTAAAGGAGAAGCCTACATTACCTGTGTCGTAAGCTGGTACTGGAGGTGCTCTAAAGCCAGAAGACGGTGCTTAGTCTCCCTGACAAGTTCTTTAGGATGTAGGGCACACAATGAAGTGTGACCCTGAGGATGCTTTGAAATCTTGAAGTCCTGAGAGCCTAGAAATCCTAAGAAAATAAATAGGTAGGAGTTTTCCACATTGCATTTAACATGACATTTTAAAATAGAAAATATCTTGCCTACAAGAAACTGCTGCTCACAGCTGTAAATGAATTACACTGATGTGGCAGTGTTTCAGCGTGTGAGTTTAAAGAGATGTGTAGAAACTAGCCTGGGAAAATCTTTTCCAAGCAATGACCTTCACCTCTTCACTTCATTCAAAGAAGCTGGGCCACACAACACAAACTTTGAAATGAAATTCTCATACAAGGCTTCCATTTAGGCCTCAATTTTGTTAAACAATAATCTCATTCTGCATTGTTTATTTCCAGGAAAGAAAATCAAACATACAACTGCTTATTTCAGGAATATTCAAAAATACATGATAAGTACATAACATAGTTCTTTGCTGTTATGCAACATGCAGCTGCCACCTTAACCTTTCAGTGCCAGTACTGAAGGTTTCCAAAGCCAAGAGTAAGAAACAAATACTCTGTTCATGCTTTTCTACCATATTCAATACTTGGCGCAACTTAATTACTAGTACTTCATTCTCAAGTGATAACTGGGATTTCTTAATCTCAGCAAAGAGCCTACAGACAACACTTCAGTTTCCTACTGTTCTCAATCTCAGGAAGCTAAATTTCTCATAAAAGAACCAAGATCCTTCTACCTTAATGAGATTACCTTCCTTTGAAGCTGCTCCAAGTTCTGCTCTTAGTCTGTTTACCATCTCTAGTAGCTGATGCTTCTCCTTGCTCAAACTGCAGATCTTTCTCACAGCTTCCTTCAATCTACCTTGCCTCACTTGTGCATGGTTTCCTATAAATTGATGGGGTCCATCACCAGCCTCCACGCCAAATAACTGTTGCCTGAGATGTACAGAGTCCTCCTGAAGCTTCCTGGTCACTAAATTCTAGAAGAATAAATGACAAGGATCAAAATAAATGAAGTGAATTTTTGGCAGGATATATATTCCATTATAATGAATAAAATCTATGCCCAAATGACAGCTAGCATAAAAAGATTGCAGTCTTGAATAGTGTGTTGTATGAACCAAAACAAAAATGAAATTCCTATACTAATCCCAAAATGTGTGCCATGAGAAGTGCTGAAGAGTGTCTTGAGAAATGAAGCCACCACTTTGGAGGCTACTTCTACTCTATAGCCCTCTGAAATGGGGAGACCCCATGCAGCACTGATTGCTCCTTAATCTGCCAGGGTCAGAGTTGGCCCAAGACATTTTGCTGCCTGAAGTGAAGGACAAAATGGCACCTCTTCCTATTCCATGTATAGAGAACGACTAGATGGGCAGCTGAATATTACTAAGGCTAGCTTAGAGGGCAAACAATAGGTAAGTTATGTGAGCCAGTGTGGTGTAGTGGTTAAGAGCGATAGACACGTAATCTGGGGAACTGGGTTCGCGTCTCCGCTCCTCCACATGCAGCTGCTGGGTGACCTTGGGCTAGTCACACTTCTCTGAAGTCTCTCAGCCCCACTCACCTCACAGAGTGTTTGTTGTGGGGAGGAAGGGAAAGGCGAATGTTAGCCGCTTTGAGACTCCTTCGGGTAGTGATAAAGCGGGATATCAAATCCAAACTCCTCCTCCTCCTCTTCTTCTTCTTCTTCTTCTTCTTCTTCTTCTTCTTCTTCTTCTTCTTCTTCTTCTCTGCCCCCCAGCACTTTGCTGCTGCTTCCCACCCCACCCAGCATCTGCCACCAGAGGCAGCCTCCTTACTCTGCCTAATGGTAGAGCCGGTCCTGACTAGTATACAGCAGAAACATCATCCCAATAAAGACACACTCCTGAGCAAACCTGCACTGTATCAGCATTTCATCTCCAATGCTGGTTCCTGAGCCTTCTGGACACAAAATGCAACGTGCTGCCTCTAGGCTAAATATTCCAAATAGCTTGAGGCCTGTAAATCTATACCTCATTGTGATCTCTTATCTCCCCTGAGAGCAGGGGACCCCTCTTAATTATTCCACCTGTTCACCAACTTGGTTCATGAAGGATGTGCAAAGAAGCACTACTGGTGACTTCTCTTCCATGGAAAATCTCAAAGCTAAGTGATTCCTTTTGGGCCCGACATTTGGTGGCCATGGTTAGGCTGGTATGATTCAAGTTTGATACTGTGGTTGACATTATGTAAAACTGGAGGTGTCTGATGTGGAAAAAATACTTGGGAATATAGTAAAGTAGGATAAATCTTATCCCTTTCAGATTGAATAGCTGCAATTTTAGCCAAATGATTCATCCCCCACAGTATGATGGAATAATACAAGCTATTCTCCTTTGCAACCAGTATCAGTTAAATTAGACCAGCCCTCTTATGATAGTCATTCATGTACTAGGGTAGACTGGAATAACTGTGATACATAGAGTTACAATGCCTCCTAGTGGAAGTTGATGGATAAGTACAGATTCTAACTTTTAGATTAAAATACAGTGGTACCTCAGGTTACAAACACTTTGGGTTACAAACACCGGGTTACAAACTCCGCTAACCTGGAAGAGTTACCTCGGGTTGAGAACTTTGCCCCCGGATGAGAACAGAAATCACGTTTCTAAAAGTTAGCTACTAATTTGATGGTGTCTTTTGTTTGTAATTCTATTACTCTCTCCATATATATATACAGTGGTAGCTTGGGTTACAGATGCTTCAGGTTACAGACTCCACTAACCCAGAAATGGTACCTCAAGTTAAGAACTTTGCTTCAGGATGAGAACAGAAATCGTGCAGCAGCGGTGTGGCAGCAGCGGGAGGCCCCATTAGCGAAAGCACGCCTCAGGTTAAGAATGGTTTTGGGTTAAGAACGGACCTCCGGAACAAATTAAGTTTGCAACCCGAGGTACCACTGTATGAGAGAGTGCTGTGACCAGAGAATATGATGCTTCTTACAGCAAATATATAAAAAACTAAGTACTAGCTTTATTACGAATAAAAGAAGCCCATATTCCCAACCATTGATTGGCTATTATAACTTTGTTCCCTTGAAAACATTATTTTATAATCATAAGAGCACAAAGATTCAGCATTTTCCTACCACTTGTGTTTCTTGTGTTCTCACTGAATCCATCTGAGGATTTTTCTTTATGCTTTGCCTTTCCAAAGAATTCTTGGTAGTAACTTCATCTGGATGCAATGTACCTGAAAAACAAAGAGCAGATAAAGCAGGCAGCAAGCTGAGTTGGTGCAGAATGCTAAATATTACCATAAACATGTCTTTCCTGTTCACATGCCATATATATACAGTATTAGGGTCAAGAAAAACAGGTCCATTATTGTGAAAAGCTGTTTGATTATTCTGTTAAATATCAAGGAAATTTACCTATCAGAATAATCATACGGTTTATTTACAGGGAAATAAAATGGCTGCAAGGAAAACTGGGTTTAGAAAATATCAATAATTTCACACACATATCCCTGATATTTCAGGACCTGTGTATAAATTCTACGGTATAAAACAAATCAGCATACTGTTTTTAGAAGGAAATTGTATTGACCTTCCAGGGCTACAAAAGGTGGCTTTCTCACATGGAAAGTTCTTCCATGAAGAAAAAAAGCATGAACACTGTGATCCACATGTATACAAAACGATGACCCAAACACTGTTTTCATGATTTTTCTTCGACAGAAGTAAAACTCTCTTTTAGGAAATTTATCATATTTTAAGCAGATCTGTTAACATGTTTCTCTTACTGTCTTGTCCAATGGTAATGTGGTAGGAAGTCTGAGTATTTTTATCACAACTGGATGATTTCAGAGAAGATACAGATAACTTTCCATGAACTTCAGGTGCATCTTCATGTTGTTTGTCCATGTCTTCACATTTGTTCTTCAATACTCTGATCTCCTCTTCCAAGGATTTAACATAGTCTGCAAAAAATAAAGACAACTATCTCAGCCAGGTACTTTGCAGGTGTGAATAAAGTATTCAAAGGCTCATTGTGTGTGCAAATAAGAATTACTTTCCCCAAGGAATGCCTAATGGTAGGGCCAGCCCTGGCTAGCATATAGCAGCTGCATCATTCCAAGGGTAAGGACAGGGCATACTCCAAAGAAAGCCTGCACTATATCAGCAGGTGGTCCCTCTTAATTATTCTACCAGTTCACCAACTTGGTACATGTATACGGCTTCCCATCCATTAAAAGTCTTGAAGCTATGGGAACCAATGCTGGCCTGGCTTTTGGTGGTCATGATTAAGCTAGTGTAATTTAAGTTTGATACTGTTTTTAATATTTAGGCAGCCTTTAAATACAGTGGTGCCTCGCAAGACGAAATTAATCCGTTCCGCGAGTGTCTTCGTCTAGCGGTTTTTTCGTCTTGCGAAGCAACCCTATTAGCGGCTTAGCGGATTAGCGCTATTAGTGGTTTAGCGGCTATTAAAGGTTTATCAGCTTAGCGGATTAGCTGCTAAAAGGCTATTAAAGGCTTAGCGGCTTAGATAAAGGGGGGGGGAGCGGAAAAAAATCTCAAGACTCGCAAGACATTTTCGTCTTGCGAAGCAAGCCCATAGGGAAATTCGTCCTGCGAAGCAACTCAAAAACGGAAAACCCTTTCGTCTAGCGGGTTTTCCATCTTGCGAGGCATTCGTCTTGCGGGGCACCACTGTAAAGTGCCTGATGTGGGATTACAGCAAAGCAAGATCAATCTTGCTGTCTCTTTCAGTTTACACAGTTGCAAATGTGTAATACTGTGCAAGATGTGTAATTGTTTGTGCAAGAACTGAAAGCCATTTTATCAAATGATTTTCACTTTCCCCACTTTTTTTTATAACTTTAGGATTTATTCTCATAGGAATGTTTTGCTGTAACTATACTGTCTCAGTAAAACATTAGTTTTGGCTGTGCTGATCCTGCCCTCAAAATGTAACTGCAATGATCCCCATTTGTTCAAATGTAGCTTTGATTTTTATCTATCATATGATCATGGTAACTTTTTGCTATGGATTGAAGATCTTTGAGAATGCCTTGTATGTTTCATTAGCGGAAATGTATGAGACAACTGAAATATGAATATAAACATTTATGTTAAGAAGATGATGAGTGCTAGGAGAAGGGAAGCGCTTGTTAAAAGAAAAGTATAGAAATGGGCATATACACTCTGCAGTTAATATTTAACCCAATCAACATTACCAGCAGTACAAGAAACTACAGTAGCATCAGCCTTACCAGCATCTTGTGCTTCCATTTTGCTTTGGTCAGATGAAGGTGCCTGAATATTAAGGGTCTCCATTTCTCTCCTCATTTCTGCAATAACAGATCGCAAGGTACTGTTTTGCTCTTGTAACCTCTTCATATCAGCAGAAGGAAAACCTAGTTCAGTGGTTCCTACAGTATCCTGCATGGTAACCAAACAATTAAAGAAACAAACAAGAATTACACCCTGAAAGGACTCAAGCAAGCAAGTAAAATGCACCAAGAAAGCATAGTATCTTAAAGAAAAATAATTATAATAGTCTGCCATGTGCACAGTAGAAAAAGGACCAATGCTGCAAAGTATGTATGATGAACTGTACTGTTCTAAGACTTGTGAAGCTGCATTAATGATATGAATGACAACTTGAATATGTTACATGACAGCAGCCCCACAGGTTCAGGGTAATATATTGGTTTGGATCCCAAGAGGTGCTGGTGGAATGGAGTTGGCAGAAGGCGTGTGCTTAGATAATCTTCTGTCTGACTGTCATCCCCCTTGATATGCTGTGCTATGAATGAATGATTTGAGATTGACCGGCTCAACAGAAGAGGTCCTCTGCCTCCCTATCTAGAAACCTGTGACCTGCCCTGGTGGTTCAAATACACTTTTGTGCTGGTACTGAGCAAGATAACATTCTTGAGGTCTATCTCTTGGGCAAAGTATTTGATAGCAAGGTGAGCTGACCACAACTCCAACCAATTTATGTTGTATAGACAGGTTCTCATCTTGTGGAGCTCATACATATTTCACCAACAATGACCTTTTTCACACACAATAGGAAAGAGATGTTGTAGGACACTGTTTTGAATGTTGATGATAGCTGGATAAACATGTCAGAGAGCAGGCCCCAAAGTGTGTTTTGTTCCCAACCCTACCAATGCCCTTTGAGCACCATTTAACATGCTGAGTATGTGCAATATGATGACCAGATTAAGGTTACCAGACGTCCCCATTTCCCGGGGACAGTCCCCGGATTTACAAATCAGTCCGCATACAAAATCCATTGAAGTTGAAAAGTGTCCCCAGATTCACTGAAAAAAATCTGGTAACCTTATACCAGATGTCACCACAACACAACACAACACAACACCACAATGTTGTTCTTGTTGAGCAACATTAAAAACAAAATAGAAAATATAATCTGAAATACAATTATTAAAGCGTAAAACCATCAGTGATATAATTATATCAAACAGAGCCACCCTTACTGTGCCTGCAAAGAAAAAAAAGTTTTAAGGTGATGCCTGAATGAAATTGTGTGGAAGACAGCTGGATCCGAATAGGGAAGAAGTTCCTGTATTATGAAATCATTCAAACTGACTACCTTTTCGAACACTTTCCGGATTTACAGGATGGATATTTGTATTTTGAACAGGTACCAACCACTAGAGTGCAGCAAATACACCTCTATCATCATTCAACATTCAAAATAGTATTTCGCAATACAGTACCACTTAGCTACTGTGTGCAGAAAAAGGTCATTATCAGTGAAAGCCATACGATCACTAAAAGATCAGAGCCTATCTACTTGGAAATAGTATGACATTTCTCAGTCATTCATATGCCAAGACAGATTTAAAACTGGTGTAGGGCTTGATATTACAGATGGCAATCATGGTAAAAACAGAGCACAGCACTGAGGATTTAAACAGGCTTTGGTCACTAGCTCTAGCTCACTGGCACTGCTGTACTTAGCATGAGCAAGAACTGGGAAATGAGCAAACCTCCAAGATGAACATTAAAGCTGACAGCAACTTGAAGTCAAACAGCTGCTGCAAGAAATAAGTATTTGCTACTTATTGAAAGGCAAGAAATGAGGGGCCCAAGCAGGCCTCCTTCAGGAGGGCATGGCAGTTTTGGGTGTTGTGACTGGAAAGGCCCTGTCTTCAGTGCTCAGCCACCATACTTCACTTGGCAGGGAAACACTGAGCATAGCTTCAGAATGATGGTGATTTTAGTGCATAAACGGGCTCATGTGGCTGGAGGCAATTTGTCAGATAGTCTAGTCTCAGAAGGTTTAGGGCTTTAATGGCTAATAACAACAGCTTGAATTGGGATCAAAAGGGAGCCCCAGCCACTTGTACATCCACCTTTCTGGATTTAGTTTCAGCTTGTTCAGTCACATCCAGCCCGTTCCAATCTCATACCCTTGTATAGAACTTCCATCCTGCCCCTTAAGATCAGATGGATAAGAGAAAGAGTACTTTTTGTTATCAGGATCCAATCACATATGAGTACAATTCACACAGGGGCATATCACGATAATGCTAAATCACTGCTCATATTTCATAGATGAATGTGCATATATTTTGATGACTGTATAAATTCAGGTGACCATAATTTTTATTCAGTAAATATGTGTCTGGTATTCACTAAGTGTATAAAGGCCTTTAAATGGGTGTTCTCAAGGTGTCCTGCTGAACCAAAGTGAATTACAGAGTTATTTGATATAGATACAAATGACTAGCCCTTTATTACAGAATCATGTCGGAGTCAAATATGCTACAAAAATAGGTTGGCAAGCTGTCAAACCACCAAGAAGAAAACATAATATAGCTTTTAGGCATTCATTAGACCTCTGCACACGACAATGAGGAATCTGTATTACTCATGGAAATGCATTTGTTCTTCTACCAGTTTTGACCTACAACACTTGCTTGTTTTCCTTTTCCTTTCCTTTATCCTTTTGTATCAGGGGTGTCACTAGATGATCCTCAAGGTCCCTTCCAACTCTACAATTATATGATTCTATGTCTATTACATTGTAAGTCTGTGGACAGGAAACACTTTTTGTTTTTTAATCTTTGTACAGCACTAGAAAACTGTAGGCATAAAACTACCTATGAATTTCTATATTTGTTTTTTTTTTAACATGGAACTCATGCTTGAAAATTTTGTAGCCAGAGACACTATGCATGGGGAAATTTAGGCTACATTCTAAGTTCAACCAGCAAATGTATTCACATTATTTTCTGGTGTTCTTTTGTTGTAGTTAGTATAACATACCATTGTCTACTTAGTCATACTGCTAGGGCAATTCATGACTGCTTACACTTGTCTTCCTACCAACATAGTAAGCGGTCATGGAACTGTTACCCCTCCTCCCCAAAAATAAATAAATGTTAACACCGCATTGCTTTCTTATTTGGCCAGAAGTCATTTCCCCAAGAATGTTTTCATATTATACTTTTATATTTCATCTGCTCATTCTGGACCATGAAATAATCCCTCTAGCCCTTCTAAAATATATGTATTATGCTATCCAGACACTGGCCAGATAAAAAATAATGCTAATTCAGTAGTTAACACCAAGCACAGCAGATTGGAGGGCTGGGGTATTTTTTACTATAATGTGCATGTGCAGCCAAGCTTTCCTGCTTTGCTCCTACCTTAGCTGAATGGGAAAACAAACCATGGGGTGACTGTTTTAGGGTTACATTCAAAACAAAGCCTATGGTTTGTTTATGATCAGGAAGTCAAGGGGTGGAAGAATACTTTCCCCTCTTCAAATCAGAGTTTGTTTGGAGAGAAACAAACCATCAGTGCTGGTTCAGATGTAACCCTAATCCAGCTGTTCTGTGGCTTCGTCCCCCACTCAACTGCTCATCTCCATTGTGATTTTTTTTAAAAAAACTTATATAGACTGAGTTAGTATAACATGTGAATGTGGCCATTGTGTACTGTTTCATACAGCAGTGTAAGTATACTTTCTTTTCTAGGCAATTCCTCAAAAAAAATTATAAAGTTTATTTTGGATTAAGGAAGATACACCCAGGAAGGTGATGAATGGAAGATCCTTTGTGAGGGCAGAGCAGAGAGGATCTCCCAGGCTGGGAGGCTGGGGAAAGAGGGGGAAGCTGCCAGGTGAGAGATGGGAGCGTTCATCCTTCTGTGTGTGGAATAAGGCTTAATATATAATTGTGATAGAGGGTGTTGTATCCATTATTTTCTCTCCCTTTCCTTCCTTCTTTTCTATTCTCTCTCTTTACTCTTTTTTATCTGTTTTCTATAGATTAGTTTGGCTTTTATTGTATTTTATGTTGAAAACTTTCAATAAAACTTGATTGAAAAATAAGGAATGTTGGAAATGTAAAGAAAAGGAGGGGGATTTTTATCACATGTGGTGGACTTGTAGTACGGTAAAAGCTTCCTGGGAAATTATATATAATGAGTTAAAAATGTTTAAAAGTCCATTTGTGAAAAACCAAAGGCATTTCTGTTAGGTATAGTAGGGAATGAGATCCCAAAGGAGATATAAAACTGTTTATGTATGCGACAACAGCAGCAAGAACTCTTTTAGCCCCAAAATGGAAGCAACAGGAAATTCTATCGCTAGAAGACTGGCAGATGAAGATGATGCACTATGCAGAATTGGCAAGGCTAACCGAGAAAATCCGAAACCAGCGAGATAAGCTTTCCAAAAAGACTGGAGTAAATTTGTACAATATCTGAAGGACAATTGTAAACAATTAACAACAGTAGCAGGCTTGTTGTAAGAAAACTTGCAAGGTTAAGAATTTGTACCTTTTTATGTTTATTTTAAAATTTGTGATTAATAGAAGAAGTGAAACATAAATGGGAAAATGTATAAATGCTATGAAGTAATAATGTATTATGGAAACCATGAGACGGAAGGGAGGGAAGTCAAAGCTTGATTGAGCAAATATGTAATGAGTATAATAAGGATCTGTTTAAATGTGATAAAATGGAAACTTAATAAATATAAAAAAGAAAAGAAAAAGAAAGTTCATAATCTTTTGGATCTGCTGGCGTAGACTCCTCAACATGTTTCCTACATACCACTCCAAAATAGAAAGCATCCCCTGATAACTGACTGTAGCACTATCCACTACATTATTTAAGGAGGAAGCTCTGCAGAGAGATTTCAGGCCACTTTCTATTTTGGTTGTACATAAACGGCACTAGAGCCAGTTACTCACACACTACAATCTTCAAGGGCAGAGGGTAGCAAGAATGACTCTGCAAATAATAAAAAAGCTACTCTCCTTCAGCTTATGTCAGGAAATGCAAAGCCTTTCAAAAGCAACCACAACACCAAATACATGCAAGATTAAAAGCAGGAGATGCCAAAAATTAGCAATAATCTAGCTCTGCAATCACATTTTCAGAAATTGCTGAACAATTGCTTAAATTAACTTTAAACTGCAATTGCTTCTCTAACCATGCAAAATAATAAATCTACCAGGAAAAAAATCCATCTTGAATTCATCCTTATTCAGAACAAGAGGCTACAAAACCTCCCCCTTTTAATGCTTTGCTTAGACCATAAGGGCACCAGGACTTCCTGTCCACTTTGCATTGTCTTATAAAAATTCTCTCAAGGCTGCATCCAATACTGCACAATTCCCACATTGGAAGTACTCCTGCACAGGAAACAGTGCACAATCATTCTTTTAAGTTAGCAGCTGTGGAGAGTGTGTGCTTTATTGCATGTACACATTCTGCATGTACATTGGAAAGCCATGTCTCGTCATGACTTTCCAATGTCTGCAGATGAAGTGAAATGCAAATATGTGGATATATAACATATGGCCAGTGCTCCGTTAGGACAAATTAAGCACTGACCCACCAATATATCCACTATCCACCAGCCCCTACCTGCTTGATTTCCTACTTACAACTGTCCAGGGGGTAGGACTGTCTATTAGCTTCTTCCTCCTTAACCCAAGTTTTGCCCTTGTAGAACTCAGCAGAGAGGAGGATGAAGAGAAAACTAGAAATAGCTGGCTCCTCCTGTCACAGGCTATTGTTGCTCTCCCTGCCTTCTGCTCTATGAGTCCCAGCTGGCACCAGCCACCACTGCGTGTGACATGAAAGCTGCATGCCAACCCCATGTGGAAATGATTTCACTGTATTTTGTCACTGTTGAGGTTGTTCTCATATCCAAAGGGTCCGAAAAAAACTGTGTGCCCTTGATCACAAAACCTAAATAAAAAGCCTAAATAAAAAAAATGGCTTCTCTCACAGAACTAGCCCTGACCATAAAGTGAGTTGTTTTAGGATTAGTTCAGTTTAAGGAACAGAAATTAAGTAATTTTAACCTGTTTCACTCCTTTTGGCGTGTGACCATGCTTTCGAAGTTCCTGAACAGCTTGGTCCCTCTCAAGTGTTACAGCAGAAAGGACCATTTCCATTTCATGCAATTTCTGTTCCTTCTCCTGTAATTCAGCAGTAACCTGCAAAACAAAATGATGGCAACTTGAGAAGACGTTCTTAGAAAAGAACACTCCCCTAGCTTCTAGTACCTTCAATATTATTTTATCGCTATCAGACAACATACTATGTTTAATCTCCCTTGTCCTTTGAATTAAACTCAATCCAGAATGACCATCTACATCGTGAATGGAAAGTATTGTGGAAGAGCTTTCAAAAAATGAAAGAACATGCAATCAGTAAACAATTCACTTCCATTTATCCAAGATAAAATTTGGCAATGGGCTATTCATCAAGACGTATTCCTTAGAGGGGATGAGGAATCTCTGGTCCACAGGCCTAATTAGGCCCACCCCATTTGTCCCGCAAGCCACATTCACATGCCAAGCACTTACCAATCATATATGATGTCAGTGTCAGGAGTGTCCTACACACGAGTAGGAACCTGGCAGAGACACATGCCCGGCTGGCATGTTCTCTCCCTCCTGGTCGGTCATTTGGGAGAGTCAAAAGCTTTCTCCAGCCCGAACATCACAGCAACTGATACCAAGAGGCATCAGCACACTTTAGGACTAGCAGAGTGTTGGCAGTTCACGTGACAGACTCAGTAGCGCAGCATTTTGGCTAGACTATGTTTATTTACATATATACACTTGGAGCATTGCAACTCAGCTTCTTTCTCTTCAGCATCAGTCAGCAAAGAGAAAGAACAAAGGAACAAATGTCCTACATCATGGAACACAGTGTCTCCATCACTTCCCACTATGTGGAATGAAAACATACACCGTCATGTGATAAAAACAATCCCATGACTACAAGCACAGGAAAATAATCCTAACAGTCAGGTGTGGGCCTTAGTGATCAGGCAGAGATATAACGAATCAGGCAGCCCTTCAGCTATCCAGGATCCAAGTTGTTAAGGGTCTTGTAAATTAATGTTAGAACTCTGAACCTGGTCCAGCAAGGTATGGGCAGCCAGTGCAAGCTTTTGAGCACTGGAGTTATGTGCTGGCAAGTGTCCACATCAACAGTTCAGCTGCAGCACTTTGCACCAGCTGGAGCCTCTGAACTGGGCCCAAGGGCAGCCCCACATAGGCTTGCATTGCCACCTGCAAACTGCATCTAATAAAGTTGTAGCCTAGTTTTTCCATCCTGTGTTGTACCCTATGTTGCTCCTTCTTTCCTCCTCACCTAGCTCCTCTCTCACCTGCAAGCAGAAATAATCCTCATGCAAAGAGCTAGCTAGTACTTTATTGAGATCAGCTTGGTGCTGTTTATCTAAGTTTTAAAAACTGAACCACTTTCGTGCATTATCTGGGTCAGCACAGACTGAATATGCTACAGAAAGAGAGTGCCAACTCCTTGGGTATGGTGGAACCCCTCATGTATTTGCTAGAAGCACAAAAGAATGACAAGTCCAAAGGTATAAAATCTCCCCTCATGAAATATGCCTCTGCTAATGCTCTGTGCTAAGCTGCTAAGCAAATGTGACGCAGTTCTGACCTGGTCCCTAGCTGTTGACAGGCTCTGTATTAGAGCCTCTGATTTCTGATATTGATTCCTTTCAGCATTCTCGTAACGCCGCTGCCAGTCCAGGACTATTTGCACTTTAGCCCTTTCCAGAATCTCTTCTCTCTCAGCTGCTAATGAGAGCTGCTGTTTATACCTAAGACAGGGAAAAATGAAGAGAACATTTTTTAAAAATAATAATAATGGGGGGGGGGGATGAATTTAATATCTATATTTTAATGTCACAAAATATTCAACAATTTTAACCCTTTACAACTGAGGTGTGCAGCATATAAGGCAAGAACCCCAGTCCATCAGCAGCCAGATACAGCAAAGTGTGAGATCACCATTAGACAGAAGTTTTGTGGGTGTCTATAAGCCCCAGAACCTTCTCTGTGGTAGCGCCACTGTCTATGGAATGCTCTCCCTAAAGAGGGTTGCCTGGCACTTACATAAACATATTTTTTGCACCAAAAACCTTTATTTTTCTTTCAGGTCTTCAGTTGTTAACATTTCTAGTTCTGCTGTTATGGAATTTTTTGGGTTAATTAATTTTTACTGGGGACTACACTTACATTGTTGGGGGTGGTGGGTTTGATTATTGTCCATTAACTTGTAGTGGCCCAGCTGAGTATCTAATGTTTTATATTTTTTATATTTATTCTACTGGCCTGGTATGTATAGCACCCTAAGCCAAATTGTTGCTTAGTGAGAAGATGTGATCTCCTGGAGGGGATGTGGCTGGTCTGGAGAAAATTTAACCATGATTCCAGGTTTAGACACCATGCTAAGCCAAACATGCTTACATGTTTACACTAAGTCACAGCTGGCTTAGCATGATTTGCAAACCAGGTCACTGTCACTGAACTGTTTAAGTCTCTTTGAAACTCTGGTGTAAAGCGATGAATAAATCTAATAAATAAAAGAACAAATAATACTAATATTGTACTAATACCAATGCTGTACCAATACTACTAGTAGTAAATGGCTGAGTATGAATTTGAACCTAATTTCCCCCAGTACTAGACTTACACCCTGACCTCTATATCACACTGGTTTTCTGGATCACTTAATCACTGGATGATCTTAATACTCATGTGACCACCCATTTTAATATCAGGGTGGTTAGCAGACCAATTGCTGCTTGCCCACAGCTATAGCAAATTAGTGAGCATGCTTGCCTTCATGTCAACCTGCATGCTCAGCTCTTGCTTTCTTCTGTCTTAAAGCCTACTGGCTCTCCAAGGCAGAAAAATGTCAGGGAGCTAAAAGCACTGGAAGACATGCCATGAGTCAGCCCCTACCCCCTCTCCCCTGAGTTGTCTGTGGGCA
Organism: Podarcis pityusensis; assembly: GCF_964106645.2. Classification (NCBI taxonomy): domain Eukaryota; kingdom Metazoa; phylum Chordata; class Lepidosauria; order Squamata; family Lacertidae; genus Podarcis; species Podarcis pityusensis. Next base: position 32,404,460 of record NC_138029.1, read on the forward strand.
GAGAGCCAGAAGTCACCAATATTATGTCAGACAGTGCACCTGCCTCTCTTTTTCTCTTCTGCCTTGAAAGGTCAGCAGACCTTAAGATAGACGGTCAGTACCATTCGCACAGCCTCATATGGAGTTTAGTTTGCCCTGGGTTTTCCTTCTGTGAGTGAAGGGCAAACACAAGGATGAACCTATATGATCTCCTCCCATGGCAAAGTGACAGCAGAGAATCAGAAGCAAGACCATCCATCTTATTGATGTGCAAATCATCCACAGCACTACTGGCTACATGCCTGCCCCAGGTCCTTTATCTGTCTTCAGACCACAAGGTCTCTCTCAGCTGAGGCTAGACCATCTAGTGTTAAAAGCAGGTTTTGCTCCAAAATAAACAGTATCCCTTTAAAACAAGTGGTAGTGCAACCCTTCCTGACAAGACCTTTCTCAGACCTAGGAGGAATTAACAACTGTAGGGGAGTGGTAAACATCTTTTTCCTGGACCAAGTACTCAAATGAGTTGTGGCTGCCTTTGGTTGATACTGATTTTCTAGATCCATTTCAACTGAGATTTAGGCCTGATTTTGGCGCTGGCATTGCCTTGGTTGCTTGTGGAATGACCTCTATCAGGAGAGAGAGGAGAGAGTATGAATACCCAGTAAATTCACCTGGATCTAACAGGGGCTCTCGGGTTATCAATACCTTCAACCATGATCATTCTGGAACTTCCATCTGTATTGGACATGGGCAGTATTGCATCTGTTCCTGCCTAGATGGTCATTTCCAGAAAACATTGCTGGGGGAGTTCTGCTGGGCCCTGTGGCAGTCACATTTCAGGATCCCACAAAGTCTCATGCTTCCCCTCATTCTGTTTAACATCTACATGAAATGGCTAAATGAGGTCATTCAGGGATTTCAAGTGTATTATAATCAACATACAGATGACATGCAACTCTTGTATCCTTTTTCATCAAAACCAGGTGAGGTTGTGGATGCATTAGATCAGTGACTAGTTGACGTAATGAACTGGACATGGGTTAACAAACTGAAGCTCAGCAAGAGAGGTACTGTTAGTAGGCAGTTGATCTGTCCAAATGACTGGTGTTCAGCCTGTTCTGGAGAGTGTTGCACTCTCCATAAGGATCAAATTCTCTAAAGCAGGAATGGGGAATCTCTGGCCTGCGGGCCAAATTGTGGCTGGTTGTAGGCCAAGATCGATCACGAAGAAAGATCCTGAGAAAACACTGGTTTAACCAGCTCACAAAGTCACTCACCTTTCAATATCTTGCAGTATGCTAGACAGTTGTGCTCTTAGCTTCACCTCTTCTTGTTGCAGTGCTTGAATCTGAAGGTCTTTTGAAACTGTCTCCCTGGATATCTGAGCGACTTGAGAATCGCAGCTTGTTTTCAGTGCCTCCAGCTCTTGTTGAAGTCTGTGAAAATATATAGAGAACACAAGTTTGATTACATTAATGTGGTTTTCCATTTTAAGTAAAACAACAAGCAAAAAGGGGGGGGGGGACTGGCAAACAATAGTTCAGCCTCATTTATGCAAGTAGCCTAAGGGACATTCCAAACACCAAAGGATAACAGACGTCTCAGTAAAGTGAAATTGATATAGCATTACAGTAATATAGGAAAAGATAAATAATGCAGGATTGGTGTGGATACATATAAATTTAAGATAACCAAGGTAATGGGTTCCAGTGTATTACATATGCAAAGAGGAGGAGGAAGCACTTGCCGTCCAAGTGTATTTTTCAGGCAAAGGCTGTTATATGTTCTACTAGTGTCTTTTATAATCAGGAATTGGTTCCCACGCACAAAATGTAACCAACTAATTGGTTCCTTATTTCTTCTGGTTTAAATGAATCTGCAATTACAGATGTTTCATCATGTTAAGTTGTTTTTCATCAGACACGTTAGATAAGGAAGAAGAGAGCAAATCCCTGAGACAGTAGGAAAACACAGTTCTTCCTTCTACTCATACAATCTTCAGTATGTATTCAGATAAGTATTGCTTCTTAGAATATAATGTGTTTCATTCAAGGAGATACAATAAGCAGCCTGTGTGTATGGGTTCCCAATGGCAAAAGATCCAAACCAATCAAAGTAAGACTCCAATCCTGATTTTTTTTTCATATTCTTTAAGAACAAAAGCTTTAATATATTAGGACTAGGTTGCCTAAAGGTAAAGGTAAAGGGTCCCCTGACTGGTCCAGTTGTGGCCGACTCTAGGGTTGCGGCGCTCATCTCGCTTTATTGGCCGAGCGAGCCGGCGTACAGCTTCCGGGTCATGGGGCCAGCATGACTAAGCCGCTTCTGGCGAACCAGAGCAGCACACAGAAACGCCATTTACCTTCCCGCCAGAGTGGTACCTATTTATTTACTTGCACTTGGATGTGCTTTCGAACTGCTAGGTTGTCAGGAGCAGGGACCGAGCAATGGGAGCTCACCCCGTCACGAGGATTCGAACCACCGACCTTCTGATCGGCAAGTCCAAGGCTCTGTGGTTTAACCCACAGTGCCACCTGCATCCCCTAGGTTGCCTGGAGTCAGGCAAATTCATGGAGGGTAAAGTAATCACTGGCTACTTGTCATGATGGCTATATACTACAGATTCAGAGGCACTATGAGGAATGCTGCCCACATTTCCAGTCTGTAGAGTTCCCAATAGGCATTTGGTTGGCCTGTGCAGAAAAAGAATGCTGGGGAAGACAGGCCTATAAAATGATCCAGTAGGGCTCTTCTTAAGTTCTTATGTTGTTCTTAATAAAAAGTTTAGATAATAGAAAAGTGAAAGAGGTTTTTAAAAAAAATCAAAAGTGTTATTGAAACAGTAAATACAAACATTCATTCTCATAATACAGATATTTTATTCATCCTATTAAAATAATAAACAATAAGCTTAAGATGAACAAAATAAAATGTGTCCTTACATAATAAAAAGATAATCTATGGAATTCACTGTCTCAATATGCACTCTGTTCATTGGGTTATTATTTTAAAAAATCAGACAGTTATACATCTATCAATAGCATTGATAGATGCATAACTGTTTGATTTAAAAAGCTACTTTATTCCACTGCATCACGGATTAATAGTAAGAGACAGTAGGTATCACTACCTCTTCTGCACATACACAATGTAATAAGTGAATTGCATTTTCAAATGTTAGGTTGATTTACAGGCTTTGAAGTAACCATTTATACAAACCACATATTCTCCTTACCAGTCAGCTAATACCTTCCATCTAACTGGTGAGTGCTGCCTCTTCAGAACATTCAGAATGTTCTGTTGTAGGGAACAGGATTTGGTTTCTCTCAGAACTATAATTAGCACGACCACATAGGGCACCGTGCTTTCAAAAAGTATTGGCCTATGTAGAGAATAGACACAAGAGGCCTAGTTCTGCTACTAGTTTAGTGAGTGATCCAGGTTAAATCCCTATACTATTCATAAACAGGAATGCACTCCAGCTTTGTTAGAACATACAGTCCAGAACACCTGATCTCCTGTTCCCCAACTGAAGTCATCTCTCAGGCATAAGTGAATTATGTCTCCAACAGAGACCAATACCAGTAGTTTCGGATGGAGCATGAAATGAACAATTAAAGGCCAGCAATGACTATTTTATTTAGTATTTATACACCATTTTTAATTTGCAGAGGTTTGCATTCTGTATTGTGCTTATCCTAGGAAATCGGCTACTCATCCACATTTACAGTGAAGAAATTGCTTGAAATAATAGCTTGTGTGGGTCTGCACCACAAAGTTGCTTCAATTAGCCATTGATGGATCAATCTTCTACTATATACTACTTTTTTAGGGGGGGGGAGTTCTTATGCTTTCAGATTACACAGCATCCTAAAACACTTAATTTAATGAGGGGGAAATACAATTGTGCAATCATTATTTCATAAAATGTCTGGCTCACACTTCAAGGAAAGACTTCTTAACCAATTGCACTAGTTATCTTTAATTGCACCTGTTATATTGTCTTCTAATATCATTTTAATCTCATTTTGTCTAAGTGTCCCCTCATGTGAAAGCCACTGTGCATTCCTAGTCCTTTTTATATGCCTTGCCTCCTCTGTACTTTTTCTAGTTCTGTATTGCTTTTTAAATAGATGTATGCAAGATTTTGACAGTGCTAATATATATATAGTAAATTCACACACATTTAATTTAATTTATCTAACACTATTGCAAGAGTTCATAATATTTCTATTTTCCTATTAGTTCTGAGCTTTCTGTTTAGCATTATTATCACAGTTGCACACATAAAGCTAATGTCTCAGTGAAAAACCCACAATGACTTGACATTCCCTAAACACCTCCCAGCTAATGCAGAGTTACAACAGAGTAAAAAAAAGAAGGGGAAAAAAGATTATAGTGCTTTTCTCACGGTTCCATATACAGGGTAATATCCTTAAATAATTCAAGAGTATTGGTGAAATGTAGTTTTCTTTTTTTTAAAGGGGGAAAACACGATACCAAGCTTTTCCTATCACACAATTTTGCTTGCATACACATTCTTCACTTTTAAGTACCTACCCACTGTATTTAGATGCTATATAAATATTATTCATTTGTTACCAACTCTTCACTGTATCTTTTGGCAGCTCTCCTGGACACAATTAGACTGTTAAATTCTCTTTCCTTCAATGGGATTTAAGGAGCCTGTGTAAAGCTTGCAGCTTTTCAGTGCCAAGTACTAAAAGCAGGCTCCAGTTCCTCCTGTGCATGAGTGCAAGGCACTTTTGTGTATGCATCAGAGAGGGGTTGATATGTATTTATACCCAGCACCAGAGCTGAGAACCTCATGGGGTGACATTCCAGAGGAAACCTTGGCCTTCAAACAGGCTTTTCTAGGGGAGCAAATGGTGGGTTCCTGCTAGAAGGTTTCATTGTCTTGTACTTGGTAAGTTTTAATTGCTTGAGTTGATTTTACTGGCCATTGTTTTATAATTATTTTTTTTGCTATTACCTGATCTGATACCATGAAATCAATGAAAAGTGAGATAGATATTTAATTAATAACTAAGGTGGCAACTGAAACTTCTCCTAAGCAGGAGAAAATATTCAAGTGTAGCACTTTGGACCACCCTCCCCAAATTAGATTCCCTACCCTTTTAGCTAGGCATGGCTAAACTGGGCCATCCATATGTTTTGGGACTATAATTCTCATCATCCCTGATCACTGGTCCTGTTAGCTAGGGATGATGGGAGTTGTAGTCCCAAAACAGCTGGAGGGCCAAGTTTGGCCATGCCTGCTCTAAGCTGTAGTTTCTTTCTGGAACTTTTTCCATTTTAAAAGAAATCTGTGATGTGTATAATATCTTTGCTATCTTCTGATACATTTGGTTGATTTTGATTTTTAAAATTTTCAGTTACCACATTTGCTAGATCTGAAATGCAACACAAGTGTTTTTATTTTTTGCTGAATAATTTTTATTGATTTTCTGAATTTTACCAAATTGGCCACAAATTAAGACAAATTTAATACAATTGCACAATTGTTTTATTCTAGCAGCCTGTTCTAGACAGGGAATTACACTGTGTACAGAGAGTTTCTCCATCCATAACAGATTTCCTATTCAGTGCATACAAATCTTTTATCACTTGCAGATTGACCTTTCCTTAAATGAAAGGAGTCTCCTGTGCACCTGTACGCTTGAGTGTATATGCAGAACTTGGCACTTTGGCAAGTGTGTTTAGGACAAGCAGCACTTCTCAGTGTTGCCTACCTGGTGGAGCATCAACCAAACTAGTATATAATGATGTACGTACAAGAACAACTGTATAATCTGTTATAATTAGTGGGATATGGACAGTACCCCAAGTCTTCTACCCTAGTATAACCCCAACACATATTCACAGCAAAAGGCAAAAATACATACTGACTAATACATCTAATTTTACATTTGACCTTTGTTTCAACAGCATACGAGAAGTGCTGTTCTCTGGAGAGAAGATATTACAATTCCTTATCACTCAGTAACAAACTGTTACAATGTTACATGTTCTTACAATCCTAAATATAAGCAATTTGTTGCTTGGTAAAATTATAGTGCTCACCTGATAATAAATATACAATACTTTCAGAAATTGTATTCTGAGCCAAAGAACCTGTGGCTTGAAATGTGAACAAATTAACCACGAGTCCCAGAGAGGCACTGCAAATGACTAAACGATGAATGAGTAAATATTTTCAGTTAATCTCTCTCTGTGAAAGGCCACATTCTGAGTCTATTCTAAGAACTTCTTGATGAGTGCCATTGTTGAAATCCCAAGGCATATCAAAGATGTGGACTCGGAGCCCTGTTTCAGCCATGGTCCATTATTATGAGATATTTTCTATGCCATTAATAAATTCTGCCTCAGTGTCAATAGGAAATGATTTGGCACTGATGCTGTATACCAAATCCCAGGGATACTCCTATTCAGCCATTCCATCAAGCTACAGCAGAAGGAGTGGAAGGGAAGGCCACATTGGACAACTGGTTTATGCAGGAGTACTGCATTAATTGAAAGTGGCCAATAGCTACAGACTGCAAAAGGAACAAGGCACAAAGCCTGTTCCATAGTGCACCATCCCAACTGGCTGCTGGCTGAAGCAAGCATCCTAAAACATAATGAATGAATAAAAATATGAATGTAGTGCAAGCACACAAAAAGAAACATCTTAAGTGTCTTCCTTGATTCTTTAGTTTGTATGTGAAGTTTTAGTATAACAGTTTGTTACAGGATGTTGTACCTAACAGTGTCCTCCTTCACATGTCACAGTAAACCATTATTAATGGATAACTATGAATACAGTGGTACCTCTGGTTAAGAACTTATTCGTTCCAGAGGTCCGTTCTTAACCTGAAAGCGTTCTTAACCTGAAGTACCACGTTAGTTAATGGGACCTCCCCCTGCCGCCGCCGCGCGATTCCTGTTCTCATCCTGAAGCAAAGTTCTTAACCCGAGGTACTACTTCCAGGTTAGCGAAGTCTGTAACCTGAAGCATTTGTAACCTGAAGTGTTTGTAACCTGAGGTACCACTGTATACTGATATACTGATCTAGGCAATTTTGCATCTTTATATATATTTAGGCTTAATATATTTTGAAAAGCCAGCAAAGGGGAGGTTATGTACCTGCTCTTGAGTAAGCACTAAAGCACACCACTTGCCACAATTCACAGATGGGTGTTGAAATGAACTGCTTGAAATGTCCCTCTTAATATTGCTTAGTCATCCTGAGAGAAGTGGGAGTGTCAGTAGCTCCTTAAACAAAGTGTTAACTTTTCAGCACTGGAACACGGAAATAAGATGCCTTATCAGGAGTAGTGCGAGGAATATACCAGCTGTGTGCACTACATCCTGGGATGTATCATGTACAAAACAAGTGAAACACCATGCTCTAAATAGGTACATTTCATCAAAAAATAAAAATGAGAACCTGTCATTTAACTTCAGATTTAATTACGGGAGAAGCAACATCATGCCTACCTGCAAAAGAGGGTACCTACAAATGCATTGCGTCTTCACATGGATTCGGGGGGAAAGAAAACCCCCTTCTCCCTTACATCCATGTGAGGATGTAATCCACTTGTTTGCACTGAAACACACATCTACATACCTAAACAGTACAAATAAAATCTAACTTACTTTTCAATGACAGCCTCTTTCTCTCTCAACTCATCTGTATGCCTCCATTCTGCCTGACGCAGTTCTGTTTCCAAAGTTTCCTTATTTATTTGCAGGTCTCGGACTTGATTTTCCCACTTCCGTATCTGCTCAGTATGGGTCTCCTTTACTGAAGCAAGTAATGCATCCTTTTCCCTGGCAAAGTGATCTATAGCTGCGTGCCTTTTAGAAAGAACAAAATTAAATTTAAAAGACAATTTGTTCTTTTGGATTTGTACTTTTTGAGACAATCAATCTACCAAAGTGAATTAAAATTTTTTTAAAAACAGAAATGATCATGCTGTACAAAGGTTTAAACAATGTACATTTTTAGAAGCTTCTGAAGTTATTTTACAGACTTGGTAAAAATCCTTCTGTTTAGCTTGTTTTTTTCCTACATAATTTTGATCTTTAGGTTGTCAGGTTCTGGGGCACTGAACAGTGCTAATATGATCAAAGGTAGGGTTAGGCAATCCCATGAATAATCCTACTATGCGGCTGAAGATGTCCCAGTGAAAAATGGACATTCCGCAACTCCATTATGGCAAATATTTGCTATCTGAAGGCGATTAAGAATAAAACAGCAGTACCTGCTTTGCATCCCCAACATCTGCAAATAGGGCTCAGAATGTCCCCTGTCTGAAACCCTGGACAGCCACAGCTGGTCAGTGTGGACAATACTGAGCTAGATGGACTAGTGGTCTGATTTGGTATAAGCAGCTTCCTATGTTTCTAACTATGCTGGGGGTACAAGGGGTCCTTTTTATCACAAAACACATTGGAAATGCTAAAGTTTAAGAAGTGGTTTCTTTAAATATTTCCAATGCCCTTTAGGAACACCCAAAAACCACCTAATTATATCAATGTGTTTAAAAGTGAACTACAGGAGAAAGGACCATAAATTCAGAATACAGTAACCATTTGCCTATTTTTAGGCCCTAAACAAATCAAGATGTTACTGGGTAATGAATGGAGAGGGAGCACAGATAAAAACAAATACTTAATCCACACACTACTTAAGGACTATTTTATATATTACATTCTTAATGCTAACATGCAAAACAACACATCTTTCTTAAAACTTCAATATATTCATGCAGTAAGATCACTATCTGAAGACAGAAAGGACAATTTTCAGTTGCACCAAACACCAAAGTTATCTGCAGCAATTGCTTGTTGCCCACTACTTTTTAAAAAAATGACTGCTCTTAATGAGAAAAGTACACAAAGAAGACAATGTCATCTATCCAAAGAACTCACTTTCTCTCAAATGTTTCTTTTTCTTTTTTCCAGCTCAGCTGTACTGAATCGATTTTTCTTTCTAAATCCCGTATCCTGTATTGGCAAATATTGGAGGACAATAAAATAATGCTTTAAAATTAGTTCATTTGTATTGAAGATAAAGTGTTAAGAAAAAGAGAATGATGGATCTAGCATAGCTAGGTGCCCCACTGAATATAGTTTCTGTAGTTAAATATAGGATTTGTAGTTTTTAAAGCCTTGAGGTTTTTAATTAAGGTATTTGTTTTTTTAACCAGCTCTTGTGGTTCATAGATTTTTGTTTCTGGTTGTTTTAATGCGATTGATGGGTTTTGAGGATTTGTAATAGTATTGTGCCCTGCCCTGAGATCTGTTCTGATGAAGGGTGGGTTAGAAACATCTTAAATAAATAAATATGTGAATAACTAAATAGTTTAGCTTATGGCAGGCCTGCAGGATCTATATTCATGTCCGGGAATCATAGCAAGGAATGTCAGCTGTGCTTGAACTGAATGTTTTTGAAGGGATGTGAACATTTAGTTGAGATGCCTGCATTGCAGGGAGTTGAACTAGATGATCTTCCAGGGCCCTTCCAACTCTACAATTCTATGATTTTGTGATTCCAATTAAAATAAATATCATTCAGTTGAATGCTGTTACATCCCATACTTCTTGTACCCCATGTTGCTATTCTTTTGCAACCTTTCCCCACTGAGCTAGGGAAAGCAGAAAAGGTGAACATATATGCAGGGCAGCCCATTTCCCACCTGGCTCATAAGTTACTATTTTGATTTTAGGTGGGGATGGGGAGTCATTCCTTGCACAGATATAGATATCAGAAACGTAGGGAAATGTGTCGTGCATTTCTCTTCAAGATTTAAATACTACAACTGCTACAAAATAAGTCATGTTACCAGAACAGTATTTGAGTAGAAAACTTGGAGGATGAAAACCAATCGCCTACTGGGGCAGTATTTTGACATAACCCACCAGGGGCACTGACTTGGACTCCAGGTTAAGGGTGCTCAATGGCGTCCACGACATAACATGATGTCATGTTGTGGCGGCAGCACAGCGCGCTTCCGAGGCTTTGCGGGGTCTCAGAGGAAACATACGAGGATTCACAAGACCTCCAACGCAACTTCTGGTTTCTGCCGGAAATCATGTTCCGAGGCTTTGTAGGAACACGGAATGTGAGTGCCCTGGCACCCAGGTCCCTGTAGAACTGGCGCCTATGTAAGCCATTGTTATGTAAACACAGGTGGTTGTATCCACTGCTACTGTTCTGCAATGGACTTCCCCTCGCACAACAGAACTTCCTCTTCCGTTCCTCTCCCCTGCAGTCCCCCATGCCCCCATAAAATCTACTCTGGATCAGATTTTGGGGGGGTGTCGAGAGAGGAGAGGAAGTTCCAGTGTATAAGTGGAATGCTGCTTGCATTGCATTGCATACAACCCATGGTTCATTATCTAATTTGGCAGAAACTAAAGGAGCAGACAAGACTGGAAACCAGCACTGCAACTTTAAGCTATACTGTAGCAGTGAAGAAAGTATGACATGAGCCACTGATGTGCCAGATGTAACCTCAAGGGCAGCAACAACAATAATAAACACATTCCTTTTACAGACATGAAAAAAAATGGATTAAGAATATACTGGGAGGCAGAAAGGAATGATGAACTGAAAGGAAGTTTTTCTCAATACTCGATGGAATGGTACATTACTGGGCATCTTTCACAGCTGCAAGATCCTTTATTTCCCAATCCCTGCATTTGACTTCTTTCTCCAACTCCAAGTTTCTTGCTTCTGCCATTTTCAATGATTCTGCCACTTCTGTCCCAGCCTCTTTCAAAGCCTCCAATTCTTTGGTCAACAGCTTCACCTTTCAAAGGAGAACAAAAAGGCACATGGGCTGTGTCTGCATCTCACACAAAGCCAAACCAAGGCTTAGTCAGATTTGGGGAACCTCCAGTCTGCAGGCCAACCCTGGCTCACCACGGTATCAAATTTAGCCCACACAACCATTTAAAAAACAAACACCCACCTGCCAATTGGCTGATGTCACACCGATGACAGCTATTGGCGGGGAGGGACGGTTTGGTTCTGCACTGGCCCTGTGTTTCTGTACCCTAACTGGGAACTGGCACACACAGCCAAAGCAGAAGGATTTAACCCTTGTTCATCAGCTAATGAACAGGGAATAAATCCTGCTAAGTGCAGCTGCGCCCACTTGTTCGCTCAATTGGAAAAGATACATGCAGCCAAAGCTCAAAGTGGGGCTGTTTGAAAGCCCTTTTGCAAGCAGTTTCACACTAGTCTTTAAACCTCCAGTTTTCAGAAGTTCAAAGAGCAGTACAGGGCTGTTAGCAAAATGGCTTTCAAACATCCCTGCACTGAGCTTTGAAGCCCCAACATACAGACATAGTTAACTGCTCATGAAAGCTGGCACATCCTAATAAAAAAACATGGTTTAAAGTGGGCTTATAACATACAGTTTTGCTAACTATGGTTTTGTACGGTGTCTGAATTGACAGTCAGTAGTTATGGCATTTAACCTCATAATGTTCCATGGAAAAACAGGCCATGAGTTCCATTGATCACTTATTGTCTATACATCACAAAACACGCTAAATAGAAGTAATAGAATGTACATTGATTGATTGTTTGTTTATTTTTGCTGTGTACATTTCAAATTTTGAGGGCACATTTACCTTAAGCTCATGAGATAGAACTAAATTGCTCATTTCATCCACTTTCCGTCGAAACTCATGCTCTCTTTTTTTCATTTCTGAATCAAATTCCGCTAGCAGTTCCTGAAATGAAGTTGACGAAACAAAGACTGAAGTAATTCTGGGGTGAGAAACAGTGAATGAGGAGGTGGATAAAGGAGTAAGTGGAGGGCAAAGGAGGCATCTGCAATGAGGGTGTCTGGGCAACATGCCCAGTGGCAAGTTTAAATTTACAAAATTGAAAAGAGTTATAAGAGAAGCCAATGATGAGAAGGATCTTTAACTTTTTATGAATATAAGTATTCAACAAACAAACCTGAAGAAGACGAAACTTTCCGGGACTCCTTAAGGGAACTCATAATGTTCCTTTTGCCATACATTCAAAACATAAGCAAGACAGAGAGAGACTTGTATAAATTAGGGCTGCAAGCATTCAATAATTTAATCTGTAAATTATCAATTAAAAATTTAGTAGATTAGGGGCAATTTTAATGGATGAGGCTGTGAGATGAAAACTCATTTATTTATTGCAGCTTTTAAAATTCCAGTTGTGTGTTTTTAAGTCTTCCTTTTATTATTATTACTATTATGAAAATAAAAAAGAAACAATAAAAAAATAAAAAGCTCACCTTTTCTCTGGGAGGTAGCTTTTGTTTATTTTTATTTTTTATACCTTCTTCAGTATCTCAAAAATACTTCTATAGATAAATTTGGATTATACCTAGAATGTAATTTATAATCTTAAAGTGTCCTGAAATCAACTGATATAGGATATATAAACTTTTTTTAAAAATAAAGAATCAATTTAAATAATCAATTAAATCAATTGATAGCCCTGTTGGTTGTTACATACAAATCTGGAAGGAAGATAACCCTGAAATTAGAGAAGTAGGGACTGATGCCGGAGGCCAGGGTGTTTATTTAGCCTTCACAACTGAGTAAAGCTGCTCTTGATTTATAGTTCTGACCTTCTTGAGATTTCAAGGTTGGCAAATTTAGCACAACATTTTGGCTCTACCCCTGTGGAAAGAATTTTACACCATCTCATTTTACTAGACACAATCTTACCAATTTTCCCAAGGGGAGGCTGCCAATGCGAGAAGATAACCAAAAACATAAATGCCACCTGATACTTAGAATGGGAAAGCAATTTCAGTACTGCTCATTAATCGCACATTACTTTTAATGTCAGACTAGGCAGGGGGAACTAGATGCCTGGGGAAAATTAAGTAACTGTAGAGTATAATGAACTCTCATCTGTCTGTAGGAACGGCAACAAAAAATAAAATCTATTTATCTCATTTATTAAACATACTGTACCTGTCTTTGCAAAGCAAGTTCACATTCTACTTCCTGCAGTTTTCTCTCCAGTTGCTGCTTCATATCCCCATATTCCTGAAGATGCTGATTGATATCAGAGTCCTTAGAACTAAAAATAAAAATCCAGTGACATCACATTCACTATGGCTACAAAAATAATACTTTTAAAAATAAGCACCCTTCAATAAGAAGTTGTGGACTGAATTAAAACTAAGTTTAATAAGTTATTGTGTTTTGGAAGAACAACGGCAACATGTAGTGTGCACTTGAGCAAATACTAATTTCTATTCACATGCTCTTGAATCAAAATGACCTCCCCCTAATTGCAAATGTGTCTGTACACATTAATTTGCCTGAAAGAATAAGAGTATGGCATAAGCATCGATCTAAGCTATTTACCTATTTAAATAGTATAAGCAAGTATTATGTAATAAAGCGTCTCATATATGCACCACTGAATCTTGCCACAATCCAACAGGTAGCAACAGATCTGATAAGATATCTCATACCTTGAAAAGCAGAAAGATTATAGCCAAGGAAGACCCAGGATCACAATGGCCTACATTGCACGTGAAATTCTCTACATCTACAGTACGTAATGGTTTGAGGCAGCTGCATACAAGACAAAACCAATGCACAATTGCCTCAAGAAAATGGAGTAGTACAGACATTCTGTTTAGAGGGTTTGATTACAATACCCTCTAAAAAGAGATTCATATTTTTTGCGGCATAAGCATTCATTCACGAACCAGTGTACACTCTGTAAGATACACTAAGTGTTAACAGCAGTTGGAAAGTCCTTATATACAAACAAAAAAGTGGGTAAACAGGGGGACAAAGAGGCAATGGATAAGATCAGGAGTCCATGCTACTGACTGCTCCACCCCCCATGTGGAAGGGGAACCATCTTCCAATTTCTTTATGGCAAAGACACAAAGTAGAATCAGCAGGATTGTGGGATAGCTCAGCCGGTAGAGCATGAGACTCTTAATCTCAGAGATGTGGGTTCTAGCCCCACCTTGGGCAAAAAAATTCCTGCATTGCTGGAGGGTGGACTAGATGACCTGAATGGTCCCTTCCAACTCTACAATTCCATTATTCTAAGCAGGATTACTACCAGAATGAGGTACAGAGAGAATCAAGGCTTGGATCTAGAAGGCTGAATTTCTGTCATAGCGACACAGCACTGGATCCCTCTTACCTGTGAAGCCGCTCCAACTCTAACTGGTGTTCTTTAAGCTTTTGATGGTATTGGTATTGCAGAGACTCTTGCTTTTTTGTTTCCTTGGCAAGTGTTTGCTGCAGCTTATCCACTTGTATTCTAAGATCACTAACCTCTGCCTCTTTAGCATTTTCAACCATTTTCAACTGTATAAAAAAGCGTTCATAGTGTTCCAGCTCTCTATCTCTCTCCTCTAAGACTCTAAGGTTATAGGTGAAATCTTCCTTTAAACTGTTGAATTTCCTATGCATTTCTTGAAGCTGCTTTCTGGTTTCATGCAGTGATGTTTTCTGAAAATGGATTTGATGAGCTTGGAGCTCTTTCAGTTCTTTTTCTTTACAAATAAGAAGGTCATTCAACTCTTTCTCTGTATGGGCCATCATTGAACCTGAAAAAGAAAACCATTCATTAGGGCAGAGGATGGCATTTTATTTTTATTTTTGTATCAATCTATTCTTCTTGTTGTTTATTTACTTATACAAATATTTTTATCCTGCCCTAATGCTTTTACCCAGTATGGTAATCCCCACCTGGCAGGAAATAGCTGGGTGATAGTGGTTTCAAGAGTGTAATGGTCTGCATTGAGAAAGGGTTCAGCTCCTGCTTCCTGCTTTCAATCATAACCCACATCTTTATACAGATTAGCCAGAGCTCAAGTTGAGTCTGTTGCTATACATCTCATTTTACTCATAGCATGGTATTTTTCTGTGTCATTTATGACAGATTATTCCATCTGCAAATGCCATGCAGAACAGAAACAATTGAATCAGACAAATCCAATGGTAGCTCTTTAATCTTTTCAAATGCAAAATAAGGTTTTCAGATCAGACAGTCTAATAAAACATCTCCAATGAGCGTACAGTACAGCAGGCATATTTTTTAAATACAGATCCCACCACTGCCTGCTTAATGCTATATTTGTACTATTTCACTCTCCCACCAGTGGAGGACAGGATGCAGTTCACTGAACTGAAGTAAATAGTACCAAAAATTGTGGGATTAGTCCTGACTGTTTACTCTTTTCCGTGTTACAATGAGTTAACATTTCACATAATAAAAATAATTTTAAAATTATGCAGGATTGTTAAGTATAATTTAGGAAGGGTTACTGAACTAAACGATGGGACGCGGGTGGCGCTGTGGGTAAAACCTCAGCGCCTAGGACTTGCCGATCGTCAGGTCGGCGGTTCGAATCCCCGCGGCGGGGTGCGCTCCCGTTGCTCGGTCCCAGCGCCTGCCAACCTAGCAGTTCGAAGCACCCCCGGGTACAAGTAGATAAATAGGGACCGCTTACTAGCGGGAAGGTAAACGGCGTTTCCGTGTGCTGCGCTGGCTCGCCAGATGCAGCTTGTCACGCTGGCCACGTGACCCGGAAGTGTCTCCGGGCAGTGCTGGCCCCCGGCCTCTTAAGTGAGACGGGCGCACAACCCTAGAGTCGGACACGACTGGCCCGTACGGGCAGGGGTACCTTTACCTTTTACTGAACTAAACAACCATTGTAGATAAATATTATGCTACATATACATAAAGGAAAATATATCAATAGGTGGGACAGAGTTTTTATTGTTGGTTTATTATTTTATTGCTGGCCTAGGTGGTGGGGCCCAGACTCACCAGCTCTACTGAAGAGGCTCCTCCTCGCCCGGCTATGAGGCGTGAAGGCCATTTCTTGCAAGGCCCTTTCCACCTGGCCTAGGGGGCAGGACCCAGACTCACCCAGCCCTACTATGTTAAATATGTATTCTGTACTTGACCTCCTTTGTAATGTTTTATTTTGAAATCTTTAAGATAATTTAGTTTTTTGTTATGTTGCTTTGACTGTATACTCTATATTTGACTTTCTTCAGATTGTTTTATTTATGTTTTATTGATTGAATAAGCTGTAAACCGATTTGAGATTTTTCTTAAAAATATAAAGCGGTATAGAAATTAAATAAATTGTATTCTAGTAAAGTAATAACGTATAAAGTCACCAACCTTATTTCTTAAAGGTTAACAGGTGTCTGCTGTTAACAGATGTATGACAAGCAAAAAAAAAATGCAGCAAGTGAAGCTTTCATCAGCATGGAAATAAAGCGATAGGGACAGTTTCACTTGCATTCTATCTTGCTACTAAAAAAAAACCTCGCTGAGGAATTGTTTTTCTTTTATGCTTAGATTCTCAGAGTATTTATTAGACACTACTGAAATTTTTTTTTTTAATGTATTATGTTTACTCTGTTCCTAAATGCATGCACTTGTGTGCTGGAAGTATAAATGCAATCACCTAGATATTTCTAATATTTTTAAAAGGCTAGTTTTTAGGCTGCAAGCCTAGTCACACTCACTTGGGAGTAAGTCCCACTGAACTTATTGGAACTTACTTTTGAGTAGACAAACATAGTATTGCACTGTCAGTTAGCTGAGCTTAGCTCCCACTGAAGTAAATGGGAAAATTAGTCATGCCTTAAGTCTGATTGATCTCCATGGGTTTTACTCTCACATATTTAAAATGTATGGACTGTCCCCTCTAAAGCAAAATAGAATTATCTGAAATTAGCCAAATGAAAGTAGTATCAAAAGTCTTTCATAAGTGTTTTTGTTTTTTTTAAAAAAGCTTCCAACACATGTCTCATTGGTTAAATTTAGTAATCTTTAGACAACATCTTTCTAACGGCACTTAGAGATCAAAACTGAGGCAACACAACTTTCCCAGGAGCCTAACTGCTAGGCCGCACTAGGCAGGCAAGTCAGGGTGAGGGCAAAAACCTTCAAGTCATTATTACAAAAGGCATCCCGAAAGGAGGAACAGGGGAACCAACCTATGTTTTAAAGGACAGGTGGCAACCCTCTTCCTTTCCCCCTTCTGAGCATGCTATTCCCCTCCCCCTCCCCATTTTTGATGAATTTGAACCCAGAACATGTTGTGACAGGAAAGAAAGCCAGAATATGCCATTCTGGAGACCCAAGCCCCCTCCAAAACCTGACAGTCCTCCACCAGCTCCTGCAGCACCTGCCAGACGACAAAAACTTCCAAGAAGACCAATAAAAGATCCTATTGTAAAAAAGGAAGAACTTTGGGAAATAGAAGGGGGGGGGATCAACGTTTTATTTGAGATTGAGACAATGGAAAACACGGAAAGGAAAGAGCCTCCAAATGAATCACCAGTCCCACCTCCAGAGAAAAGAAGGAGAAGAAAAATGAGGGCCCCACAGTGTGGGAAAGACTTTCCAGACCCAAGAGGAGGTCTCCTTCAAAAGACGTGAAAAAAATAACACCAAGAACAAAGCAGCTCCCATAAGAGAACTATAAAGAGTTTATTTCCATCTAAGAAGAATTTTTTTAAAAAAAATTGAGGCAACACAACTTCCCAGGAGCCTAACTGCTAGGCCGTACTAGGCAGGCAAGTCAGGGTGAGGGCAAAAACCTTCAAGTGTCATTATGACTTCCAAAACATGACAAAAGGAATGGAAGGATAAACTATTAGATTATATTGAATTGTCCAAATTAAAAGAGGCAATCAGGAGCCACCCCAGACAAGAATTTCAAAAAGAATGGGGGAAATGTAGAGAATATTTTATCAAGCAGTGTCCTCAAATAACCACCTGGACGTTTCAATTAATTCCTACTGGAGGATTTGTGCTTCTTAAATTACAATTTGATATAACCAGTAATAATTATCTATATGGGAAACAGTTTATAAGAAGTAAAGAAGGAAGCCATATACAGGATAAGGGAAGTATTTTATTTCTTTTTATGTTTTTCTTTGTTGTAAGTGTAATGTTGTTAAATTTGTATCGCTTTAGATGTTATGGTGGTGGATTTATTTGTTTCTTTTTTTAAAAAAATAATATTTATTAATAATTTCAAAATTACAAAAAAAAGACAAAATAAAGAACAACACTACAATACAAAAAAAAAAAAAAAACACAGAACATAAAAACCAATACAACAATACAGCAAAAGAAAAATAAAAAGAAGGGGGGGAAAAGACACAAATCCCAAATTGCATATCTATAATTTCCATTTGCTTGTTTCATTGACCTCCTCACACCTCCCTTTTTGTATTCTAGTTTAATTAATTATTTCAGCAAATTCTTTCCATCTTTCTCAATTTTTGTTAAAAAATATATCTTAACAATTTAACCTAATAATTAACTCAACAAATCCTTTCCATCTTTCCCCATATTCTGTTATTCAAATTACCTTAGTTTATTTAACCTTATCTTACCCCAAAATACCTTAAAGCTTAAATCTTAGTTTTCAAATATACATAGCTCCTGATATCATTTCTGCTAGAGTCATATAGTTTCATTCCAACATTTTCCCTAATATTCATTAAGCTAATTCTAAATAAAAAGTTTCCTTTATAAATTTTCTTCCAATCATCATCCAGCGTCTCTTCTTCCTGGTCTCGGATCGTGTCAGTCCTTACTGTCCATTCCATCTAGTCCATCAACCTGGAAGCCTTATGTCCGAGGCCCTTAAGTCTCTTCCATGTCCCTTCTGCAGTTCTTCTTCTTCTTGTTTATACTTGCCCTTTTCCTTGTCTTTTGTTGGTCTCTCTTAATTTCTTTCCTTTCTCATTGAGGAGTAGGTCTCTGGGGGGTTCCAACCCAAAATTGTCTCCATCTCCCTTCATCCAGCCCGCCCATTCCCCACAGTCCCATTCCCCACAGTCCTCGATATAATCCAAAAAGTATTTAATGTCATATTTCAAGGTCTCTCCAAAGTTAGGAATCTCCTCATCTCCAAACTCCCCCTGGCCCACTTCAACTTCACTCTTCAATGACAGCGGTTTATGCTCCTGTAGGGCCTCGGGTCTCTTCATTTGTATTATTTGAGGTGCAACCGCATCTTCCTTCATTGTCATCTGCACTTGCCCATTCAGTAGAGAATCATAGGTTGGTCCCTGGATGATTTCTGTATCAATGTTCCCTGTTTGTCCACAGTTATTAACCACAACAGTCAAATCCATTTTCTCATTCATCAAGTCCATCTTCTCGTGCATCTGTTCCAGCAAGGCATTTGTTTTGCATAAAGCAAGCACCCAATCTTCCTCCCAGCTCATCTTTGGTCAAGGTCAGAAAAGATACTGCAGCAACAATTTAACAAGCTCCCTCTAGAGGAGACAATTTCTGTTTGTATCCATTTTTTTTAAAAGGCAAAGGAAAGTTACTTTCATTTTCCAGATATTTCAGATGTTTTTCAGATATTTTGTTTCTTTAAAATGCAAAAGGCAACATTAGAATCAACTTGTCTCTCTTCATTAGCTATCTGTCAAAGTATTCCATTCACAGTCAATGAACCTCTCCAACAGTTTCTGTCTCTGACACCCCGTTCCCAGGTGGAAACTTATCCTTCTTCACTCCCTCTCCTGCTAGGGTTAAACAGAGTCCCCCCCCCTTTTCTCCTGCTTCCAAGGGGGGTTTCAGTGATTCTAAATGAAGGAAATTTAGGCTTTTTGACAGCTTTCCCGGCTTTAGCTTACAAAATTTTTGCTTTAGTCTATATACAAAAAGCGGAAGGCGGACTTCCTGTTTTGCACCTTCCCACTTCGATACCAAATTAAGCAATTTCTTGATCCAATTTTCCGTTTCTACTCACGGGTACTTGTTTTAAGTCCAATTGTCCACAGGAAAAAGTCAGCGCTCTCTGGCAATGGC
Source organism: Podarcis pityusensis (assembly GCF_964106645.2). Lineage (NCBI taxonomy): Eukaryota > Metazoa > Chordata > Lepidosauria > Squamata > Lacertidae > Podarcis > Podarcis pityusensis. The sequence continues at coordinate 32,424,295 of NC_138029.1, forward strand.
TGTGCGGCTTCACTCCGTGAAAGTAGCAGTCAGTTCGCAGCACCGCGCTTCTCACCCCACTTCGCTCCGGAGCCCCTAAATGGGATTCCCCGCAAGTAGGGGGGCGCTTCTGGTGCCCTGCCGAACCCCATGTTCCCAGGCTTCCTCTGCCTGGGATTTCTAGTGGGTCCCCACCTTCACCGCGGCGGGAAGACCCAGTTTCCACGGAGCCCATTCCTCCAGTCGGAGGAACTCCGCCATTCACCAATGGCGCTGACCCGGAAGTCGGATTTATTTGTTTCAGTTGTTGTAGTAGTAGATTTGCGTTGTACATAACTTCAATAAAATTATTATTTTTTTTTTTAAAAAGTGTCATTATGACTTCCAAAAGGTGACAAAAGGCATCCCAAATAGAGGAACAGGGGAACCAACCTGTGTTTTAAAGGACAGCTGGCAACCCTCTTCCTTTCCCGGTTCTGAGCCTGATTTTTCCCTCCCCCCCCCCCCCATTTTTGATGAATTTGAACCCGGAACATGTTGTGACAGAAAAGAAAGACAGAAAATGCCATTGTGGAGACCCAAGCCCCCTCCAAAACCTGACAGTCCTCCACCGGCTCCTGCAGCACCTGCCATATGACAAAAACTTCCAAGAAGACCAATAAAAGATCCTATTGTAACAAAGGAAGAACTTTGGGAAATTGGGGGGGGGGGGGATTGACGTTTTATTTGAGATTGAGACAATGGAAAACATGGTAAGGAAAGTGCCTCCGAAAGAATCATCAGTCCCACCTCCAGAGGAAAAAAAGGAGAAGAAAAAAGAGGACCCCACAGTGTGGGAAAGATTTTCCAGACCCAAGAGGAGGTCTCCTTCAAAAGAAGTGGGGGGAGGGGGGTAACGCACAGAATAAAGCAGCTCCCACAAGATAATTATACAAAGTTTATTTCCATCGGGTGGGGGGGTGATTTTAAAAATTAAGGCAACACTGACACCATCTACTGCTCCTTCCCTTCCTGGAATAGAAATCATACTTTGCTAGCTGAGGCTCTTTTCTTCTTAAAGAGCTTTGTGTTCAGAGTAAATTTACTATCGCATCTTTTTTGTATGCTAAACTTGTAAACAATATATAAAGAAGGAACTAGTTCTAAGAGCATTCATCTATTACTATTTTAAGAAGTTGGCATTGTTACAAAGCTGAAAAAGGGCAAACTGGCCTACGTAGCACCGATTAGGCTAAAATATTCCAACCAGTCCTGATCACAAGGACCATACAAAATTAATCCCATTTGTCTTAATGGAAGAAATGGGCAGAGCATTCCTATACTCATACTATGTTGGGGAGGGAAGAGAAGCACCACCACTGTGCTGGTGGAAACAGTTGTGTATCCAATGTGTGTTTACCATGGAAGGAGAAGGTGAAAAACAGAAACTACAAAAAACACACAAAAAACCAGCAGGTACATTGCATGTCCCTGGAAACACCACCACAGCCCACCAAACCAGGAAGCACACCAGTGACAATGGCCACATGTCAAAAAGAGGGACCCGCCCCACGCGGGCCAAGACTGAGCGATGGCAGCAGTCACTTCACCATACCCCCTTCACACTAGAAATGGATAGAACTAGGTAGTGGCCACATACATAGGCAGTGGAGCCCTATGGTACTGTTTGTCAAAGTAGCAACTAATGCTCTCGTGCGACTGCTGGTTTGGCAAAACAGTTTCTCTCCCCACCCCCCCATCCCTCAATGAAAGGCGCACAAACACGCTGAAGCAACATGCAAGGGAAGCCTATGGTGCAATTTGCAAGACAGGCACAAACATGCTCCAGGCCCTTCCTATTTCAAATTCCCCCATGTGCAAAGTATCCTGTTCTGCCCTGCTACCTCCAGTTGCCAGAATGGAGCGCAAGGGTTGCATGCTTGTGTCTGGAGCCCTGAGGCAGAGAATACCCATTAAAGAGTTCAAGTCCAGACACAAAAATGTCGTGAGCATTAAATATGCATCATGCGAGACCAGAGAGATAAAAGACCCATGCCCTACACCCTACTATCTGTGTTATGGCCTCTTTCTGTGGGGGCTTAAATAATAGATTGGGTGCTAGTTTCTACCATACCCTATGCTCTGTCAAGAAGGCACAGTTGCCAGTGATGGGTGACCCTTTTTGTTGTTGTTGTTGTTGTTGTTAATGAAGTAAATGAGAGTGAAGTGTCTTTGATCAGGTCTGGGGCTGGTGTAGAGTTGTGCCATTTACAAGAGCATGGCCAGGGACTGCAGCATACAGTATAATGTACCCCTCACTTCATGCTACCCATGTCCCATGCATGACTTTGCCTCATTTTGTCATGCATACCCCCCCTTCCAGGGCCAGATTTAGGTTTGATGAGGCCCTAAGCTACTGAAGGTAATGGGGCCCTTTATATGTCCAGCTGCCCTTTGTCAACAACAAATTGTCACAGTTTTTTGTGTTGAATATATCCTATATGGTAATTTATGGACCTGATAGATATCTAAAGCCATTTGCACATAACAAAATATGTATTTTATCAAAGTAATTGTTGAACTGAAACACAATTAAAAAGAAGTATATTAGTTATTTTATATTTAGGTAATGTACATCCAGTTTTTTCCCCTTTACTTTTTGGGGGGGCCCCAAGAGAGTGGGGCTATAGCTTGTGTAGCTTATACGTAAATTCGGAACTGCCCCCTTCCCCTATGTCTGTGCTTCCTAGGGTGATGGGTTTTAGCAAACCACACAAACCGCCTAAAATCCCCCCCCCCCTTCTCCAAACCTGTATCTTATGCCTCACTAGACTGGCGATGAAAACACCCAGCCCACCCTTCTCGTACAACCACCCCTTTCCTTGCACGAACCCAGCAGGTTCCAAGAAACGGCTCAATCTCGGCAACGGCGAAGACCCCGTTTCCTTAGAAACCACAGCGGCTGGTGCGACGTGAAAATGCTTCCTTCCGGCAACCGGCGCTTCGGGCCGTAGGGACCGGCCTTCGCTCCTCTCCGGTCGCAGCCTGTTGAGTTCTCCGCGGAAGCAACAGGAACTTCCCCTAGTCCCGCAAGACACACAGCCGAGAGCCCACGCTTCCTATCCTACCCTTTCCAGCTTCCACCAGTGTTGAGATATCCCCACTGTCCCCTTCCTATAATGATCCCCAAGGGATGTTGGCGGCGCTGCCTTTCGTAGTTCTTCGCTCAGGCATGGCCAAACTTGGCCCTCCACCTCTTTTTTGGACTACAACTCCCATCACCCCTAGCTAACAGGACCAGTGGTCAGGGGTTGTGGGAATTGTAGTCCCAAAACAGCTGGAGGGTCAAGTTTGGCCACCGCAGCCTGCATTTCCTTTTCTGCCGAGGACCAGGCTCGAAAAGGCGCTGCTCAGGCAATTAGCAGTTGCGTGAATGGCTTTTAAAAAGCAAATAGCGGGGTTGAAGGCTTGGTGCAGGTCGGGACCCTCGCTTGCGTCCCCTACAGGGGCTTTAACATTACCTATACACTTCCTCCACATACAGTACTGCTGTCATGCTTTCATTGATCTATATATACATTTCTGCCTTCTATAAAAAAACAACAAAAAACACACACATTACAATGACGAAATATTAAGGGAACCAGGTCAAGCCAGTTCAGTTCTAAACGAGGATGCATTTGTTTTGGGTAAAGCAGTCACACCCCACACACAAACCCTGCCCCACGATTCTCATGCTCCCCCCCCCCCCCTTGTCTACGTGAAGCTTGGAGCAACACAGGAAGATGGATTTAAACACTCATCGTTTTCGTCAGCCCCAGTGACTTCCCTGACTGGAACAGCATGACTAGTTTCCCGTAATAAATGTTAACATGTTTAAACAGTGTGGAGAGTTTGACGGGCTGGGGAAAAAATATGTTCTCGTTCATTATTTTAATACAAGGGCAGAGAGTTAGGGGAGCTTTGGAGGGGAGGAAAGGAAAAATGTTTTCAGAAACATTTATTTGTTTTGCAAAGTCTTTGTATCCTGCCCTGCCCTAAATCATACAGATTTTGAAGGCAACAAACAAATATAAAATCATAATAAAACATAAAAAGAGCCCGCTGGATCAAGCTAATGACCCATCTAGTTCTCACAGTGGCCTGTGGGAAACTCACAAGCAGGACCTGAACACAGGAGTTCTCTATCTTCTTGCGGTTTCCAGCAACTGGTGTTCAGATGCATTTCTGCTTGTGATGGTAGAGACAGAGCATATCCATCATGGTAGCAGTCGAAATAAATAAAAAAATTGTCCAGTAGCACCTTAGAGACCAACTAAGTATGTTCTGGGTATAAGCTTTTGTGTGGTCTCTTAAAGTGCTACTGGAATTTATTTATTTTATTTCAACTGCGTCAGACCAACACAGCTACCTACCTGAATCTAGCATCATGGTAGCAGCCAGTGATAGACTTATGAATTGGGATTCTTTGGGGAAAGCCATTACTGTTTAAAGTGGTATGATACTGCTTTAAATGTGTAGTGCATATGGGGCCCTTACTGAAATATGCATAGAACTGCAGCATTAAATCACAATGCCACTAGCATATTTTATTCTTACTGGCTTTTTTAGCATTTGGGTTATTATATTGCTGTAATAATTTTTTCAAGGGCATTTTTTCAAAAGCTCTCACAGAGCTACAAATCAGTTATACTATACATCAGTCTCATAACCAAGAGACAGGAGAAACTGAGGACTAATTTTGGAATCTGCAATAAACTCTGGTTGATTTAACATTTCCCAGATGCCCACAGATATGTTGTTTGCTTAGCTGCTGCAGAAAAATATACATTTTAAAACATTATGAACACATTGAACAGTTCTTGGGTAATAGAAGTGTGATGTTTGGTCTTGTCTCTCACAGTTACCAAATTCCAGAACAACTAAAAAAACCAAAACACAGGCTATGTACACATTAGCATCTTAAAACACAGTGATCTGCATTTCAATTCACATTTGCACATTGTTGTACATACTGGAGAGCAGGCAGGCATGGCTTTATCCAATGCACTCTTACCTGTTTGGTTTCCCTGAGCCTGCAACTCCTATTCATGAAGCTGGCATCTGCGCATGCACAAGGGCTATCTGAAAAGTACACACTGCTGCTTGACATCAAAGTGAATGTGGATTATGTTTTCAAATCAGTTAGAAGCTAGTTTGAGGGAAACATATCAAGCAGCAGTATTTCTAAAGAAACTAGATATGGATTGTGGCTAACAACCTGGGTACGCGATTTCAAAAATCAGCGGTAGGAGGAATGCAGTGAAGCCAGAGTAAATGGTAATGTGTACACAGCCTCACTGTGAGGCATGGTGTGAACAATATATTATGCAAAAATATACAGAAATAATATTTGCCAATATGTTTCAGATCCCAGTGTGAAGTAGATCTTGGAACTGCAAGCTGTACTGGGCTACATTTTATGCAGACTGCCATTCATATTTTTACCGTTGTATCATTCTTCTCCCCTTCGTAGCCTTGTCGTGGCGAAGGGGCTTGAATAACTCCAAGAAGCTCTGAGCTATGCCATGCAGGGCTACCCAAGACGGACAGGTCATAGCCGAGAGTTTAGACTAAATGTGATCCACCTGGAGAAGGAACTGGCAAACCACCCCAGCATTTTGCCAAGAAAACATAACAAAGGAGAAGCTTTGAGAAGAAAGTGAGAGTTTCCTAGGCATGCTCTGGTTCATGGGGTCACGGAGAGTTGAACACGACTAAGACGACTAAGCAATAAAATCATTCTTCTAAGGCTACCCCAAGTTATGGAAAGGGTCTTGTAACATGAAATGCCTGTTTTGTTACCTGTTACTGTTACCTGAAATAAATAAATTAATACAATTTAAAACATGTTTGGAAACTACAGCTAATGCAAAATGTGGTGATCAATTTGTTAACTCAGCTAAATTCAAACTGCACACATTTTAGATCTGGAAGGCCATAATATGAAGTTTGGTGGGCATGCATGTCTTTGGTATGGGAAAGCTAAAATATATAAGAGCTTCATGAACCATGTTATTATGAGAAATCTGTATAGAGTCTGAGAGAAACATAAAAACTTGTTGGAAAGGAAAACACCCCATGGTTATTGCCAACAGAAGCAAATACAATTACAATTAATTACAATTAAGAGAATAAATATGAAGAGACAGTGAGCGACTTATAGGGATTTGTTAGATTTTTCAGGGAGTGAACCCAGATTAAAACCAATGGAAGAAGTAAGGGAACCAAATTACTGATTGGTTACAGTACCATCAACTATATGATATGTTCAGACTAGATAAGAAAAATGGCTTTTTGGACTAAGGCTCACAATCTGAAACAGAGTTATTGCTGAATAAGAAAAAAACAATTGTCCAAAATGTACAAATTATTATCGGAATGGGAAACAAAATATGAGCTGGTTAAAGCATCAATGACCCACTGGGTAATGGATATAGGGTACAGAACATAGAATATAGAATTAAACCTCTGGAATAATCTCTGGAAGAATAATTTGAAATTTACTGCATGCTACATGCTGAAAGAGAATTATATGAAATGATTCATAGATGGTAGGTATCTAACACTGAGTAGATTCGCTAAGATGTATAATGTGGAATCGATTTGTGTTGGAAATGTAAAGTAGAAGGAACCTTTTTCATATGTGGTGGACATGCAAAAAAATTAAAGAATATTGGGAAATGATATATGATGAGATGGGGGAAATGTTGAAAAGAACTTTCCCCAAACAACCCAGAGGCATTTCTGCTAGGAATTGTATAGGCAGAGGTTCCCAGGAGTCAGAAAATTTTGTTTATGTATGCAACAACACCTGCTCAGATTTTGTTAGCCAAAAGATGGAAGCCAAGAGAGGTTCCTAGTAAGGAGGATTGGTAACTTAAATGGTAGAATATGCAGAGTTAGCAGGTCTAACAAATGGAATAAGAGAACAAGAACAGGTATTTAAAGAGGAGTGGAAAATCTTGTTGAGTATATTGAAAATAATTGTATATAGTTAAAAATGCTGGCAGTATTAAAATAATTCAGAGGATGTAAGAAAGGTAAATTGAATTAAATGGGTACATTAAAATATGCAGGAATGTTGGATAAGACAAATGAACCTTGGAAGGAAAGGGAGGGAAGTCAATGAATGTTTGGTATAATAAAATATGTTTAATTTGCAAAACAAACGAACTGTTGGTCTTGACCTTTAAAACCTCAAATTACCTGGACCAAGGTAGCTAAAGAACTACTTCCTGTTGTGTGAACCTGCCTGTAAGTTGAGATCATCTTCAGACTCACTTTTCTGTAAGTTGCAGTACTATGTCGCATGAAGAAACCTGTTCCACAATAACTTGGAGCTGGACTAGTGTGGCCAGTGCCAGATTTATGTATAGGCTAAATAGGCTGAAGCCTAGGGCTTCTATATCTAGGGGGCCTCGCCAGCCCACACGCTCCCCAGCAGGCAGTCTCCCCTCTCCCAAAATTGCAAACCCAAGACTTCATGCGAGGGCCGGGCAACTCAGGCCTCTAAATCAAGGGGGCCTCGCCAGCCTGCCTGCTCCCCAGTGCCACAGTCTCCCCTCTCCCAAAATTGTAAACACAAGACTTCATGCAAGGGCAGGGCAACTGAGGCCCAGCAACTATTAAACTGAGGGCTAGCCAGTGGCGCCCAATTTGAAGCAGTGGGGCGCAACTTGATTTTATTTTTTTTGTAGGGCCCCAGTTCTCAGCCAAAGTCTGCAAAATCTTATAGATATAAATAAAATCCATCTAGATTGCCCTGGTGCAGGGGGCCCCTTAAGAGTGGCCCGCTGGGCCCAATTTGGCCCAATTGCTCCAATTGCCTTAAGGTAGGGTTACCAGATGTCCCCGGTCCCCAGGGACAGTCCCCGGATTCACCAATCTGTTGCCGGACAAAATCTGTCCCCGGAATGTCCCCAGATATTAATTAATGTTCCCGGATTTATGCCTGGGGACTTCCGGCAAGGCAACATGGGGGGCGCCATGGCAGCGAGCAGCACCAGAGGTCCCGGCCATGTCAAAGTTCCTGTGGCCTGCCCTTTTTCTGTTATGGGAGAGACAGGCACCCACCCACTGTATCTGTACTTTCCAGAAACAATTTAAGACATTTTTGTTTCAGCAAGTTTTACCAGGGAGACAAAAAGTTCTCTCCTTTGGTGTTCATTTTGCATTGTTCTTCAACTTATCTTCAGTTGTTTTTGCAGTTTTGAAAACTATTTTGAGCGGTTTTATGGTATGTTTGCAAACAACCTTAAAACATATGTTTAAGGTAATAATTATAATAATAATAATAATGTTATAATGGCATTAACTACCAATGAGAACATAAGTGAATCCAAATTGTATTTAATAGCATACAATCTCTATATTTATTATAGACAATTATTTCAATGCGATCATTTCTCTTTTCTCTGATCCCTAAATACCAGTGCTAAAATGAAGCCAATGTAAATCTAGGCCAGCCTCCATCATACAGTAAATGGGCATTTATTGCAAAGGTATAGAGAGATGCATTTATGCATTTATCAGGAATATGTTTGAGAATCCGGGAAGAGAGAAATAAACAAAAGTTACAGTCAAGCCATATTAGAACTGAAGAAGACTTCCTGTAGTTCTTTCTAGCTGATTTGCATGTGTCCAGTTGACTGAACTCAACCCGCCAGAACCAGATTAAGTAGGTCACTTTCAAACAGTGAGTCAACAAAAATATCTTCCCATGCACTGTGGAGTGCTGCATCTCTAGTGCTCTCACTGTACTACCATATCTGCCTTCCTGAGTGCACATATTCTTTCTGTTTCTGTCAATAACATAGCATGGACACAAGCTTTTCAGAAGATAATATTGCACTATAAATTCCAACAGAGTCGTGATGTGGAATGGAAAGGAATGGGGTATAGCTTTGAAACACAACAAATCTTAACCAGAACTAACAAGGATTTAAAAATGTGACTTTCTGTACAGCAGCTGAGCCAGATAACCAGATAGGAAGACAGATAGATCTGGTAGCCGGCTGGTTATTGGGCATTAAAACATGTCACAACTGGTAAAATTGGTACAGGCTAAGGAGCATAATTAAATTAGGATGAAGGCTTTCTCCTTCCCCCCTAGACCAACCTCTTAATGCTGTTCTGCTTGATCAATAACTGCAACCCACTTAGGAACGGCAAGCCAGCCTCACTAATTAGCCGAGGGCTGAGGTGACTCTGACATGCCTCCCTTGGCACCTCTTGGGCTGCTGAACTGTGTGGAGTCTGGGAATTGAAGTCAGTTCCAGGGGTTTGAGCCAAAATGAGGTTGCCTGATATGGGTATGAGGCGGGTGGTGATTATCTCTCCATTTCTCATCTCATTAAGGATTAGATAACTACACTAGTGGAAGGCTATTTAGATAGCAGTTAGATAAGACTTATTGCTGCAGAACCTTTGTTAATTAATAACACTGCATTCCTTTCTTCTTCCAGGAGCTCAAGCCTTGTTGTCTTGAAATTTCTTTGCTTGTATGAAAATAATCGTGTAACTGGAGGGAGGAACCAAAAAGGCATTTTGTCTGATTGCCTGCTAGGAAGCCGAATGTATCGTCCATCCATCCATCAATTTAAGAACTACGTGAAATAAGCACGAAGCAGATTTACTGCAAAAAATAAAAAAAGAGTACTTGCAGGGTAGTAATGATGACTCACACGCATGAGGTAATTTATGCTCTGACAGACTCAAACACATCCTTCTCACTTGCAACATGCAGCCACGGCTGAAAGGAAAGGTACTTTCCTATCCATTGTCCTAACTGTTAACTTCCTTCATTGTGGCAGTGGTTATGAAAAGTCTAAACAATTTTAATCAAGAACTTTCTCAAACCAGGAATCCCCAGTTGTTTTTATCTTGATGGGCGATCCTGAGCATGTCTACTCAGAACTAAGACTAATTAGACTCAATGGACCTTATTCCCAGGTAAGTCTGTCAATATGTACAGGATTTCAGTCTAACAGTACAACTCTATTCCCTTCACTTTTCTTTAAGCAACACAGAACTTTAAAATCATACACCATAAAACTTTTCCTCAGATGAAGGAAATGTTTATTATTAGCTAGGGGTTTCCCTTTCACCCTGTGTAGAACTGTAGCAAGTGTAGGCAGAGGAATCAATCGTGTTCATTGGTATTTTATTTCTCTTGGTGATTCTTATCTCTTAGTGTAGAGCAGGGATGCCTAAACTTTTTTCAAAGAGGGCCAGATTTGATGAACTGAACATGCGTTTACGATTTTACCCCAAACTTGTTGAGCTTTATTTTAGAATTAAAGTTGTTGAGCTTTTTTTTTGGATTGAAGTTGTTCAGTTTGTTTTAAGATTGAAGTTGTTCAGCCTTTTTTTTACGGTTTTACCCCAGGAAATAAACTGCCACAGGAGCCGGATTGAACCAACCGGTGGATTAGACCCCCAAAACAGATTTTGGACATGCCTGGTGTAGAGGAAGGATGGAGACTCCCCAGGCTCGACATATGTTGCTGGACAATAGCTCCCATAATTCCTTTCCATGGGGTATGCTGGCTGGGGTTGATGAGAGTTAGTCTGCCAACATCTGGAGGGTCAATTTTCCCACCCATATATGATCTTATTCTCTGGATTATCACTCAATAAAAAGCTGTTAATTGAATTGTCACAGACCTTGTGTATTTCATTGCGTTTGACCTCACTGTTTACTCCATGGTTTACATTTCTCTCTCCCTCCCCATTCTGATATGTAAATATACTTGTTAGTTAAAGATAACACTCCCTGCATCTAATGAACTGCAGTCTGCTTCATGAAAGCTTATTATGCCATAACAAATGTGTACATATTTAAGACTCTTTGTTGGTATTGCTGCAACAGACTTACACATCATTTAAAAGAAATTGTAGACAGCTATGTGTTCCGGAACAGGAAAAGAAGAACCCACAGTTGCTAGCGGAAGTTACAGAGAAACCTCAGTAAACGGTAGCTGCACCAGACTTGTAATGTTAATTGGGGTAGCACTCACTTAGAAAATAACATTTAAGAGGTCACAAAATGGCTTTGCTGTGCATGTTTCTAGTGGGGGTGGGGAGAGTAAAGGTGGAATTTTGTTTGGGCAGGGATGAATTTATGGAAACTATTGAGTAGGAGCTGTGATGCAGAACCACCTCTCCATGCAAGTAGTACAGTATGACTGATAGAAGGAACTGGTTGGGGCAAGAGGGTGGTATATTTTTTTTAATCAGTGGGGGTTGACTAGATAACCCTTGGGATCCCTTCCAACTCTACAATTCTATGATTTTAGGATTCTAATATTAGATGAATCTACACCAAGGGTGGGGAACTTTATTAGAAAGCAAAAGTAGCCACGTTGGCCTGTAAGAAAAACTACAAAGCCTACATTAGAGCAGTGCCTTTATTAAGACAACCAAAATGGCATGTAATACTGTGCAAGCTTTTGAGTTCTTTAAAACTCTCCATCAGGGGAGATAGTAAAGAAAGCGAGGGGAGGGACAGCGAGAAAAAGGGTTCTTGGATGTGGAAGCCATGGAATCTGGATTTAATCAAGAAGATGGGAGGAGGGAACGGACCATAACATTAGGTGCTGCTATGCAGGTTTCAGGCTGAGACCAGGACTGCTGGGATGAAAAAATGTACAGATGGTTGATCCCTTATACAGTGGTACTTCGGGTTAAGTACTTAATTTGTTCTGGAGGTCTGTTCTTAACCTGAAACTGTTCTTAACCTGAAGCACCACTTTAGCTAATGGGGCCTCCTGCTGCCGCCGTGCCACCAGAGCACGATTTCTGTTCTCATCCTGAAGCAAAGTTCTTAACCTGAAGCCCTATTTCTGGGTTAGTGGAGTCTGTAACCTGAAGCGTCTGCAACCTGAGGTACCACTGTATTATATCCAGTTGTTACCCAGATCTGTGTCCAAGAACACAGAAGTTCCTGCATGGGTGGAAAACAGAAAAAGAGAAACCAGACTGTTGTTACATTAACAAAGCTGGAAATTGTATGTGATGTACTATGTAAAAAAAATCTAAGAGTTATATCTGTTGCTCCACCCACTGGCAGAGGAAGGGGGGTGCGGCCTGAACTGGGGGTCATCCCTGAGGGGGGGTGACATTGCTGTCGCCCCCCTGGGATGCTTGCCACGGGCGCTGCCCCCACAGGCGCCTAGCCCCGCCCCTGGGTGCACAGTAAGTGCCCCGCTCCACCCACTTTCCCTCTAGCCCCACCCACCAGTGATGTGCAGAACCCAGAAATCTGGCCACAGGGGAGAGCGGCCCTTAGGCTGAAATGGTCTCCCTATCCCCATTTGTACCCATCTTAATAAAAGAGAATTACATATGTGTCATTAATGCACACATAATTACACAGTAATGAAAAAGTGCATATTCCTGCATTGGAAGGGGTTGGACAAGATGATCCTCAGGGTCCCCTCCAACTCTACAATTCTATGAGCTAAAGCTTGTATGTATGTATATATGTCTATATCACAGTTCAGACAGAAGTGTCATAAGATCCAGGGAAGTTCTTATCAGGCCTTAGAGCGGCCCACACAGCGCCACTTCTGACACCCTTCACCCACACGGGGCTGGGAAGCCATTCAGTAGGTTTCTTGGAACAAAGGAGCCATTTTTTTCCTTTGTCCTATTCAAGCTCGAAATGGTTAAGAACGGATATCTCAACAGAGCTACAGAAGCAGGTCGCACTTTTCACCATTTAATGTATGATGCTGCTGCTGCTGCTGCGGTATTGAATTCTGATGGAATTGACATTTTTAAAAGCAGATTGTGGATGCAGCCCCGGGGGTGAGGATCTGTTGAGGGGGATTTTGACTGAGATGTGATGATGCCCTTGGTTTTTTGGTGCACAATTTTTAAAGTGAGGTCTAAAAGTAGGGGAGTTCGCTGTGTGCCAGAAGCAGCGGAGGGAGAATGTGAACTAGCTGGACTGGCCAAGAGAAATGTCAGCAAAGCTCTGAGGGAGGAGAAAGGCATCCTGGTCTACTGTGCACACACAAGTGCCCTATTAAGAGATAAGCAGTGACAGGAGAGGAAAGCAAGCACTGCCATCCAAAATAGCCTTGGGTGACACAAGAGGGCAAAGGGACACAGTTCTGGAAGCTGGCAGAGGAACCTATGGTACTGGAACCTAGTAGAGAGATGAATGGACAGAGCCCTGGCCTGGAATTTAGTTCAAGGTGTGAAATTCAGGGTGGCATATGCATGTGATAAATGCATGCATGCAATAAGGGCGAAGAAGGAAAGCAAGCCATGAACAGCAAATCTATATGTAACTATAAAACACTCTGATTAACATACAAATGAGCTTAAAATCATTCAAATATGTATGTGACTGGCAAGTAAGAGAACTGTACTGTACAAGCAGGTATCTGACCTTGCATAGAGACTGGGGCATGCTTGCACTTGCTCACACACACCCTGAAGACACTAAAGATCAGGCAAATCAAGTTCCTCTATATCTTTCAGTCTGTGGTGCTCTTTGATCCGAGATGCTAACATTAATGAATCCAATAAAACTGTACCAAGTTTCAAAAAATTAGCCTGTCTCAGTTTGGTCCTCTGGCGACAGACACTTGATTTATCAATTTCTCCACCAGGGCAATATTCCATGCCTCATTACACTAGTCAGTCAGTGGAAGAAGCCTCTTGAATGTCTCCTGCATGTCCCTGTCTCTTGCTGCGAAAAAGTATGTCAAGTCTTTCAAGTGAGACTGCACTTGATGGTCTGCAGATATGCTCAGTGATGCCAGAGCTGCGAAAATGTAAATGCCTGTCCTAAAATCTTCCAAATTTCCCTTTCAATCAGTATGTTTGGTTTGGTTTGATATATGGTTATATTGATCAGTTACTGTTGTTGGATGAAGGCTGGTGAATTCTGCACTCCTTAAGCTTTTGCAAGTGAAATGGAATAGGGATAGTTCATTGGTACTTGATTTCAGACAAATAAGAAGCTGAAGGGAAGCTAAATGTAAGGAGAAGTATCCCTTTCCTGTGTGGGTGGTGTTCAAAAACTCCTTAATTCAAGGAAAGAGGAGCCCACTATGGAGTTACAGAGTAGGAGGGATAGGCCAAATAATGTAATTACGTTGTATATGTGTTGGCTCTGCAAATCACATTTGTTGGTCTAAAACTGCTAGGAAAGCTTTTCACTAGTCTTAAGAACATAAGAAGAGCTGCTGGATCAGTATCCTTTTCTCACAGTGGCCAACCAGATGTCTGTCGGAAACCCACAAGCAAGACCTGAGCACAACAACACTCTCCCTTCCTGCAGTTTCCAGCAACTGGTATTCAGAAGCATTACTGCCCTCCAACTATAGAGACCGAGCATAGCTATTATTACGGCTAGTAGTAATTGGCAGCCTTATCCTCCATTAACTCAGCTAATCCTCTTTTAAAGCCATCCATGTTAGTGGCCAGCATCACTGCCTCTTGTGGGAGCAAATTCTATAGTTTAAACTATGTGGTGTGTGAAGAAGTATTTTCATTTCTCTGCCCTGAATCCTGGGTCCTGGGTATATAATCCTAATTCCATACAGTTCTGGGTCGTCACACATTAATTGGGTAGCATCCTAGATAAACCTGAAATCCGCTCGGTTCTTGACCAAAAGCTGACTTGAGAACTTTGACTGTCTTACCTTAGGCAACCTGGTGATAGATAGCTAGGCATGACTCCCTTTAGTTTCTGGTTCTGAAACTGCCCCGGTGCTTGAGCTGTGTCTGGTCCTAGATCAAGAAGGTCCTACTATTCTCATTGTTACAATGAATTCCCTTAGCACTGCGCCTGACCAAGGTCCAGATTTCTCTGCTTCTTTTCTTTGCCTGCTCCATTTCTGGCTTGTAGTTAATAGTAGTAGTAGTAGTAATTTATTTGTACCCCATCCATCTGACTGGGCTGCCCCAGACAATCTGGGCGGCTTCCAGCATATATAACAACATAGTAAAACATCAAACCTTAAAAAGCTTCCCTATACAGGGCTGCTTTCAGATGTTTCCTAAACGTTATACCCTAAATCTTCAAATCCAGTTCTGTAAGTCAAGCTCATTCTGGCTGTGGTTTTGAACCAGTCTGGTGCCTATGGTTCTGTCCTGCCCCCTGACCTATGGTGCCTCTGGTTCTGGTGTAATACACTGTGTTTATACACCTCTCCACTTACTGTATCGCCATATCCGTGTCTATATGCACTGATTGAGCGTCAATTACTCAGTTTGGGGGGTGGGCACAGAAAGCGAGGTTTGCGACGGCACAAAACCAGCAGAGCACTTTGGCACTGGTTTGGAGTCAAACAGGATGAGGTTGGATTTTTGGCCCTTTACAGTGGTACCTCGGGTTACAGACGCTTCAGGTTACAGAATCTGCTAACCCAGAAATAGTACCTCGGGTTAAGAACTTTGCTTCAGGATGAGAACAGAAATTGTGCTCCGGTGGCGCGGCGGCAGCAGGAGGCCCCATTAGCTAAAGTGGTGCTTCAGGCTAAGAACAGTTTCAGGTTAAGAACTGATCTCCAGATGGAATTAAGTTCTTAACCCGAGGTACCACTGTACTTGTAAAGGGTGTTGGCCCTTTGCACAAAATGCGGGATTCGCAGCACAAAACTTTGGCGGGATCCAGAATTTCAGGGTCACACCTGATCCTGATCGCATTGCCCACCTATCAGCTCCCTGAGTTCCGACCCTGCTCCAGGGGGCAGACCCAGTTCTGTTTTTTCTCCATGTTGCCCCTAGCTCTTCTTGCTCACAGCTCCTCTTTCCGTCTCGCCTCGGCGGAGGAGTCGCGGCCCACGTGCTCCCACCGACCACGCTGCCGCTCGGCCCCCGCCCCCTCGGAGAGCGGCCCATGGGAGGCGCTAGGACCCGCCTGGCCTGGCCCCGGCTTGGCTCCCTCGGCCTCTCTGACGCGCTCTCCCGCCGAGCTGGCTGCGCGGCTCTCGAGCTACAGGCGCTACATCGCCCCAGGACGGCAGGGAGCCGCGCCACCGAACCCGCCGCGCCCGGGGACGGAGCCACGCCCGAACCTGCCGCCCAGCCCAGCCCAGCCCAGCCCAGCGGTCCGGGATACCCAGGTAAGCGAGCTGTGCGCGGCGGGGAGATGCTTCTGCGGAGCGCGCGCGCGCTAGGGGACCGTCCGGCCGGGTCGCCCGAAGGGGCTCTGGCAGGTGGCGCTCGGGGGGCACCTCGGTGCGCCGCGCGCTCTCCTGGCCCGCCGGGGTCTGCCGCTCGGCGGCACCTGCTCGCATCTGGGCGGGTCGGAGGCGAGGGCTGGCTTAAGGCTGGGAAGGAGCGGCGCCGGGTCTCCTCTCCAGCGCTTGCGGAGGGAGATGGAGGCGCCAAGCGGACGGAGAGACTCTCGCCTGGCGGGCGTGGTGTTGACTCAGGGCTGGTCCCCCGCGCCCCATTGCTGCCCCCTTCTCTCGCGGCTGCCTCCCCAAGATGCTCCTGGCCCGGCCTCGGCTGGACCAGCTGAGCAGGGGGCAAAGTAGGCGGCTGTCTGCGCGCAACAGGAGGGTGGGGAAGTGAAAGCCGGAGGTCTGCGCGTCGGCGGGGGCGCATCCCATAGACAGACCTCCGTAAGGCTCAGGCATACATAGCCCCTTTGGGCACCGTATTGTCCAGTTGCCCTTATTTCCCCAGCAACAGCATCTCCACGATCGCGCTTTCCCAGCGCCCCCTCCTAGCCCATGTCGCGGTGACCGCGGCTCCAAGAGGCTGGTCCTCATGATCCCCAGGGGCTCCCCTGCTAGCGCCAGGCGTCCTGGCCACCCTGAGCGGTCTGGCTCCGGCTTCTCCTCCTCCTGGAGAAGTTCATTCATTTCTCTCCCGCGCATCCTTGACCCAAGGAGCTCCGTGGCCAAGGGAGATTTGCCCAGGAGAGATGCCTGTGTCGGGACCAAGCGAAAGCCAGTCTCATCGGGGCTTTTAGACAGCCTTTTTAAAACAGGCGATCGATCCATCCGCCTCTCTCTTCCTGAGCGCATCTCCCTCCCTCTTTCAGCGAGACCGACTCGGAACCGGAGCCAGGGGCATCACAAGGAGTCTGGCTCTCCTCCGAGGAGGGTGCTGAGAGGCGTTTGCGCCTTTCTAAACATCTGCAAACACCCCAGAACAAGGCCTAGAGATAGATCTCTAGTTGGTGACGATGCTCGGCTGGGTCACAGAAGCACTCGATTTCTGGGCGCACCGCGTGAGATGAGGAGGAGAGGCTGGGTCTCCAGCGAGATCCAGTTTCCTTAAATGTCACAGGGATTTAAACGCTCGTGAAGGGATGACAGACAGGGAGGGAAGGAACTGGGCTGGGAAACAAGGAGCAAACCTCGCGCGCGCCTGTTTATCAGGGGAGAGGCTGGGCAACGGGAAGATGGGTAACGTTTAATCTCTAGGGTCAGAGATTATCCGGCTCAAATCAGCAAGAGACTTGGAAGGCTTACCCTGAAACCCATTTCCCCACTCCCAGATCATCCAGGTGGGCTGTGTGAGGACGCTTTTGTCCCTCAGAGGTACTCTGCTCTGTGCTGTTGTTTCCAACCTGAACTGTGCCATTTGAAAAGGAGTTCTGGTTTTAGATGGCGTTCTGGTTGGTGTGTGGTTCTGGTGTTTAGATGGTCCTCCACTCACCTGCACATGTATACATTCCAGATCCTTGGATAAGATTCCAAGGTGCTTTTTCTCTGTACACACAGCCCCGGCTATGGTAAATGATTCCCTTAAAACTCCATTTATCTGTAGGAATCAATCTCAGCCCATCTCTGTAGTCAGCTTGGGCCTGATTGGCTCCTCCAGCCAGTGCCCAGTTACTGATCTAATTTAATCCAATGTTTTTTGACGGATCTAGGGCATTTGCTTGGAATTGAAATACTGCGCCTCCCTGGGCATAGATGTTGTAAACAAATGATATGGGCAAGATTGTACTTATTTCTTATTTTGCTGCTTTTTAGCTTTGGTATGTTAATTTAAAAAAAAACACGAAATTGTAAAGAACACAAAAGCGAAGCTGCTTATATCTGCCTGTGCTGTTTGACTGGTTCTTGTCTTGAATTGCGACAGCGACATTTCTCTATTAAGCAATATCAAGTCTGACATCTGTGTTTATACGCTTTTCTTTTTTCTATTTGAAGTACCGATGGCATCAGATTGATTTTTTTAGCTGCATATGACAGTAATTAGGTAGTGCTGCATCTACATCCTCCATTATTCACTTGGAAAGCCCACTGTGGCGAAGGGTATTTATATTTCAAAATAAGTGTGTATATTTACTATGATGGGGTTGTGGAACAGCAATCTGAGGACCCAATATGAAGCCAGATTTGGTGTTTGGGTTAACTAACATATTTCTGAGCCCTTTACAAACACTATAGATCAACAATTAACTAAGCTTTCCTGACAACTATAATGATAACGATAAATAATAATAGAAAGGAGAATAACTCTAAATAAAATGACAGTAAAAATGTGAAGCTGTAGATTTATTACTTATTTATCACATTTATATCCCCCCTTCCCTGCCCCAAGGTCACCCAGATGGCTGAATGGGGATTTGAACCTTGGTCTCCCAGGTCCCAGTCCAACATTTTAACCATTACGCTACACTGAATCAGTTATGAAGCTGGTACTGCAATGTTCTTGCTTTTCATTTATTTATATACTGCTTTAATACTCTCTAAGCAGTTTGCCAAACCACCAAAGTGGTTTGATAGCATGAGGAAGGGTCTAGTAGGTAGCTAGGACCTGATGGGTTTGGGGCTGTTAATGTAGTCCCCCAACTTCAATGCCCTGTACAGTATATAACACAGGCTGCTTCTTCTGGAGGGGAAATTCTCAAGAGGTAGACTTACATAGCTTGTGGCATCGTCTAAAGTGCAGTTCTACTGTGGCTGTAAAATGACACCGCCATCAGTAGATCTTCTCCCAGGGAGTATTCGGTTCTCCCCATGACTTCAGCTCTGATCAATGCTATGCAAACATTTGTGCACGTGAGTAACTTGAGCTTTGTAAGTGGCACAATCCGGTAAGCTCAGAGTGATCACAGACATGTGGGCCTTTACTCATCTGGCATGGAGATTCGTAGGACGGGAGCAATTAAATGGCGGTATTAAATGACCTTTGTATTGCCAGTTTGGGGCACGAGGGACTGAATTCTTACTCTCTAGAGCTGAAGGCATGAGTTTTTAGTACGTTGGATATATAGTCACGACGACTCCCGCACAGTAGCAAACAGCAGCTTCCTTTTTTTGGATGCTTTAAATGAAAAAAAGTGCAAAGCTAGTAACGCGAATAATGGCTTTCTGGCCTATCTGATGGATCTGTGCACTCAACTGCTAGGAAACAGCTAGGAAACAGCCTCCCCCCCACTCCCAATGTGTCCACCGGAGCAGAAAAGCCTGCAGGCAATTATGCATGAAGCCAGCAAGGAGGACACTGCCTGGTTTTCAGTTCCAGGCTGAATTTTGAGATTTGCAGTCCTGGTAATTAAGCATCATCTGCATATAGTATAAAACACACCCCATACCAGAAGGTACGGGGTGTGCTTTTTTTTAAAAAAAGAACAATTGGAATGTTTTTTAGTCATTGCAATGATTGGTTACTCTTCCTCTTTCTCATGAAAGGAAGGAGAGCAGTTGAATGAAGTGCTAAATTGCTTTAATAATAATAAAAAAAGCCTTTTGGGCTGGGTGGTCATGAAGGGGCTTTGCATTTCATACTCAAGTTAAGAGCTGAGGAGTCTTGATGGGTGTTGGGGTGGTGGCAGTGATGATCTGCCCAGGGAGCCTAGCTGCCTTCCTTGCCACACAAGCCCCATTCTTTACATTGCAGGTGGTTTAGTGGTCCAGAACATGTGTTTATGTGCATTTATTTCATTTGTTGACACTATCAGGATATACAGTTTGTAAATATATGTCATTATTTATTATTTCACTATACTATACCAATGTGATGGGACACGGGTGGCGCTGTGGTCTAAACCACAGAGCCTAGGGCTTGCCGATCAGAAGATTGGTGGTTCGAATCCACATGACGGGGTGAGCTCCCGTTGCTTGGTCCCTGCTCCTGCCAACCTAGCAGTTGGAAAGCACGTCAAAAGTGCAAGTAGATAAATAGGTACCGCTCCGGCGGGTAGGTAAACGACATTTCCATGCGCTGCTCTGGTTCGCCAGAAGTGGCTTTGTCATGCTGGCCACATGACCTGGGAGCTATCTGTGGACAAACGCCAGCTGCCTCGGCCAGTAAAGCAAGATGAGCACCGCAACCCCAGAGTCGTTCGTGACTGGACCTAACGGTCAGGGGTCCCTTTACCTTTACCTATACCAATGTGATAAAACAAAAGGTACCATGGGACATTTCAAACCCACCTTTTAATTGCAGAAGTGATCTTCTTGGGATGAGGCTGAACTAATGATTCATTGCTTAATTATTTAATAATTCAGTTTATTCCATGTACATCCCACCTCATCCCAAGGGCTTGGGGCAGGTTAAAAAAAATGTTATTGCTAACTGCAACTCCCCCTCTAATTGCAGTGAATCAATCACAGACAAAGTAATTTTTTGGAAGGCGGGGGAAATCTTAGAATGATTCCTACAGCTGGGCTTTGGCAAGTTTCCAGGAGAAGGAATTTTGGAGTTGGGGAGGAGGCAGAGGAGAATCAGACACTGGGAATGAGTCTCCAGTTTCATGCGCTGCAGGTCTAGATCAGGAATGGGTGGTCTACCAACTGGCCTTCCAAGGTCTAACTAATTCATGTTGAGATATGGAGGAATCTCTGTCTATTCCCCTACCCTCCTGGTAATTGCTTACTCTTCCGGAAGTATCTGAGGTTCTGCACGATGTGACAGTGTACTTGTTGCATGAAACACCTGGATTGATTTGGCTACACATATTTCTTCCCACACAGTGCTTTGGTTGTCTTCTCTTTCTGCTTGTGGCATACTCCATTATCAGTATTTAAATTAACTAAAATTATTTCTGCATTGTATTGATTAGTACATTGCACTCCAGCTTTCCTCCATCTTGGAACACAATGCACTGTACACAATGCTGATGAAACCCATACCTCTTTAGCATGAATCTTAGCTAAGCCAGGAAGCCACTGGGACATTTTGTTAAGTCATTCCCTTTTAGCACCCCCATAAATATAACTTTTTGTTTCTGTTGTAAAGATTATTGAAATTCTGTGTGTGGATTGCTTTTCAGCACGGAGAAAATTTCATATATGTGTGTGTGTATGTGTGTAAATATCACTCAGTAAAAGCCTGAGTGGCCTGCTGCGGATAGTAAGAGAAAGAGAAGGAAGCAACTGAGGAGATTTGAGGAGTAGGTTGATGGAACCTGTTATCAAACAGGACCAAAAGGGCAGATTGCAGGGCGGGGGATGGCAGAAAAACCACATGTTTGCTTCAAGAGAAGGGGGATGTTGAAAGAGGATGGAAGTGGAGCAGGGGAGGATTAACCTCTGGTAAATAACAAAGGTCACCAGTGGCAGAGACAAAGGTTTCTTTTGACATCTATGAAGTGATGTCCCTGCAGAGGTGGACCAGGCTCTGGCCTCAGAATACAAAGCCGCCAAATAATGCCTCTGTGGGAGATGGACCAAATGTCTTTCCCCCCTCTCTACACAGATTTCAGTTTGAATTAGAATTAATTGTGGAAACGTTGTAGTGGAAAGTCGGCTTTGCTAATCAGGAAGTGAAGCTCACAAATTAGCAGTGCTGTGGTCATGTGAATGTCAGACAGAGTAGCAGATAGCATCAAGTTATAGGGGAGAGACCAGTGTTATTATAATGGGCTTGGACCTGTGAGCCCTCAGTTTGAATTCCTCCTCAGCATGGTGAGGAGTTACTGTGTTTCATCCTAGCATATGCTATGGTCCTTTTTGTGAATCCAGCGTAGCAACAGTGGGCAACAGAGCTCCTCCTTTCTCTCCTCCTCCCTGCACCTGCATAATCTGGGGTTGGGGGACCCTACAGAGCAGATTTTGGGGGAAGCTGGCAGAGAGAAACCAGAAGTCCCATTGTGCAAGCAGATTTCCATTGTAGAAGCTGGCAGACATCACTGGATGTCACCCAATATTAGAAAAGACTTGCAAGGCATTTTGTACACTAAAAGGTGAAAACTATGTACTGTATCCATTCACCCTTCCACAGGTTTTATTCAATCCCAGGGCACAGTTATCCCATAACTGGGATATCCCATAAACAACAACAAAAAAGGGGGGGAATTGGTACACATATATTTCCAGACACCTTGATTACTATAAAAGTCTGACAACGGGATACCCCCCCCCCCAAAATATAACCAAGTTAAGTGATGAAATGTCTACCTCAGAAGTGGGAAACCTCACCTGTGGCCAAATGTTGTCGAACTGCAGCTCTCCTCATCCCTAACTATTGGTCATGTTGGCTAGGGGTGATTCTTTTTTACTTATTCTTAAAAAAGAGAGACCGCATTTAAAGCATAAGTTTCAGAAAACACTAGACAATGTGTCACATGGAGTAATTCACAAAAGATTTTTTAAAAACCCAATAAAGCCATGCAATATTAATTTAAATCTGCAAAATATTACTAAAACCCACACTAGGTAAGCAAGGAGAGTTTTAGTCAACCGCATCCAGAAGGCCACAGGTTCTCCACCTTGGGTTCATAGCAGAAGTATAGCAGCAGGGAAGCCACATCTTTTGTTACCTGAGACTAAGGACAAGATAGTATCTTCCTCCATTCCATGAACAAACGCTGACTAGACTGGTAGTCAGAATTGTATTTTGACACTGGCAGTGGGACACCATTCGCTACTGAGTGGTGATGGGCTGTAGCTGAAAGCCGTGGGCTATTTCACTGGAAGATTAACTATATCCCGCCTCTGGCATTCTCCAGCTTTTGAAAATAAGGTAAATAAATACTCTGTTCCTTGGTTTAGCATGCAGTGACCACTTCTCATTTGGGAAATTAAGTCTGCAGTCCTGAACAAATTGGATTTTTCCTATTAAGCACAAATAGAACACCCAATATAACAACCCTAAAGAAACACACAAACATATAACCATCAGTGTTACATATAGCCACTTTGTGTTAGCCACTCTTTAGCACTTCATTGCATGCGGGAGTCACCTTCAATGTACAAACTAATGTTTTATTTTATACATGGTAAATAAGCAGTTTAGGCTAGGGAGTGTCTCCAGAAGGACATATGTGAGTGTGACTGTGGGTGTGTCTGGGTTCTGAAAGTTAATATATGAAACAAACAGCGGCCTGACTTCCTGAATGGTGTCACGTAGTATTTTGCCCTTAGCAAACCTCTTAAGTTGTTGTAGAGGCAAGTACCCGTACTTGATAACCCTTTTCCATTTGAGTAAGGTTGTGGTTTTTTGTTGTTGCTTAGAACCTTCCCAAACTTGCCTCCTGTATCATTCCACCTGCAGGGCATAAAACAACTTGAGAGGATTTTTTAACAACAAAAAGGCTAGTGGGGAGCAGATTAGGAAGCCCATCCCCACGATGCTCATTTGTGGAAGATTACATCTGATCTTATAAAAAGAAAACAATCGGAATAAGTCTACACTAGCCTCAGTGATGTGGCCCCTAAATAAGTTAATATTTGCCTTCTCCCTTAATGTTGTTTCTTCTGTTTTTATTATTGAGTAGCTCTATACTTAAGGACATAAAATGAGCCTGCTGGATCAGGCCAATGGCTTATCTAACCCAACATCCTGTTCTCACAGTGGCCAGCTCAGGTAGATGCCCATGAAAAGCTTGCAAGCAGAACTTGATCACAACAGCACTCCCTCCCCACCTCCCACCTGCAGTTTCCCATCCACTGGCATATGGAGGCATGCTGCCTCTGACTGTGGAGCTGGAACATAGTCGTCATGGTTCGTTTGTCTGCTTTTCGAATTTGTCTAATCTTTTAAAGCCTTCCAAGTTGGTGGCCATCACTGCCTCTTGTGTGAGCAAATTCCATAGTTTAACTGTTCATTGTGTGAAGAAGGGCTTCCTTTGGTCCATCTTGAATCTTCCAATATTCAGCACCATTGGCTACCCACATGTTCAAGAGGCATGGGCAGGCAAACTAAGGCCCAGGGGTTGGATCCGGCCCAATCGCCTTCTAAATCCGGCCTGCAGATGGTCTGGGAATCAACGTGTTTTTACATGAGTAGAATGTGTCCTTTTATTTAAAATGCATCTGGGTTATTTGTGGGGCCTGCCTGGTGTTTTTATATGAGTAGAATGTGTGTTTTTATTTAAAATGCATCTCTGGGTTATTTGTGGGGCATAGGAATTCGTTCATTTTTTTCCCCTTTTCCTTTTCAAAATATAGTCTGCCTTCCCCCAAGGTCTGAGGGACAGTGGACTGGCCCCCTGCTGAAAAAGTTTGCTGACCCCTGTTCAAGAGTTATGAGAGATGAGAGGTCCAGGAGAACTTTTCCTTACCCACTTTTTCAGCACCACCAAACATGCCACTTTGCCCCTGCAATTGAGGGGGCTGGGGCCATGTGATGGAAGCACGCCTCCTCCTTGAAAATTCATGGGGGGGGGGACCCTCGCCCCACTCCAGATGGCACACCAGAACACCATGCATAATTTACACACTGATATCATATCTCTTCATATATAGTTTTCTCTAAACAGTTCTATAGAGGAGTTGCTCCATCTCCTTGATGATTTTGTTTGCCCTTTTCTGAACATCTTCCAGCTCCACAATATCCTTTTTCAAGTGAGGTGACCAGAGTTGTACTTCAAGTGTTATTGATTTGTGTAGATTATTGTATTTATATTATAAGATAATGGTATAATATTGGTTTTAACTTCTTATCAACATAGTAAATTAAGAACAGAGAGGGTCGGTCTGTTATATTAAATTGGCTGTTGGGATTCTGCCACAGAATAAGCATGAACAAAAACTTGAACAAAAAATGGATAATCACCTAGGATATAATTGAAACCTGTTGACAAGTCTAAGTGAAATATGGAAAGATTTTCAATAAGTTCTTTTGAAAAAGGATTACAGCACTTCCTTTGTTGTCTTCTCTGTGCTCTTCATTCTTTTCTTTTAAAGAAGTCATGTTATCTAGCTATGGATCTTATTGCCAATGTAGGTTAAAGTCACGGGTGATACTGCTATGATAGGAATAGTAATCAAGAATTTGCTTTATTTTATTAAAATGGCCCAAATGATGCAAAACAGCAACAGGACGTTATAGTTTTACTTCCTGATATAGTACTGCAAAGGCAAGAAAGAGGAGGGTGAACAAACTACTTTGCATACTCAAGCCACAACTTCTTTTGTTCTTACCTACATGGGGAGAGCACTTGAGTTAAGAGAAAGCAATAGGCCAGAGCTGTTTCATGTGATTTACGGGTCCTGCCTTAGTGAGAGGCAGGATGTCAAGCACGCCCTCAGGAACAACTCACAACTGAGTCAACCTGAAGTGAATGCTACATCCCATCCCCATTTGTTCCGTCTTTTGTTTCTAGGCAACAGGCTGGGGAGCAGAAGCACACTTCTGGAGCCTGCTTTTCCTCCATTTTCAGTTGGTAAGGTTACCCTGTATTTGTGTGTTGGTTTGTAAATAAGCGCTTGTGTGAATGAGGACTGAGGGGAAGCTACTTGGCTGCATCAGTACATGCGACTTCTTTCCCAAGTGCTACAATCTGATGGCTATGATCAACCCAGAGAGAGGTGTCAAGAGTACAGCCTGCATATGCGTTTGTGTGTTTTTAACCAACGTTGAAAAGAACGCCTTTTTTTAAATACATAGGGACAGTGCTGCTTGTAAATGTTAATATGCGATCTAAAGGGCGTGCATTTGTTGTTGTTGTTGTTTTTAAAAACTGTGTGTATATTCCAGCAGGTGTAGGTTTTATATTCAGATTGCAGGCAAGGAGAATTGGGGGAATAAAGGGGTGGGGGGTGGGGAAGCTTGTGAAAACGTCTCACAAGGCAGTAATGCGCTTGTTTCCGGCCTTTTATTGTGCACGTGCTCTCTCTCCCTCCCTCTCTCTCTCTCTCTCTCCCCATGGGCAGCTCTCGCCAAGAGGAATATTATATTCTAAAAGTAGTCATTGGTTGCTTAGTCGGTGCAGTTGCAACAAGAAGTAAAGGCGAGGCAGGGTTGGCTGCAGATGACCTTAGGCAACCGCTGTTGCCAGATCAACGTTTGAAAAATAAGACGCCCGGTGGCAGTTTGGGAAGCCGCCGTCTATGTATTCTGTGGAATGGACCATGGAGCTCGGGGATGTTCTGTATTCTGACAGTCTGATCCATCGCGTTACGCTACCCAAACTGAAGAGCCCGGGAGGCTGAATTTAAAGAGCGTCCTCACTGAATTTGCTTCGGCCCGTTAAGAGATCGAGCTCGGCTCCTAACAGCAGTGAGTTCAGTTCTCTCCCTCCTTTCATATAAATGGATTGAATCATAAGGGTTATAAAGTATTTAAATGTATAACGGCGGTGTTCTTGTTGGAAACGCCATCTAGAGCAGATTAAAAAAAAAGGCGCGTGGGTCGTCTTGGCTGCAAAGCCATTAAACTTTCAGAGGCTGGCGCCTTACTTTCTTAACAGCCAGAGGGGGTAACAGAATAATTTGATTTCCTTCAGATCTGCAGATCGACAATGGTGCTTGGATTATTATGAGGGAGAGGAGTCGTCCCCCGCCCCCCACGCGACTTTTCTCCTCTAAGTAGCCTTATTATGTGACCACTTAACGGCTCCGGGGCTGGGAACGGCATATAGCTGATGATCGGACAGAGTTGTTCTTGTTTGGTTGTTTAATCATAACTTGACCCCAATTAGATATTGCCAAGCGTTGCTTCCGCGTGCGTGTTGGCTGGTTTTGAAGCAGGTTTTGCGCTATCGAGATAACGATCTTAAAATCGGCTTCTAGGGAGAATGTGTGCGTTGATTTTTTCCCCTTCTACAGATGGCTGAGGCTACGCGCGCTTTCTCGGCAGGGAATGCAATACTATACTAGAGCAAGTGCTCCGCTCTGTCTCTCCCCGGCTCAACCACGAGGTGAGCGCGTGTATTTCTTGGTAATTGCAGCCGGCACTTCCGGTCTGCCCCTCTGTCACGTCCTGCACGTCTGCATGCGGGAAGACGTCCCCAAGTGCTCTAGCCAGCCTGTGCCAGCAGCCCTCGTGGTCTGGGCGGGGAGGCTCCGGGGTGGAGCCAAAGCCCCATTGGAACCGCGTTCCAAGCGGAGCCCCCTCCGCCCTCAGATGCGCCGCCTCCTCTCAGATGCTCTCCTGGGTCCACCGTGATCCGAGGATCCTCGTAAGAGGTTTCCGCTACCAGATGCCGCACTCCTGCCTTTGCAGCTTTGCATTAAAAAATGCAGACTTTACCCCTTGCACTGCTTGGTCTTTGGTGTGTAAGTTTTCCCCACGTGCCTGTGTGTGTGTGTTTATCCGTATGGCAACTGAGAGCACACTTAATGCATCAGATGAAGTGAGTTGTACTAGTCCACGAAATTTTATTTTAACGCTTTTATCTAAACAAAACAAAGTTAGGTATGAAATAGACAATCAAGAAAAATACAGGTAGAATAACAGTACAGCAACATATTTTATGCCACACTATATTTGTTGGTGTTTAAGGTATCTTAAGACTGGTGGTTTTTTAAATGGCACAGTGAAGCCTTTGGAAAGTTGTCTGCCTCCTATTCTGTGGGACTGTGAAGCACCGCTTGCCTTTAAGGACTTACCACAGTGTAGTGGTAAGTCCTTAAAGGGAAGCGGTGATTCTTTTCTTAAAGGAGAGGTGCTCCAGCCACCCTAGAAATCCCATTTTTGACCCAAATCCTGCTCCCTATTTGCAAGTGGATGAGGGCACCCATTTCAGGGGTATATACCGGTAATCCCTGCATGTCTTCACAGGCATATAGTCCTGACATTCACAATAGCTGCTAATAGAGCATCGCTGTAAGCAAGCCCTGACTCTAGCCCTGCATGCAGGACTGGCCTTTGGGAATTTTGAAGGTCATGTGCTAAGTGGGCACTGATGTCCCCCTATATGATGTTACAGAGGAGATAAAATTCTAGTTGCTTTAAAAATGAGGTCCAATTAAACAACCTCCAGCCAAGGCTAATGCTTAGTACATTACAGGTAGGTAGCCGTGTTGGAAGTGTGCATGCACATACCAATAACAAATGTAGTTGGTCTCTAAGGTGCTACTGGAAGGATTTTTTTTTTTTTTTACATTAATCCAGTCCCTCTCATTCAGTGTCAGTGTACACCACCTGTAACTCTTTCTTACCTAGTAGACTAGAATTAATATGCTTTTAAAAGAACCCTCCTGTTCTTTCTATTGGAAGATTCTTTCAGTGCCAGTAGCGTGCTGGTCACTGTGCAGAGAGCACAAACATTACATAACTCTGCTTGCTTTGAAATGGCCGTGCTTTATTGCGTAATAACACCACAGCTCTGCAGTACGTACAGGAGAGTCAGCGGTGGCGTTATGAGATGGAGTGCTGAAATTGGTCAGGCAGATGCAGGTTTTAAATCTCTGCTCAACCATAAAGCTCATTGCGTGACCTTGGGGCAGTCCCTGCTCCTGTTTACAGAGACAACGGGGAGAAAAAAACAATGCACGTGTGGTACCTGAACTCCCTGGGGATGTGTGTGCAATAAAAGTGGAATTAAAGCCCCCTGCTCAGCACAATCTGCACAGAGATTTTCCTCATAGGATAAGGCTGCCAAGGAGCTACAAGTCATGATGGTTTTGTGTACTGCTTCCAGTACTGGATGTGGTACCCCTCTGATTATCAGAGACTGCGGATCACTCTTTGTGTGGTACTAATGTGCTGCTCACCTGGTTGGCCGTTGTGAGAACAAGGTGCTATGCTATATGGGTCATTGGCTCTTCTTATTGTCCTTAATATTCTCAATATGTGCACATTTCCTTGGAAGCATGTCCCATGATAATGGCTGGGATTTTCTTCTAATTAAGCATGCATAGATTGTAAGAGTTGTACTGGACCCCAAAAGCAAAATACAACAAAACAAAACAAAAAGCCAGACTTGTTGAAGGAGCTGCATAGTCTGGGGAATACATTAGGACTTAGATCTCTAAATAGATTTTCCCCCCTTTGCTTTTTAATTGTACTGTGCAGTAGCAACATTCTGGCCACCAAAATATAATGGATGAATGAGGAAAAACCAGAAGTCAGCTTTTCCATTCATACGTTACGCTCACTTGTGTTAAGATGTTTCTATATCTCCAGGCACTAGAAATATGCTCCCCACCTCTGGGGTTTGGGAAAATCCTGGGTGGCTTTTCCAAATTTTACAACCCCTGAAGCTTTTGTTGATTAAAGTAGTGGCTCTTGTAGTGGCAGGTAGTGGACACAGCTGTTCCCCTCTACAGTGAGATTTTGAGCCACTCTTGCTTATCGCGAATTGTCTCTTTTTTGGCACTGGTAAAGGACAACTTGATATGACAGAATCTGTATGGGGAACAATAAAGTAAAATGGAGGAGAATGTCTTTCGTTCTGGATTAAAGCAAATCCCATGTGTCATTCCTCTTTAAAAATGTGTTTTCTTGAATTAAACTCTCCTAGGAATAGGCTTAGCCTTAATTTGGAAAATGGCATCAGTGTTCTGCTGAAATCCACATGGGAGTTCATAATTCATTTTCATTTAATGTGTTAAATGAGAGGCAAATCACACAAATTAATGAACTCTCATATAATTGTCTTGGCAAGGATATGCACAGTAGAAAATTAGTGTTGCGTGATTTGGAGGGGGAAATGGGCAGGGATTTATAGGTAGACAATTCTGGTAAAGGCCAGAGTTTCTGGTTACACATTACACCAATTCTTATTACTGTAGAGGACATTTGTCGCACAATCTTAGACTGTCTGCTCAGAAGCCCCATTCAATTCAATGGCATTGGGTACTGTATTGCAACCTCAGTACCTTATTCATAGGCAGAGGAGAAAATGAGTTGGAAGATGAGGAAGGAGAAAATGAGATGATTTGAAGGAAAGGAGAGGAGGAACACCCACATTTTATAAGGTAAAACCTGGAAGTTGAGTTGAAGATGAAACAAAGGATGGGGAATAGGGACGTTTTTGAATGATAAGATGGTTGATATAACACAGGGATGTCCAATTCCCAAGAGACTGCGATTTACTCCCACTATAAAAAAACTGGCAATCCCATTGGATTGACCAAAGTTGTTGAGCTTTTTTTGGGGGGGGGGGAGTTGCTGAGCTATTTTGGGGGAGACAACAACAAAGTTGCTGAGATTTTTGGGAGGAGAAATCGCCTAAGTTGTTGAGCTTTTTTATTGGGGGGGCCATAACTCAGGATCACATGATTGACCAGGGACGTCCCGTGATCGACCGGTAGATCGCGATCAACCGGATGGACATGCCTGATATAACAGATAAAAGAAGAGCAGGGAATGAAAATTTATAATCCCACAACTGTAGCAGATGTGAGCAGATGCTTCCCCATCTCTCAGATGTTTATTGTACCCTTCTGGCTGAAAACAGACCCTCAAGGGACCACCTCACATGTGTGTGTGTTCGTTCTCTCGTTCTCTCTCTCTGGTAATTAGGGGAGGCCCAGCTCTAAATGTCCTGACTTTCAGGAGCAAAGCTGGTACCCCCCACCCAATAAATTAATGTAAAATTAAATAAATTGAAAAACAGAACAATCAACTATCAGTACAATTAAAAAAAGCAGAACACTAAAGAACAAATAGGTAAAGGTAAAGGGACCCCTGACAATTAAGTCCAGTTGCGAACGACTCTGATCCTAAATCCCTCTGAAATTATCCGGCTTTTAATGTTTTCATAAAAGTTGTGAATCTGAGGAAACTGAGTAGATAGCAAGTTCCATAGCATAGAAGGTACCAGCTACGTTCCTGACCCTAAGCACGTGTGTGTGTGTGTGTGTGTGTCTGTCTGTCTGTCTGTCTGTCTGTGTCTATACATATATGAGGTGATACCTAATGTATCCTGGGTCCAGGCCATTATGGCCTGAAAGGTTAAGACTCCACACCGGCAAAAAGTTAGAAACCACTGGAGCACTTTCAAAATGGATGATGTAACATGCTTTTAGCAGTTAGCACTTGCAAAACACAGGGCAGCTGCACATCCCACTATCTTAAATGTTCCCAAGCATTCATTAAAGCAGCCCTAAGGCAGTGCTTTCTTTTCACAGCCAGTGATTTAAACAGCATGAAGTGTAGATGAAGGGGGAGAGCAGGAGATGACCAAACTATCCCTCAATGACCCAACTATCAGCTGCTGGCTTACCTGAAGAGGCGTGCAAGAGAAAGCAATGCACAGTGGTCAGTGGCGTAGCATGGGTTGTCAGCACCCGGGGCAAGGCAAGTAATTTGCACCCCCTAACCCGTGGATTTGCGCCCCCTAACCCTAACCCCCAGATGTTGCGCCCGGTGCGGCCGGCCCCCCCCTGCACCCCCCACGCTACGCCACTGACAGTGGTTGAATACAGGTCAGAAATCATCATCTTGCTGCATTGCTAGAAGTCAGATAGTGTCGTACTTCAGAAATATCCTGGCTAGAGGATTTTCAGGGATGAAGATTACTCCTGGGGATGGAGGATAGGATGGCAAAATATCCAGCTGAAGGAAGTCCCTTAAGTCAGGAGTTCAAGGGTTTCATTCAGGTGGTCCATGGCGTGTCCACATTATTCATTCATTATTTCCATTTTTGTTGCTTCTTTTATTTGTTGTGTTTTATTGCATTACAATTTAAATCCCACAGAATTTAAATTGTAATACAGAGTAGGAAGTAAAAGCAGCCCCTAGCAAAGTGCAACACCATTACCACAAAAGACAGAAAAATCTTTCAGTGATCTGCTGAGGCCCACAGCAATTTTGTAGTGGTCTGCGGGGCTGGAGGGTGGGCAAAGAGGTTGGGAGCCACTGCATTAAGTCATTTCGCTCGGCAGGCAGATGGCTGCATTTTGGAAGTGAGAAAGGGCTCAGGATGGGGGATGGAGAGAACCCTGTCACCGATGAATGACTGATGTGATGATGAATGCCAAGTCTTCTTCATATGCTATGTACATAGGGAAGTTTATTAGCTGGGTTTCTGCCTGAGTTGCTGTCAGGCAGAACGGTGCAGGAGAAGAATGAGCAGCTGGCTGTGAGTAGGTGTATGCATGGATGGATGCAAGTTTCTATGGGGACAGAATAGCTTATCTCCTCCAATACCAGATCTGTTTTTGAGAGGAAGGGGGAAAGGATTTTCATAAAGGTCTCCTGCAGCAAGACCCGATGGCTTATGGGTACTGAGTGGTTTTGTTTATCTTTAGTGAAGCTGTCTGGAGCCAATATATATTTAGATTCAGATATAGATTTGCTGTCCCTGGAAAGTGCATCCATGCCAGATAGCAAGCAAATTACCTGGTACTCTTGCATATACAAACAAAACCTGATAAAAGCATTATGTAGTGCTGCTTTTTGCAGCTACAGTTCAGGAGCAATACCATGATGAATTGCCAAACAATTTAATTGGCAGGCTGGCGGAACATGTGAGAAAGCCAGGGGCTTCTTTCTGAGAAAACTGCTTTCCCCCCCCTTCCACTTTACTAAAGCTATAACTCAGATGGTGGACTTAGGCATTTGTTCCCTTGTTAGTACTTTTATTTTTCAGCTTCTTGTGATAGTGAGTGATGGTTCAAATCCAACCCTTTTTTCTAGAAAACCCCCCCACCATACTGCTGTTAAACACTGATTGATTTAATAGCCCATCTGCCTACTTAGACATTTCGCTGATGGATATTTGATTGACAAGAGCATAAACTCTGTTGGGCAGTTAAGAGAGGGACCTCAGATAACCCTTACTGTAAGTTCACTAGCGGAGACTCAGAGGATATACGTTAGGAGTACGTATAGGAAGTCAAACGTCAGTGCCAGAAAATGTGGTTTCATTGTAGATTGGGTAAGGATCTGGATGATACTGGGGAAAAGAATTTCCACTCTTCTTGTTGCAGTAATAAAACAGCAAGCCTTACAGTACAATAATGACACTTGCCAAAATGTGGGCATCTTCAGCATTCCTTCATTTTTTTTTATGGAAAGGTGACTGTTTTGCTGTTCAAGGCCCAAAGTCTCCCTGGGCACATGGAACATGTCGCCTCATTCTTTGGATCGTGCCGTTTATAATCGGAGTGTTGCTTTCATGCCGGTTTCATGTTCTAACTTTATGCAGCTCAAGACAGCCCGTGTATTTGTTGTAACCGAATCTTCTCCAGCAGAGATGATGAAGGAAAAGCATTTGGATGTTTTCCTCCTGAAAGAGCAGCTTCATGCAATAGATCTGCTCTGGAAGGCTCTGCCAGGTTTATTTCTGGAGCTTGACCGTGAGATTGTTTCTTGTAAATTGTGCAGCCCTGGGCCTAAATGTCACAGAAAGGACTCTGAATGATCACATACTCATCACCCAGCCGTCTAGACATCAAGTGACTTCATTTGCAGCTCTTGCAGGGTCAAATGAATCATATAGCATGTAATAATTTCATGGCCATTGTCTTGCAAGCAGTAGGTATTGCTTAGAGATAGACATATTTAATACAGCAAATAACTGGATCCACTGCCTTTGTTCCATTCACTGGTAGCATGTGGGGATATAGGAAGCTACAGTATCTTGTACCTAATCAGACTACCGGTATTTGTTTATCTAGTCCAGTATTCTTTGATTTGGCTGGCAGCAGCTTTCCAGCCTCTCAGAAAGAGAAAGGTCTTCCAAATAATTTGCTACCTGATCCTTTAAACTGGAGATGCTGTGGACCTCAGGAGCTCCTGAGCCTTCTGAAGCTGGGGAATTTTAAGTGATTTTTGCCATTAGCCAAACAGAAAGTTAATCTGTTCTGGATAAATTTATTAAACAAAAGGAATAGAATTAACAATATATTAACAATTTAACACCTGCCTCCTTGATCTGTGCCCATCTTGGCTGATTAGGGACCCCCCTGGTTGAAATTATCAATTTGTCCCTTGACACGGGGACATTCCCAGGGGAACTGAAGGAAGCAGTAGTGTGTCCACTCTTAAAGAAAACTTCATTAGATCCCTTAGATCTATCCAATTACCACCCAGTTTCAAATCTTCCATATCTGGGTAAGGTAATTGAGAGAGCGGTTGCTGAACAGCTTGGTAGGTTTCTGGAGGAAACATTGGCTTTAGATCCATTTCAGTCCGGTTTCCGTCCTGGTTTTGGGACCGAGATGGCTCTGGTTGCCCTAACAGATGATCTCCGTAGACAACTGGATCGAGGCGGGTCAGGACTGCTGATCCTTTTATATTTGTCAGCAGCCTTTGCCATGGTTGATCATGATCTTCTGGACCACCGCCTCGCAGACGTGGGGATACAGGGCATAGTCCGTAACTGGCTGTGCTCTTTTATCTCTGGTCGGGGACAGAGGGTGGCACTAGGGAGGGAAATGTCGTCGCACCATTCCTTGGTGTGCGGAGTGCCGCAGGGCGCAATTCTCTCCCCAATGCTTTTTAACATCTTTATGCGCCCCCTTGCCCAGATTATCCGGAGCTTTGGGCTGGGCTGTTACCAATTTGCTGATGACACTCAGCTCTATCTGCTGATGGATGGCCACACTGACTCGGCCCCGAACACACTGACCAGATGCTTGGAAGCTGTGGCTGGATGGTTTCATGGGAGCCGATTGAAACTAAATCCTTCGAAGACAGAGGTCCTATGGCTGGGTTGGGATGGCATGGGGATGAGGGACCAACTCCCTTCTCTTGCGGGGGCCCAATTAGTGCCACTGCCTTCCGTTAAGAGTTTGGGTGTAATCCTTGACGCCTCCCTTTTCATGGAGGCGCAAGTTACAGCAACAGCCAAGGCGACATTTTTCCACCTTCGCCGCATCAAGCAGTTGGTCCCTTTACCTTTCCCGCCCCGACCTGGCCACAGTGATCCATGCAACGGTCATCTCCAGGCTTGACTACTGTAATTCGCTCTACGCGGGGCTGCCCTTGAAGCTGACCCAGAAACTCCAGCGCGTGCAGAATACTTCAGCGAGGCTCCTCACGGGGTCTCTGCCATGGGAGCATATTCACTCAGTGCTTTTCAAACTGCACTGGCTCCCAGTAGAGTACAGGGTCAGATTTAAGGTGCTGCTTTTGACCTTTAAAGCCCTTCACGGCCTAGGACCCTCGTACCTACGGGACCGCCTCTCCCGGTATGCCCCACGGAGAGCCTCAAGGTCCATAAATAGCAACACCCTAGTGGTCCCGGGCCCTAAGGAAGTTAGATTGGCTTTAACCAGAGCCAGGGCCTTTTCAACTCTGGCTCCGGCCTGGTGGAACGCTCTGCCTCATGAGACCAGGGCCCTGCAGGATCTGATTTCTTTCCGCAGGGCCTGTAAGACAGAGTTGTTCCGCCTGGCCTTTGGCTTGGAGCCAATTTGATTCCCTCCCTCTCTTTCTTTTTTCCTTTCCTTCTCCTCCTGCGATGAGGCTACATTTTAATATTTTAATGTCTCAATATTTTAATGTTGTATTTTAATTTTGTTTTTAAGTTGTAATCATTCAACTTGTTTTTATTATTGCTTGTAAGCCGCTCTGAGCCCGGCCTTGGCTGGGGAGGGCGGGGTATAAATTAAAATTATTATTATTATTAATAATAATAATGTTTATGTGCTGCTTAATATGTGAGATCCCTAAACAGTTTACAGTGGTACCTTGGGTTACATACGCTTCAGGTTACAGACTCTGCTAACCCAAAAATAGTACCTCGGGTTAAGAACTTTGCTTCAGGATGAGAACAGAAATCGTGCTCCGGCGGCGTGGCGGCAGCAGGAGGCCCCATTAGCTAAAGTGGTGCTTCAGGTTAAGAACAGTTTCAGGTTAAGAACGGACCTCAGGAACGAATTAAGTACTTAACCCGAGGTACCACTGTACATTAAATACAATAAAATCATTTTAAAAAGGAAAGGGAAATCTCTCCAAGTACACAGCTATACAGATGTTAATGCAACAATAACTGGTAGACAGTGGGGCTGGTCCACTAGGGAGAATGAGTCACTGTCCCATCAACTTCAGTCTGCCATCAGCTAGCCCCCACTTGTCTGTCTCCTTACTTGCAACCAGTCCAAGGGTTGTTCACTGCTTGTCAGAGCTTCCTCTACCTTAGTCTCAGTGCTGGCCTTATAGAACTCAGCAAGTTGGCTCTGTCTGTTGATCTCCCTGCCTTCCACCCTACTGATCCCAATGGGCATCAGTCACCACTGCTGGGAATAGGGCAGACCTTTTTCTGCATAAGAGACCACTTCATCTAAAAAGCTAGCCTTGCCTTCCATAGGACGTCCGCTTTTATGGACCCTACTGTATTAAAATTATTCATTGCATAACCAAGACTGAGCTGATCATATCTTATGGTACTGATGGAATATTTAAATACATTTCTTTTATGTCTTAGGAAACAGATAAAATCTCATCATGGGAGCTGTGGTGGTTGACGATGGTCCTAGCGGAGTTAAAGCCCCAGATGGCGGCTGGGGCTGGGCTGTTCTCTTTGGGTGCTTTGTCATCACGGGATTCTCCTATGCCTTCCCAAAGGCCATGAGCGTCTTCTTTAAAGAGCTTATCCGGGAGTTTGGTGTTGGATACAGTGACACCGCGTGGATCTCCTCCATTCTGTTGGCTATGCTTTATGGAACAGGTCAGTACTTACAACATTCTAAAACTGGGGTAGTAAATACATCAAAGAAGCATAGTACTCTATTTTATTTTATTTTAATATTTATATATATTATAAAGGGTGGCTTTTACAATAAAATAGTTTGTTCCCCAAACCAAGAAAACAAGGGCATGAAAAATAAGCAAGTCTATAAAGGTAGCATTAAAATACACTAGTTGGAATAAAACAGACTGAAGGTGAAGGGACCCCTGACCATTAGGTCCAGTCGTGACCGACTCTGGGGTTGCGGCGCTCATCTCGCTTTATTGGCCGAGGGAGCCAGCGTACAGCTTCTGGGTCATGTGGCCAGCATGACTAAGCCGCTTCTGGCGAACCAGAGCAGTGCACGGAAACACCGTTTACCTTCCCGCTAGAACGGTACCTATTTATCTGCTTACACTTTGATGTGCTTTCGAACTGCTAGGTTGGCAGACTAGCACAAGTCAAAAAGTTCAAAATAGTAATAAGATCTATTCCAGGTGCTGGGAAAACATCCATGTAGGTGCCAGGTTCTAATGCTGGGGTGCCACACTTGAAAAGTCTCCTTTCCTAGTGATCACCTGTCATGGCTCAGGTGGCAGCGGAACTGGAAAAAGCTTTCTGAATATGATCTAAAATAGAGTGGAGAACCTTTTGGGGGCAAATGGGACAACTTTGGCAGGTGGGTGTGATAACCCACATGGTACTCACCGTATGTCATGGGCAGTGAGTTCAAGCCTGCTTTCTGCAGTGGTCAGCCACATGATTAAATTCACCAAGGGGAACTTGGTTGCACAACAGATCCACTGGGCTTAAACTCGCTGACAGGCTTGAACTCACATCGATCCATTGGGCTCAAACTCACACTGACCTACAGCAAAGGAACCATCAGGAGCTTGCTTTAAGCTCCCAATAGTTCCTTGGTAGTCACATTGGTACCTGCTCCATCCCTGGAATCACAAATGGTGCCGGGGGGGGGCAGGTGGGTGTGGTTTATAATGGAAATGTTAAGGCTACCAATATCTGTACACATTAAAAAAAAGAAAGCTTACATTCTCAAGTATCCTCCAGATGTGTTGGGTAAGCACCAGCAATCTAGAGTCTTGGTCAAAGGAAAAGGACCATATGTGGTGGATATGTAGGAAAATACAGGTATTCTGGGAGAGTATACATGCAGAACTGCAAAAAATGCTAAAGATCTCTTTCAATAAAAAACCAGAGGCCTACCTCCTGGGGGTAACAGATTTGGATATTCCACAAAAGAGGAAGGGTATTTTTTTATATGCGACGGCGGCAGCAAGAGTTTTGATCGCAGCAAAATGGAAGAGTAATGAAATCCCCTCTATACAAGATTGGATCCAAAAGCTGACAGAATATGCCGAATTAGATGGTTTATCAGAAAAAATAAAGAATAAATGAAAACAGGAATTTGTTTCTAAATGGGTTTTCAAAGAATATCTGAAAAATAAATATAGTAGTTTAAATTCTGTTGCAGCATTCGAGGAACTTCAGTAATAGTTGCTAGATAGATAGAAGAAATTAGATTTGAGAATAAGTTTAATTATGAAAAGAAATGTGTATTGGCAATAAGTAATATGAATTTGAAATATGGAATAGACGGGAAGTTGGGTCTTTAGTGTTAAGACCAATAGATGTTTTATTGTTTGCCAAGAAAATTATGTGTCTATGGTTATTTTTGTAATTTGTGTGTAATTTGGTATTTGTGTTTTTTGTGTGTTTTTTTTTCTTGTTGTATAAATAAATATTAAAAAAGAAAGAAAAAAAAAAGAAAAGGAGATGGAAAATGGAATCTGACGTCTTCTGACTCAAGGTCTTCAGACAACTGAATCTGGGTGGACCTTATGAGAAGAAATACAAACCGCAACTGATAGATATATTAATGATCTGGGAAGTTACAGAAACAAACATCTTACCCATTCTCTCTTTTGCTCAGGGCCCCTGTGCAGTATGTGTGTCAATCGGTTTGGTTGCCGTCCTGTTATGCTGGTCGGAGGCCTCTTTGCTTCATTGGGGATGATCACTGCTTCCTACTCCACTAATATAATACAGGTCTACCTTACCGCTGGTGTCATTACCGGTAAGTGCCAGTGTCCAAGAACCAGCCAGTGGGCTGACTGTGTTACATGTAGCTATGTTAGTGGTTGCAATAGCTTGTGAGAGAGGGTGAGCCAATGGGGGGGGGACATGTGGTACGGCATCTCTTTGATGTGCTAGTTTTGTATTTGTGGGGAGACGTGTATGTAGGGGAGCACTGATCCCTTAATGGCATTCTTAAATGGTACAGTTTCACATTGCATGCACTGGTGTAAAGTAGGTCCCTCATTCACAACGCCCTTTCTGTCTACCATTTCCTGACATTTTCTAAAGCACTCCTTTTACCATATGCATTCTCTTTGTTGACTGGCCTCAGGCGTCTTCTCACTTCCTTGCAGTCAAACATCAGTTACCATTCTTGGTTCCTCTGCCAGGTCAGTGAGGTGCCTTGCTCACAACTATCCACACGTAGCTGCAAGCGTGAGTCTGTTGCTGGTTGTAGGGCCCTTCCAAACTGGATTTGTTTTTGCAGGTGGGTTCTGCAAGACTGCATCAATGCATCAGTGCATTAGTGATGGATCTATACTGGACTGTCCACACACCATTTATTTGTTGTTCAGCGATGATTCCCCAATGTTGTTGCATTATTGTTGTCTGGAGCACTACCCTTGCACTATGGCGCAACAAGATGGGGGTGGGGATGGGAAACATGGGACACTTGTGGTATGAAAAGATACAG
Source organism: Podarcis pityusensis (assembly GCF_964106645.2). NCBI lineage: Eukaryota > Metazoa > Chordata > Lepidosauria > Squamata > Lacertidae > Podarcis > Podarcis pityusensis. The sequence goes on from NC_138029.1 coordinate 32,463,750, forward strand.
GATTTCAGCAGGAAGTTGAATCAGAACATGCACTGATTGAAAATAAAGTGGTATGTCCGCCCTGAAATTTTGTTGGTGGAAACAGTATTGAAAGAGGGATTGTGTATAGGTGTCCCAACACCATCATGAACACAGATAATTATAAATGCATAATAAAAAGGATGGGGGGTGCCTTCATTCCCATAAGTGTATCTGTGATTGATAAGCATCAGGTACAAAATGAAATCAAATGAGATCTCTCATATATTTATGTGATTACTATGGTTCCTTTTTTTTTTTTTTTTTTTGGGTGGGTTAGAAAATGGAATATTTCTTCCCCTTAAAATAGGCACAAAGCAAGACTGGTTCTGTATGTGTGAAAAGAGCTAGTCCAGGTATGAGCAGGTTATAGTTTCCCTTGAAATCAAGATGCAGTGCTAAGCGTGTAAGGACAAAAGAAGTAATTATAATTTAACAGTTTTCAAGTTACTCTATTTTATCAAAGCAACTAGAAAAAATATATATTGTGATGGGAAGATCTCACACAGGTGAAGGGAAGCAGTGGGGAGGAGGGGAGGGTTAGGTTGAATTTGGGAAATAAAATAATACATGGGACAGCAAAGGATTCTTATAGAATACTTCTAGATTCTTATAGTAGATAGTATAGATATAGATATATAGTATAGATATACTTATATACTTAAACTTAATAGTATAGATATACTTATACTTAATATACTTATATACTTAATAGTATAGATATACATATAGACTTATAGATTCTTATAGAATAGTAATATATTGTAACCAGAATAGAAGTTTAAAAGGGGAAATAAAGGTACTTTTAGTATTCATTATTGTAATAGTTATTATTATTTCTTATTGGTAGAAGGCAATGTTAATTTAGACTTCTTTGTTTTGCTGTCTGTTTTTTTTCTTTTTTAAGCCAATAAAAATGAAAAAAAGGAAAGAAATCAAGACGCAGTGAATCTTACCAGACTTGATCCAGGTTTTTCCATGTTTCATGGAAATATAGACTGTAAAACCTTAAAATCTGCCCTTTTAAATTCCTTCCAAAGTTTCCCACTTCCCCAGCAGGGAAAAAGACCACACTTTTGGTAACTTAAAAATGTTTTACTTACAAACTCTCCAAAGGTCAGCTTGATGTGCTTTTCCATACAGCATTCAGAAAAGTTGCACAGGTGGTAAAACTTAGCTTAGTTCCAAAGTGGTAAAAGTTCCTACATTCTTGGTATAGGAATTCAAGAGTACTTGGTTGAGAGCCATGTGGTTGAGCTGGAACAACCAGCTCACATCTCTTTGGGGGTTCTCTAGTAGACTGAGGGGCAACAATAGGCTTGATTACCCATTTCCTTCCAAGATAAAGGAAGTGACCCAGCTAAGCCTGGCAGGATAGCTTACTCTATGGTATTAACCCTTTCATACATTAATTAGACTTAAGCATATTGGCTATATGAGGCTGGTTATATGAGGCTAGTCTTCCTGCACAGGTTTGGACAAGAGCATGCAGCCCTTAAAGATATGCTGATGTCTTTGGCCATACCCCAAACCGCATCCTGGGCTATTTTTGTATCTTGAGCTGTGAATTGCTCACCTGCAGCACCTGCAGTATAGAGCACTCCTGTTATATATGCTGAATGTTGTTCCTGATTTAAACTCTGGCATCTGTTCTGTTTCAGGACTGGGCCTGGCGCTCAATTTCCAGCCGTCGCTCATCATGCTGAATCGCTACTTTAGCAAAAAGCGACCTTTGGCCAATGGGTTGGCTGCAGCTGGAAGCCCTGTGTTTCTCTGTGCTCTTTCCCCATTGGGGCAGCAACTACAGCATGAGTATGGATGGCGAGGAGGATTTCTCATCTTGGGGGGGTTGCTTTTGAACTGCTGTGTTTGTGGAGCTCTGATGAGACCGTTGGATGCTCCTAAAAAACCTGACGCTTCCCAAGCGGCCCCTGAGAAGCAAATCAAGAAAAAGCTACTGGATTTCAGTGTCTTCAGAGATCGTGGCTTCGTAATCTATACAGTAGCTGCATCCATCATGGTGCTGGGCTTATTTGTGCCCCCGGTCTTTGTGGTGAGCTATGCTAAGGATATGAAGAACCCAGACGGCAAATCAGCTTTACTTCTGACCATTCTTGGAATGATTGATATCTTTGCTCGGCCCATTTGTGGAATAGTGGCTGGCTTGAAGTGGGTTAGGCCCCGCTGTGTCTACCTCTTTAGCTTTTCTATGCTCTTTAATGGTTTTACTGATCTCATGGGGTCCATGGCCTACAATTATGATGGACTGGTGGTCTTCTGCATTTTCTTTGGCATTTCCTATGGAATGGTTGGTGCTCTTCAGTTTGAAGTTCTCATGGCTATTGTTGGCACACAGAAGTTTTCCAGTGCCATTGGTTTAGTTCTCCTGATGGAGGCGATGGCCGTTCTAATTGGACCACCTTCAGCAGGTAAATGTTACATTCAGTTCATTTGCTGTTTGTCAATTAAGGGATGGGGCAGGTTTATGGGGAAAGACAGAAAAGTGATGGCAATTACCATGGGATGCAATTTCTTTTATTTTGAGGCAATGAACAACAGGCTTAGTTTTGGGTGGCGCTGTGGTCTAAACCATAGAGTCTAGGGCTTGCCAATCAGAAGGTCGGCAGTTCGAATCCCCGCAACAGGGTGAGCTCCCGTTGTTCAGTCCCAGCTCCTGCCCACCTAGCAGTTCAAAAGCACGTCAAAGTGCAAGTAGATAAATAGGTACCGCTCCGGCGGGAAGGTAAACGGTGTTTCCGTGTGCTGCTCTGGTTTGCCAGAAGCGGCTTAGTCATGCTGGCCACATGACCCGGAAGCTGTACGCCGGCTCCCTCGGCCAGTAAAGCGAGATGAGCGCCGCAACCCCAGAGTCGGCCACGACTGGACCTAATGGTCAGGGGTCCCTTTACCTTTACCTTACAGATTTGTTGGCCCCATGGCTACGTTAAGAACATAAGAAGAGCCTGCTGGATCAGACCAGTGACCCATCTAGTCTAGTAGCCTTCTTCTCACAGTGGCAACCAGATGGCTGTTAGGAAACAGGACTTGAATACAACCACACTATCCACTCCTCTGGTTCTTGGCAACTGGTACTCAGAAGCATGCTCAGAAGAGCAAAGACATGTGCAAGAGCAGACTGAGGATCAGGGACAAGGTGGAGTGGTTGTGGTTACAGGCCAGCTTTGTCAATCAGCCAAGAAGTAGCGCACTCACATGTACCATACTGAAAGTTAAAAATAAAGAGCTATCAGAATTCATAGGGATTCTAAATTTATTGAAAATGTTTCTTCAAATTAAGAGAGTTGGGAACTTAGAGAATGGGTTTGATTGAACATGTTGTTGATGAAGCTGTGAATTTTCTCTTCCAGGGAAAGTCTTGGACGCAACACACAAATATATGTATGTTTTTATTATGGCTGGCGTTGAAGTGGTCACTTCGGCTTTGGTGCTGGCTATAGGAAATGCCTTCTGTATTAAAAAACCAGCAGAAACACACACACAAGAAGATGTCGCTGAAAGAGAAGAGTTAAACAAATCTGGAAACGCCAAGGTGGACTCTATTGAAGTGGAACACTTTCTGAAAGACGAAAAGAACGGGGAAGTTGTAACTAACCCAGAAACCTGTGTGTGAATGCGACATGGACGAATGCCATATATTTAGAGGAGGAGTCAGAACATTTCAACACTTAATTTATTTTAGAAATAGGACTAGCTTAGGGCTGGGCCATCTTGTTTGGGAACTGGAGGCCAACCAGCTTGTGAGATCACCCTTTGGAAGCTGGCTTGTTTAAAAACCTTTCTCCCCACTTAAAATGGGGTTGATCTTCAGGCTAAGCTGCCTGGGCATACCTACTGTTGTAAGCTAAACAAATGGCCTTCTAAACACATGTAGAGGTCCCACTATGCATCACAAGAAAATGCTCACTTCGATGAAACTGTATTTTAACTAGAGAGGAAGTGTACATAAATGTTCCCGTAATGCAGAGGAAATACCCGTCTATTTTTGTGTGTGTGGTGCACCTCAATGTATCTTCCATGTCTTTGTGTGCTTAAGGAGGAATGGCTTAGCAAGGAGAAATCTCAGGGACTTGGTTGTCTCTAATAGGTTTCCAAACCTATTCTTTTCCACATGTGTTTAGATCATTTGACTCAACCCTAATCTAATTTTGATAACCTGTACAATTTTCAATAACTTTTTGGTTTGTTAAATTGATTTTTTATGAGTTTTGTTTTCATTGTCCTTTTTACTGGAAATATTATACATGTACCGAGAAGGACACTGCAGTCCGTCCCAGGAAACTCCACAACTGCTCTTCTCAAATGACATCTGGAGAAAAGTGATGTTTAGTTCTAGCAGGCCAAAAGAGCAATCCTTGTGTGCTCCCTGCTCAACTCAGCTTTAAGAACAGACCCTCATTTATAGAGGAAGCCCTTCCAAACACAGGTGATGGGTATTCATTTCTAGATGTGAGCCTCCAACATTTGCAGGTTCCAGATGATACTGGAGGAGGGGGAGCGTCCACACCTTGCGTGATCAGGCGCAAAAAAAGAGTTGCAAAAAGGTGCTAACCAAATGCATTTTCACTAAACACCGTACCACCTCCATTTTGAGGCATTCATGGGATTGTTGGTCATTACAGGATAGAATGGTTGAAAGGAAAAAGAGGAGGGCAAAGGAGGTAGGTTTGCCTCCTGGCACCCATATTCTTTGGAATTAAAACTCCAGTGGTGCAGCTTTCCTGTCTCTGTCCACATATTACTTCACAAGCTGCTGAGAGTCACAATCAGACAGCAAATGGCACCCTGTGGGGACAGAGGTGGGGTTGTTTGCAGAGGTGAGATGGGTTTCATTTGGAAGCACAGTGTTAGGGGAGGCGAAAGCAGTTTAACTCACAGCATCTCCTTACTTAAAAGAACCGCTAGGCTTGCTCCGGGATTCGCACTACCACTTAATGCATGTTAATCACAGTCATCTCACAATTAACATGGACTCTAACCTGCTCCTTCGTAAAGTATTTTAAAGATGGGCCGATGATTCTAAGGGCTTGCATACACAATTAGAGGCATTTGAGGTTCTTCCACAGGTGAGTGTTTTAGGGTTATTAGTTCTGAATGAAAAACCACATATGCGGATAGTTGATATAAGGAATTGAGGTTAGAATTTTGAGTTGTGCATCGATCCCATCCTATGGTTTACATAGGGGGTCACCAAGTGGCAGCCACAGGCAGAAACCTGGCCTTCAACATGAAGTGTCTGGCCAGCCTGTTACTATACTACACTACATTCATGCCCTACAAGCTCACTAGATGGGTAAGATGACATGATAGCAGACAGATATTGGCTTATTCCTCTGCTCTTGTACCATCCCTTACACCACGCGTATGTGGAAAATGTCAGGCTCTTAGTGGAAGGGAGATTGATGAAGGGAGACTGATGAGGATACGTGATAATCTTAGTGGGAAAAGGATGGTAAAACAATTCTGCCATGCACTCTGAGCCCAGAAATGAGGTCAAATCCATGCATGTATGTCCCAACTCACGGAGTTAGAAAATTGGTTGTCACTTGCTTACAAGATCACTAAATGATGACTGGGCACATTCTGCCACTTGTCAAAGATGATGGTTCTTTCCCTAAAAATGCAGTGAGATATTAGCCCTGTTCACTCATTCCATCTCAAGTGATTCCAAGTGTTTGAGTGAAGAGAGCAGGGACACAGTTGCTAGTACCCTCCCTACATTGTGATCCCAACAGCTTGTAGTTGTGTTGCTCTCTACACAGTCAAATGCAATTTCTGCAGCAGAGAAAGCAGGCTCCTCCCTAGGGAAATTCTGCTCAAACACGCAGAGGGATGCAGGGAGGGGCTGATGGGGACATGATGGAGGGGGTGAGGCCAACAAGTGCACTTCCTCCTCACATGCGTGTGGAGGAATGAATAGGAGCATTGCCAAGACACAAAGAAAGTAGTCAAAGACTTCTAATCTCTAACATAATGTTTAACCAAAGGGGGAATGTGCTGATTATTACTTTTGATAACATTACATTTAGCAGAAGCTTCTATTCTTCTGAATTTAGTAGTAGCAGCTGATGGCCAAACCTAGGCAAAAACGACTTCACAAAACTTAGGTCAACCTTGACCTGGAATGCATAGTATTTTGGGTGAAGATACCAAGATCTAAGTTAACCTACATTATGAGAAGGAATTGATCGTTCTGAGCACCAAAATGAGGTGTCAGGTTGATGCCCAGATGAAACGATTAAAAAATTGTAGGCTAAGACAGCTGTACCACATAAAACATTTGCAAGGGAGGGCATGTCAGCGTCTTTTTTGGGGGGGGACAGTCCAAAAAAGGGGCCAGGCCAAAGCTGGCTCCTCAACATAGCCAAAATTTCATTAATATGTTCCTGTTTTTGATAAGCATTGATCTAGTGAGAACTTCATACTGGGTATTGAATTAAAATGTATTTGATGGCAGGGGCCAGATGTTTGCCTGATAATTTTATTATTTTGTATTCTCCTAGACATGCATACATCAGCTATTTATTTGTAAACCCAGTACATTATTTGTACGGAACAGTCTCCTTGTCCTCAGCTGCAGATCCTTTGCAGAATTCTGGCTATGCCTTTTGTTTTAAGATGGTTAGGAAACATGTGTTCTGCTGCACTGACTCATGTAGAGCTTATTCAACACTATACATCTGCTTCTGGACTGTGCTGGGGGCAGGGGAGCAGAATCACATGCCCTCAGCAAATGCTGTACTCTTTATTATTAAACTGCAGTGGGGATTACACTTCCAGTCCTAGAAAGCAACATGTTGATTGTTGTGAAATAAAAAGGAAAGAACTAAATATTAACAACTTCCCTTCAAAAGCTATTTGTCAAGGAGTGAGTGGGGCTGCCATTTTGATAAAAATAGTAATAATAAACGACTCAGCTCAGTAACCCTCCGGATCGCGGCTTACATATTTAGAAGAGAAAAGGAGAAAGAGAGAAAGGAGATAAGAAATGGGAAGCTAGAGCCATAGGGAAGTGTTGCTTTCACCTCACAGGACTTGGCCAAACAGTAGTTTTAAACAGTCATAAATGCTGGGAGGAATGATGTTCCTTTGTCCAAGCTCCTACCAGGTGTCATTTTTTAAGGGACATAAATTTAACTAGCTTGTGAAGTGCAGGATTTCAGAAATCAGGGATACAAAGGAAAATCCTTTTACTGGGACAATTTGAGTCTTGGCTTTATACATTTCTTCTCAAGACAGAAAGCTGCTTACAATGCCTTTGTTCACAAAAAACAAGGAAAAAACCCCATCACCTTCTCATTGACTATGTATCTATGTATCTTTTTTTGGGGTGGGGGCAAAATCTCAAGAGAAGAAATGTACTATGCATAATGTACAATTAACAACATTTCCACGAGTTTCTATGCTAACTGCAAGGGATAAAAAGAACCCCCTACCTCTTGGTGCAGTTCTGTGAAGTAAAATTTGCAACACTGTTTTCTGTTCGGTACATGGCTATAACTTACACAGTGCCAGATGACGTTTGACTATTCTATATTTGATGGACTTTTCTGTTATTCCCTCCAGCTGTTTTCTATAAGGAATGTATGTAAACATGTATGTGTGAATGCAAATGTGCGCAAAAGGGTTGATGCAGGAGAACACGTCCGCAAATGAAAATGAGCTACAGCAGCTTACACACGTACCCTTTGATCCAGAGACTTGCATGTGCTCAAGAACACGCATAGCATCTCTTGAATGGACAAAGGTTCTGATTCTTTTCAAGGGATGCGGCACACGTATCAGAATATGCAGCCTAGGTCCGCAGTATGCCCTTCTAAGATGAATGGGGAAGATTGTGTGTGCAGGGGAAACTGTGGGTCCTTTGATACTCTCGCACACAGATCCCTGCATTCAGGTATCCGAACAGACAAAAGAACCAACTTGGGTTCTCTACTCCATAAAGCAAAAGTACCAAATTATTTTTTATTCTCTTTTTAAATACGTAGTATATAAAGATCTATATTTTTATCCGTTTGGAGGAGGCGTGAAAGCAGTTGAACCAAATAGGTTGAATGATGCAACAGACCTTTAAATAGTGACCAAGAGCCTTGTTTTTCCCCTGCCCCCTTCAACACACAATTGCTGAAGGCACACATCACCCTGGGGCATGAGATGAGGGTGTGTGAGCACAAGATGCTTGGAAACGATCCATTCTGGTGAGTCCCTTCTACGCTATTTTATCCAGAGTCTATGCAATTCTTTTCATACTTCAACAAAACTAGCCCCCTTCAACCGTTACCGTACGCTCAGAGGTTTGCCTTCTTCATTCTCAAAAGTGCAGCAGCTGCTGCTGCTGCTGCTGCAGCAGCTCAGTGGTGAGGGAGGGTTTCCAGGAGAACAAAGCTCTTGTGTGCTATGGGCAATGTTTTGTGCAGGATTTGTCTGTCTCAATTGTCGGCGTGTGCATGTGTGCGTGCAATATATGGCTGTGTACGACTGTGCTCGTGACAGGTTTGAAGCAAGTGAAGTCACTTTTGTCCCTGCTTTCATGTAAATGCACTTTAATGTAATACAATGTGGATGTCATGTCAATGTAATCTGGATTTATGCTTTTCTAGTGAACTGTTACAACCATAGTGAATAAAGCTATTTATTCTGTTGTCAAAATATTGTTGCATCAGGAATTATGGCTCTGAAAATTCATTCTTCTGCTATTTTTATTTTATTCTGAGGCATAGTCAACAGCCTAATTTTCTATCCAGCCTCAGCTCAGGCATCTATTTGTCGTGCTAGGTTTCCAAACCTGAAACATAAAAATAGATAATGCCTCTGAGAAGCAGATGGAAAATAATCATGTTCACACTTCTAGAATGAGGGAGAGAAGACTTCTAGATCAGAGGTTGGTGGGTCCAGACAGATATAAGCTAGGCTATTTTTCTTGAAATAACACACTGGGCTTGGAGGGGTGTTTTTTTTTTATTTCTGACTACTTTGGAAAAACATCTGACTTCTCCATCAGGTTGCTTTGTCACTTTTAATCTGCAGTTGTCTAGGTGATCTTTGCCTGCAATTCTAAGCTCTCCCCCACAAACTGAAGGCCAGAAATATACCGTATTTTTTTGCTCTAAAAGACTCACTTTTCCCCTCCTAAAAAGTAAGGGGAAATGTGTGTGCGTCTTATGGAGCGAATGCAGGCTGTGCAGCTATCCCAGAAGCCAGAACAGCAAGAGGAATTGCTGCTTTCACTGTGCAGCGATGCACTCTTGCTGTGCACTGTGCACTCTTGCTGTTCTGGCTTCTGAGATTCAGAATATTCTTTTTCTTGTTTTCCTCCTCCAAAAACTAGGTGCGTCTTGTGGTCTGGTGTGTCTTATAGAGCAAAAAATACGGTACTTCAAAAATTGGAAGTTCTAATTCTTGTGACCGACCTTAAGTAAGGATGTAGGTGGTTAGTGTTCTAACTGCTTGTCCTTTCACTTAATATATGGAGCATTGATATAAAAACAGGTCAAATGACCAAGTTAAGCCAATGACCCCAAGCTCCGCTTCCGTCCTATCTCACAAGGCACACTAATCTATCTTAAGTAGCAAAAGGAAGAGTTGTGTCATTTACTGAGACACAATATGGAAACCTACATGAGGAATAACATCGAAGTCAAAGAAGTCAAAGTTCACATGCACACCATACATCTAAAACACATTTAAAGCCCATGGTTTCCCTTAAATGATCCTGGAAACTGTAGTTTACCCTCACAGAGCTACAATTTCCAGCATCCTTAACAAACCACAGTTCCCAGTATTCTTTGGGGGCAACTGTATTTTAAATGTGTGGATGTAAACTTTGTTTTAAAATGGGAACATAGAGCTTTGAAAGCACTGGGTTCTGACTACTTAATACTACCCAGACCTTTAGGTTTCTGAGTTGTTAACCATTACCACTGAAACATAATCCTCACACTTCTGGAACCAAGCCTAAAAAAGGATGTACGCTGCTTTTTCTTGAACCAGTTCAGGTGCCAGGGATTTTATGCAGCTCCACAATTTGTGGGAAATGTGCCTGCTCCGTCGTATTTTCTACAGCAATACCAGTAGGATCAGGGTAACACTGGGCTTTAAATAAGGGTCTGCATAAATTTGCGGCCGCTGCTGTTTAAAGATGGGGCTACGCGCAACACTTTGCATGCTTAGCGCGCAGAACAGTGGGAGTTGCTGACTAGTGAGCAAAAGCTAAGTGTCAAAACCAGGGAAGACTAAGCATAAAGGCAGGGAATGTCGCCTTGATAATCCTAGCTCCATAAGGGCGCCATGTTACTTCTATTCCTGAAGCCAAATTTGAATAGGGTAATCTTTCATAAGCTGCCCTGAGAGCCTTTCAGGGCTATGAAGTGGGATAAACATTCTAAATGAAGATATGCTGCAATACGGGGCTGGGGGAGCAATCACACAAACTGTAGCAGATTCAGGATTAGGATCACCCTCAGGTGGTGGGGGTGGTGTTGAAATTGGGGGTTGAGGGGTTGGAGAAGAGACGGAAAGTTCTGGCTGGGGTTGCAGTGAAGGGAAATAATTGGTTTTAACACTTTTCCTCTGTTTAACTTCTCCCCTTCAGAAGCTTTTGCAAAGGAATTTAAATTAAGAAAACCAGATGTGGAAAAGGGTTAACCCCACTTCCGTAGTACAGTACCGCACCAGTCATTAAAAAGAAAAGAAAAGAGAGCAGATCCCAATATTATTCAAATACATATGTACTTTGCGTGAAAAGTCTAGAAACTAGTTTCTGCTATGGAACTAAAATCCTTAGGATTACTGATACACAAACTAGGTTAAATCTAGATTTCTTTGTTTTTGTTTATTTTGAGCAGCTCACCATATGGCAAAGTACTATTAGGACAAAATAACAGCCAGGCTTTACTGTAGGGTGGTTGAACACTGAATGAGTGTGAATTATATGGAGGGGCAGATGGCAACAGCTTCTGCACAACCCAAATTAGGAAAAAGCACACATATTAAACTGCAGGCAAAATTAACTTGGAACGCCAGTAACTCAAGGGCTTTTCTTAAAAAAAATTAAAAATGTTTTGAAGAAATGTTTTTGCTAAATGTTAAAACACCACAGACAAAATTGTTCTTTACTCTCATTAAGTACAGGTCACATAAATTCATATAGCAAGCCTTTATGTCCAGAAAGAGGCGGTTGTTTCATCTGGAGCCCACTTAATGGTTTTAGTCAAAATTCTGGCCCCCTTCACTTTGTTCTCATGAAGCTGCAGTGTGGGGCTGTGTCTCTGGTCCCATTCCTAACAGCACACCTCTGCTTGGCTCCCCATTCCTCTTGCCTGTAGCAGGGAGGCCTCTATGTTGAGACTTCCCTGGATACTGGAAGTCTTAACAGTGCTCCAGGACCCAGGGAAGCCAACACCTGTCCAGATCTTTCTGCATAGGCTTACTTGCTTCAGTTCTCCCCGTGCATGGCAGAGGGAGCCATGTATTAGGGTGGGGCCAGAGATAAAGCCCCCAAGCCCTTCTCTACCCAGGTTGCTTCCTTGTGAGACTAATACAGTAAGAGAGCTTCTCTGGATTTTAAGTTATTTGCTGGACAAAGCAACTCTAATCCTATAGCTATAGCTAGCCAGTATGAGAGAATTATGTAGCCAATGACAGGCCAACACTTCTTCTTTATGATGAATGAACAGAGGCACTAGCATCCCATCAGTGCTGACTACCATAAGTCTTGTGGAGGGAACACCAAGTAAGTGAAAGTAAGTAGGTCGGTGCCTGACAGTAGCGCTTCTCAAATTGGGCCATGAAAAGGCAATCCAAAAAGCACCCAAAATAAATTGCTTCCACACTTGTAAAAAGAAAACTTGTATCAGCCTTCTATTTAAGCACTCGCCTAGTAGCCACTAGCCAGGGGTGCAGAACTTATGGTCTTCCAGATGCAGTTGAACTATAACTCCCATCATCTTCGGCCACTGACCACGCCTGATATAGCTGTTGAGAGTTGTAGTTCAGCAACATCTGGGGAGCCTCAGGTTTCCCACTCCTGCCATGGGCAATCAGGAATTGCATGCAGGTGAGGGAGCAAGCTAGTTCAGGAGAGGTGGGGTGCTGACCTCTTTCTTCTTGGCAGAAAGCGGGCTGGGGGAAGAAAAGTCCCTGACTGCACCCTGACCTTTTATGGTTGTGTTTTGTATGTGGAACTCCCTGCCTCAAAAGCTTTGATTATAATTCTTTACACTGGTATTCTGCTTCCACTTGACAACTTTGCTTTCAACAAGCTCTCAATCCTGTTCCTAGATCAGCGTTAAGTACTTATTTACTGCCTGATATTTAAAATGGTTTCCCCCACATCCTTCTTTCAATACTGTTCAGTAGTTACTGTTTTGCATTTTATTATTTTAATGATGTAGAATATTGTTGGTTCTAATTCTGAGTCCTTGCTGTATTCTGTTGGCTGTTCTGAGTGCTGCTGCAAGGAGGGAAAACAGGAACAAAACTAATGCAGCAGGCTGTTGCAAGAGGGACAGAGAAGTTCTTATTCAATAACTCTTAAAAGTGCTGTAAAAGTGAGGCGTGCCTCCAGTTGGAGAGAAAATAAGGTTTGGAAAATACTGAAACAAGAGTTCACCTCTGCATGCATATCCAACTTCTACTGCCAGGTACATTGCTAGGTGAAGGACAAGCCCTTGTCTGTCTCACTTTTGGAACGACCAAATACAGCCTAACTGCAGCGCAACTGAAGACGGCAGTGTAAGTGATACATAACCATCCAAGGTATGAAGGTTTCACTGTTTGTTTTGCTTAGCCACTCCAGGATATAGTATTCTGCTGGGTAGTAGTATAGCGCAGCAATCTTTTAGATGAGTCAGGTCTCCCAAAGATTGACCTGCTACTTTTGGAATAATCCCACTGGAGGCTTAACAGCCATGTGACTTTTATTACAATCATGCTTATTCTACATGACTGTGTAATGTCTGGTTTTATTTCTGAGCTTCTACATTTCATGGTACAGTAAAGAGACTGTGACTGCCACTGGTGGTAGGAATCACTCCATTTTGTCAGGGTTTGATATTGATTAGTTTCCTAAGTTTACATCTCAGTCCTTACTTATTGACTCTTTTTGCTATATGAATGTTTCAGCATCCAATGCTGAAAAATGCATGGTACAGTGAGATAGACCCAGATCTTCCTTTCCATTTTTGCCTGCAGCAGTGGTTCCCAACTGGTGGTCCATAGACCCCACGGGTCCACATAACCCACCTAGGGGTCTGTGGCACCATCCACATAACAAAAACTACCATACAGGTATCAAAATTTTCAAAAGTAGGGGTCCACAGTACTTAGCTAATTGGGAACCACTGACTTATAGTGTATCTCACCCTTTGGTGATAAATCCACCCTGCTTTTTCCACTTCCAACTTTCCATTTCCTCCCAATAGAACTCCCAGAAGATTTTCACATCACCTCCCTCAAATTTCAGTGGCCACACCCCAGGTCAATTTCACACTCATCCCAGCAGAATGAACACTGCTGTCTTCACAACTATCTCATCTAGAAACCAATACTGTTCCCAGAGCACACAAGAGGAGGAGAAAGGGGAAAACCTTGCTAAACTATAAAAGCAGGCAAAACAAAAATCAACTCCACAAGAAAGCTCAGAAGTCAAAGCAGATGCCTGGCCTTAAAACCCAGGTGGGGAACCTATAACCCTACAGATGTTGATGGTATCCAATTTCCATCAGGTCCAGACCGCATGGCTGATAAGACTGAGAAGATGGGAGTTGTAGTCCAGCAACATCTGGAGGTTCCCCACCCCTGCCTTAAAATTTCTGGCAGTTGGCTTTGAATAAATATGTTGTTCTATAAGCAGAGAACCCATTAGATGTGCAAATAAAGGCAAAATAGATAGAAGTCCTTATGAATTTATTTACACAATTATTAAAGTACACAAATACAGTGGTAATACAAATGAGGTGTTCCGAGATAACTTGATACCAGTACACAGGTTTAGAGAGACATTCTAACTATATTTTCAGTAGGTGATGGTGGGATTTAACTATAATGGAAGGGCGCAGACTGCCCACAACCAAGTACAAGTCTAGAAATTTGCATCAGTCAACTTTTTAAGTATAGTACAGCAATTGAAGGTTCCAGATATATATAGAGAAGAAGAGGCTGCCTTTATAAGTCTCTAACATTACATCATTTGACCACAAGTATTTACAAAGAAAGCACACAGAAGTGTAGAACTGTACAAAATGGAAGTGCACATGCCTAAAGAACCAACATCCACAGTAACCAAGTGATACAGTTATGCAAAATTCTCCATGGACCAACATTTAAAAACATTCCCATTGCACTTCCCCAATTGTGGGTTGCATCAAATCAAGACTTTTAAAATACAAATAAGCACTTGGTTAATGTTCTAACATAGCTAAAGGAAAGCGACAAGATTGTTCATATCCACAAAACTAAAAAGGAACTGGCAAAGCTTTGAAACAATTTAAAAAATTGCAAATTAAGAGCAAAAGAAAACCATGGAGTTCTATTAGCCACCAAGTTTCCAAGGAAGCATGAATCTCACATTTGTTGATTAAAAAGTAGTAACACAACATATCTATGTATTGCATCTTCATTCCCAAGGTGGGACTGATGGTACTTTGAGTGGTATTTGGTATGATTCACATGCCTTCTACTTTCCCAGATTACAGTGGGATAAATATATTGCTCATGAAAACAAAGGTTCTTCCATATTTATAGCTGGCACACTCATTTGCTAAGGTAAGTGTTTTGGCCATTACTTATGTATATCATCAGCTGAAGGCCAGTTGTTCCAGACTTGCACACTTTAATATTAAAGAATTCAACAAGCTTGAATGTTCTCTTGGCATCTCGCAGCAGGAACATTTTGTTTATAGCTCGGAGCCTTGGCATAATGCAGCAAGCTCTAAGCACTTGTCGTTCTCCGCGTATTCAAGAGAAGCACACCTACTACAACGCTGCTCACACCGCAGTGACAGCATTCAGATTTTATTGGCATCTGTACCAAAAACCAAGCAGAAATCATGGATCCTGTCACTCACATGGAACCCTGCTCTATGAATACATTTTACATTCACTTAATAAAACCTTCCTGAACAGGTTATTTTAGAGCTTTGACTTTTGTTCTTCAGAGTCTATGAAGTGATCTTATCACCTCTACTGGGTTTGGCTACTTCTCTTTAAAATTATCTTCTGCTCTTTCTTGGACAGTACTAGAGACGAATAAACATTGGAATAAAAATATGTTTATGCTGCATGGTGACTGAACTTTAAAAAAAAACAAACCCTGGAAGAACAAGACAGCCAAAAGCAAAGATAATAAAAATGTATTAAAAAAAATATTGAGAATACTCCTCTGTAAAATGGGACCATACAAAAGTAAACAGTGTAAAATAAAAGCAGACTGTTCAAATTCATTTACACATTCCCTGCCTGACTTAAGTTTACAAGAAGTTTCAAGTCTTGTTTTTATTTTGTTTTAAACTTCAGGATTGTTCACATTTCTACACAGGTTCCAAATCAGACAAAAACGAGATTGATTTCTTTTTTTTTTACAGAGAGTTAAGCCAAGAATCTTAGCAAAATGAATACAAAACTTTCTTAAACCAAGTAAAAGATTTATAGTTACAGTAGAACAATAAAAAGGGGGGAAAGGCTGCCGCCTGTGGAGGGAGAACTGAAATGGCTATTAAATAACAGGCGGTTAATGCTGTAAACCGTCTCTTCCTTTTCCAGCTGTGTTGCTAGAGTTCACATAAGGTTATCAGGTTTCTGGCCAAAGCCTCTTGTAGTGGCAACTGCTGGATTCTGTCCATGTTCCTGCGAGTATCTTTAAGTAGCAAGGAGAGATCCAGTTGTATTATTTCTTCTGCTCTAGTTTGGGGTAGTTTTGCTAGTAAAAGCCATTGGTAACAGGAGATCAGCCATGCATTATCTGCCCCTCAATGGCAACATTTCACCGATGCACAGCAGACTGGAGAATACTGGTCGTCGCCAGAGCAGGAATCTATTGAAGCCAAGGAACAGGGTGTCAATATCAGCCCACACCTACTGAAACGGCATAAAAACTGATCCATTAAAGTCTTCTTGGCCAATACAACTGAGCAGATGCATTCACTTCAGAAGGATGAAATGAGTGTGCACAAATCTACGTCCTGACAGAATCGCCGTTACACCCAACAGGCGGCACCCATGAAGTGAATGGCATTTTCCTTTTGCGTAAAGGCTAAGGCAACAAAGGCACCTCATGAACAAGGAGAAATAGTATGAAGAACGAGGGAAGAAGCACATGCTGGCAAAAAAGACCGGATGACTTGGGTAAGCTCTTGAATCAGTAATGAAACCCAAATCAAGAGACAGGGTGATAAATGCAAGTGTTATATAAAAGAAACCCATCTTTTTAGCAGCAACACTGTATTGAATATGTTCTACAAGATCCTTTCCATAGCATATGCCAGTATTAAGCAAGGCCCCTGTGAACTCTGCAATCAGAAATTTGTGCCCAACCTGGCAGTGTAGATTGTCAATCACAACCAGAATGCTGAAAGTGATAAGGATTAAGTGAATTCTAGGATCTAGAAGTCATTGTCAGTCTAGTCATTGTCAGTCTTAGTTTGTGGAGGCTTCAGCACACTGCATACCTGAACAAAGAAGGAACAATTTCTAAAGAATTGCGCCAACACTTTGATCAGCCATTGAGGTACCTACAAATTCTCTGAAAGTCCTCTGGCTTTTTGGTTCAAAATGAAAACTGAAGTTTCCTTTCACAAGAATAGGAATGAAATTTGCCTCAGTCTCTTCCCTTCAAATATACGTGTGTTGGATGGGAAACCACTGTTCGCCTTTTTAAAAAAACAAACAAACAAACAATTAAGCACTCTGCAAGTTATGGGGACGGTGCAAAAGGAAGTCCCTTCCTTTACAACCACAAAATAAAATTTCAGTGGCAAAGGAATAAAAACTCTAACCTAAGTGGATTTGGAAAACAGCTTGCACAAATCTGATGGTGAGAAGAACAGTTTCAAAGGATCCATCCATACTTCATTCAAGCCTTGTGGAAGCAATCCTAAATTCAATATTACAGCAGCCAAAATTAAGCTACTCAGCTCTGTGTAATGTTTGGACTGACAACAAATAGCCTGTTTACATAGTTTTGACCCTTGGAAGAATTGGGACTATTCTTTTGATGCACAGTTCATAGGGACCTGTTATTAAGTCAAACTGCAGCAGCGGTGATGTTTTGACATGCAACAAGAGGTTAATCATTACAGACAAAGACCTTGATAGTGGACTGGATTCTACAGTTCTTCACTCAGAGGAAATTTTTACCCACTTTAGTTGCTAAAATGTTGATCTTTGCTGCCTGACCCATTTCAATTCCCTGCCGCCACCGCCACCACCACCGCCACCACCACCATGTGAAGTGGGGTAAGCTAGCTGAAAAATTCCCACAGAGTACAAAGTACAGGCACTCTAAATCTCTGCTGTGGTCCTGCCTTTGTTTTAACACACTCTCAAGACAAGCAGAAGCATCCCGTTAGGAGGACCCAGTGTGAACTCTTCATTCAAGGTGGTTCAGAAGAGAATCCTCTCACTCAGTCGAAATTATGAACAGCTGGATTATCCAGATGATCTGACCCATGTGGATAATCAGTTTGCTAATGTAATTAACAAAGTAAAGGGCTATGGAATCAAACGAACACAAAAGCAGCAGGGAGAAGAGAAATAAGGTAGTGAGAGATTAGTGTAATGTGGAGTTATAACAATGGCGGGGAGAGGGAGAGAGCCCAGTAATAGGATCTAAGCAACAAGAATTCAGTCTGACCGAAAAGCAAAAGGAACAGCCTCTACAGGTTGGCAACAAGCTACAGATTGTCTACACGCACACACTTCATTTTGCTCTGCTGAAGCTCCTATCGTCAAGACAAAAAGATCAATCAATGGATAAGCTTTAGAACTGCTGCTCTCACAGGCATCCATTCATTTTCTATCCATGCAATCATTTAGAAGTCTCCTGTAAAGAGTCTAGAGGCACAGTTTCATCTTCATTGTCAGTTTGAAAATGTTTTTTTAATCTTTGGCTGCTTGTGGGAAAGGGACGAGAGTAAAAGGATGCACTAATGCTCTGTTCTAATCATACTTAAATTAGGCAATTAAAAGACAATATTAGCCTAACTTTTCACAGTACTGGATACTGGTGTGTGATTGAGTTTTATTGCTCTATCCAGTTTTAAGTTATTTTAAGGTTTATAGCTGTGAAAATGTTTGATCCGATTTCTGCTAAGATACAAGGAGTCTGTGAGTGATAAGAAACCTTTCATTTATATCCTCCTCAGGGAAATGGACTTGCTGAAAGTGTTGGAAGGCATGTTATTTGAAGTTCTAGTTCTGCAACAACACTTCTTGCAGGCTCTCAACTATTTAAAAAAGACTCACATGTTTTGTTGCAATAGGGTACTGTAATTGCTCAGGAATGCAGGTCTTATATAAGACACAACACTCAATTCTAACTTTTACTAGCAAACATGTAATAATCTTGTGATTAGCAGAACTAAGCCCCCCTTCAGATGTGGCATTTCTCCTATACTTGGTACAATTCCAAATTGGTTAAGATTCAATGGCCTGGTTCGTAAATCATGGCAAGCCAAAGACAGTAAGCTTATGGAGACTATGCAAATTTGAGGATTCCCAGAGAGCAGCTAGCAGCTGCTCATCTCCTCCCAAATGTAGGGGTTGTGTACCCCTACATCAGATTTTTTAAATTATTGTCTGTTTGGTTGTACGCCACTTTGGGTTGCCCTGGACAAGATAAAGTGACTAATGAATTTAATAAATAAAAATTAATAAAATGCTAAGCCAAAGTTTGGCTGAGCATGTCACCCAAGCTCAGGTTGGTCGACAAGTTCTTCTTCGCTAACCATGAGTTGTACGGGCTTTTCTTGGCCAAAGTTCATGGTTATAGTAAGGAGAGGGCTTAAGCACAAGTCCAGGTTTAGATAATGCACTAAGCTAAAACTTAGCTTAGAAGCAGAAGCCTGCATATTTGAGTAGTCCTGGTAAGTCACTGCTTAGTTTACAGACATACACACCAGGCTAGTGAATTAGCAGAAAAACAGAAGGCTAAACAAGGCATGTACTCTGTCCTTTACTGGGAGATGATTTCCAAGCGAGAAAAAAATGCCACATGAAGGACCTTAAGTATTCCAGTACCACACTGTAGGTTACCCTGCAAATATACCATCTGGTCTATCGACAGTTATGGAGCAATTCTAGTGAAGTACTACAATTTTTCAAGGGGGGGGGGGAGAAATAGTTTTAATTAATTTGAAGTATACCTACTACTAAGGTTATCTGCAAGGTAGAAGGAAATAAAGTGCTGAAAGACGTGAAAAGCCACCCAATTTGATGTCCCCACAGGAGTGAATCCAAACCCACCCGCCAAGCTGGTGCCTCGTGAGAATGGACTCACCCAGTGCTGCTTTCCAACGAGAAGGAGACGAGCAGCTACTTGCCATGGTGTTCGAAAGGAATGCTATTCTGAGGTGGGGGGAAAAGACAGCCATTTGTAACAATTCCACTGCCCAATATATAATTCCCAACTATGATTCTAACTGGAGCTGCTCTGAATTTGGAATGGTTCTTGATTCAGAGGCCTCGCAGACATTGATTCTTCAGCGATTTGAAAGCCCCTACAAAGCTGACAACTTCCTGACTTTAAGGTATGTGTTTTCAACAACTAGTGGTTTAAAGAAAGGCTGCTTCAGCAGCAGGTGGCAACCAACAGTTTTTGGAGGTGCTTTTTGTTCCAGTAACTCTCAGCTCAAAAGCATCACCATCATGTTAACTGTTTATCGCCAGCACTGGCCACTGATTCAAAAAACATTTTCCTGTGTCACAGCGACTACTCTGCACAGTACTACAAAACTCTTTGCAATGGAAGAGAACCCTCATCTCATTAGCACTAAAGTGTGTACCAACTCAATCTGAAGCCTTCTGGCTGTGATCCACAAACAAGCATATGGGCACAACTTTGAGAGTTAAAGCAGCCAGCCTTTTACACTCTCTCCATGACAGCACACAACTTAGATCTTGCAGGCTTACTAACCTTACAGATTCACCACATCTGTGTGTGTAACACTGGCAATTCAAAAGAATCTCATATTCTCAGGGAAACAGGTTTGATGTACAACACATTTCTAAAGCTAATAAATGCCAAGTTTTCCATTCAATCTGGTCAAGCAGAGTTAGTAGGGATCACAGCTTCCTGATTCAAGTCTATTCCCCCCAGTGGTTCTCAATGCCCCCTTTCCTTTACACACGGAGCAATTAACACATGTTCACGCTTATACACACACCAACACTTAACAGCTGGAGGTGGAGCTTATCTATGTAAAAAAGAAAGGAGGGGGAGAGAAAGGCCCTCTTACTTTGGGGGCAATCACTGCAACATCAGAAGAAACATTCAGTTTAAGCCTTAAATGCCCTCTACCCATCTCCAAGTACGTAAAGCTAAATTCAGCAAAACTGCAGCAAAGGTTTTTGTTGCAGTCTAAGCCATCTAGAAGTGAGAGGGTCAACTGTTTATTCATAGAAGGCACATCAGCACTTCCCATCCTTCAGAAGATGGCCAAGCTTGAAAGCCATCACATTCTTCCAAAATGAGTTTGTAAAAGGCACAATGCCATTCAGGTAGCAAAAAGGAAATCTGTGTACATGATAATCAAGAACGTGACCAATTTTGTTTTCTAACCAGTGCAAGCCCCTGCATCTTTCCCATGGTAATGGAAAAGGACAACCAGAATTCCCAAAAGAACAGAACCTCTGAACATGTTTGGGAAAACTTGTGTTTGAAACAATAAGAGAGAAAGATTAGAACACACCTGATGAATCAAATGTTACATCATTTAATTAAAGGCCCGCTTTTACAGAAGAATGTGAAGTAAAAGGAATGGCTAAGGGAAGACATCCAAACACCACTACCTATATAGCAGCACTACATGTACATAATGAGCAAATAAAGTTCATTGATTAAGAAAAAGCAATACTGAGGATATGGATCAATTCACAGAACTGTCAGCTGAAATTCCCTTAGGAGCAAGGGGCCATTAGGCCACGTGCACTACCACCACATGTGCTATGATATGCTATGGCATGCAGATTTACAGTTGCAACTGTTCCGTCTATGGTGGTGTGCATACAGTTGCATGCACAAATATAGAATCATATCATGAGTATGATGGGGACTGTCCCTGCAGCTTCACTACACACAAAACTGATGGCTAGCAATTCATTAAAACAGACTTTAGGCCAAGAGTGAGAATCTAATTTCATGCAGGAGGGGAGAAAAGATAGACTGGTGGTTGGGAAGCCAAAAGAGATGAAGCAATGGAGAGGGTAGAGAAGCCCTTGGTAAGCAATTCGTTCAGACCACTAGCCAAAGAGGGAAAATTGTCGAGAAGGGGCAAAGAGAAGAGAAGCTGAAATGGAGAGCCATGGAGGAGAGGAAGCCATCTAAAGCTATCAGTTCAAACCTTTGGCAATAGTGATCTGTCCTTCTCCAGCCAGCCTGCTAATGTGGGAGAAAAGTGGGTGGCCTGTTCACTTTTGGCTTTGGCCTTGTCCACTGCCATCATGTTGCCCACCTCCAGATTAATCAGAAGGGAATGTGGCCCGTTATTCAACAACAAAAGGGAATACGGCCCACCCCTGCACATTAGATACAGACCTATGAATCCAAGTATGTGTCAAGACTATTCTCGAGTGATCCAGAGGGAGCAGTCCTCTTTTTGTATTTTCTCAAAAGGCAGAGCCACTGTAGTCCATTTTTTGTTGAAGTGATAAACTTGTGTGTGGGTTGTACCTCTTCAGATCACGAATGGGGGCTTACATTAACAAAATACTCCTTCATACAAGAGATTCACTTCATATGTAGAAGTAGGTCAGGGAAAAGGCTAGAACCCTTCCACCAAACATCTAGTTTTCCATGTGGAAAGATTTGAGAGGTATGTGTACTGAGGAACTTTTGGTCATCAGTGACCCCACCAGTCATCTGGAGGTATGCATATGATTGAGGTGGGGTTTTCTTGCCATATGTCTGACAGAATGCCAACCATTTTCAGATTTAGACATACCTTTTGTATTTTGTGAATATTGTGTATCCAATATTCTCCTCCCAACCACTATGATTTTGAAGGTGGAAAAACTGATTGCACTTCTGCATTGCAGCCTGGCTTTCCTTCTATTCATCCTCTAGGGAAGGCTTTTGCCCACCCTACTTTATGACTCTCTAACTTTAGCAACCCAGCATGAACCACAACATTAGTCTTTAGTGGCTCTCCATTTGATCTCTTATATGGCCACTAAGTATGGAATCGTGTCACTTGGCCCACAACCACCTACCATACCAACTGGAAGGAATTTTTGGCAGAGGCCAAAGCATGAATCTGGTCAATGTAGAGGACCTAGAAGTTTAGCAGTTTTATTTAATACTGTACAGTAGAATTCAAACATTTGAGAAGAAAATTGTCCCTCTTAAATCACTTCTCTGATCATTATTAACTCTTCTTTCTTCGCCATCTTCTGCCTTTTGTCTCATTTGCTCTCTTTCTGCCTTTCTTTCTCTGCAGCAACTTCAAATTCTCAGCTCCCCGCAGGCTCCACACACAACCCATCCCCTGGTGTACCTGCTAGAGTGGTCACCAAGGAAATAGTTAAAGATATCATTATTGGGATTTAATGCTGACAGATGAAATATTACTGGGGTGCCAAATAAGAATTCACATAATTTAATCATGTTTGAGATGCTTTGGAGCTGTGGAAGAGGCTATCGTGCTTGGATTGTAACTATGAAAAATTACAATATATATATATATATCTGACTGCTCTCATGG
This sequence comes from Podarcis pityusensis, assembly GCF_964106645.2. Lineage (NCBI taxonomy): Eukaryota > Metazoa > Chordata > Lepidosauria > Squamata > Lacertidae > Podarcis > Podarcis pityusensis. The sequence goes on from NC_138029.1 coordinate 32,486,699, forward strand.
CAACATAAGCATAGTAAGTAGGTTGTATTATACCTACTGCAAGAATTGTGATTTGTTAGGAAAGCAGGGTCTTCATGACCAAGGGAAACTCTCTGAAAGTGGTAGCAAAGACATTTAGCCAAAGAAATTAGTACTAAAGTGGAAATCTTCAAAGGAAAGAAGACAGCAAGACCTTTAATCTTTCAGTGTGTCAGCACACAGAGATTTGCAGAAAAGGACGACACACATTTGTATACTGTAGTTCTGTTAAGGGACTAGCCAACCTGTGTTTTGTTGCTGCTAAACCTCTACACCACAATGCTGAACTCCCCGCCCCTACAGGCTACCATGCACAGCACTATAGTATAGCATGGGGAAAGCAGTTCAAGCCAGTAACCAGGAAGGATGCATAGGCAGACAACTGATGTAAAATTACTGGTGGAGAGCCAGAAGCATAGCCAGTTTTCTGCTGATAGATGTTACAGTGGCAAAGGAAGTGTGGGCTGGTACCATTTGCTACTTAGCAGGGGCTACTCTCACTCACCTCAGGAAAGTGGAAAATTTCAAAAGCACAGCCAATTTCATTGAAGAAACAACTGCACTACACTCCGTACATTTTCATTTCCAAACTCAAAAGCCTCAAGTTTGGCTAGAAGGATATTTTTGAAACAGTATTTAAAAGCTATTGTGATAGGCCAATCTCTTTTCGTTCAGGAAGTGCTGGATTCCATACTCTTAATCTTCATTCTCTTTTGCAAGAGTCTGAATAGAAAAAGTAGGTCACAGAAATTTCATACATTTGTGACTTAGCAAAGAGGGTCATTTGTAATTGCATCAAGTACGCAGTGTAATGCTCCACTGCATTATGATCACCATTTTGTGAAGCACCTTGCTCAGTTTTTGAAAAAAATAGTTGCACATTACAGATTATTCAAACAATTTCTTATGAAATACGTGCCCTTTGCTAGGAAGAATGAGGTACATGCGAGAAGGCTCATATACCAAGATACTTCATTTTGTAGCAGACAAGGATCATATCATGGAACATCAGTGCCATCAGACTAATCATCCTCCGAAGTTTTTACAGTCAGTGGAAGTTAACATGATCTACTACAATAAATTGGGAGTGGATCCTTTTTGGCTTGAATTCCACTGTTTAACCCACAACTACTTCTTACATATATGGAGAAGTAGCACCCCGTTGTCCAGTTAAGTACAAGGAAGGGCAAAGGCAGCAAAGCAGCTGGAGAGGGCTACAGCTAGTAGAAGGAAATTTACCTTCATCAGTTTGGAATTTATCTACTTGGATTTTCACTTTCGGGATTCTCAACATTTAATGAGCCAGGTTTCCAAGATATTTATATTTACAAGATGAACCAACTGTAGTTTTAGTCTTGTTTGGCTCATAACCTATCAGGTGTTTTTGGAATGAGGTCCTGAGAACAGTATGAGCAGTCGTCTCATCCTGAAATACTGCGAATATGTTTAAAGTATGTTTCTGAACCAGTTGTTAAGCTTTTAAATAAACTATTTTACTTTAAACAAGTAAACAAAAAAAAGTAATCAAACTGCACTAAATTCATGAGCTGCTAGAACGATTACACACTCATGAATGATTTGAAGGGGGTGGAGGGTCGGTCTATTGACACATTTTTTGTAATTGGTCCTAGGATCTTTGCTGGAGCGGTACAGAAATATTTTAAACTACTTTTTACTCACTTAACACAGCCAAGGCAAACTTCACAGTTCCACACCCATTTTTTATAAGGTAGTCATTTCAGATGAAAATGACCAATTATATGTGCAATGCAAACCATCATCACAAACAAGAGAGCTAGGAAAGAGACACACTGATCTAGACAAGACTTATTGGACGTTTACTGCCTTCTAAGTTCAATGATCAAAACCAACAAGATTTGCAGATATTAGATGCAATTCATTCTGCTTTTCAATGGCCCTGATGTAAAGGAAAGCAGGCAACTACACCTCAGAGTCTAAAAGTGCTTTATTCCAGGTCATTTAAGTTGTTAAAATACGCACTTTCTTCCTCTTCCTTCGAGGTCTGCTGGAGCTTGGCTTTACAGATGGAAGATAAAAGAGATAGTCTCAAAACTCCAAAAGGTTTATTTTTTCTTCTTCAAAATTATCAAGTCTGCAATACACCCACAGGACACACTCATTTAAATCCTAGAGAGAAACATCTTCCCCAGCTCCATCCCAGCATGCAATGTCAGGATCTTAGAGTAGGGATCAAGGAGATCTTATCCACTGTGAATCTGGCCAGTGTATATTGAATGAAGGGGGAAATATGCTTTATACACCTCTTATTCATGTCCTGGAGTAGACATTTGTTGGATATTAACAAGAGGAAAAAGAGATTCAGAGACTTGTTCAAAAAGCTGCCATCTGTTTTGCCTAAGACTGGAGATAGCATTCAAATCAAGCAAAAGTATGGCATTAAGAATGTATTTATAATCAATATGACAAAGAATGCCTATTAGGTACAGACTCTGGGCTTCCAGAAAATCTTACTTGTGTTGTTTAAGGACTGGATCTTAGATTTTGAAGCCTCAGTATATAGTATAATAAACTTTAATCACTTTATTGCAAACACTAGTGATGGGTGACAAAATTTGTGCTCCTATGGAGTTGAAACTTGAAATTCCATATTATTCTACATTAAAGACTGTCTTCCCAAAAGGTTTTTGCTCTTTGTATCAGATACTATTTAGCATTTGAGGAATTGTGATGGTTCTGAACTAGAGTCAAACTACATACCTTTAGCAGTAACTACTGGTCATAGACAAAAGTTTATGATGGTTTTGATATAACAACAGCAAAAAAACCAGAAGTTTTGTTTACTTTTGTGAAGTAAACAAAGAACAATTCTATGCATCTTTACTCAAAAACCAAGTCCCAATGTGGTCAATGGAACTCACTATAGCCATGATGTAAAACAATCAATCTCTCTTTTTTCTTACTGCAACAGTTAATCCAAACTAACCATAATCAACACATTTCCTCCTTTATACTTTTTATGAAAAAAGTTTTAACCCTCAATTATCTTTCCAACAAACAGGCACCACTGGTTTGAGAGTTTTCTATTTTTAAAGCTACTAAAAGCTCCTGTGTCATCTGCTGCCTTTGTCTAACATTTGTGACTGTTTGAGTTTTGATGCTTGGTGCTCTAAACACCAACTGCAACATCCACATTTATGTCCTGTTCAGCTTTTGAACCTTTTGCTCCTTTAGCATTTCTTCAACTGACACAAAGTCAAAGATCAATTTGCCAATGCCTTCAAATGGCTCTTCTCCTGATCCGGCCTTCCCAAAATTTTAGTGTGTTCTCTGGTTCTCACACATACACCCTTCTCTTAGAATCAAACCTGAACAATATCACTGTTCAGAAATTCACAACTGGTTTTTTAGCTACTATTTTGGAATGAGAAAGCCTAGAGTCCCCTGCTGTGGCTTTCATGACACAAAGCTTCATTTTGTAAAGTACTGTAGGACTTGCATGAAATCCAAGCCTTTTTTGGTTGTGTGTCACACATATTGTGAGGGAATCTACAATGGAATAAGAAACTGGAATGTTTCAAGCTGCAAATGTTAGTGAATATCCTCTCTTCAGGCACCAAATATTTTCCTTCTGTTTGGAAACAAACAAAAAAATGACCAACAAAATGGAGTCAATTGTCATTCCACTGCACAACCATGCAGGATATGCATTTATCTTCCAAAAATACTCTTCCTTTTATACAACATTAATTTACACTTACAGCCTGTTATGTGAGCTGTGCTGTAATTCAACTGAAATATTCTGAACATACGCCACAGGTTATTAAAATAAACCAGTAATGGATGCTGTAGGCAAAACGTTACAATCTGCAATTAGCTGTCCCATGGTCAAGAAGGTTGCTTACTGCAGTCAGGTACAGACTCATTCACAACAACTAGTCTAGTTTAGCTCCATACTTTCAACAAGGATGCATGCCCAGGGCTAATTTGGAAATCATTTTTTACTTCTAGCTTTAGTAAATTCTACAAGAAAAGAAAATCAAAGTAGTATGAATAGTACCATCACCTAACAAAGTAATACAAAGAATGCAAGACAGATCATTCCTCTTTCAATCTCGTATTTCACAGGCATAACAATTTCAGTGCTACAGTAGCTTTAAGCACACTCCTCTTATACTGGATACGATTACAGATGGTCACTTATACCAGACAGAAGCTGGTAGCTATTTTCCATAAATGGCAATTTATTTGAAAATACAGCTCAAGCCATGTCAAAATTGCCAAATGGGTGCAACTTTGCAACTAGACACTACAGAACAAAGGACTGATGACTAAGGCTACAATTTACATTGCCCATGTGTAATATTGGACAAATTGAGTCTGTACTAAGGATAAAAGGAGAGCACTTATTGATCCTTCTTCGGCATGAAATGTAACAAGTAATAGCTTTGATTCATTTGCACAAGGCTTCTGAGATCTGCAGTGGTTAGAAGAAAACATGACATTTAAGTCAGTTGATGATTCACATAGTATAGTAAAAGTCACTGATATTTCCATGGCTGTTAAAAGTCTGTATCCTGCAAATACACAAATATCCAAAAAGGCATTAAACAAGGGAGGTACCCAGCCCTCAATTTTAATAACCTATACAACACCCTCCTTCACACTTAAACTTCAAGGTCAGAAAGCTAAGTACTTCACAAGTAGCGGTTCTTCAGCTAATTCAGATCAACTAAGAGAATGGCATGTCTAAACATAATTGTGAGACGATCTATCCTACTCAAAGAGTATTTTTACTCTGATCTTGTCAAAGGACATTACTGAGCTCCTAGTCTTTTCCCCATAAAAAAAATCAGAACTGTTTTGTACCTGTGAGGTTGACATGCGTGAGGTATCTTGTCGGCCTGTTAAATCAGACGAGGAGATATTGACAGGGGCCCCACGATGCAATCGCATACTCACTTTCCGTTCTCTCTCCATTCCAGACACTGGCCGAGGAGATGTGTTTGCTGACCAAAATAAAAAGTAAAACTTAATTTTGTGCCTGTATTTACTAGACAAAATAAACTATTGCAATAAAGGGAAGCCGACAGAGGCATCACTTTATAAGCACCTTCATAATGTCAGAACTATTAAACCCACAAGGCAATCAGTCCCCTTTGAAGCCTAACTAGGGAGAGGCTTGTAAGTCAAGAAATTAATGTTATAAAATACTGTTCTTAAATGTTGAGGGTAGGATTCAAAGATAAGCATGCCAAAACGGGCTAGAATAAGAAGAATTTCCTACCCCCCGGCCCCCTAAAAGCCTTGAGGTGTTGAATGGAGTAAGCTGTGGCGCAAGAGGAAGTGATTAACTAGAAGGCAGCCCACCTCAAGGCATTCTTTGGCTTACCTGTATGTGAAGTTGGGGTAAGAGGGGTTGGTGGAGCTACATCTTGTGTCCCCCTCAGCCTGCCAGAGGCAGTGGAAGGTAAGCCACGAACTGCAGGATTTCGTGTGTGTCTCAGTCTTTCTTCTCTCTCTCTTCGTTCACGCTCAGCATCTTCGACTGCACGGCTTGCACCCTGCAAGAACATGTAATTTGGCATTATACCAACATTTGGAATCAATTAGTTAAAAACCTGTATTCAGTGTTGAGAGTAGTTGCAGTGTCAACGCTACACTGCTGAGCTTATCTGGACCACTGAAAGACAGTCAGAAGGAAAAGCAGACCCTGGGTCCAAATCAGACACAGACTCAGAAGGTAGCAGGTTATTCTCTCAGCCCCGTACCTATTTTTAAAAAGGGAAATGAATGGTGATCACAATATTTTTTTACTTTTTAACAGGATTTAGTTTTTTATATATAAAAAATACTTATTTGCCACAATTTCATAAAATATTACCTACTAAGAGCAGACATGGAACAAATCCATGATGCCAGAGGATGTGGAACTTGCAATTGCTAACAAGATACAAAGAAAACACCTGGGTACCTATAGTATTTGGCCAAAATAGCTCAAAGTTGGAAAATACATTTGTTCAAAGCTGCTGCACAACACTTTTATGACTACACTAAAAACAAAAGAACAGTGGTAGCATCGGACAATATTTTTAAAGAAAGGCAGTCCTGACGTCTTTCTTCTTCTACAGCAGCAAAGAATAAGGGGATTTATGTTGATGATTCTTGGAAATCAGTCACAAATATTCAGCCTGGTAGCTACCCAAAGTAGAGAGGAGAAATAGCAGATGCTGGTTTACTTGGCAGATACCTCCAGTATTGGAAGTGCATGCATCTGAATATCAGGTGCTGGGGAGAGTGCTGTTGTGCTTAAAGTTGGTTACCGTGAGAAAATTACACTTCTTATATTCTTGGCTTTGTCAGCTGGAAGAAAGTATTTTAGCTCCACTGAATCCAATGCTATCCTCGATGTACTGCACAATCTCCATATATACAAAATGCTTAACAATTTGCTTGATCAAACAAACAAACACCGTACTACAGAGAACACTATCCATGTTGCATTCTTATTCGCAAAAAGTGTGAAGCAAAGCAACAATTTCCCTGAAACCCATGTGTTGTAGTTCTGAAGTCACTGTTAAATAAAACAACAAAACCAAGTGTGGAATGAACACCAGCAAGTTATCACCTAACACGTTTTGCCTTTTCCTGATGTCTGCATAATATTTACTAATGTTACAATAGAATTAGAGAGGGAAATGCAACAGCTGAAACAGAAAGTGTGAAACTGGACTGGAAATCAATGGTTCAGAAACAAAATGGATTATGGGAGACTTCATAACACTGGTCGTAAGCAGCTAACAAATTATTCTGAAGGCCAGTTTAGGGTGCTTTGCTGCCACATTTAAAGCCCCAAGGGACCTGGAGGCCAAATACCTGAAGGAACACTTCCTTCTCTATCAGCCTACCAGGTCATTAACATCTGTAGCGGAGGTCGCATTTGTGCTTCCATCACCAAGTGAAGGTTAGGTGGTTGTGGTGCATAAGACCTTCTTGGTGGTGGCTCCTCACCTATGGGATGACTTCCTCCCTGCTGACACACATATTGCACCAATATTATCTGCTGGGTCGACAAGTGAAGACACAGCTCTTTGCCCAGGCTTTTGAGAGGGGGTTAGGCACACTTTTGGAAACTGCAAAAAGGCAGGCAGAATAGGGAATTCTTAACAGAATAAAGTAATTACCTGATGATGAACTATCTCACTGAAAAGATACCCCTATGATCTATGGTGTGAATGATGTACAAAATATTTCTTCATTATCATGAAGAAATGTGACTGCACATGAGTATAACAGATCAATATAGACCAGCTTTGGTTCCAAGAACTGGTGTACAAGTCACACCACATGGCCTTCTAGCAAGGCTTCTGCCTCAGAGTGGATTTTCAGGGATCAAAATGCCTTGGCAAACCTAAAATGTACTGAACTGATCCAAAGGCAGTTTTTTCCCCCTTTTGGTCTGTAATGTAACCATGCTCCAGACGGAACAGAATGGTGTGACATCAACTTGTATCACATTTGCAGAAGAAAGAATGACTAACACTGAGATACAGATATTCAATAGACAGAGTCTATTAGGGAAGGACGAAAGATGGATGCAACTCACAAAGAATGGTATATTGAATCTCAGGAGTATGAAATGCATATGCCAATTATTGTGCAACATCTCATACACACTGAGTTCTTTATATTTAAAAAACATAGTTAATTTTATTTTAATCATATATGTGTGTGTAAATCAGAAACCATGGAGAGATTCACCTTACTTTATTCAAGTACCTGAGAGAGTGGTCTCTGACCCCATGAGAGTCAGAGAGTCCTCTGCCGATACGTAGACTTCAAAAGATTTTTATGCATAGTCACGTGAAGTACAGGGTTCACTTCCTTAAAATTAAATGGAAGGTACAAGCAAAAGTTTCAACATGTTTCAAATTTTTCTAAAAGAAACTGTTTACCCTGCGTAGCAATACTTCCCTGTTCTAGGCAGCTTGTGGTTACATGTGAAAGCAAAACATTGCAAATGCTTGTTCTAGTAGCTAAGCGGTGAGCTTTACCATTTTTTCTGTATGCTGCTTCTCAACCAGGTCAGAGTCCATCCTGTTTTAATCCTAAATCCCCAACCAAACTTATTGATTTCTCTAACAATGAATGCACCTACACATAGATATACAGACCCAACATCCAAATAGTGTTTTGTTAATAAAAACTAGAAAAGGTAGCAAGGTTTTTGCTTTTGGAAGAAACAAGAAACACTTTGGAAATCCAACTAGAGCCACTGTCACAAGCATACAATATTTATTCTTTCTCGTCTGTCTTGCTGTAAATACAAAATGTCAGGCTTTTTTTCTGTTTTAAAATAGGATCTCTCGCTAATCAAAAAATCTAAACAAAATGTGAGTACTGAAAGCCTGCAAATGCAGTACAAATTTATGTCTTCTCTTTGGGTATGTGACTTCTATCTTTGGAAGTACGGTTGCTAATTACGAAGCCTTCCAAAGCTTCCAAGTTTTTGCTACAAGGTAAGTGACCGCAAGCTGACCACCAAAGTAATGCAGTTATATCATAAATTTTAATGTCATTCTACAGTTATCTTACAGCTTCCATACCTTCTGGTCATTACAAATTATAAAATAGCTGAAGACAACACCCAGAGAACCCATTTGGTCCCCCAGTGATTATGGTAAATGTGCACAACCTCTTACAGCTAGGCAAAGAATGAGGCAACATCAGATCATCAGCTTTGATTATTTACAATTGGATACATTGCTAGCTGCCACTCATATATATAGATCCCCAGTCTTCAAGGATTTACAGAGGCATCCCAAGCCTGTTTACTACAAAGCAAATCGCCCTGTTTCAATGTAGCTTACTCCCAGGTGAGTGCTCACAGATTTGCAGTTTGATACTTTAACCACTAGTCCTGTTATAAAGCTAAAATTGGTTTCAGTTTCATTGCTTGTAACAGTTCACACCAAACTGCCATTTGCTACAAACATGAACAAGCACTGTGAAATATATTATTTCACCTCCAGCACTTAATGTCAGATATCAAGCTCTCACTCTGTTTTCCACAATTAAAAAAAAAATTAAGTTAGCAAGTACTGACTACTTACAAATTTCAGCATGTTCCAGTCAAATACATAGTCATAGGAGAAGCCTTGTCTGTGGAAGAGGTTTCTGAATAATTGCCTTAGATATGAATAATCCGGTTTGTCATCAAAACGCAACGAGCGGCAAAAATTCAGGTATGTAGCAAATTCAGCTAAAAAGAAATGAGAAATCCTGATGTTATTGTAAAGTCAGTGCAAACAACAATATCCAGCACAGATTCATCAGCTCATCTGCTTTCCAAAGTATTGGCTCAATGCTTCTCATAGTAACCAAGGTGACAGAACCGTGAACTGCTTTTCCCATATGTAATCAGGAAGTGATATGCCTTTTTTCACATGCAGCACAATCCTTCATGACTGTCAGGGAAATTACTAGGCTACAACGGCAGAGGCAACCTGCAGAGGAGTGTAGAGAGCCCTATTCTAGTCCACAGTGGTATAAACAATAGAAAGATTAAGTATGGTACAAAAGTTAGCAGGTTGCTGAACTAGGATCTGGCAGATCAGGGTTAAAATCCCCACTCAAGCTATGAAGCTGTGTGACTTTGGACCAGTCACTGTCTCTCAGTCAAAGATGTCTCACAAGGTTGCTGTGAGGATAAAAAGGACACAATCATGTATGCCACCGAGTTCCTTGGAGGAAAAGTACAATATAACTGTAATTCATAAATGCAATAAAACAAACAAAACAGAGAGAGAGATATTTCTTTTTAAAGCAACGACTGGTAACTTATGCACTGTGACTGAACATGTGCTGACTGAACATGTAACTCATTTGTTCATCATGGTAAGCTGCTCATTGAATACCAAACAGTGTAGACAGAGAAAAATCCATACATATGCAGCACCTTGGAAAGAGGGGAAGCACAAAAAAAGGGGGGGGTGTTGAAGTTGTTTACAAAGCAGCCAAACAACATACCTTCATTTAACCATTAAATGAAATTTTAACCAAATAACAAGAAAGCGTTAGTACATACAAATAAGAGCTAGAATAATTTCTAAGATAGAGAGGTAACAGAAAATGTAACATCAAGTTAATGTAAGTTTCACTGAAGAGTTAGCTTTGAAATCAATACTGAAGACATCTATTTCAGAGAATAAACTTACAAGGGTATCCTTTACACAAAACCTCAATGGGTGTGGACATTTTCTTTTCACTGATGCGTTCATATTTCTGTCTTTTTGTAGCTGCCTTCAATCCCTGCCAGGGGAGGGAGCCCAGGTTAAAATACATGAGTACATAGCCCAAGGACTCCAAGTCATCTCTGCGAGATTGTTCTACAAGGAGTAGAAGAGTGGAGCCATTAGGTTCTATCACCTGGTGAAATGGTTCAAATATGCTTAAAGCAAAAATTACACAACAAAGATCTTACCTGCAAGAAAAACATTGTTAAATAGTTAATTTAAACCTTGCCAATAAAATCAGTATGAAAAATGGTTTACTCTTGCAATTATCCAACAATTATTCCTAAAGAATCCCATACTGGAAACTGTTCAAATCGCCATATAGGTCCATACCACAACAGAAATACAGAATCATTCACCCACAACACTTGCCGATCAACCAGGGTTTTACAGCTTTGAACGTAAAGGCAACCATGATTTAGTTGCTTCTGGCTCCTTCCTGCCCCAAATCCTCTGAAATGAGGAGAGAAGGTGGATCTTATTTCATTTTGCTTGAACCTTTTACAGTCTCTGAATGCTGCTCCTACCATGCTAGTGTGAGGAGACCTCTCCCCAAGCATCCCCTGAAATTCATGGAGAACTCTGGGGAGGGGCGCAAAGACATCTGTGGAGCCCTGCAATCAACCAAGGAAATTCAAGCCACAGTGCCAAGAACAGACATACTGCAGAAAGCTGCTAACGATGATTCACACCACTGAGCCAAGTTGCAAGCTTAGCCACAATTTCTTGACACAGGCTGCAGTGAAAGGCACAGTGTTCTCCAACCCATATCTCTCAGGACTATAATCTTCTTTATGGTAAAGTTCTTTGTTGTTGTGCCATTGGAAACAGCTTCTAGCAAGGCAAGTTTTATGTCTGCATGCAAGTGGAGGCAAACAGAAACAAAACAAATCCTGAGATAACTTTTACAAGCTTGACCTGAAGGGAAATTTCTTCTCGATCCCATATATGGTAGTCTGACCCCATGAAAAAATCTACCAAGCTATCCCAATGGAAGTTTATTGGATGAAACACTCCCAACATCTTGTTTGAGGCTGTCACATGCATTAGAGAGCATGACCATTTGATTTGTTTCACTGATGCACATACAGCGCAATCCTAACAACATCTATTCAGAAATAAGTCCTACTGGATTCAACAGGGCTCACTCCCAGATCAAAGCCCCCTTTTTTCAATGGTAGCCAGAACAATTTATTTTATCCAGGTGTCTTATTGCATGAACATTCCTACAACAATAACCAAAATAATCTGCTACCAGCTCACCAATTCCAAGGTGAGTGTTGATAGAGGCATAGCGGGCGGTTCCTGTTAAATTTTTATTTTCACGATATGGAATGTGCTGGTGCGTTCGAGCATCCCGATATTTCTTGGCCAGCCCAAAATCTATGATGTAGACAAGATTGCCCTTCTTGCCTAATCCCATCAGGAAGTTGTCAGGCTTTACATCTCGGTGGATGAAGTTCTTCGAATGAATGTATTCTATTCGGCTAATCTAATTGCAGAAAGACATAATTTCAGAATTACAGCATATAAAACCTTTCAAAAACAACCAGCTGCTCCTTTATATTGGGCTTTAATACTAAAATCCTACTTTGATAACGTTTAAGCTTAAAAGCTATTTGCTTGCTTTATTATGCCTGCATTATTTATTCTACTTAACCCCCTTTTTAAAATACCACAAGCCAGTTTAACTTGTTTCTAACTGTGCAACTGTACACATGACAACTAGGAAGTAAGTCTAATTAAGATCAATAGGATTTACTGCGAGGTACGTGTGTATAAGATTGCAGTCTAAGTGGCTTTCCTCCTAGGTCTTTTAATGAAGCAAGAATTAATGTCTTAACTGGATCTCACTTTGGGCACTGACAGGGTGACATCCCCCCCCCCAAAAAAGAGCTGTGTAGGGATCCTGAGGGACATCTAGTCCAACACCCTGCAATGCAGAAATCTCAACTAGAGCTTACATGACAGATGGCTATCCAACATCTGCTTAAAAACCTCCAAGGATCTTCAACTAGGTAAGATTGAGTTTTGGCTCTAAAGATTTTGCTGTAACAGCAGTACTACTACATTAGACCAATAGTTGCCTCCAAGGCTGAAGCCAGAGAGCCCTTGGCATAGTGCCAACAATGAGCCCTCACTATATCTACTTCCAATCAGGTCATGGCCCAATCCTTACCTATAGACCTACAAAATCAGTAAGGCAAGACAATACACTCTGAGTAACTTCAAAATGGCAGGTGACCACTGAGGGTGAAAGGTAAGCTTGGCTCCTATTTAAAAGCAGAAACACTGTGTACTGCTGAAAAATATTGGTGGGTCCAGCAGGGAAGATGGTGAATGGTGCTGCGGCTGGTCCAGTGAGGGGCTCTCTTCCAAGCCCCTGGGAGCCTCAGCCAGTGCCCAAACTGTCTGACTACTGACCCTGGCGTCATCTAGCACCATTGCTATATCATTTCAGTCCCACTTGCTTGCATAAAGCATGGTTTCCAGATGCTTCAAATGGTAGCAGTACACATAACTGGAATATTTACGGTCCTGCTGTTTTACTTCAACCTTTCTGAACCTAAAGGTTTAAAAATGGACACACATACAGACATCCTAATAGCCATTAGAGAAGATATTATTCGCGGACATATTTAGTTCTTATTGTCTTCTATGTCTGTGCAGAAGTACAAACCAAGAATGTCTTCACACTTATTTTGGAAGAACAATTCACAAGTTGATTTATATAACATTTTCAGGAAGTTATTTATTATGCATAAACTGGCCAATTTTTTGTGGCAGCAAAGTTTTAAATACATATAGGCTCAGATTCTGCAACTTGATCCTAACATAAAGTTGAAGAATCTGTAAAACTTGATGTGTTGACTGTTGTTACCCCTTGAGGGAAAGATTAGCTTTTAAAATAATTGCAAACCCTCATGTCAAGAGATAGATAAGGAATGTAGCCTAACACACTAGAAACGGGTGAATGCTTTAGAATCCAGCCCAACAGCCACTAACTACACAGCCTCTCTTTGCAACCCTGAGAACAATCCATTTTGGAAAAAGTATGTATTTTAAAGAAGCACAAGCATGTTTCCCACTGCAGCTAAATTGGTCTGATTCACACTGGCAAAAATAACTTTAAAAGCATTATTTGTACTGGACACATTTTATTTTCTGGTATATGAAGAGAATAGCTTAAGTGGTAGGCTTTCTACCTGCCCTCTGAAAGAAAGGAGTCCCAAATTTTGTTCCATATAAGACAATTATTTATAGAATGCAGAGAGGATTTAAGGAAGCCCTCCTACCCAATAATCAAGACATGCAAAGATTTTAATACCATTTGGTCAGCAAGTAAAAGGACTGTCTTGAGGCTGAATTTTCTTGAACAGAAGTTAAAGAGATCTTCAAGGCTTGGTCCCAACAACTCCATCACCATTACATTGTAGTCACCTTCAGCACCGCACCATTTGATTGTGGGAATGCCCACTAGAAAAAAGGGGGAAAATTACTATAGTATTTTGTGAAAACAGAAGGTATCTGCACAAAATATGTATGACACACCCACAGATTATTATCTAAATTACAGCACATTTTTCTTCCTGAAAAATGTATGCATTTGGGGGGGAGGAGATGGGGGGAAGAGACTGGAACTGGAGGAAGGTCCTGGGACACCTTGTATAGATGTGCTTCCAATGGGATGTGATCTTCTCCTTCTATCTAAGTACAAGTACTCCCTATTAAGAAGCCAAAAGGGAGGGAAAGACCATTGTTGTGCTATGAATCCTAACTATCAGGCGTCAAATTAGTCTACAGTAGCTATGAATACTCAGAATTCAACAAATATTTTATAGCATATTTGCATATGACATTTTAAATCTGTGCTATTTAACCTGGGCTCAGAAATTATGAGGTTCCCTTGGTTACAGCTTCAGAAGATTCCCCCCAAATAAGTTCTGAGAGTTGCTCAATTCTTTCACCACTACCTGCATTCCCCACTCTGACTAATATTACTATGTCATAATTCTAGGTAATTAAAGCTAGAAGATCAGAATAAAGAACACTTTAAACAAGAGATGGGTAACCTCTGACCCTCCAGGTGTTGTTGGACTCCAAGTTGCATCAGCTCTGGCTAGCAAGGTGATTGGCAGGGGATAATGAGAGATGTAGTCCAGAAACATTGATTTCCCACCCCTACTTTAAAATAATCTGAATCATGCAAGCAGCTGGCTCAGTGGTTACCAGCACAGAGCGGAACTGTGCCAGGTCTGCATTTGGCTTCTCTCTCCAGCATTGCAAGATTGTATGAGTAAGAGCACATTTATTTATGCATCATCTAGAGTAACACAATGCAGAACTGTAATGATATCTGCTGAACCCCATCTCCAGAGTATATTTGCCTAACTTGGGGAAGGCACATTCAGGTACTCTGCAATGGACAATGCTACTCATCCGAAATGAGTAGCAAATTACAAGACTTGCAAGAACTATGCCCATGTAGTTAACTGTTGTCAGTTAACAGATCCACACTCAAGGTTATAGCAAAGCAAATGTAATAATTTTTGTGCCTCTGAAACTATAAAAAGCAGTTTGCAATTACTGAGAAAAAGTATAGGTCCAAACAAGAAAGCTTCTCACGAAGTTCAAGAGTGAAATGGTATCTTGCCTATATGGTATCTCATGCAAAGACCATGCCTTTAAGTAAAAGGATCTGCCCAGTTTTAAGATTGTCAAACCAGGATTGACACTACTGTCAGAACATAATTTCAATAATATATATATCTCATTTGTGTGATTGAAAACCTCTCATGTTCATGATCTACAGTTCAAGAGTTCCTTTCTTTTAACATTACAACTCAGAAATATGTCACAGATAAACAACAACTTGATTTGCATTTAAGTAATGAGCAGACAGGTTGAGGTAGTATTGGTAATCCACGGGCTCAGAGGGTAACTCTTAGGGAAGCAATTGTTTGTCAGCCTCACAACCCCCTGTGTAAACAAGAGCCTACCTTATTAGAACATTGAGAATGAAGACTAAAACTGAAGTCCCACCCATACTTACTTAGGATTAAAGACTCAATGAACCCAGTGCTACTCTTATTTCTAAGAAAGCACATTTAGGATTCTACTGCTGTAGCTCCCTAATGCATGGCAGGAAGGTAACCATGAAATCACTTGTGCACATATGCAGTGCTATCTGCCTTCTTCAGTTTATAGCTAGAACATTAGTACCCATATGACTTATCAGCACAGGTAATTTTTACCTCCACCCTGCATCATTTTGTAAATTTTGCTTTCTATATGGAGTTGAGGATGTTTGGTTTTCACACATTCCAATTTGATGGCAACCTCTTCTCCAGCAGCAATGTCAGTCCCTAAAGGAGAGAAGAAAACACAACTTCAAAATCCAAGACTATCAAACATGAAGTAACCAAAGAAATTGCTTATACACCCTGGCAATGTGTGTAACAGTTGCTGGCATCACAAGGTAGTTGTACGGAATAACCAAGAAGGGGGGTGAACCATGCAAGCCTTGGAGAAAAAGGTGGAGATGTCAGTCGCCAACCTGGCATCTAGAGATCTCCACGTGGTTGCAATTGTACCCACATCAGGAGCAAAATGCGCCTGGTGCCTAGCTAATTTCTAACACTGCATGTGCATTCCCCTCATGCTTTTGAACTGATATAACTTGCATTGGTAGTGTCACCTATACATTACAGGCAGCCCTGTTTACACATGTTCAATATGTGTATGACCCAGAAATGTCATAAAGACATCAGTGAAATATCTCTAAAAGGGTGGAACACGGGCAGGGCAGAGGTGGAATGGTGTGTTTGCAGGCTTTTTCAATGGGTTTTAATTATACACAATTTCACTGATGCATGCGGTGCCCGGGAACATAACCCACGCGTAAACAGGATACAATCTAGGCAAACTTAAGCCCATTTAAGTCTTAGTGATTTCACAGTGGGTTGTATCCAAGGGTGTCTGCAAGTGAGCAGAACAGATTTCCTCTTGTGCAACTGGACTTTTCTTTTCTCCCTCCTGCAGTTCCCATGCCATATACCCTCAAAAACTGCTTTGGAGGTTTGGGGGAGTCTCCAGAGAAACCTAGGGTGTGCGCAGCTGGCTGCAGGGGGGAAAGATAAGAAGATGAAGTCCTGTCCACAAGCCCATTCACACATTAGCCCTTCATCAAAATCAATGGGACATAAGGGCTCTAAAATGATGGTTAAGGTTCTACATTCATCTGTTGTGTGCAAAAGCAATTCCTTAATTTATAAACAATGATTTCAATAGGTTTCTTATTACTCAATTTCTCAGTATCCACTAAGTTGCGTTTTGTAATGCAGCATGTACTGTACTACAGTATCATGAGCACCTGCAGATTATGTCCTATTTAATATACACAAGTCAAAGGGAATTTATTTATTTCATAAAATTTATACACCACTTGATTGTAAAAAACCTCAAAGCAGTTTACAAAAGATAAAATAGTAAAATCAAGGAAATTTCACAACCATACTTAAAAACATATAAAAGTTAAAATGCTAAAGCAGACTGAAATTACCTCAACTTTCTAAGCATCAGGGTAGGCTTGTTTAAACAAAAACATTTTTAGCAGGTACCAAAAAGAGTACAGTGAAGGCACCTGCTTGATCTCAATAGGCAGGGAATTCCAAAGTGTAGGCACTGCCACACTAAACAATCACATTCTTACATGAGAAATGTTGATGTATGTTTTTAGCTTATAGTTGATTTTATCTTTCAAATGTTTTATAGAGCTGTGTTTACTGATAATGTTATTGTTTTATTCCCTTTGTAAACTACTTTGAGGTTTTTTGTTAACAATTAAGTGGTACACATAAATTTTATGAAATAAATAGACAAGCATGTAATTAACAAAGAAAAAATAGTCTACTTTCAGTCTCATCTAAGTCTGGGAGCAGACGAAATGCAAGAGGAGAGAGAACATAAGAGTATGGCATGCCTTTACGCTGATAAGGACATTCCACGCGCGTGAATAGGCAGGCCCACTTGCATACAAGACACAGGAAATGTCAATGACAAGCGACGGATTGCACACAGCACAATGACTTCTCCAGGTTCACATCTTGATTTAGCTGAGCCTTCTGGTTTAAAACACTGTCTCCCCTTTCTAAACATGATTTTATTTGGAAGGCTCTTGCATGTAGCACCAGTGTTTCACATACAGACTACATTATACACATAATGATTTTGGCTAAGAGAGAGAGGTTAATATCCGAGGTAACAAGGGATTAACTTTTTTTAACCAGAATGAATGCAACAGTAGTGTTACAATATACAACTTGGTTTTAGGTACAATCATACCTCGTTACGTTTGCTTCATGTTACATTCTTTCAGGTTACGTCCCGTGGCGACCCGGAAGTACCGGAAAGGGTTACTTCTGGGTTTCGCCACTCGCACCTGCACACAAGCGCCAAATCGTGCCGCGCACCTGCACAGATACGGCGCTTCAGGTTGCGCTCTTTTCATGTTGTAAACGGGCCTCCGGAACGGATCCCATTCGCAACCAGATGTACCACTGTATATCAAGACTGTGACATGGTGTGCACACACATTGTGCATGCATGCACTCTCTCACTCAGGGAGTCTTCTTTAATATGTCCCATATTAACCCTTCTATATTGTACTTATATAGGGGAGAACTAGGAAGAAGTATGCTGCTTAAAAGGGTCAAGCCATTTTACTGCATATTATCTTTAGAACAGTACATAAAATATTAACTCCACTAAGCAAAAACCACAGGCCATAAGCAATTTGTTCTTTATTCACTTAAGAAGGGGCTCAGCTGCAACCGTGCACAGTTAGGTACAGATTCCTGAGCAAGGAAGCTTCCCTTAGGTAAGCACATTTTCTGCCAAAAAAAGTTTCTAGTGACTGGGCAACATTTCACAATTCTTAAGAAAACAGAAGCTGGCTAAAGGTCAAATTCTGGGATAAGTATCATGTCTATGTAAGATATATTTAACCAAACGAAGTTGTTAGCTATATTTTCAAATTAATGCACAATACTAATTTGCCATGGGACTCACGGCTTCTGCTACAATAGGAGGAGTTGGGATCTTCCTGACTAAGAAGTGGCAAAAACTACTTCTGTTGTAAAAGGAATCCACACCACTGAAAAACCAAAAACCTCAAGATCTTCCTATCAGACATTAACATTTATTTTATGACTAGCAGAAGCTGAGAAACCCCTACATCTCCTATCTAGAGACAGAACTTTGCACTGGATTATCTGGAATACCTACTTACAGCCTCAAACCAAGTAACAAAGGCCAACTGACCTCTACAACATATACAAAGAAATAACAGCATTGGTCTTGCTGATGCAGCAGAGTAACACTGATAGTGCGAGCTATACTTCCATACATTAAAAAGCTGTTCCAGAAGAACTCAACTCAAGGATTCCTAGGATCTACTTTTCAATACAATATGTAAGTTTTTACAGAGCAAGATGACTATTCACCAAAGCTATTAGGCAATATCCAACTGTTGTGCTCTGCTTGTGCAACCGATTCCCCCTTCCTCTCTTCTCTGAAGTCTCCTGGGTGACCCCCAACCCAAAATCTGTTCTGGAGGGTTAGGGACCTCTCCACAAACTGAGAAGATTGGAAGGCATGAGTGACAGCAGAACAGCTAAGAGCAAGTCCCATCATTCCATGGGTGCAACAATGGATCTTGTGTTGGGAAGATTTTGTAACATACCAATACTCTAAGTGAGCACAAATGTTTCTTCAGTATAGCTTAATTGTATTGTACCTACAAGGGCTGCTTTGGAAATCATTGGTGAGAGGGCAAGGTATCTATCTATCTTTTAAATACATAAAGGAGTATGGGAAATATTCTTACAAGAGACCAATGCTTAACTATGGTTTAACACAACTGACCAACGCGCTCGTGTTCACTGCTCAGGAGTCCCTGCTTCATTTTTCACATGTTCCTTGCTACAACAAGCTACAAGCCTTGGACTGTTGTGCTGCCTATACCAGGGCTCAAAGTTTGTTTCCCCCAAAGAAACCATGAGTAGTAAGGTAAGAATAAACCTTGGCTACCTCTTATAATTTGTTCGGAGAGAAGCAAACCACAATATCTGGTCTGAATATACAAGTCAAAGCTTGTGCCTTATTGCTCCCAGAGCAGTATGGCCAACAGCAAGGGACGAACAAAGCAGGAAGCTTTGATCAGCAGGCACCCACTACTAATTTGCAATAAACTGTGGTTAAACATTAAATATGCTTTATTGCGACGTGGAAACCAGTTCACTTATAGGCATCAAAGACTTCACTGTGTTAGGAGAAAGTCCCAGAATTAGACATTTGGGCAGATTTTCTCTTTCTTTCAAGGATTACAATGGTTAAACATTTAACCATCTTCAGTGCTTTGTTTTAAGCTACTCTCTGTTGTTTCACAAGTATGACAATTTAAAGACTCATTATTTGGATGCTGATATTCTAACGAATTGCATACACATGGCCAAAATATGTATGTGCTTAATACCTATTTGACACACCATCTTTATATATAGGCTACAGATGCCTGCAGCCTCTCTTGTACATAATTCTCAAAATGAAAATAATCAAATAGGTAGCTCCTCCTCACATAAACTACAAACATCTGCCTGACATTTGACAGCCAGATGGACTATGTTATTAAGAACAGGACTAAAACAACTCCTCTGATTATATACAAAGTTTCCTAACCTGCACAACGACTTTAACTACTGCTCCCATAGGTGGAGCTGCCACAGCACGACCTTTCTCCTTCTGGGGCCGCACCCTTATATATAGCTCCAAAATAACTGCTGTACTTCATAACTCTCAGATAGCTAATGATTCTGTAGTGTAGAGAAATACCTTAAAACTGTTCTCAAGTAGCTTTATCAGTAGGCCAAAAACAACACCAAGGATGGTGACACTAAGATTCTAGAAAACTGCATTCCCACAATCTTTGAAAACAGATGTCCAGTTTTAGAGTACAATGATTCAAAACTAAAGTGCTAGTTGTTCTCATCTGCCCCCCCCAACAGTGAAGAACAAAGAAGTACACAAGTTATTTAATGTTATTAACACATCCATATTCTAAAGGCCAGCCATGCACTGAAGCAGATTTCAAGAGGGTGGGGACCCTCTCAATTAACAAGAATTAAGAAGGCTTCACAACTGGTCTCACTGCTCCTGACATGCATAAATTAGTGTATTTTTAAACGCAGGAGCTCAGACTTGGATTGACTTACACCCTTGTATAGATAGCAGCATGCACAGTCAGCAATCCCATTACAGCCACTCAATGCATACTGCAATGCATAGGCATATGCCTTTGCAGGATTGAACCATTAACTATTTGCCAGCATCAGTTTCATCTATCAGATTTTTTTTTCTGGCTTACCTTTGCATAAAGCCTATGAATTTGAAAGGCGACACCTAGACTAGCTTACAACATACAAAATGCAGGAGAAAATCCACATCATCCCTCAGGGTCTATTAAAGATTTATTACCAAAGATGTAAGTTAGCAGGCCTCTGGCTCAGGTTCACAGTTACACTGCCATCAAAATTAGGGGACTAAGCTGAAAATAACCAGGTGTGCCTTAGTTCCAGAAAGCAGCGCAAAACCTGTAATTTCTCCCCATGTGACAATTCAGCTAAAAGCTATAGCAGACATGACAAGTGACAAAAGGAGAAGAGTTACTCTGCAAAAAATAACCTAAACCTAGGCAATTATTTCTCTCAAACCAGCCTACTTCCTGGAAGCCTCACAGTAAACAACTCCATCTGAGTATTATTAATTTTTCTTCACCGACAGCTGGTGCATTTCCAAACCTCATACTTCACTGTCAGAACCCTTCGGCCCAGAAACATGTAGTCAGGAATTTTTTCCCACCCCAGCTTAGAAGCCAAATAAAAGAAGTGGGGAAGAAAGGGGGGGGGGAGAGAGGAGAGAAAGGAGACAAGAGCGATTTGCCCAAGGTCACAAAGGAAGTAACTGGGCACTACTGGGGCTCTCCCAGTCCTCATTTCCCCCCAGTGTCGAGCCAAGGCTCTAACTGTAAACACGCTTGCTCTGAAGTCAGTCTCCCTGCAATACCCAGGTCTTCCTTCCGAGTAAACCATGACTGTAACTGCGGTGGTTGAGCAGGCGAGGGACACGACGGTTTTACTTCCCGCTACGGGGCTTGATGCGCTTCTTGGGCGTTCCTCTGTCACCTCACGGGAAAGCAGAGTCCGCTTGGGGTGGGGGGGGCCGCGACCTGAAGGCCCCACCAGAGCGCCAGAGGCAAAGCGACCCCCGACCTCGCTTCTCCAAAGACAGCCGCTTCCCTCAGGCCGTCGTCGCGCCCCCCCCCTTCCCCAACCCCCTCTCGGTTCATGCCAGAGCGGCGCCCCCTCACCGAGGTAAATGTCCCCGAAGGAGCCGCTCCCGATCTTCCGGCCAAGCCGGTACCGGTTCCCGACTCTCAACTCCATCGAGGCGGCTCGGCAGGACCCGGACCCAGTCGCGAGGGACCCTGACTCAGAGCAGGGCGACGCCAGAGACCATCGCGGCCCTTAGCCCCGCCTCTCGACGCCGGAGGGATTCGGGGGCGACAGCGCACCCCGGGTGGGGAGGATGGACGCAGATTCCCCGAGACCCGGATCCTCCCTCAGCGCAGCTAAGCCCCAGCCGCCATATTATGTGACCTCACTTCCTTGGCAACAGGGGGCGGAGCTTTGCGACGGAGGAGCATCCTCTTCTGAGGGAAAGCTGGGTCAGGGGGACCAGATTGTGAGGCCGCGCGCGCGAGCGAGAAAGGGGTGGGGAGGGAGAGGGGCCGCGTCTCCATGGTAACCGCTGGGCGCTGGAACCTGGGCGCGGGGCTTCCCCTCGGCTCATTGGCCGCTTTCGCGCCGCGGTAGGGTTTGGACTTGGCCCCACCCGTGAGAACCGAGGCAGCTTCCACCCCATAACCAGGGCTCCGCTCACGGGCGGGTGCAGCAGCAGCTGGCTGCGCCCTAGTATTGTCAGAGATAATTGGGCTTATTCACACCAACTTTTCTATAGGCTTCTGAGGCTGGAATAGCACGAAGCATGGTTGCAATACCGTCACGTAACCCCATAAAAAGATGGTGCCAAAGCACATGCTGGGGTTTGTCAACCCTCAAGATCTGAAACGGTTTCCAATTGATTCATGGATGGCAGTGTCCTTTCTTGAGGCAGGGTGGCTGGCAGTGGGAGAACTTGCGGAAATGTCATGAAATCATAAGGATGAAGGTGGTTCAAGGAAGGCTATTCTTGAGATGTAAAGCTGTTTCTTATCGTTTCCCCGCTTCAATTTGGGATTTGAGCTCAGGATTTGCACCCTCCCCCAGGATGTGGCTGAAAAACACAGGTTTCACATTTGGGCTGAGTTGTCTTTAATATGGGCCTTTTCATCTGGGAGAAGTGAATTCATGAATTCACTTCGTATTCATTTTATAGTGTTCTTACTCAAAGGCATGAATAGGAGGAGCCACGATGCATATGTTTTACACTGGATGTTTTGCAGCTGATAAGCATCAGTCTGACTTAATTATGGTGTTTGGTGTAACGTGAAGAAACAAACCTTAACTTTGCTCTTTTATATCTAACTTGAGCTCTTTGGATTGCCAAGGTTAAGAATGTATTCATCAGTCTGCTTTGTGTAGTCCACAAAATTGTGTGCCCTAACAGATTTGTCTCTTGAGGTGCCACTAGACTCTTTAGTTTCTTATGAAAGTTGACATTCAACATCATTCATTTAATACAAGATGACATCATTTTAGGTTCTCTTTAGAATGGACATAGTGAAAATATCATGTGGATCCAGAATTTTGGGAAGTCTTAGTGGACACTTTTTATATATAAAATGCCGAAATGTATTTATAACCATAGTGTGTTAGGCACAGTACTTGATTCCTACTCTTTAAGATGGTAGGAAGAAGAAAACTGTGTGTTATCACTTTACACATAAAACATTAGAAAAGTAAAGTACTTTATTTACCAATGAGTCTGAAAAGTGCTGGTCAGAGTCTTAAATGATCTGAGGCATGAGTATCTAAAGGAGGATTCCCCCCAAAAACATTTCATAGTTAACCCATATTATGAAAGGTTGTTGTCAAGATAAAAATACTGCAATAAATTGTTTTATCCAAGAACCACTATTTGAAATCACTAGCACTGTGTCTTTCAGTTAAGGTGTGGTATGTAGGGCAGTGTGAGAGAATTATGAACATATTTTGCATTGTCTGACTTCCATAGCGATTGGTTTGGGAAAGTCAAATGATGGGGGTAAAGTGACCAAATATACTATTTGATATACAGTGTTTTTAAAGTGCTGGTTTGTCTTTCGAATGCTTTAAAATGAAAGCAAACGATAAGAAATTAAGTATCCACCAGTGACCACTTGGGGTCAGTATTACACTACTGTTATTGAGCTTGAAACTAGATGCCTTCCAATGCCCACTTGGTGCAAAATATTCCCACAGCTCTGATTATGTAACCCATGAAGGAGAGAAAGTAGTCAAATATGTAAGATTCTAGTACTCAGAGGTATGCTACTTCTAAAGACAGAAGTCCCTCTTAGTTACCATATGTAACAGGCACCACTAGACCTATTCCCCATGAAGACGTCCAACTTAGCAGCTCCAGCAGCACTTCCATAAGCATGCACTGTGAAATGGTATTTACCTTCTTCCCACCATTCAAACATGTAACCCACCCATTTAGGTACATTTCATCAAAAACCAAGTGCTTCAAACTATTGAGGGTGGGTGGATTACATGTTTGAATGTTCAGTTTTAGTGCATCCTTTAAGGCTGTCCTACATAATTTCTCTGCATGTGTGGATTAGCCCCTACTTTCATGCAATATGTTCTCTTAAATAACACTGGTGATGTTATGGAGAAATATTAGAGACGAGTTTCTGCCAAGTTATTCAAAAAGCTATGTATTGCTACAAATGCACATACATATAAATACATCAAGGCAATGAAGAAAAGTTAATCCACTTTCTTAAAGTCACAGGGTACACCATCTGTAGAGAGAAGAGTATGAAGAGCAAGTCAGCAAATGTTCAAGAAAAAGGCTGCATCCTCCAAAAAGCCAATTAATGCATAAGAATATGAACAGTTATATTAGCAAGGATTTAAGCAATGAATAGCACTAGACTATGGAGCTGTGAGTTAAACCACTGAGCCTGGGGCTTGCCGATCAGAAGGTCGGCGGTTCGAATCCCCGTGATGGGGTGAACTCCCATTGCTCGGTCCCTGCTCCTGCCAACCTAGCAGTTTGAAAGCACGTCAAGTGCAAGTAGATAAATAGGTACCGCTCTGGCGGGAAGGTAAACAATGTTTCCGTGCGTTGCTCTGGTTCACCAGAAGCGGCTTGGTCATGCTGGCGACATGACCCAGAAGCTGTACACCAGCTCCCTTTGCCAGTAAAGTGAGATGAGACCTGCAACCCCAGAGTCGTCCGTGACTGGACCTAACGGTCAGGGGTCCCTTTACCTAGCACTGGACTAAATGTCCAGTGAAACCAAGTAAGATTTACATTTGTTTTAATTTTTATTGTTAATTGTAAACTGTGATTTCAGTGTTATCGATTGCTGCGCTGGGACCCTTGCAGGAAGGGCAGACTACAAATACTTGTACTACAAATGCATGTGCTGTTGTGTAGCATAATTCAGTGCATACATTCTCAAAAGGAAAGCCCACTTAGTTCAGTGTGCTTTATTCCAAATAAGTGCACACACTTCACTAACCATTAAAATTCAATACAAAACTGCAATGAACTGAATTTCTTTCTGACTCTGAAATTGTAACAAGGAAATTTAAACTATATTGCCCGCAATTCTCCAGCAGCATTTCTACTTCAGTTGATAATTACCTCAGTCTAAAGTCATCAGTTTAGAAATCTGAGTAGTGTTTCAACCTGCAAAGTTAAAACGCAATAGTTTGAGATATTCCCAACTACAAGACCACAAAGCACCCTGCTTTAGCTTTCTAAATTATACCACAGTGGTTCTAATATTTTATGGCAATGTTTTCATCTAACATCAACATATCAGGGTACAGAGTAGCAAAGTATGTTTTTAAAAGAGACAAGGGAAATAAGAATGTGCAAGAAAATTCAAATTGTGCCTAGGTCAGTTAAATTATAAAAACCTGTTTTATTATTATTAGGTATCAAAGGCAATATTCATCTAAGCTATACTAAGACTAGTTACTCTGAGTATGACTAACATTAATACTGCCCACAGTCAATAATATAACACAAATCTGAAGAAATCTAAGAGTTAAGTATCACTGTAATTGCAGTAGCATGATTTAATACGTACCTATACAATAAAGCTTTGCCTTTGTTATTTGCTATGGAAAAATATCCACTTCTGGGTGAGAAGTCCATGGAGTTAGCCAAGTATATTAACTTTCTTTTGAACACCGGAAAATTTGGGAATACAGTAAATGAAGGAATGTGCACCTGCGAAGGAGAGTGGAGCAAGGTAATGAAACAGAGGGGCTGGGTAAGTGAAAGCATACTTCACTGTCATACATAATATAATTAATAATAATAATATTTTTTTATACCCCATCCTCCCCAGCCAAAACAGGGCTCGGAGCGGCTAACATGAAAATAAACCTTCAAACATTAATTTTTACAGTTACTTTCAAGACAATAACTCTGAACCCAACACTTTATCTTAAGCAAAGGCTTGTGCACAACTAGCAGGATTTTCTAACCCTTTCCCCTGCATCTGTCCATTTACAAGCTACTTTAGAAATTCCCTGAGTTTTGGTACAGAGGATCTCCCAGGATGGGAGGCTGGAGGAAGAGGGGGAAACTCCCAGGTGAGACCTAGGAGGGTTCACTCTTCTGTGTGAAATAAAGGTTAAGATATTGGTCTTTTATTCTCTTTCACTTCTTCTTTCTTTTCTTTTCCTTTTTTCCTACTTTTCTTCTCTAGATTAGTTTGGCTATATGAAAAGTATTAATAAAAAGTGATTATAAAAAAGAAAATTTCCTGTCCAGGATCTTTCTAACTACAGATTTTGCATATACAGTTACAATTAAAACTACATGGGCTGATCCTCACCCCTTGTGGGCTGCCTGTTCCTGCACTTGCAGGATATGAACCACATGACGTTTCCACCAGCTGTGTGACATCTAGGTTTTTCTGGAGCTAAATCCCACTTTTCGCCTAAATGGTAGCAATGTGAAAAGCTTTTCTAATATGATAAAATGGATGTTTTGGGGTTCTCTCATTTTCCCCTGTTCCAAAACAGAAATTGGCAGACTGTGTGCACTGGTGAAAAGGAAAAGGTTTCCCCATATAAAGCTCCTAAAATGAGAAATGTTTGCCTCAAACCATAAAGTATAGGCATTTCTGTCTTTCTGTTGTCGTATTTTTGGTAATTTCCCAGAAGACTTATTCAAACCCAATACATTCTCACGATCCAAGAACCACGCAACGTGTGTGTCTGTTCTATGTATGTGAAAATGCTTGCAGCTTGCAATTACTTGAGCAACTAGGATGTCACAGAATGTTCAGACATGCAAAGCGCTCAAGGTGAAGTGGTCAGCAACAGAATGTTGACAAATAACAAAACTCCTGTAAAGGAAAATGATAATCACGAGCAGGAGAAAAATTCTCCAGTAAGCGACCTAGTTATAATAGTTCTAAGAGGAACTGTTTTTTGTTTGTTTTGCTGAATTAAGGCCAGGGGAGGTGGACAGGGGATCTCTGTAGGCATGGGAATCCAAGGTTGGGATGCTGAGGAGCACCTTAGGAGCTGAAAAGAACAAGCAGGAAAACTCCAGCTTAAATTGAATTGAATTAATACTTAGCTATTGAATTAAACTTAGGAGAAATTCTTACCAGCTTTACCGCCTCATCTACTTTATTAGAAGCAATTGCCAATATTTCAGTGGTGGGACTGAAGGATAACGATGTTGCAGGTGTGACCAAGTTCATTATAGCTTTAAGAGGCTTAGGACTAGTTTCCCTAAGACAGTCGTCCTGAGCATACACATTCACAACTCCAGAACTAGAACTAGAAAAAAAAGAGTTTGTGGCTTATAAAATGCTTAAACCAGAATTAAATTAACTCAGCAATTTATATTCATGATCCTATGTTTCTCCAGATGTACTGACCGTCATTTCCCATAAGCAATACTGAGGAAATGTTGATGCGTAACTATAACAAAATCTTATTCATGTAAGTAAAAAGAGTACATTTTTTTACTACATTTATGCTTAAGTTTGTAGAAGGGAGGCTCCATCTACAGAAAGAGGTTTGACAGCTACAGCCACTCTTAGACTGGGAAAGCCTTGCCACAGTAGTTCATGCATGAAGTGATTTCAAGTAGATTACTCCAATGCACTCTATGTGGGGCTTTCCTTCTGCTTGCTCTGGAAGCTGCAGTTAGTGCAGAATGCTGCAGCACAATTGCTGACTCCTACATATGCTGCAAGAAGCTCACCTGTATCTTAGGGGGAGCAATTAGCCACAGCCATTTTTAAATCAAGGCAAGCAACATGGCAGCTCTACAGAATTTAAGGGCAAAAAGCTGCTCAATATTTACTCAGTCAAGTCTTCCAAGTCATGGGAGCTCTCTATGTATCAAACACGGACTAAAAATAAGATATTTCTGAAGACTACTTTGATAAAGCCTGGAACTTGATCTAAAAAGCATTTGCAATCTGTTTACCTGTCATACTGGCAAGTTATTTTGTTACCATATATAAAGATACACCACTAAATTATTTGTCGATTTTGCCCTCCTCTGAATTTGGCCTCTTATAGCACATTACTAAGAATGTTTACTCAAAAGTAAGTCCCACTGAAATCAAGTGGATTTAATATGCTGAGAGCTGCAACATTAGTAACGCATGTCTAAACCCATAATTATCTGACAACTCCAGTGTCTTCGAAGTAGAGAACCTTCCGGTATGATCCAAGAAATAAAATATCTTAAAATATTGGCTCTGCTTCCACTTACCCACATGCCACATACTGGTTGTTTTTCGAGACTGCAATTGATGTACCACACATACAACCTTCGTCAGAAAATCTGTTTAGGCATCGTCTGCTTTTTACATCCCATACGAAAACTTCACCCTGAACTGACAGACAGAGAGACAAATAGGGAAATTTTTTAGAGGAAGTAATATATGACATCAAAATGCTGGATTTAAAGGGGGGGGACCTCTGCTAAACTATGAACAACTGAAGAGCACAGCAAGGAATAACTCCATACACTACTCAAAGATTATAACTATTATATAGTGAGTTTCTATTAAATAGGTACTCACATGCATACATCGTAAGTAGTAAAAGGCACAACTGTTTCATGGTTTATGGGGAGGTTGTATTGGGTCACCAATTCCAGTTTCAACTTAAGGCATCTTGCTATGAGTGCTTTCTAATCAGAAAATGAGCCTGTGATGATTACTACTGTAACAGCTGCAACAGAGGCTATACAAAGTTCTCCTTTCACTAAAAATTGCACACCTTCATACAGTGATGCCACATCTTATCTGACTTACCAGAATGCGTGTAGATTTTGCTGCTATCTGGAGAGAAAGATGATTCCAAAGACTTCCCATTTATTTTCATGCTCCCTATAAGCTCTTTCGTCTAAAATAGAAATGCAATTGCTGATCAACACAAGTAGTCACAATATCATAAAGTGAAAGAGTCTGGTCTCATGAGAGGAATGTGCCCTTCTACAGTCATCATAAAAAGGAGGGGAAGAAAACTTGTAGGGTGCACACAAATGTGTTTTCATATATATATTTCTTAGTACACCACTGTGTTCCCTAATATGGTGCTCTGTTGCCCTATTTCCCTCCTGTTATTGATGGCTTTCTTCCTTTGGTTTATCTTTTTCCTTCTATAGTCTCCACCACACCAGTGACTTACTCATTTACAGTATTCTGATGACTTGTTTAATAAGAGACACTTACAACACAAAACTCTAAAGATAATCAACCACTTAACTATTTGCCACCACTATTTGGATTTAACAAAATCAAAGTCAAGAAATCCACACCATCCCTGTGACTTGTCTGCTGAAATTGCTACTGTTGAGCAGCACAGAAGTCTTGCATGAAGCATAAGACTACAAAATGCTATGTGGTTCGTATTTGCCATATTAGTATTAAAATGCATTTTTAGTATGAACTCTAGCTGATACAACTTCTCTGCTGGTAGAATTGTGTTGCTGTTTGAACTTAAAATGCTCATTTTCAGAAACAAATGCAGATTTTACCTTCATTGCCAACAAATGCAGATAGCCTGATGTTCCATTAAGGAGCAGGAATCTTCCATCTGGTGATACTTCAAAATTTTTGATAAACTTCTCCTCTAAACCTTAAGTTCAAAAAAACAATATGTGTTATATAGTTCCAGCACATATATATAGGAGCTAATTGCCAAAGCTAACTATTATCTTATAAATTATGGTTTAATCTGGGTGCTTATTTATAAAGAATAATAGAACGTTATTTCCTTGAATGTTTATTCTTTTTCTTATAGATGCCATTGTTCCAAAGACATGGAAGAACACTGGGCACTAGTTCTACCGCCATGTGACACAGTAAGAAGGAATTTAATTAGAAATCTTTTATGTCTAATTCAGAAAAAATAAAATTATATTTGAGCATTATTCGAATCTACTTAAAATTCAGTGTGTACAAAAATATAAGCAAGCAGTGAAACCTCACCTCTGATATGGGTTATAGGAATAATTTTTCCAGCCATCATGTCGTATATATAGAACCGCTTGTTGTGTATGCTAGTTGCAATAACTTGCTCTCCCTCTGCACTAAAACGTGCCTTGTACACTGGAAAGCTTTCCAGATGAATGCTCTGTATCTTTGGATTAGCGATGCCATCCACCTTTAAAGAGAAAAAGATGCATTCATTTTTCACCTCAGAATGGGCAATATTTAAGAGGATTTCTAAAATACAAATGTACTGACTAGCGAATGCCAGTTTGTCTTGAATTTAAATTCCTTGATTTGACGGCAACCCAGAGTCCCACAGAAACATTGGGCTGCTTCTGCCTGCTACTGCACCATATGGAGCTCCACCATAACAAGGAACTCCTTCTGCTTCTGTGCAAACAATAGGGATCACCCACTTGCTTCCATGCACTTTTGACTGTTTCCAGTCCTTAAAGTTTGGTATTAAATATGCAAATTTTAAACCCCACCCCACCCAACCACCACATAGGTGTCTAAAGTATGTCTCAGCCAATCAGTTCCTATAAAATAGTATACAAGAACATAGAACAGAAACAATTGCATTATATATAAGGTAATTATTCCTCACCTGGAACAGTGAAACAGACCGATCAAGCCCAGCAGTCATAATAACTTGAGCAGAAGGATGGAACTGCACAGTTGTCAGTTTTGCATCTGACAGACGTTCACTATTCGCAAACTTGCAGTTTTTCATCTAAAATGCAGAACAGGAACACGTGTGGTTGTTATGAAGCTGCATAACGACTAAGTACGTATAGAAAAGAAAAATCTACGCACTCATGACAGTATCCAACACTGCACAAGCAGCACTAAGCTACCCAAATAAGACCTCCCCTTTTGCTCCTCCCTGAATACCCCCACAAAAACTGCTCCACAGGGTCCTTCAACCGTCTGGAGCAGATTTTGAGGGTGGGTGTGAGGCTTCAGGACAGGGAAGAAGGTTCAAGTGTGCAAACAGAAATCTTCTGCCCAAGTTAAACAGCAGCTTTGGACACAACCCTATGTCTGCACTACTGAAATATATTTCAGCAAATTTGCTACCAATTCTGTCCTAAGATACATTCAGTGTTCTAGGCAGTTTTCCATTTCCTAGTTTAGAGATGCATTAGCGATCCAAATTTTTATAAAATCAAGTTGTATTCAACTCTGTGCAAGTGGTGTTCTGCTCACACCTGGAACTTCCTCTTCTCACACTTCCCAAAAATCTGTTCCAGATGGTCCTCCAACCACCTGAAGCAGATTTTGAGGGTTAACAGCAGGCTTGCAGGAGAGGAGAAAATTCCCAATGATTTTTTTATTTTACTGTTGAAGCTCTACATAACTATTTCATCATACTTAAAACTTTGCCAACTAAATATTCAAAACATGAAAATGCTTTCAATGTGTTGCATGAAGGGTCTCTTGAAACCTGTTGTTTTTCTCATATTTAACAGCTTCAAAGCCTATGAATTCTAATCACAAACACATTGTGTGCATGAAAATGAAAGATTGTTTTACCTGTAAAAAGCCTCTTGGTAAGGAGTCTGACACTGTCACGAAATTGCCTGTCTTGTGCATTAGTTCATCCCCTTCATCTTCGCTGTCATCTTAAAAAGAAATTATTTCAAACATTGTATTGTTTTATCTGTGCAGCCATATGAAAAGTGGCAACATAAGCTAAATGCAATATATGAAAAGAAGTCAGAACTTATTCAGTATACAGTCAGGTAGTGTGTCATAAACCCTGCTCCTAGTCTCTTAGAGCAGCTTGCAACGGTCAGTAGTAAGACAGTCTGCGTCCTCAGGTAAACAATCTAAAACAGGGTAGGCAGCCTTCAGGGTTGTGTGATCTACTTTGTTTTTTACTTGAACCTTGAAGGCAACCAAATTGAAGCCAAGTGCAAAATAAGAACTGCTTAAAATTCTCAAGGATAAGAACTGGAGTCAGATGCAAAATAAGCAGTTAAAGAAAATAAGAGTTAAGGAATGGGATGTGCAACCCAGGAAACTGGGAACAAACACCCACATACACTTGAGGAGAAGCCAGCTCCCTGTAGCTGCTCCTTCTACAGCCAATGGATGAGGCCAAGTTGGTCTCTCCCTTGCCATGATGTTCTTCCTACATTAGTCCCTGCGAGACTTCCTTAATCAGAAGTCCCAAAAACTTTCTCTGCAGAACATGTGCAGAGGATTGCATCTTAATTACTTTATTGACTTTGGTTCATGCTATAGAAAGTCCCACATTTACCTTCATCTCTGGCTTTTCTTACTTTCTTCTTCCTGTCCCTCTGTGCCCAGGAAGGGGTTGCTCCCATTGCGCTCTGAAATCTAAGGAAGACAAATCTGTACTGCACCCACAACTATTACTTCACACACAACCTTATCCACTGAGGTAAGTAAAAAACAACTATCAGAAATTTTAAGTAAATATGCCAGACAATTTTGAAAAATGGGTGAAAGAATGATGAGCATTAAATATCTGATGAAGAGAGGGATGCAGGGCAAGAAAGGGACAGACAGCCTTATAGTCTCTCTCTCTCACACACCCATACACCCCTTGTGATGCAAGAGCAGATGCAAGCTGTTTAAAGGATGGACTGTGAAGGAAGAAAAACATTGTCCTCAACCCTCCCCACCTCTTGCAAGTAAGACTCTTATTATGACAATAAATAGGGAAATGCTTTTGAAGTGTCCAAGCACCCCAGCCATTTTTGCCCTTCCCTTTTAAGTTCAATTTGAATCATCCTTGCTATTTCCGCTTTTCTCAATATTAAGCAGTAAAACTTCATAGCTGCATAAAGAAAATTGTTGTGGGGTTTTTTTTTTTGCATTTTAGTACGTACGGAAATAAATATAGACATCTTCAAAAATTCAGATTAATTTACAAATTGTCTGTTTTGAGAAAACACATATTGGAAGGCCTCTTCAAAAATGAGATTATATGCTAACATTTTTTGATGCCAATTCAAATAAATAATCAAAAATTAATTTTTCTTAAGATGGTTGCCTCTTGTCCATGTTACCATTAACACTCACTGTTCTTGAAGTCTTCTTTGAAGTTTTTCCTTTGTAAGCTTCTTTTCTGCATCACTTTTCATCATGTTTTTTCGATATCGATGGGCCATGTCAATTCTAGGAGGAAAAAGTCACATGCTAAATTTGTACAGTTCTGTAAAAATATTAATTTTACCAAGATGATCACTTTACAAATTAAAGCAAGTGACTAGCTTATATTTTGAAACAGTGGCATGTAGTTCATGCTACATAGTAAGATTACATAGTAGAGTCAATGTGATAGAGTTGTTAAGAGTGCCAAAGTAAGATTGGGAGATAAAGGTTCAAATCATCACTCAGCCATGAAACTCACAGAGTGACCATAAATAAAATACTTCCTCTTCCTAACCTACTTTACAGGATTAGCATGGGGAAGAAATGGAAAAAATGTTTATTTTAAAATCAGCTATAAGGTTCTAGAATTTCCAAAGCTCTCAAAAAGTGGACAGCCTGGCAATATTTTGTAAAAACTTGCAGAAGGCACACACATTAACATCTTCACTCAGAATGAATGGTTAAGATGATGGGTGGTATCCAATTGTGCACTGATGCAATGGACTTCCACTTGTACAAAGGTGACTCTCCTTCAACCTGCAGCCACCCAAAGTCTGCTCTGGAGGATTGACAATCCCTCCAGAGTAAAGTTTGGGGGACACGTAGGGACCCGCAGGGGGAAGAGGAAAAAGGTAAGTCACAGTACATCTGCTCGTGCGACTCTTGACCTTGCACTCACAAGATGTAAGATGCTTACACCCCAAACCTACATATGTTAGGATGAAGACAAGCCCCACAGAGTTCAATGCAACTTGCTTACAACTACAGCTTTGCTTCACCACACTTCATGAGTCAATTTACAATAGGTGCATTACACATCAAAGTAAACCACTAACCATGGATTACTGTGACATGCAAACATAGCCTATGAGTGCTGCTTACATTTCCTCAGCTTCATCATCTTCATCCACCCATGCTGGTTTTTCAGATGGAAGAAAGTTGTCTTCCGTTTCATTCTCCACTTCTGAGTCATCAGATTCTCCTTCAAGGAGATTCCCACTGAGCACATCACCAACCTTAAAAAAAAGAAAGAATATTTTCTTTAATCTTAGAATTTAAAAATATGTTACAGATTGCCACCAATGAATCTGAAAAAATTCCTAAAAACTTATCATTGTTTATTCTCAGACAACTTATCAGGAGCCTGAAACTGAACTAACTGACAAGCCCAGTCTCAGCTGTACTGCCACATGAATCCTGAGGCATGTCGGACAGAATTTTCTGACAACCACATACCTGATGAACATTGTGCTGTTCTACAGCACCCATATAATGGCCTTCAGAGTTCAGAAGGCATACTTGCACTGTTTGCTACCATGACAGGACAGTACCCCACATCTGGATACTATGGTGAATTTACAAATATTTACGTGAACTGAAAAAGCTAATAATTTTTTTAGGGGGTGAAGAACTAATTTGCTTGAATGTTACAGTGGACATTCAGACTTAATTTACCACCTCCTGGAATACTTTCAAAGTGGACAAGACAGAAGATTGTGATCTGTGATTAAGGCATTCACACAGCCACCATACAAAGGGACAACCATTAGCAACTTTACAACCTCAACGGTTTGACTGAAGCCACAATAAATTTATTTTTAAAAAAACAGCACAAAAGAGTGCCCTTTTTCTATGCTGTGCTATCATAACTACAGCTGCACCCCTCTCTTCTGAACATTTGCTACTGAACCGGCTACTGAACCGCCTAATACCTTCGCCAGCGGGCCTTGCAGACGCTGCGGGTCGTCGTCTTCTTCCTGCACGTCCCCGAACAGCAGCTCCTCCAGGCCACGCTCCGCCGCGGGCTTGTCTGCCACGAGAGCCAAGTGCTGAGCCCGACAGATCTCCTCCGCGGCAGCCGCCATGTGGCCGCCTCGCTCCCCGCCTCCTGCAAGCGGCCCTTTTCCGACCCGAGGCCGCTTTCTGCCCCTCGACGCGCCTCGCCGACCCTCAGCCCTCGCCTCCATGCTGCCTCGGCCTTCAAGGGACCACAAACCGGAAGCGGAAAGGCCCGCACGTTCGCGTCACGTAAACCGGAAACGCCCTTCCCGCTCAGTTACCATAGAGAGGCACGCAGGCGCAAACACGTCCGCCCTCCCACCACAGGACTCAATGAAGCCGCCGTGACGCCGCTGGTCCCCCTGAATGAACATGCGATGTAAACAAACAGATAGATCACCAGAGAGATAAGCGGGCTGAGGGAGCTTTTTGCGCGAGCTCCTCACCCCTCCCCACCCCAAGGCAAATGGAGACCGGAATAATACGATCTGCGTAACATTTGTCTTTTTCTCTATCTCTTTGCCTTCCCCCGCTCCGTGAGAAGCATTGCCACGTGACCTCCCTGGCCCCGCCTCCTTTTCACATGACCTCAATGTTTCAGTGTATTCCCCCCCCAACACACACACACACACTCTCTTTCCCCCATTTTTCCCCCTCATAAGAACCGCTCTCTAGGCGGGCTGTCCCATCACTTACAAAACAGTGGGGGGGCAGGTGAAAGCACCTTTTTTTTAAAAAAAAAAGACTAACGTCTCCTCAGTTAAAGGCAAACTGAGACGGAGAGAAACATCCCGTCAGATCTGTAGCCGGTCGCGGCGACCGCTTTAACGCCGCGGCTGCGGCCCTCTTCTGTCCCCGTCGCCTCTCCTCCCCCCCTCTTCCGCATCATAGTTCAGGCCGCCCAGCCGCGTACGGCGAGCGAGGGCGATCCAAACAGCGAGGGGGCCAATGGGAGCGCGCCGTGGGCTGGGGCCGTACTACGCGTGCGCAGTGCGGTTATGCTAATGTTGTTGATATTCTGGGGCTTGGAGTTGAATGTCTTTTCTCTCACACACTCTGCGCTCTTCCCCCCCGTTTAAAGTGAGAGGCTGAACTTTCCTCCTCCTCCAACCTGGCTCTGCCCCTCGGAAAGGGGAGGGGGAGAGTCCGGGGGGGTGGGGGCTGAGCCGAGGGGGCGGGAGGGGGGGAGGAGGAGGTGAGCGGCGGCGGCAGCGGCATCCTTTGCCCATGAGGGCCTGATGGAAAACACAAAGGACCTGGTGAGTAGCGCAGAGCAGCCCCCTGGGGGGGGGGTCGAGGGAGGCAGAGGCAGCGGCCAGCACCGGGCAGGGCAAGAGGCTTCGGCTTCAGAGCGGGGTGGCTGACCTGAGAGGCTTCAGGGGGTCACGCTGCTTTGGCTTCCCTTCCTGAGGGGGTGGGGGACCCACGCGAGAAATGGTGTGGGGAGCAGCGTTGCATTCTGTGCCGTGTGGGAGGGAAGTGCCGGACTGAGAAAGGCAACTCTGGGCAGGGAGGAGGGGGGGATGTTCTGCGAGAAATGCTGTACCGTATAAGCTACCTCTTCTCCATCTGCCCCGACCCACCCACCCGTGTTTGCTTACTCCCCACTCCCCGGCAACATGTGCAAAAGTGGCGGGGACTTGAGAGAAACTTCTGCCTCCTGTCGGAGTGCGAGTGGTTCATTCATCGATGCCTCTTCGAGGTTTCCAGAGTCCCTTCCGCGTTCCTTTGGCTGCCCGTTCCTTGCGTGCTGTGTGTGCTGTGCTGTGCAGAGAACTCGATACCTCTTTTTGTGTGTGTTGGTACCTTGGCCAGTACTGCGGCTCCAGCGTTGCCCTAGTAGTTTAATGATCAAAAAGCGAGGAGATTTTGTGCCTCCTTGAGCATCTTGAGCATCTTGTGTACAGTGGTACCTCTGGTTACGTACTTAATTCGTTCCAGAGGTCCGTACTTAACCTGAAACTGTTCTTAACCTGAAGCACCACTTTAGCTAATGGGGCCTCCTGTTGCCGCTGCGCCGCTGGAGCACGATTTCTGTTCTCATCCTGAGGCAAAGTTCTTAACCTGAAGCACTATTTCTGGGTTAGCGGAGTCTGTAACCTGAAGCATATGTAACCCGAGGTACCACTGTATATGCCTTGCAAGGGGATGTGCAGACCAGTGTTCAACAAACATTTCATTTGATTGTTTTTAGAAGGTTGAATGTGGCCTTTGAGAGGATAGAGGAAATGTTTAGGTCTGCCAATTTTCAGTAGCGTAGAAGAGAAAACCTAGTAATCCGGGAAATGCCATGACAAGCCTTGGTTCTATTTCTTTATTTTCCTGTCATCCTTGCTACTTTTCCTCCCCTAACATCCACACTAATCTGTAGGATTCTGCAACCCGCTTTGTTGCATACAAGCATCCTGGAGCAGAAAGTATATGAGTCAGTTTTACCTTTCTCAGGGAAAGCTTTCAGAATTAATGTTATAATGAAGACTTTAAAGAGAAATTGCCAAATTAAGATATGCTGAATGCTGACAATGAGAAGTTTCACTGGATAAAGTACGAAAGATGTAACTTTTTCATTTAAAATGCATTGACTTTAATGCATTATATTTGTGACGTTGAAATGCTGATATCAGCATAAAGTCTCATTTCCTTTGTTAAATGTGGCTTATTTGTAATTAAACTTAAAATGCAGAACATTCTGTTACGTATATAAAACCAGTGTGGTGTGTTGGAGTAAGATCTGGGATACCAGGGTTCAAATCACCTCTTGGCCATGAAGCTCAGTGAGTGACTCAGTCACTGCCTCTTAGCCTAGCTTATCTCACAAGGTTATTGTGAGATGAAATGGAGAGAGGGAGTACAATTTATGCCACCTTGAGCTCATTGGAGGGAAGTGGGATATTAACTTAGTAGCAATAATAAGTAAACATTGAGCCCTATTTTAATGTGTGTGATAAGAGATACAGTAGTTTTAAAAGTTTTTTATTTGTGACAATGTTGCTTTGGACACTGCTGATGCAGAGCTTTATTCTCAAACTTTTTAGCGCTTTCCTCCCTAACTTTCCATTCCATTATGTATCTAGACTAAACACCTTTTTTGTCTTAAGGCAGTCTTCCCCAGCCTGATACCCTCCAGATGTTGTTGGACTACAGATCCCTTTATCCCTGATTATTAGCCATGCTGGCTGTGGTTGATGGGAATTGTAATCCAAAACATCAGGTTGGGAAGGCTGTCTTAAATGACGTGTGTGGCTTTGTCTTGCCTTTCTACAATACTTGATTGGGCTTTAATAGGGAAACACTGATGTGCATGTATACTAACTATTCTCATTTGCTTCAGTCTCCTGCCCCATTAATTTGTCCACTGTTCTCTATTCTGCCCATTGTGCATGGACTGTATACCAGAACATGGTAGCATGTCTGTCTTGCAAATCTTTTACATCCTTAAACAGAGTATCAGCAAATGCCTTACAAAAGCTTCTGAATTCATAGCTATTGGAGGGAACACTGTGTTCTCGATGTTGTGTTGTCAGTTAACATGAGAGAGCATTTGGATCTTACAGACCTAGCTGGTCCCCTATGTGACCTACTAATGCGTTCTAGAATAGTCCCAAAGCCTTCTGTAATGTTTGTTGGTTCCTTGACAGATCTGTTGATATGGAAAGTGCTCACTGAGGGTAAAAGTTCTGAAAACCTCTGGATTAATGTATACTGGAAGACGACTGGGTCATACCTTCTGCTATCACTGTTGGTACCACAACACACAACAGCATGTGCATTAAATCTTATGGGCCAATCATGCAACCTGCTGCACTAACAATAGGTTTGTAGGATAAGGACCAATTATTATTCTGTTGCTGCAGTTCTTAAAACAAATTTTTATTGGCTTTACTTTTTATACAAATACAAGAACCATTAAACACTTATGCAGCAGTGCATCTAGTGGTGTTTTTTCTATCCATTGACTTTAGACACGAGCTTACACATTCAGTGTTCAAACATATTACTTAATGTAATCTCTCCACTGAAAAGATTGAGCTGTTAGGATAACAATGTCTCGATTTTGGTCATTAACATAGCTAAAGAAAGGGCTCCACGTTTATTGGAAGGTGTTTCTTTTCATTAAGCCTTTAATTGTCCTCTTGTGTCTGGTGAGACGCTCAGACTTTGCTGCACCCCAGATATTATTTTCCCAAATGCTCAGAGTTATTTCAGTCTGGTTCTTTTATTATTGAGCTATCACTAATCATGCTGTGGTCAGTAAGAAGCCTACTAGTTCTCTGTAGTGAAGGGTGGAGCCCAAGTCTATGTCCAAAGACAGTAAGGCTAAGGTAGGATTTGGAAAAAGAGGTTGGCTTGTAATTGTGGATATAATGCAGAATATTGCAAAATTTCCCACCAAACATGAATAAACCAAGTTTTCCATAACCATTCCAACATAAAGGGCAAAGGGAGGGATTAATTTTTGCCAGCCTGACTGTCACCCGGTGCCAGTGGAGGCCTCCTGTAAGCAAGCAGAGATTGTTTTGGGTGGTAATGGCCCAGAGACCTCATTTGTGATCTTCAATTGAGTGGCCTAATTCTGATTCCCATACAATTTGAAGGCCTCCAGCACCCTCTGCTTCATGAACTAATAGATTGTTGTATATAGGGAAGCGGCATCTTTCAGGTCATATGCTGGTTACAGCTGCATTGTTATAATATGTAATGATTAGCTATGGCTGTAAGACAGCAGTGAGTTATTACTTTGACTTGTCAGTTGGTTGTTGTAGCTATGTAAAAATTGAGGTCATTGACAAATGTTGCCTAAAGTCAGTGCACGAAGCTGTTGTTTGACATGAGCTAGGCAGAAAAGAGGTGTTTAGAGATGGGGTTGGGAACTGCTTGTCTGCATGACATTACAGAAGATTTTTGGTCAATGTTGAAGCTATTTATGTTGGTGCAACATTATATGCATAATGTTTAGCACTGCAGCAAATGATTATGTTGAAGTTGCTATTGAAAGGGATGAATGAGCTGTTGCTACAATTGATTCATATCAAAACCATTTTGTGCATCTTCACAGTCACACAACTTAAGTTTCTCCTGTCTCTTTCTTGTTCTTCAGATTGCAAATGCCTTGGGATGAGGATGGATTTATTTATTTAGAATATTTATTGGCAGCCCAAGCAACAACGTCCTCTGGGTAGTTCACACAGAGCACAATTTAAACATTGATTTTCAGTGTTTTAATTAATCATTCCCTGCCCTTCAAAACTAGCACTAGCAGCATAACAGCATTTAAAATCAGAGAAAAACAATCAGTCTATGGGTATTCTGGGGCAATATGCATCTTGCTCTTCTTCGCCAGGACTTTTTAGATCCCTGAAATGTGTAAGCTGTAAGTTAAACTAGAAAGAATTGTAGTCTGTGGCCATAATAGTTTTTAAAAGTGGACAATCATTGCAGCATATATTTAAGTAACTGTATTAGTTATTCTGCAAATGTAATCAAGTTCTGTGGTGCCTTAACTGCACTTGGGATAGTGGTCTCTAGCTCTCTCTCTTTTAAGTTCTCAATACCATGCTGCTATGCAAACTTGCCACCCAAGATGAATAAAATTTCAGTGGGTGATCATCACAGAAATGCTAGTACTTCTTTAAAATTATAGCAGAAATTATAATAAAACATACTATGTATGTAACATGGATGGATGTTTCTAATTTTGTGAATGTCCAAATATGTAATTTTTTCAGGCTTTCCATCTCCTGACAAAATTTACTGTGACTTTTGCTGTGGAACATTGTATTTACTTATCCTGCCTCACCCTACAAATTATGAAAGTTGCTGTGTGAATAAGTGTATGTCAAGTACTCATGTGTAATACAGTCATTACATTTTCACAGGCTCTTCTGTCATCCCAGTAGCACGTATGAGCAATTCAAGTTTGCATGACTATACTTTGCAGGTTGCAATCACTATCTTTTTCTCTTAATGATGCTCAGGTTGTGTCTAATAGTCATAAGCAGTATAATAGTTATGGGACAGAGATAGCTTTGGTTGCCTTGGTGGATAACTTAACGAGGAGAACTGGACAGGGGGAGTGTGTCCCAGTTGATTCTGCTGGACCTCTTGGTGACTTTCAAAGCCATTGACCATGGTAGCCTTGCTGGGATAGGACTTGGAGGCCCTGTTTTACAGTGGTTCCATTCCGTCCAGGAGGGGCCAACCCAGAAGTTAGTGCTGGGGGGACTCTTGTTTGACACCTTGGCTGTTGGCTTGCGCAGTCCCTCAATGTTACGTTTTGTCCCTCATGCTATTTAACATTTACATGAAACCACTGGGAGAGGTAGTCCAGAGTTTCAGGGTTCAGTGTCACCAGTATGCTGATAACACTCAGCTCTATTTCTTCTTTCCACCTAAATCCAAGGAAGCTGTCTTGATTGTAAACTGGTGTCTGTGATCAGTAATGGACTGGATGAGGGTGAGCAAATTGAAATGTAATCTACAGGTAGGCAAGACATAGATGCTCTTGGTCAGTCAGAAGGCATAACAGGGAACAGAGACTCCACC
The DNA here is from genome assembly GCF_964106645.2 of Podarcis pityusensis. Classification (NCBI taxonomy): domain Eukaryota; kingdom Metazoa; phylum Chordata; class Lepidosauria; order Squamata; family Lacertidae; genus Podarcis; species Podarcis pityusensis. The sequence goes on from NC_138029.1 coordinate 32,528,198, forward strand.
TGTGCTAGGTGGGATAGCACTCCTTCTGAAGACACAGGTTTGCTATGTCTGGGCATACTCCTGGACTCAGCCCTGATCATGTTCGCTCAGGTTACTTTGGTGACCAGGAGTACATTTGCACAGCTAAAGCTAGGGTGCTGGCTGTGTCTGTTCCTTGAGATGTCTGATGTGACCACAGTGACACATGCCTTAGTTACATGCCATTTGGAATACTGTAATGCCCTCTTCTTGGGAATGCCTTTGAAAAGTGTATTGCTCTAAATGTTGGACATTCAAATACTGCTGACAGGTCTGGAACTGTTATGAGTGGAAGACACTATTTTTCAGTGGTCTGCTCCTTCCTAATTATGCTCAATATTGGAAGGTAGCATTTGATGACTTCTGTTCAACTATATACCTACTGTATATCATAAGGAACTACTTTGTCCATCCTGCCATAGAATGGGATTGTCTGATTTATGGATTGGGGTGCTATTGATATGTGGATAAAAACTGGAATTATTATTTTATTTTTACAACAATTTCAGGAGTGGCATTTGTTTTAGCAAATAAAATGTGTAGCATGATCTGCAGTATGCAAGGGATATCTCCTTACTAATGACATTCTGAGATTGCGCATGGTAGAGCAGCCATTCACATAAAATCTAACTTTTGTGATGCTTGTATTGTTCTATCTCTGTCAGTTGCCATGGAAGTGTTTCTATGACAAATCATTAACTTTATGGGAATAGTCTACTTCAAAGACTGAGAATATGTGATGGAAACAGATGAGGAGTGGGTTGTTCTTAGTGGCTAACAAAAGGGGGGAAATGGACCCTAGAAGTTGCAAAGAAGAACAATGATACACTCTGGCTCTGGCTTTTCTCTCTAGTTCTGGTGTGAAATGAGAATATACCACAGAAAAGCTCCACAGTTTTCTGAAGAGAAAATGGTAGGTCAGTGAGCTTAATTCCCTTCTCTGGGTTGTTACGTGGGGTTGCATCAAGTGTGGTGTAGTGGTTAGCGTGTCGGACTAGGACCTGGGAGACCCGGGTTCAAATTTCCACACAGCCAAGAAGCTCACTGGGTGACCTTGGGCCAATCACCTGGTCTCAGCCTAGCCTACTTCAGCTAATGTATGCTGCCTGCTGGTTAGCCAAAAGTGGATGAACTGTTGATAAACAATGCTGGGTATACCAACACATGATAAACTTACCCTTGAATTCTGCAAAGACTATTGAGGACTTTGGTGGCATAATTGAAATCCGTAACTTCAGGACTGATGCATTCTATAGAGAAGCTAGCAAACCAACATAATTTTTGTATAGCTCATTGCTTTACATCTGCCTATATGTAAAGCAACCTAAGTGCTCTTCTGTGATTTCTACAGTGGAATATATAAGGGTAATAAATTAAACGTTTGTGTTTGGTTATTGAACATAATTTTGTTGGGTGCTCATCCTGAATATTGCTTTGTGTAGTGCAAAGTATTTCATTTTTAGTTTATTGTATACCATTGCACCTATGTAACACTTGCAAATTGCTTTTCATTTTGTCTGTCTACATGTGTTGTTTCTCTGTGTAACTTAAGATTATATAGTATGGATCTTCCACACTCAGTGGAAACCTGTTAAAATGCTGAAATATCTCTTTCAGATCCTTTTGTTAAGAGGTTTTAACATTTTAGCTTTTCTTTTTAGACTGAACATTCTTCAAGATCTGAAAGGAAGAGACGTGATTCGTTCGGGATGTTTGATGGTTATGATAGCTGTAGTGAGGATACCAGTAGTAGCTCAAGCTCTGATGAGAGTGAAGAGGAAGTTGCACCCTTACCCTCAAACCTCCCAATTATCAAGAACAATGGACAGGTCTACACATATCCAGATGGCAAATCTGGCATGGGTGAGTGCATGATTTTTCAGTGGAATGCTAAATCAAATGACCACTTCTTATTTCTATGGTGCCAACTTCTTTTTTCTGCTTGGATGTTAGGAGCAGTGACCAAAGACTGATGCACATATGTGTCGCTTTGTGTGAAGACTGTTCTACTGTTTCATGTCACTAAACTAAAGCTAAACTGCTCCTAGACAACCATAGAAGTGTGCTTAAGTCCTAACAAAGTGCGTGCATGATTCCTTCCTTTAGCATGCTTACAGAAAAATATTCAGAGTTCAGGAAGAAGGGGACATCACCACACCTGAAAACTTAAGAGATATTGGCTTGGATCCATAGTTCCCATAGGTGGTAATCGACTACACTCACTCAGAGAAGGCTTACTGAAATTAATGGATCTAACTTAGTCATGTTCACTAATTTCAGTGGATCTGCTCTGAGTAAACTTGAATATCACCCCCTGAGTTCCCCTCACAGGGCATTCTCACTGGAGAAGAGGAGGAGGTGAATTTCGTCTGTTCCTGCATCTTATTGCAGACACTGAATAGTTGCTCTGGTGGCTTGTGGGGCCATCTTGAAGAGTGTTGAGGTGTTCTTGGGGGAACAGGAAGCAGCAACAATTGTCGCCTTCCCTTCCTCCAGTGGGAGCCTGTACTGAATCTCAATTCCTTCCATTTGTGGAAGTTGCACCTTGGATCCAGCCCATTGGAGAGGTGGCACACACTCCTCTACCAAGGAAGCCACAAGCTAGACCATCTAGCATTTATTCCCAAGCCATGCTCCAGATTTCCTCTCCATGTCTGTGCATGCACACAAAGTTCACAAAAATTGATACAGAAGAGGTTCTAATCCCAGTTGGGATAGTAGGGGGCAATATAAGAAAAGAAGAGCAAGATTTGGGATGAGGGAAGCTTGTGTGTGTGTGTGTGTGTGTTGCGTGTTGCCTTTTATCTAAGGATCACAGGGTGGGTGACAGTATAAAAACTAAAAAATACACAACATAGTAACAAACAAGACAATAACACACCCCAGCTATTTAAAAACTTAACTGTTTTTATGAAATCAAATGTTTTAAGTAATTGTTTCTAGTGCAGTATGCTGTTTATTAGGGCTTGGCAATATCTGGTTTTCAACAACGTGGTATATCATCAGCTAAACATCGTGATATACCAGTTGAAGTAAGATTGTAACTATGTAGAGGTGAATGGGGTAATGTGCCTGCAACTGCTACTACAGTGGTGCCTCGCAAGACAAAATTAATTTGTTCTGCGAGTTTTTTCGTCTTGTGAAGCACAGTTTCAATTTTTTCAAAAAAATCTTCAAAAACCTCAAAAAAGGCTACCACACTGTGTGCTATGAGTTGCTCCCCGAAGTCAAGTCGCAACTGCACTTCTTCAAGCAATGCACCCTGTATTACTGTAACGGTTTTAAGAAAAAGGAAACAAACTTGCAAGACGTTTCCGTCTTGCGAAGCAAGCCCATAGGGAAATCCGTCTCGTGAAGCAACTCAAAAAATGAAAAACTCTTTCGTCTTGTGAGTTTTTCGTCTTGAGAGGCATTCGTCTTGCGAGGTACCACTGTACTTTGGGGTCTAAAACTGATACATGTTTACTTACCTTTAACATATTGGGACAACTGTTATTTTATAGTACAGAGCAACAGGGGCATCAGGAATCATGCAAGAAGTGATGACCGGCTTCATAGTTTTCCCCACACCACAGGTTTTTTTTACAAAGCACACACATACATCATGATTCGTGATACATCACCATGTCAGATATTATGAAACCATTATCACGATGCAGACCGCAAACCAATTTTGGATGATATATCAATACATTGCCCAGCCCTACTGTTTGTAGCATACTTGTGAAGGATGCCTTCACCCAATTTTGGAAGGGTTTTCCCCTCAGTCTGCACATTGAGTGCAGGCCCCTGACTCTCCTGAGAGCCTTTATGGAGGGCTGCTGGGGAGAAGAGAAGAAGGAGCAGGGAAGTCAGCTTCTGCCAGCCTTCTTCTGTGGGTTAGATCTGGAGAAAAGCACGTTATGCGCAAATAAATAAATATTTTGGAAGATTAAAACTTTTTTGTACAGTGAAAGTGGTAGTTCATTCTCTTCAACAGAAACGACTCTCCCATGTCAAATTAAGGAAAGAGGAAGAGAAAGAAGTCCAAGATAAAAAGCTGTTTAGAATCTACATAGAAGCTATTAAATATCTGATTGATGAAGAATTGTATTATAAAAATAATATATAATGCATATTTATATTTGGGGTGTGTCTAAGTGTTGATAGCCAACACACAGTTTGAGTTGACTATCTTCTATGTGGACTGCATAGAGCCATGGCTGCTTGACAATGAATGTGGCGCTTTATAGTACAGATGTAATACATTGGCCATCTTTCTCCCTTTATCAGCTACCTGTGAAATGTGCGGGATGGTTGGTGTCAGAGATGCCTTTTACTCTAAAACCAAGCGCTTCTGCAGTGTTTCCTGCTCAAGAAGTTACTCATCGAACTCTAAGAAGGCCAGCATTCTGGCCAGACTTCAGGTAACGGTACAGTCACAGTTTTATTATCTTTATTATATAGATAAGCTTTAAAACAGATTTGTTACAACACAGATTAATGCATTTATTTATTTTTTAAAGTTAACTGCTTTTAAGTTAAATATAATATGAGAGCCCTATTGGATTGGACCCAAAAGTCAGTATCTGGTATCCAGCATTGGCTAACCAGATGCTTCCCATAAGCAGGTGTGAAGGCAACAGCCCTTCTTTGTTTATCAACAGCATTAAGCGCCTGCTTAACACTCATCTGTTCATCCAGGCATTTGCTGCTTATTAATTAATTAACTTGTCCATAATATTCCAATTTCCAGAAGGATAGCAGCATTGGCCTCCTGTAGGAAAAACAAGAAAATGTGTGGTGCCTTAAAACTAACACATTCATTATGGCTCTAGCTTACTTTGTCAGACGCATGAAGTGAAATCTTAGTTGGCAGTTGTGTAAATAACCAAACTGTAAGGTGAAAGTTGAATGACAATGAGATGCCTTGGAAGGCAGGCTTGTGCTTGCTCACAGACAGCCCCCAAAACCTAAAACAGTTACTCAACCATCAACAAAAAGCCACATAGCAGAGATAAGGACACTAGAGCCCAACTCCCATGTCCACTGTGGCAACACTGTAGCAGGATAGAATAATGTCATCCACAACTTCAGGGGCTCATTCGCCTGCTCGTCTTCCAGTGTGATTTATTCCATTATCTGCCAATAATGTCCTTCTACATAGGACAGCCAGTTAAGTCTCTGTGCAAAAGAACAGAAATAGATAGACACAAATCTGCTAACAGAAATGGCAGTATTCATAAACCTATAGGGGAATGCTTTAATATTTCAGGACACTCTGTAACTGACCTTAAGGTGGCCATTCTGGAATGAAGGAAGTTAAAGGATGTGGGTGGCGCTGTGGGTTAAACCACAGAGCCTAGTACTTGCCGATCAGAAGTTCAGCGGTTTGAATCCCCGTGACGGGGTGAGCTCCTGTTGCTCGGTCCCTGCTCCTGCCAACCTAGCATTTCGAAAGCACGTCAAAGTGCAAGTAGATAAATAGATACCGCTCCGGTGGGAAGGTAAACGGCGTTTTCGTGTGCTGCTCTGGTTCGCCAGAAGCAGCTTAGTCATGCTGGCCACATGACCCGGAAGCTGTACGTCGGCTCCCTCGGCCTATAGAGCGAGATGAGCGCCGCAACCCCAGAGTCGGCCACGACTGGACCTAATGGTCAGGGGTCCCTTTACCTTTTACCACATGAAACAGCTGAGTTAGAACTTATCAGTAAGTTAGATGGCATGAGTTCTAGGTTTGCCCTTGTTTGTGTGGACAAACTTTTTCAGTTTGGTGAAACGATCTCTGCCATAGATTTTAAAATAATACAGAATAACCACCTGTCTTCATTTGTTGTTTTTGTACTGTTTTCAAAACTGTTTTTAGTTTGTGTTTGTCTTGAAATGCATATGGAAGGCAATTTGTAAATTAATGAATTAAATAAAATGCAGAGAGGGCAGGATTCAATGAAGTTGTTGCGATGGGAGAACAAGGTCTGTTTGCACACTGGGGCTGCTCTCCACCACCACCCCACACCACCTAAATCTGCTTTGCAGAGCTGGGAGAACCTCCATAACAGGTTTAGGAGGCGTGTGGGAGGAAGGGCAGGAAATATTGTTGCGCAAATGGACCTTTCCCCCCATGTGCACTTAGTACTAAGTTGGATTTCACCCAAAGGATTTTTATTATGCTACATGTGTTAATTGACCTACCTCTGCCAGGGATATCTGACATCTATTATTGTTTCTTATGAATGGTTCTCTGCCCCATTATAGTTGTAATTCAATTACCTCAGCAAAGCTGGGTAAATTATTATCAATCTGCGGTTAGAAAAGTGTGCCTACATGTTTAAGCTCTTATTATCACAGTCCGTAATCTTTGTATCTCATTGCCATTCAGCTCCCACCTTACAGTTTTCATCCTCTGTATACCTGCCAACTAAGATTTCGCTTTATGCATCTGAAATGGGCTTGAGTCCAGAAAAGTATATATCACAATAAATCTTGTAGTGTTTGAGGTACCACAAGGCTTAGTTGTGTTTATTGGCTATAGTAGTTACATTTTGAAAGATCATGACTAATTCCATTGCTCTCTCCAAATCCTAGTTCAAGAGTTTTGAATAATTAGGATTCGGTGTTACTTGTAATGTTAGAATGCAGTGATCAGAAACACGATTTTTATATATTAAGCTTATAAGCTACATTCCCCCCCCCCCCCATTTTTGCTTGTGTTTCCTTTGAGACATCAAAAATTAAAGAAGATATCATGCCTTGATAGGTTTTGGTAGCATCTGTTAGTTTGTACAGCCCTTCACTGAAACAAAAGATATTTTTGTCAGCGTTTTGTGCTTGGATTGCACATCAGTTTTGTAGCATATGGAATGCATGCTACACCTTTCCTATTTTTGTCAGTGCACAAATGCCACTTGGTTATAATAACATTCAGTATTTAAAGAAAATTCAAATTAATGTTAAAATAGCAGCAGGCTAGGCGGTCTTTTGAATGGGATTTACCCAGCCCAGAAACTAAAAACAAACAAACAAAAAAACTTTCTGATGAATTCTGTTTCTGAAACTGCAGTGTTACATTTTGTGCAGCAGATTTCCAGAAAGCCTGCTTCTAAAACGTCTTGATGTGAGTTTGAAAAGAACCTTATTCAGCTCTTGTTGTTTTAGGGAAAACCTCCAACAAAGAAGGCTAAAGTGCTACAAAAACAACCTTTAGTTGCTAAATTAGCTGCATATGCCCAATACCAAGCAACGGTACAGAACCAATCAAAGACGAAAACAGGTAACATGGAGAAGTCTCTGAGGAATTATTATTGGGTTAACATTCAATTTTTCAGCTTTGGGGAATAATTTCGAGAAGAATTGTAAGGTTTTTCTAACCACATATTTCAGCAATTTCCAAGTGAATAAGAGGAATAAAGTTTGCTAGTATTGTGGGGTGGGGTCTTTCATCTGAAGCTGAAGGGCATTGGTTGTTGGGGTGAACCTGTGAAACATTCTGAGGGGCTTGGCTCATGTGCCTTGCTTTCTACCCTTTCAGCTGTATTGGCATTTTCAACAGAACACATTGGCTGCTCTAGGGGTAGATAGATTTCTTTCCCATACTGCTATATCCATTTGACTGGATATAATAACTAACTGTCATATGAATCCTGATGGCATCAGTGCATGGGTTAGAATTGGTTTTTTGTTTTTGCTTCTGGCCTACATTAATTAGTTCCAGTCTAATCTATATTCTTTTGTAAAAACAAGTTAATTTTCTAGAGGATTTTCTTTGGATAATCCACCATATTCACCTTGTGGTCATGCTTACAGCCGTGCATTTCTGTTTCCTCCCCCACCCTAAAAGAGACTGGAAATGAATTTATATGTATTAAAAATATATTTAGTAAATTATGTACCCATTGCTAAATAAAGTAACTCTTTCTAGCATCTGTTCCAGTGGAAGGCTTCAGTTGGGGCAACTACATCAATAGCAATAGTTTCACTGCCGCTCCTGTTAATTGTTTTAAGCATGTAAGTATGTTGCCTTTGATTTTATTATTTTTAGTAAATAGCTATGAAATAATTGCAACAGAGAATTTACAAATACCCTGGTGAGAGTAGACTTCCCCTTCCTCCTACAGCTCCCTCTTCACTCCCCCAAATCTGCTTCTGAGAGCCCACCATTAAAGCAAATTTTGGGGGTATGTGAGGGGCTGCAGTTGGTGGGGAGTGAGAAAGTGTTGCTGGCAGACTAGCACAACTAGATTTTATCCTATGGCTTTCCCCCCAATCCTTAGGCATATATGAAATTTTACTGATCTAACAACTGCAATCTTGGGAGCTTACGTTTCAAAGATGCATGATGCTATCCAGTTTAAATGCTAGCTGTCAAAGCTGTGTGCAAAGTTGCAAAGCAAGTTTTGGATGTGGTTCTTGCCTTTGTGCATAGAGCCAATTTACATACTAAGAAACTGTCTTGAAATCTTGTGGACCTTGAGAAGCGGCCCAGTTAATTGAAACCAAGTTAGTCTATTGGTTTGTCAGGCTCGGGTGGGGACCTCAGCCCAGCCCAATCAAACAAAGTCCTTTGAAACTGCCTGCAGATCTTCTGTGAACAAAACAGAGCTCTGCACTGTCTCTCCTTAGAAGCAGCTGGAATTCAAAACAAGCGTGTTTTTCAGGTTAGTTTCACAAGAAGGAACATGTTGTAATATGCCACTCTGTCAGTAGTGAGGTGCATTGTATACAAGGCTACATAATAACAATAAGGTTGTTCTTTTTCTATACTGTACCAGAGATCAAGATCAATAAATTGCTTTATTAGCAAATAGGCAGGCACATCCACAGCAAGGTTGTTTTAGGAATGGGTTCAAGTGATGCTTGTAAAACAAGACTGGTTTGGCTTCTGAGTTTGCTCTTGCCAGTGGAAGAAGAACCGATTTTTGCCCATTCCTCTCTCCTCTATTGCACTGGAGGGGAAATGGGCATAAATTTGTGGCCTTTCTCCCGCCCTTCTGCTGGATGGGAAGTTTTCTGTGAATGGAGAGATAACTTCAGTTCATGGAAGTCAAACTTTCAATCCAAGCCCCTCTTCTCTAAAGCCCCAATTGTGATGAGTTCAATATTTCCTTTGTGCTGCATGTAGGGCCAATTTAATCATTAAAATGGTGGGCTGCAATCATCAGGATTAGGAATATCACTTTGTCCTGTGTTTTTATTGATCTTAACATTCATAATTTTAAAAGACAAATTCTACTGCCATACTCATCCCTTTCCATGATCCCATTCTCTCAGCCCATTGTAGCTGCTAGATCAGAGGAAGCAAATGTGATAACAGTAATTCTGACTGGGTTCCTTCAATCCCTTTTATGAACGAAGCATGACCAAAATGAGGCAGGTGCTGAATCTTTTTTGCCTTGTAGTAGTTTGCTGCTGCCACCTGCTTGTTTAACTCGTTGGTGGTGCAAGTCATGCACTGTCAATGACTTTAGACATGTTGGGAGAGAACAGGCCAAAATCAGCAAGCACCAAGGGTGTGGCTGCAGCAAAAAGACAAATGATTTGTATCAGCAAGCAGAGATTGTTTCCTTCAACCAAATAAACCCGTGCAGCATGTGAGAGAGGAAGGATAGCTGCCTTCTTGATGGTCTGGTTATCCCTGACAGACTGGTTTGCTTAAAAAAAAAAAGTTGAAGCAATTTAAATTTATATTTGATTCTGGGGATTGTGGAATTGTCTTTAAGGCTGCAATCCTACACATGCTTTATTAGGAGTAAGGCCCATTAAATACAGTGGGAATATCTTTTGAGTATAGAATTAAGTTGAAGGTTTCATATAAATAAATTAAGACTATGAGTTTTCAGAACAGAACTTTGTCTTTATTAAACCACTAATTTTCAGACTCAATTTGTATCACATGCAAGACACAGAAAAGCTAGGGATATACCTTGGGTGAGCAGTCATATTCTTGGAAAAGAATTCCTTTTGATTAACCCCCCCCCCCCCACATTATACTTGCCCCTGTATTTTGGAGGGACAAGTGTCACTGGGGGATGTTGCCTGGAATAGTGACTTCAGGTCTCAAATGTCTTAAGGGGGCACTGATTGTACATTATATTTGTATCCCAGGTTTCAGTTCAAAAGTAACTTTCAAAGCAACTATCACTGAAACATACAATAAAATCCAACAAACAACAATAAATGAAACAATCAATTACTCTAACAGCAGAAGTATGGTTTAAATTGTATGCATTAAAATATCTGGAAAATAAATTCAGTTTCACTTGGTCTCTAACATAGCAGGCACCAGATGATTGTCCCTGCAGAGAACATTCTGCTGTTGGACACCCGCCAGCAAGAAGTCTGGTATGTTTAGCCAGTAGAGAAGAAGTGGAGGGAATCACAATGGCACTTTTCAAATATGTGAAAAACTGTCACATAGAAGAGGGCAAAGATCTGTCCTGTGCTCCTCAGAGGGCAGAAGTAGATCTAATGAGCATAGATTACAGGAGGGTAGATTTCACTGAGCATTGTGAAAAACCTCTTGACAGTAAGAACAGTTTGAGGATGGAACCAGTTACTTAGTTGGGGTGGGTGAATGGGCAAGCTGTCACCGGAGACAGCGGCGTAGCGTGGGTTGTCAGCACCCAGTGCAAGGCAAGTAATTTGCGCCCCCTAACCCGGGGCAAGGCAAGTAGTTTGCGCCCCTTAACCCCTAACCTGCCGCCGCTGCCAGCTTCTTCTTGCTGCTGCCTGGTCTGGTCTGGTGTGGTTCTCTTCCGCGCTCAGCGCTGCGCTGGGCGGCCGCTGCACTGTCCCTCCCCCAGATAGTCCCTCGCTCTCTCTCCACACCGCACGCCTGGCACCCACCCCCTCCACAGTGGGCGGCGACCCAGCGGCTCGGATCAGATTCACACAGCCAGCACTGCAGTGAGAGAGAGTGAGTGAGCCAGGTAGGGCAGAGAGCTGCGAGTGCGAGCGCGCCCCCCCCCAGATGTTGCGCCCGGTGCGGCCGGCACCCCCTGCACCCCCCACGCTACGCCACTGACCGGAGAGCTTAACATAGAGGCTGGACAGCCATCTCTTGAGTTTGCTGTAGGTCTGGCATACAAGCCCCCTCCAATTCTGATTTTATGATAGTTCTACTGCATCTCCTCCGTTGGGTGATAACTGAGGACTTGGGGGGTGTCCTTTCTCCCTCCTCTTAAAGAGCAGCAGATGAGTGAATTATGAGCTTTACCTAGCCAAGAAAACATGGGTCAGCTCTGTGGCAGTGAAGGTGCAAGGGTGGACAAGTGCTCTTTGGTGCTTGCCTGCTACTTGCACTTAGGTACGTTGCTGAGTCACAGACTTTTGTAGCTGCTTTTTCACCAGCGTTTTACTTTGGCTGGATGTCAATCTGCTCTGCATCCAGAGTGTCCCAGGTTCAATCTTCTGCATCTCCAGAAGAAGCTGGGAGAGACCTTTGCCTGAAATCCTGGATACTGCCAGTCATTGTAAACAGTACTGAAGTAGATGGACCAATGGTCTGCCATGCATAAGGCAGCCTCTGTGTTTCTATATTTGAGCATGCTCTGGTGTACAGTGTAGTATTATAGAAATAACGGTGATTCATGAGGAAGGAGACCACAATTAGATGTTGTATGTTCTCTTAATTCTTTCAGTTCAACCTAGCATAGGCAGATGACAATATGTGTCTCAGAATTTCATCTTGAATTCCTTGCTTATATGGTGAGCAACACAGTGATGAGGATTGTGTTCTGCTGCTCATACTTTCAATAACTATCAACAACATAAAAGTACAAGAGGTTTTTTTGGGGTGGGTGGGGAGATATCTAATGAAGCTAAATGACTCACAAATTATGCAAGACTAAGTATGCATTGTGGGACGCGGGTGGCGCTGTGGGTTAAACCACAGAGCCTAGGACTTGCCAATCAAAAGGTTGGCGGTTCGAATCCCCGCGACGGGGTGAGCTCCCGTTGCTCAGTCCCTGCTCCTGCCAACCTAGCAGTTCGAAAGCACATCAAATTGCAAGTAGATAAATAGGTACTGCTCCGGCGGGAAGGTAAACGGCATTTCCGTGCACTGCTCTGGTTCGCCAGAAGCGGCTTAGTCATGCAGGCCATATGACCCAGAAGTTGTACGCCGGCTTCCTCGGCCAATAAAGCGAGATGAGCGCCGCAACCCCAGAGTCGACCACGACTGGACCTAATGGTCAGGGGTCCCTTTACCTTTAAGTATGCTTTTGGAACCTAATTTTAAGGTATTTCCTAAATCGGGGTAGGGAGCTGGATCCAGTCAGTTGGCTGGATCTTGCATTACTGCACCCTTGGACCATTTTGGTGGCCCTCCCACCTGACAGTCATCTGACTTCACTATGATGTCAGGTGACCCATTTTTCCTTTGTAGTGTGGCAACTGGGCTACATAGAAATTCTAAGCCAAGTGGGGGTTGAAGTTACCCCCAGTAAGCTGATAGTAGCTGACTTCAGGCTCCATTTTTGGATGGAATCAGCTGTGGTAACTCGGTAGCACAGCATATTTGAGCTGGTTTACTTTTGGTGACGGTTAGCAGATTGGTTGTGCACTGGCGAGGGAGCCTACCTGTCACCATCAGGAGTGCCTTTAAAGGTTCCCAATTGTGCACTGGCAGTATGCCTTTACCTGCCCCTCATCTGATGCAGCATTTGTGGGACTGTGGTTTGGGGGAAATGGCCTTGCAGACCAAATTGAGACCCCTGCCAGACGTAATTAGATCTATGGGCTGGAGGCTCCCCATACCTACCCTAAATGGACATGCCTATTAAAACAGAACTATGTAGGCAGCACAGACCATTGCAACAAACTGTTCTGATAGCATTTTGTGCACAATCTGCTATTGATTGTGCTGGTCAACTCAGTCATGTTTTTAATCTTAGTTTCCATGCCTGAAGTCATCTGTGCCTATATTCTGTTTTAAAATCTACCTCCAAGAGCGTGCATACTTGCAAACTTGCAAATTGGCATTCAAAACCAACTCTAGTAGCTATATGTTCGGTGTGGTGTAGTGGTTAAGAGCAGTGGACTCGTAATCCGGTGAACTGGGCTCGCGTCTCCGCTCCTCCACATGCAGCTGCTGGGTGACCTTGGGCTAGTCACACTTCTCTGAAGTCTCTCAACCCCACTCACCTCACATAGTGTTTGTTGTGGGGGAGGAAGGGAAAGGAGATTGTTAGCCGCTTTGAGACTCCTCAGGGTAGTGATAAAGCGGGATTTCAAATCCAACTCCTCTTTTTCTTCTTCTTCTTGATGTTGAGGAGGAAATGAGCTTCATTACTTTTAATTCATTCCACTGTGCCCATATAAACAGGTATAGGGATTGCAGATGACTCTGCGTAGTAACATATAGTACATTAAATAGGCTGCCTTGTAATTAGGGTTCAGATGTTCCACAAAGGAGCGCAAATGCTTCCTCTTATTTATGTCCTAATTGCTGCTAGTGCAAACAAATGGTCGATTTGTTCCTAGGAAGTTGTAAAGTCTTATCTGGAGCTTTCCCTAGGCTTAATTTCATTATAGGGTTGCATGATTTCTACAAAACACACCAAATTCCATCAGTAATATTACTAAAAGCTTTGCATCTCAAACATTTTGCCCCACCGCTTTTCTGGAAGAGAGGAGGGTGTCCTATGGAAAGTATATTTTTTGTTGCACAAGTCCCGTTTTTAAAGGGAATGTGCATTGGATGGATATGGAATCGTTAAATGCAATAGATCAGGGTCACTGCAGACCCAGCAAGAATCTTCATCACTTTTTGCTCACCATGCAGACCTGGTCATATGTGTTAGAACTGGGATTGGAAACTTGTGGTCCTGCGGATGTTAATGGGCTCCCAATGCCCATCACCCCAAGCTAGCACAGCCAACGATCAGGGATGATGGGAGTCATTGTCCAGACACAGCTTCTTTATCCCCCTGTACTGGTAATAGTACAACAGACAAACATGACAGCTACTAGCATTGTTCTCTGCCTCAGATAGTGGATGGTCTTAAACCTATGCACACCTGGGAGTAAGTACCACTGAACTCAGTAGAAACTGTTTATTTAGTGCATTGTAACCTGGTTTTCAGATGCAATTTATTTATAAACTGTATGTAATTACATGAGGAATATTTTCCCCCTTTTCACTAGATGGCACTGATGCATTATCGGCTTACTAGCACTCCTCCCCCTTTTTAAAATGCAGATATTATTCTCAATCCAGAGAGATGTGTGAGGTCTGCATGTGCAGTGGGGCCTTTTCTGTCTTATTCCATGCAGCAGCTTTGTCTGAAGCAAGCAGTTATTTAAATTTATGCTAGTTTTTTAAAAAAACCAAACAAACAGCAGCTCATTTATTGTGGGGTGGGAGAGCCTGCTCTTGGGTGGGGGAGCCTTGTGCTTGCACATGTGGGGGGGCACCCACATGAAGGGAACTCTGGATTGTGGTCACTGCATATGCAACAGATATATCAGGTGCACCTGGAAAACAAAAATCTTGCACCATAGTTCTAAAGCCCCAGAGGCCTTAAATATTTCTGCCTGGTGTTTTTAATGCATTTGAGAAAAGCCAGTAGTAACACTTAGCTATCCCAGGCAGAGAAGCTATAGGGTCAGCCTTTTTTTTTTGGGTTGGGAAGCCCACTTACATGAACCTGGACCTTGCCCATCAAGACCTTCCTGATTGCAACTTACCTTGCAGGGAAGGCGGCTGTCCCTCCCAGATAATTCCTCCAGAGTGTGCGCTGGATCAGAGTGGTGGCCCAGGCAGACCTTCCTTTTATTGGGAAGGAGCCCAAGATGGATGCCTTCATCATGAGTTCGAAAGGTAAACTTGTTCTTATCTGTATGCTTATGGTTCTGCTAGTAAGCGTATTGCGCAAGAGAAGACAGTATGCTGGATATACACAGTGTACCATCGTTTCAAGGCCACGAGACCCAAACCCATGATGGCTTTCTTTGGAAGCGACAGCCATATGGATTGGTGTAGGAGGAACTAGCAGAACCGCGATCTTCACAGACAAGGACAAGTTTAACTTTCTGCTATACCCCTATACCAATCCGAAACTTTGAAACCCGATGCATTCAATTTTGTTTCAATCGAATGGAGTTTTTGACGGGCATGTGCGACTCACAGGGATGTATGGCCCCAGTCTCTTTCTCTCCATATGGCCTACCTCACAGGGTTGTTGTTAGATTAATTACTAGAAAAGAATCACTGCTGTCCTCCTGGCAAAGTTCATGCGGGTAACAGTTTGGGACAGGTTGTGTGCAGAGCTGCAGTATGAGATAGGATGGATGCATCTGTGACTCTGGGGCGTGTGGTTCCTTATGACAATCTCTCACGTGCCCATGGCTCCAAAGAGCTTGACAAGTCCTCACTGTAGCCATTGCGCCACACTGTGATATTTCGTAACTAAAGGAATAGACGCCACACATACCGTCAGCTAGGTGACTCCCTCTGCAAGCATTACCCTCCTGGCCACATTTTAGCTTCAGTCATGCCCAGCAGTATTTTTTCCAGTACTTAATGGAGAAGGGAAACCACAATAACTTTTGAATCACGGATTAGAACTTGACCACTTAAAAGGTCTACTTCACAAAAAGGCCAAACAAAGTATATCAGTACTTTTCACCAAAATTTGAAAGAAATGTGTGATTTCTTTATAAATGGGAAAGAGGTCACACTTTTAAACTTGTTGGATCTGTGATAATTTTTATTGGATTGTTCTTTTTTTGGGGGGGGGTACTTTCATACACCTCATCGGGTAGACCATGTGTATGCAAAATTTCAAATTCACCAGTTCTATTAGCTATAGCCTGTTGAGACTTATCATGATGGAACTTGATTAACTGTAGAAGAACTGCCCTGCTTCTATTATCAGCATTCCCACCCCACAATAATACTCAGCCTAAATCTGTTTTCTGAACCTTGACAGCACCTGGCCATAAAGAGCTGCTGAAACCTCCTCCTCCTCCTCTTCCTCCTCCTTAAGAGGTGATCTGGTAAAGACCAGAATTCATTCAAAATCAGAATGTTCCTGTTCACAACTAGATCAGTTTCATTCTGGAGATGATACATTGCTGAGATACATTCATGTTACTACTTCTGTATAGTTTTCATTTGATTGTCAGTCCACTATTTTAACTAGTCAGGATTTTCCAACCCAATCCTCAACATGTTTACTCAGATGTCCCACTGAATTCAACGGGCCTTACTACTAGGAAGTATTGAGGGCTGCTGCTTTAGGTCATAATGCCTCCAGATTTGTCACTCCCATACTTCTATGTATAGCTTCCAAGTTGACGGCACAAATATTTAACGTGGCATGTATATTTTCTGCTAAAGCACTCCTTACTCCCTAAGAGTTTAAATAGACATGTTTTCAGTTAACATTCCCCTCATGTGTAAACTATTTACCTTGCCAGAAAAGTAAGGTTGGTTGCCCTGGAATCACTTGCTGACACATCTGTGTAAGGAGACTGACTTATTTCTTGTAGCTTCTCAAGTATACTTGAGATGGAACTTGAGTATTTCCACAGCTGGATTAACTGCATGCTTTTCTAGCATGTGCAGAAAAGAAAGTTATTGTTGCAGTAGCCCATTTTAAAATATTAATCAGCAAATCTTCAAAGGTATTTCATCAGTTCTTCATTAAATTAATTCATTATAGCAAACTCTGCTCATTTCCTATTTAGTCCAATATCTCTTGCCATTCCTGTGTTGCGCATTCTGTTGTTGCTGTTCCTGAAGTAGTTAAAATCTGCAGAAAGTTCATATTCCAGGTTCACCCACAAATGAAGTCATTTTCTCTTTTTAAAAAAAAGAATTGCAACTAATTTCCACACATTGACCATTGCTAAAAAGGGAAAGCTACACAAATCATTTTATTCACACAATACTTTAAGGAAGTGATGCTACAAGGAGTCATTAATGCAACAAAGGACTTCAAGGATAATTCAGATTTTTTAACTATGAGGTTACTGAAAATTAAAATTACCGTAAAACTTCACTTGTTGTGGCGGGTGAGAGAGGGAGGGATTCACTGTCATCAATAAAGGTAAGCCATAAATTAACCAATTTTACAAGCAGTAACCAGATAGCTTCCCCCGGAAAGAAAAGCCAGAGAGCTTGTCTAGTATTAATAGGTGGAAATAAGTATTTTTATGAATTACATGGTTTCTAACTTATTTTCCTAACATTGCAGGCACCTATGGGGACTTGCTGGGGTGACATCTCAGAAGGTGTACGTGTAGAAGTCCCTAACACAGACTGCAGCCTACCTACCAAAGTCTTCTGGATTGCTGGGATTGTAAAATTAGCAGGTTACTAACTTTGCATAAAATAATGCATTTTGAAGTGTAACTGTCTCAATAAATAATTAAGGGATTTGAGCAGGTGTATATATTATTTAAAACAAAATGCATAGCAGAAGGGATAAGTCTTCTGTGTTGAATGGCCTGATCCTTAAGGCTGCCATAGTGGGGCAAGTTCCTATTAAGTCAACAGTGGTTTTCCAAGCAGATCTGTTTGAAACCCTGCCTATAAGGGATGATTCTGTGGAATTTAAAAGACTGTCATATTCAGATCTTGAATGCTGCAGACACTGTTAATTGTAGGCTTTGTTGTGATTCTTCAGAGGGTGATAAGGAGTAATTGTAATTTTTATCTTATTAGAGCTACAATTTATATGTTTTCAACTTTAGGGGTTGAAAAACTTTGCCTTTGAGTAGTTTCCCTAATTCCTGATAAGTCTCTTGCTTGTGATTTTGAGCTAAGACTCATAATTTCCCTGCAGACTTCATTATGTGAAATTCCCTTTATGATCAACACACTGCTGTCCTCCAAGCAAAGCACTCTAGGTGTTTGAAACAAGGTTATACACTCATGGCTTGTGGCTCTTTCTTTCTCTGTGACCTTTGAATGTTTGCATTGAGATAGCAGTTAAAGCACCAGCATAGGTCAGGCAAATTAATCAAGCTGAATTTGCCAACAGGCTCCCAACACATAGTTTGAGAAGCCTCATGTAAAACAAATTGCCTTAAAATCCAGGGAAAAAATATATTTCAAGGCCATGTCTTCTAACAGTATACTGTGCAGGGGTCGCCAACCTTTTTGAGCCTGTTTGAGCATTTATAAACTGGAGAAATGGTTGTGGGCACTGCATGTACGCAATAATAGGCGCCAACTCCTAGGGGCCCAAGCAATTTTGGCCCCTCAAATATTTTTTTTGAGGTGGCCGGGCCCCCTCAATATTCAGAGGACATCACACAATGTCCCTCCAATACTTTGGAGAAGCTGGTGCCTCTGCACTCACGGCAACCTATTATATTGGCTACAATAGATTGCTTCATTCAAGCTTAATTTCTGTGGATGAAGAGACCTACGAGGACCCTGCTGGTGACCCCTAGTATAGTACATTCGTACCTTGGAAGTTGAACGTAATCCTTTCCGGAAGTCTGTTCGACTTCCAAAACGTTTGGAAACCAAAGCACGGCTTCTGCAGCCTGCAAGCCAAGCGGAAGCCGCAGAAGCCCCGTCGGATGTTCAGCTTTCAAAAATAGTTCACAAACCGGAACAGTCGCTTCTGGATTTGCGGCGTTTGGGAACCAAAACGTTTGAGAACTAAGCTGTTTGAAAACCAAGGTACGACTGTAACATCAATGTAGGAACTTCCCCTGTTGCCAAAGTACATTAATCTCCTGCACACCTACCCCAATCTCTACTGTGGTGCCTCCCTTCTTTCACAGCTCTAGTATAGGCAGTGGCAGCTGAAGACCACTTCCAACATCAGCTCGCTTCCTCTGGAAGCTGTTCCAAATGAAGGGGAGTGCATGTTTGATTGTGGTGCATTTCTTCATTAAGAGTAACATGGATCAGAATGAGATTTCCTTCTCTTTCAGGTTACAGTGCTTTACTAAGATATGAAGGCTTTGAAAGTGATTCAAGTCTCGACTTCTGGTGTAACATCTGTGGTCTTGATATCCATCCGGTTGGTTGGTGTGCAACAAGTGGGAAGCCTCTAGTGCCGCCTCGATGTACGTAAATCTGACTTTTAACAGGCTGACCTTTAGTTGAATTTATCTTATGCTCTCTGTACTGATCCTTTAACTTACATTACATACTCTCTTATGTTAAGTGTAAGTCTGATATCACAACATCTGTATATATCTCTCTGTATTTATCATATGAATGGATGTGCTTGCGTCTAACTCACGTTGTTGTCAAAATAGCTAAAAGTACTTCACTATGATAACGTATCTGGATTTCCAGTAAATTCTGAAGACAATAACTTTTTGACATTGTTCATTCAGTGTCTTGCAATACAAATTTTCAAAAGTGGTTAATGTCTGTTTGTTTTTCTGAATCTTGACAGCCATTCAACACAAATACACAAACTGGAAAGCTTTTCTGGTGAAACGACTCACTGGTGCCAAAACTCTTCCTCCTGACTTCTCTCAGAAGGTGAGGCTGATTTCAAAGAAGACCCTTGTCAGCCTTTTTGACTTATTTATTATAGTACTTACAAAATGCTTTTGAGGATGAATACTCTAAAAACTGTTACATAAAAAAGTTAAACAGTAAAATGCAATATGAAAATCAGAATTGGAGCGGAAAGCAAAAGCTGGCAGCAACAACAAAAAAGCAGCAACAGTTGGACCAGAAACAAAAGTTTAAAAAGCCTAAGTTATGAGACCATCACAGGAAAAGCTCTTTTCCTAGTTGGCAGTCTAAAGTCTGAAAGTGATGGTACCTGTCTTTGTTTACTGATCATAAAACTGGGTGTGGAAAGGGGAACAAAACAGGGGAAAGCACTCCCTGTGATACTTGTGGGCAATAGCAGATTCACATAGCCATTGTTGTAGATGGGTATTTGCAGAGGTACATATGTTAACGCTGCACAATTATATATTTTCAGGTGTCAGAAAGCATGCAGTATCCCTTTAAGCCTTCTATGAGAGTAGAAGTTGTTGATAAAACTCATCTCTGCCGAACACGGGTAGCAATTGTAGACAGCGTAATTGGAGGCAGGTTAAGATTGGTATATGAAGAAAGTGAAGACAAAACAGATGACTTCTGGTGCCATATGTACAGCCCACTCATACATCCCATTGGTTGGTCTCGGAGTATAGGACATCGGTTCAAAAGATCTGGTAAGCTCCTCTTGTGCAGAGTTTCCCACAAACAAATTAATATATCACATTGATGTTCACATCAGCTTTCAAGATATGAGAGTCGGACAGAGGAAGATGCTTTGAGGTTTGCTTGCTTTTTAAGCCATCAAGTGGTATACATTTTATGGAGTAAAAGTATTTTTTAAAAATGCTTTATTTGGTTTTGGTAGGCGTTTGTATTTTTAAAAGGTCACATGTTTGAAGTAGTAAATTAGAAATCTTCAACTTCGTTTTTTCCCCTTTTTCACAGATATTGCCAAGAAACAGGACTCTTATTTTGATGCACCCCCACATTTATTTGCTAAGGTATGATGTTTTGCAAGGAACTTGATTTATAATGGAAGGAATTGTTCATCAGCATTGAAGCTGGAGAAGCAAATAGACTGTGATGCTGACCTGTGTTGCTTCCATTTGTTGCCTCAAAATGTTTCTTTAGGTAAAGGAAGCCGAGTCAAGTGGAGAATGGTTCAAGGAGGGGATGAAATTGGAAGCCATAGATCCATTAAACCTTTCTGCAATATGTGTGGCAACAATTAGAAAGGTAAATATATTAGTTTAATTTTGCTTGTAATTTCGTTGCTATTGCTCATAAGTGAATTTTCATTTTGCGTATTTATGTATTTTATTGTGTATTGCACTTCAATATATAATTAGTTGTTTTGTGATTTTAAACTATTGCAATGGGGCGGGGAATTATATTAAACAAACAAATCATGTGGTCTGCCTCTGCTCCCTTAACTCATGTTTTTAAGGAATCAGGAGCATTACATAGGTACTGGTTGTAACCAGCATAGTGTTGTACAAAAAATTCAGGAACCATATGGACAATATTGTTGTTTGCCTTAAAACAGGGTTGCCAAATCAACCAGTAGCTGAATTTCTTTGAAAACTTTTGCTCTTCACTTCCTGGTATTTCCCCACCTTTAAATTACTTTAACTTCTAAATCTTAACTGCTGTTTGTTTGTTTTTTGTTTATCTAGGTATTAGCAGATGGATATCTTATGATTGGGATCGATGGCTCTGAGGCAGCAGATGGGTCTGACTGGTTTTGTTACCATGCCACCTCCCCTTCTATATTCCCCGTTGGTTTCTGTGAAATTAACATGATTGAACTAACTCCACCCCGAGGTATTCATACCTTCTTGTGCATAAATCTATACATGTCTTGCAAGCCGTGTTGTGTGAAATAATTCATTTCTTTTTCCTTAAGCTTGTTTGCAAAAATCATATCCTTTACATCTCTCTTCAAACTCTAGTTTGGAGTTGCCGAACCAATCGTCGTTTAGCAGACAAGTGTTTCATTATTGCTTGCTTAACTATCCTTTGGCTGGCTGGGAATGTTGCAACTCTCTTTTTCTGACTTGGTTCTCCCGTTTGCTTTTTAGTCAGTGCAGAGTAAAGGAGTATAAGAATTGCCACTGCTGTGGCTTGCTGAAGTGGTGTAGATGGGACAAGCAGCTAGGCTAGGTGCATTACGGTTTAATGCCACC
The DNA here is from genome assembly GCF_964106645.2 of Podarcis pityusensis. Taxonomy (NCBI): domain Eukaryota; kingdom Metazoa; phylum Chordata; class Lepidosauria; order Squamata; family Lacertidae; genus Podarcis; species Podarcis pityusensis. The sequence goes on from NC_138029.1 coordinate 32,549,852, forward strand.
TCTTCATTAGTTATGATATCCTCAAAGTAAGTGGCACTCTTCTCACCTGTCTAGGCCAGACTGGCCTAGTAACAGCATATATTCTGCCTAGTTTGATGGATTGCTTCCTGTGATTTCCCCCCTAAAATCTGGGCTCAAGGTCATCCAGTGAATCTGGTTGGCAGGAGATTCAGGGTAGGCAAAAGGAAGTACATTTTCGCATGACAATGTGTGAAATTCTCTGCCTGATATGTGAAGGCTACTATCTTAGATAGCTAAGGGAATTGGATAAATTCATGCAGGGTAAAACTGTCAGTGGGTATCAAGGGTTTTTTGCTTTTTTGTTTTGCATTTAAGGTTAGTGGGGTGGCCTCTTATTCAGAGCTCTGTCTGTACATTTGTGGTCCTTTATTGCACTGTGGCACTTCTGCTGAGGGAAGGGCCATGATTCAGTGAGAGATGGCATGTTTTGCATGCAGAGGCTCTAGGGCTGGGTTCCAATGTTCTTCACCCCCAGTAAGTGTTCCAACTAGTGTTGTGATCTGCCAACATCTGGAGGGCCCTCAGTTGAGTCCCTAGCATCAGCAGTGAAAGGGATCTCTGATAAGGTAAAAGAGACCTCTGTCTGATACCTTGGAGAGCTTTTGCCAAAGTAGACTACGCAAGGGCTAGATGGACTGAGGATCCCACTTGGGAGGAGTAACTTCATAGTTTATTCTAAGAAATGTATACCCTGTCCTTCCATGGTTATCAAACTGCTTGGGGCAGATTGTGTGTGTGTGTGTGTGTGTGTGTGTGTGTGTGTGTGTCTGTGTACGGATCAGGGCAAATGTTTTTGTGATGCTACTACATAACTGTTAATCCCTTGTAGGTTATGCAAAACTACCTTTCAAATGGTTTGACTACCTCAGGGAAACGGGTTCAGTAGCAGCCCCTGTGAAGTTCTTTAACAAGGTAAGACCAAAATATTTCACAATTGTAGTGTACCTACAATTTGTGGTGCTCATTCCTTTGTCGGCAGCCCCATAGAATCTAGAAAATGTCTTCACATGTAGCTGTTATAGAAAAGCATCTTAACTATAAATAGAATAGAGTACTGACACATAAGTACTTTCAGTAGATTCACCCTGTGGATTTAAGACTAATGAAATGCAATGGTGGTTGAAGAAGGAAAAGAGTTATCCCAGTATTGCAATATTGGCATTTGAATCCTATATGAACACCTTTAGTTGGAACAGGAATATCATAGCTGTGATGTAGTGAATGCACCCATTTCTGTGCCTCTCTTCCTTGAGGATATGCAACACTGAAAAACTCAGATATTTTATGTCATGTATACAAGTCTTGTTTTGCATGACCATACCAAATTAAATTAAATTTTTTAAAGAAAAGCTTATTAAATAATTGGTTCCATTCTGAAGCCCACACTTCACTTTCCAAAAACTGAATATATTAGAGATTCAATTATCAAAAACCTTTATGTTTAACATGTTACATTAAGGGCTTTCCATTTTCACTTCTGCACCAAAGTGCTAGGAAACTACAACTGTTGAAAGGGCCACACCCTCAACAGATATATCATTTAGGCAATATTGATATGGTATCCTATCCTGTGGTTAGTTCCAGCTTTACCACTACCTTGGGGCTGGATGGCTGTCAGTGGTGGACCTAAGTATGTACCAGATTTTTCTGTTCACTGAAATACATACCTGGAGCCTATTTAACTAAAGCTTCCATTCCACCTTAAAAGTACCAACTGACAGCTAAAGTAAAGCATGACCAGGTAACTTGACTTGGGATCTCATGAACCCAGTATTTATAGCCAAAGTGAACTAAAGGTGACGGTAGAAAGCTCTAGGAGATCCCATGTGTTGTGCTGGATCATCTGTTACTACATACCTTGGTAGAATGAGAGTGCTCACAAGTCTAAGGAAATGTACCAAGAGAGAGAAAGGTTCTGTTATGGGAGAGGTGATTGTGAACGTGTTTTAATCACAAAACTTTGCTTTTCAAAGCAATATGATGTACTTGTCTTACATCTCTGTTCCAGGAAGTTCCAAACCATGGGTTTCATGTTTCAATGAAGCTGGAGGCTGTGGACCTCATGGAACCTCGTCTAGTATGTGTGGCTACAGTAACTCGTATTATTCACCGTCTGTTGAGGATACATTTTGACGGCTGGGAAGACGAATATGATCAGTGGGTGGATTGTGAATCTCCTGACCTCTACCCTGTAGGATGGTGTCAGTTAACGGGTTACCAACTACAGCCTCCTGCGTCACAATGTAAGTTGACCTTAATTTCTCTCTGAACTTTCTATAGCTGAAATGTAGCAGACCTCTCTATGGTAAAATTTTTCATATCTTTGTTTCTATTTTTAGATTTTGATCTATTTGCTGCCAGGTTACCAGCTAGCGCAAGGGTGTAGTCTGGGCAATCGGCTGGGACTTACACAATGCCATTTGCTTAATACTCCAGAGCTCAATCTGTTTTGCTCTGTAGTCAGTAGTACTTCAGGGTGTTTGTCTTATTCTGTCCCTGTTCGCCACTGATAATTGGAAGGCAAATAAGAAAGCAAGTTGCTTTTAATGCAGTATTATTGGGAATACTGTATGGTCATGTAGATTAGCAAGTAATTTTGCATTTATTACTTTAATTAACTAATTTCTTACATGCCCCTCAAGGTAGTTCACAAATATACAATAAAGAGATAAACATTGTATGTGTTTGCATTGTTACTATATTTTTATCCTATTGTTCTGACTTTTGGTTTATTTCTCTGGTTCATTGCAGTCTTTTAATGATGCCCTTACAATGATCAGTTATAGTAGAGTCATATAACAGGCTTAGCAGCTTGACTCTATTAGTTATCAGTTGTACTGAGCATATTTTAAAAGGCAGAATGGTTCTGATTGGCCCAGATGGTGTGCATTTTGTATGGTAAAATGATTTTACACATGAAAGTATTAATCATTCCTGACTTGGGGGAATGATTCTATGTCATTTACTACCCTGCAACACAGTTGTTAATTCACATCTGGATCATTTTGCTTCCTATCACGTCATAATCACTTTGTCAAATGCAGGATCAAGTAATGTGATATTAAAAGAAATGAGTGGCTCCGTCTAAAATTTCAAGAATATTCTGCAGTTTCAAGAGGCACAGGGCTAAAATTATACTGAATATAGGTGCTGCTGTCCACGAGGCTTCTGAAACACAAAGCATCTCACCTGCAGTGTTTTGCCTGCACACAAAAAGGTCTTTAAATTCACTTTCTTTTTAAAAACATATATTTCAGCATCAAGAGATGGTCAGTCAAGCTCGTCAAAGCAGAAGAAAAAGTCAAAGTCACAACAATACAAAGGACACAAGAAAAGTGGGTAACAAAAATTATTTGCTTTTACCTTCTTGCTACAAAACTGCCTTTTTCTCTCAGGAAAAATGATGGTTGCGAATGATGCTTTCTGTTGAAATGTTTTTCAAGCTTAAAGTGCATTATGGCACAAGGAAAACTTTTTAAATTGAGTATTTTTTTTGTCACGTGAAATAAAATAAAGTGCAAATATAAGTATTTTTTTAAAGCAAACTTTGTGGTAGTTTCTACTTAATATCTTGGTTTCAGTTTTAGGTCCTTTCATAGAAAACTTTTTCTCTCCAGAATGATAAGAGATTGATTAATTTTTGTTTAGGGTAGTACTGTCATCTTCACCAAGATAAGATAGATGATATATTTTATTAAGCCATGTTGTTCATAGAACTAAAAATTTGTGCTTTTTTTAGATTCACATAGAACAGGCATAGGTAAACTCGGCCCTCCAGATGTTTTTGGGACTACAACTCCCATCATCCCTGACCACTGGTCCTGTTAGCTAGGGATGATGGGAGTTGTAGTCCCAGAACATCTGGAGGGCCGAGTTTGCCTATGCCTGACATAGAATTAATTTCAATCTAAAGTTAGAGAGTACTGTAATCGGTTATAATAAGTATACAGAGTAAAGTGAGGGTGAGTGTAGAAACAGAAATGAAGAATTATTTTTTGAATTGAGAGCTTAGAAAAGAACTTAAGCATAAAATGTTTTATTGCGTGTCTTGACCATTATAAGGTTAAGTTTGACATTCTTTATACTTTGCTTGATTGGTTTTCATGCTGGTATTTTCATCTGAAAGATGACAGCTTTTTGTGGCTACAGGAGCTGGCAAAATTGATCTATAGAGTTAAGACCTATGGAGGGTCTGAGACACTGGAAAGACTTCCTTGCGTAGGGAAGTGTAATGAAATTGTACTATATTTTAGCCAAATTAGATTTTAATTTGAAAACTTTATTTTGGACAGGCACACATTACAGCCGAGCTGTTAAGTTTCTCTTAATGGCTCAGCCTACATGGAACTTTGAATTTAGTCCCAGGTAGATCATTAGAATTGAAATGAAATCCATTGTACATTGTATTCCTTTGTATTTTTATTCCCACAGGCCTGGTTCAGATACCTGGTTTACAGTTTGCTAAACCATGATTTTTAGGAGCTGGAAACAAGTGATGGAACCACCCCCTCCCACCTTTGACATCTTCCTTCCACCTTGCTTACACTCTGGTTTAATAAAACCATAGTTAATAGTTACGTCCAAAACAGGAAACTGTGGTTTAATGTTAATTTTACCAATAAGGATTTTAAACTCTGAAGTTGGTTTAAGATCCTTGTTGGTAAATCAGTATTAAACCACAGTTCCCCATTTTGGAAACTGCAGAGAATGTTGGTTTGATTAAACTAGGATGCAAGTGATGAGGAAGGAACATGTGATCTCAGTGCTTGTTCCCATTGCTAAACTGGATTAGTAAGCTTGGGAGTAGAACATACAAACCAGTGGATAGCCTTACCTGAGTGTGTTTGGGATTGTAGCCTCAGCCAAATTCCTTCTGAAATCCCAAGTTTCCCACTTATATTAACAAACGGAGAGCATGACCAGTCCATTGTATCTGGAGCAGGTAGGAGCGTGTGTGAGTTGAATGGGGATGGGGAGAAAGGTGAATCCTGGTGCATTTGCAAACATACTGTATCTTGCCCTGTAGAACTGGCACATTCTTTAGACTGAATTCTGTTATTTTGTTGGGAAATGGAATGTTTCTTCTTTTTGGATTTCCAGAAAGGCTCAAACACCGGCGGTTCGAATCCCCGCAACAGGGTGAGCTCCCGTTGCTCAATCCCTGATCCTGCCCACCTAGCAGTTCAAAAGCACATCAAAGTGCAAGTAGATAAATAGGTACCGCTCTGGCGGGAAGGTAAACGGCGTTTCCATGCGCTGCTCTGGTTTGCCAGAAGCGGCTTAGTCATGCTGGCCACATGACCCGGAAGCTGTACGCCGGCTCCCTCGGCCAGTAAAGCGAGATTAGCACCGCAACCCCAGAGTCGTCCACGGCTGGACCTAATGGTCAGGGGTCCCTTTACCTTACAAATATTTTAACTCTCTCTTTCCCCTTTTTCATGACAGTTAATGCATAGTCATTAATTCCAATAATGAAGCTCCTTAGCGTTGCTTTAGAGTTAGACAAATTGTCAATTCACAGAAGGCTATAGACATTTTCAAAGTAATAAGGCTCGGACAAAACCTGTTTGCTAAAAATGAGATGCTAAAATGATGTTGGAGCTTGTTACTCCTTCTGCACCTTTCTTAGCTCAACCCTTAATTTAAAAAACTATTCTGAGATGGAGGAACTAACAACCATGGAGACTATTGTGGAGCAAGCCTCTTGTTTCATCCTCTTTGTTTGTTTTTGACTTTGCTCTATGGCGATTTTCTCCTTTGATCTGACCCCATTAAAAAAAACTAGTGTGTTGGAGCCTTAGGTGAAGTTCAGCTAAAATGCTTCATTTTATGTGGCAGGACCTAACTCCTTGAATGTGTATTATTTGACAGTGAACTAAAAGGAAAGTTATTAATCTGCCTCTGTTTATTATGAGATGGAAATAACTGGTCTGATTAGTCCTACTGTATATTGATTTTCTGCTCTGACTCTTGGCATTTTAAGTTGAAGAAAGCTTTATTTATTTACCATGCTTTAACTGTAGGAAGCTGTAAACCAATGCAGCTGGATTAATTCACGACAGTGCCTTCTTCTTACAAGCATTTAGTAGTCATATTTATTATATTTATATTAAAAATTATAAGCTGCTTTTTAGCCAAAGAGGCCTCAAAGCAGTGTACAACAGCTACATAATGCAATAAGCATTTTCAGAAATAAATAAATAAAAGGAATTTGCACTTTCTTCCGATGGCTGCTTAGTTCACTTGGGAATATTAGTACATACAAGGTGAGGGGTTTAGGACTTTCATGAACTTTAGTACTTTTTAATGCTGACCAAAAAAAACACTAGCTGTTTTAGATTGTAATGATGAAGACTTTTTGCTTATACCACCTATGTCTGAGAAGTACACAAAATGAATTGTACTAATCTAGCAAGCATACAGTGAGAATATTTTGTATTGGAATGTCGTTACCAAGTGAGAGTACCACCTTTACAAAGCACAGCTTCCTGGAATTGGGAGAATATTCTACTCTCTGGGATACCCTCATCACCTGGCTCAGAAGGCACGTGTAGCATCTGTGAAGCTGATCCTGACTTTGATTATTAGGAAGCAGCAGCTACTACCGTTTTCCGTTTTCTCCTGTTTCTCCCCTCGGCCCAAGCCCAACTCCCAAATTTAAGCCAGACAGAGGGAGCGAGAAAGCAAAGCACTTGCCAGTCTCTGCTCATTGATGTGCCCATGGCAAGAAACTGTGACACCTACCATCAGATAAGCACACAAGTACTTCGGCATGTCTTTGGTCAGTTTGGAAAGCCAGATGCTTAAAACCAGGAAGGGAGGTTAAGTGATGCTTTTACGGCAGGCTTCCTCAACCTCGGCCCTCCAGATGTTTTTGGCCTACAACTCCCATGATCCCTAGCTATCAGGACCAGTGGCCAGGGATGATGGGAACTGTAGCCTCAAACAGGAAGCCTGTTTTAGGATTTGTGTAGGAAAAAGCAGCATTCATACCTGTCGGCCAGAGGAGTGCTTCAGGCAAGCCAGCGCTGCACATAGACTCATATGTACTGGTAGAACAAGTCGGCTTCCACTTTAAGCCTGCCAAAGAAGTTCATTCCAGGAGAAGCCAGTTCAAGGGTAGAGTGAGTATTTTCACACTTAGGTGGAGATGCCCAGATAGGGGCTGAAGTGAGTTTACAGAGATTACCCCTCCCAAGGTTCCGAGATAGGAGGTTCTGAGAGCTCAGAGTTCCATAGCTGGAACCCAGGTAGAAGAGTTTGGATTTGGATTTGATATCCCGCTTTATCACTACCCAAAGGAGTCTCAAAGTGGCTAACATTCTCCTTTCCCTTGCTTCCCCACAACAAACACTCTGTGAGGTGAGTGGGGCTGAGAGACTTCAGAGACGTGTAACTAGCCCAAGGTCACCCAGCAGCTGCATGTGGAGGAGCAGAGACTCGAACCCGGTTCCCCAGATTACGAGTCTATCGCTCTCAACCACTAGATGGCCTGTGGAGATGGGTCCAGGTCATGATAGTGCTAAGGATTATGTTCCCTATCACAATTTAGTTCTTTTTAAGGTGAAAGGTAAATGTCCAGACTCTTAAGGCTTCAAAACATTTTCCAGACCCTCATCCTTTAAATCTTTATTCAAGCTGGGATGAGTGAGAGAGAGTACATGCCTAAAGCCCCACTACACCTTAGACCACGGCTGGTGACAGCTCCTTGTGGAGAATCTATAAGAAAACAGCTGTGGGGCCATGACCTGCATGGGGGTGTCTATATTGCTTAGCTCCCCATTGTAGTCTTGGTCTGGATTTCGCTTCTCTACATCAGTGGGCGTTTCCCTCTCAGTGCAAATAGCAGCCTAATCATTCATGCACTTAATGAATGCGTGAAGAATCTCACATCCCTTTTGGTGTTGTGTGTTGAGAAAATAAAGGATCTATTTGAACAAAATGCAGAAATCTACAGAGTTCAGTAGCTACTGTAATATTCTTGTCTTTAACCTTCCATGGCAGAAGCTTGAAATACAAATTACTTTAGGTAGAACATGACAGTTCACAAAGAGCCTCAGTAACTCCAAGGTAGCTTTTTTTTCCAACTTGGCAGAGGTTTTATTAGCATGAGACATACTGCAGTGAATTTAATACTAAAAGTGCTATAAAATGGAGCCCATTCTAGTAATACAACATGTAAAATAGAATACCCACCTGCCACTCTTTAGGTGGAAATAATATGTGTTCCCAGAAGGTGGGAGGGTACTTTTGACACCACCCATTTTTGGTTCTCCAAGCATTTTTGCATAAAAACATTTGTTAGTCAAGGACACCACAGAATATTCAAATGCTACCATATTATTCGTTTTTCTCATAATAGTGTGCTGTAGTAGCTGCTGTACATTTTTATTTACATATCCATTCATGAACTGAGAGATGTTGTCTCTCAGAATCATTGACTGATGAGTCCTGCCTTCTGAGTCAAGTCAGAGAGGGTCACTTCCATAGAGTGAAGCTTCTTCTACCTGTTGAAGCAGGAATTCACAGGTAAGATCTTACCACCACCTACACAGAAATTCTTCAGTAAACATAGCTTCTCAGGGTTATTTTTTGAAGTTTCAATACATTTGCTCCATGATTCTTGGGTGGCAAATCCACATTTTTTATGGAGCAGCTCTTCAGATTGGTCATGTAGGCACTCTTCACTTATCAAGAGACAAGGGATTAGAAGTATCGTAGAAAGTAGTTTTTTGTATAGCAGAGCGTGTGCTTAATTGGTGTGACTTTATGAAAACCCTTAGTTTGCAGGTTTTACACAAAATTTAGCCTGTAATTTTAAACTGCTACTGAGGAATAAACCCAGAGGTGAGATGAGCAATATGAAACCACCATTTTTTTCACTAACAAGTTTGCTTTTAAGAGAGTGGTAAATTTAAGGTGATTCCTCAAAATGTGTTGTCATAGAGTTTCATAAAGTTCTGTGGCTCTGCCATGAGTCACCAGCATCGCTTTCCAAAATAATTCCTTTGGCTGTAGTTAATGAAGATCTGGGCATGCACCGAGGTGTCCATAAGTCCAGTGAGCACCAACTGGAGGCCTTTCTCAGTGAGTGATTAGTCTTGAGTTGCTTTAACACACTTTGATCTAAGTGTTTTACTTTAGTTTGACTTGATGTTTAGAGAGGAAGATACCAGTTGGGAAGAAGCCTGTCAGTTTGTCGAGCGTCCCCATGACAGGTGGGGTGCGGAGGAGCTTCTCTGGTGATGAAGAGTTGACTCCTCCTCAGTATCGAACCCTTCCAGCACAGACAGCCCCGGAGGCCTGCCAGCCTCCCAGGACTAGCAGAGAGTTCAGTCCCAGCCTCAAAACAGGTAATTGGTCATGTAAAAAAAAATTCGCTTATTAATGGAGGGCAAAATTGATTGAGGATCAAGCATGGTCAGGCATGAAACATGCTGACTCATTGCCGCCCTCACTTTTCATTTAAAAATAGAAAGAACATCCATTTCCTCCAGTATTTGCATCAGCCCATAAGCCCATCTCATTGAATTAATCACAAGTGTTGAGTCCCTGTTTTCCCCCCTGCTGCTTCAGAACTCAGCAAATCTCTTCAAAATGAACTAAATGGAAGTGCTTTCAATCTACATATTGAAACAAAGTGAATTAAATGCCAATAGATTTCAGTTATCACTGGATATTATTTTATATCCTGGATGTCATATCCAAAAATAATCAATGGTCACCCTAAAAAAGGGGGGGGGGACTAGTTTTGGAAGATTTTAAAAACATCACCCCCCCAAATTAATAGACCTCTGTCAACAGCTTGCCATATTTTTCTTTAAGCTGAAAACAGATTTCAAAATGAGAAACACTCTCATTTATATGTTCCCAAAATAAGTCCCTGTCGTGTGTTACTATTCTGATTATCATTCTGACACAACGAACAGGAGAAAATGAGCAGAATGAAAGGGATTGAGTCACACTTGAGATCAATACAAACTCTGTAGGTTGACATAGATGCCTCTTTCCAGCTGTAAGAGAATTGAAAGTGCAAAGCAATTTACTCTCAGCAGTGTTTAGTGTGGAAATATGTGCTTATTTAATCTGAAGTAGATGGCTGCCTCTAAGAAAATGCAGGAGCTTATATTGTCAGTCTAATTCAGAGCTCCACTATGGAGAACTCCACTTACTAGTACCTTGCTGGGCTTAATAATGGAAAGGGTGGCACTGCATGCGCAAAGGATACTGGCAGGCTCATTAAAGTCTTGTCAATGTCCATATTTAGGTTGAAACAAAATGGTGCCCACTTGGAAAGGTTATAAAATATGCTAGGTTTCAACCCTAGAAATATAAACAAGTTGGGTCTGCTCTCCTTCCTTGTGAATTCTAACTAATGCAGAAAGCTGGCTAGATTGGGAGGTTCTTTTCTGGACATAACCCAATTTGGACTCCACCAGAATCTATTGTAGGATCTTTCCTGTTCCAGGAGGGGCTTTGCAATTTTCAGTCATGGCCACAGATGCATATTGTCATGTACCTATGGCATGATTGGTATGTTCCTGTGCATAAAGGCCACTGCAAAGGCTGCAGTTAGCTTGACATGAGTCAGTCTTTGCCTGCCAGCACCAAACGGCTGTTCTGGTATTCAGCAGGAAAGGTCCCATTTACACCATGCAGCGGGTTGCAGTGTGCACAGGGTCTCTGAACAGCAAGGAACCAAAAATCTGCAAAGCCACTCAGTTTTACCTGCTTCTGCTGGGGTGAACAAATTGAGTATTTGATTTATTTATCAAATTTCTCCTCACCCAGCCCTAGCTTTAACTATTCCTACTTCTTGGATAGTTGTAACTATTGGAGCACATACTTACTACAGTTGTTGGTTAGAGAAAAAATGTTCCACGTCTCACAAACAGGAATGAAGTGTCTTTCCCCGTAAGCATACTGAAGACCTATGGCATATTTAAAACAATAGGCAGAAAGCCAAGCGCAGCTCATTATACATCATCATTTTTCGGTCATTACAACATCTCTATACAGATGCATTATTCAGTGGTAACTCACCTCACTACTTAAAAGCTGGTCTTGTTTCCTTGAGTGTTCACACTGCTAACTTTGTTTGTATTTTAAATGTTAAGAATTGTAAAACTGGTTGCATTTTTTCAGCACTGAAAACATCAAACCTTTAGGTAAATTTTGAGAGACTGGTCTCTTGGAGAACATGCAATGTCCCCAAATGAGTCCCATTTTTATACATACATACAGTGTTAATTGATTTGACGTAGGGTCTACAATGCACTGAATTTCCAAGGTTGCAAGGGTAGTGGGCTGGGGTGTGTGTGTGTGTGTGTGTGTGTGTGTGTGATGGGGAATGCTACAGGACCTCAGTGAGTTTACAAAAGTTCAGAAGAAACCTGCATATATCTGCTACCTTCTTGCCTTCTGAGAATTCTCCATGTTTACCCTAACCAATAAAATATCAGAGTCCCATATATCTCCTTGTATCATACTATGTATGTAGGAGCCAGGCCCGGCTGTGTGGCTTTTTGAGATGGCTTTTCTTTTTGCAATATGCCCTTTTCTAATCCTTCGGATGAAATGCTTTATTTGTGCCACTGTCTCAGGCATGTTGAAAGATCAGAAAACAGGTATTTGATGATCGGGATGAAATTAGCCTCTATGCTTCCTTCCATCAATTACTAAGAGTAGTGCCAAAATACCAGCTTACTTTGAACTGTAGCTGCGGAATTTCACTACTGGGATCTACATGTGAGAGGTCCATTTTCAATATGAAATAATGATGTGATGAAGAAAAAGCATTCTCCCCCCCCCCTTTTTTTGGTGCAGCTATTAAGAGCATTGGAGCATAGCTCCATAATGAATTTTGTAACCTTAAATTTAAGTCCTCTTGCCAAATAGAAATAACTAGAATGAACTGAACAAAATATTTCCTGTGGTGTAAGATGAAAATTGAGAGCATTATAATGAGCAACCAGACTTCATTATCATGCATGATATTTTCTACCTTTAATTAACTCCTGTAGCTGCAGCTGAGTTTTTTTCTTCATGTTCCCGAGGAGGTGCCTTGACTCCAATTGCTACTGCACTAATAGAAAGAAAAATATCTCTTTCCCCCCAATGCTATTGCCATTTTGTAAATCACCAGTATTTTTGTATTTGAAGCTAAGAGAAATAAAACTGGAGCTTGAAGCAAATGATATTGTTTACTGAGCTCTTGCACAAAATAAATAGGTTGCTTGCTCTTCTGTAACTCCATCCTAGTTACTGCCTTTATTAGAAAGATGAAATAGCTATATAATGGTAATAGGGAAATGATTGATGCCCCTGATGGTAGTGACCCATGAATATAATACTCTCTGAAAAACAGAACAAACTTGTTTGATAACTGGACCATCTACAAATTTGTATCAAATCATCATGAAGTTTTGAGCATGCTTAAGTGGCTTGAGAGATCCTGACACCTGGATGCGTTTCTCCCAGGTGGCCTAGCTTTGGGGACTCCTTTATACCCCCATAAGGTATATGTAATTGAAGGATCCCAAAGCTAAAGAATCCTAAAAGGGATTCTGCCCAGAGAGTTATTGTACCCAAAGATTCCCAGCGTTTCAAAAGTGTTCTGCAATTGGCATGGAAGTGATTGCCCTTTTGAGACCTAAAGCCTTTGTAGACATGTTGGACATGTGGTCCTTTCTTCAGGGTCATTGTGATCCTGAAGTCCAGCTGCTCTCAGTCTTTGATTGTTATGGAATAGAATATGAGACAATTTCAGTCTGTTCCTCATTTGATCCTCCATGAAGCTCCCTCTCCTTGAGAGATTTCAAAGCCACTCCACTTGTAGGGGTAGATACAGCAGGTGGGTTACGCCTGTACAGTCTGCCAAAATGTACGGGTGGAAAAAGAGTTCAGCAGTCTGTGATTACTAAAAGTGACAAACAAGTGTGCTAGGAATTGGGGGGGGTGCAGGGAGAGAAATGAATTGAGTAAATATTTATTTTGCATGTTGTAGAATGTGTATCATTCTAATGTCATGTTTTAATATTTAAACTTTTTAAATTTTATTTAGCAGAGGAATGTGAGTCAGCAAGGAAGATGAGATAGAACCATGCTAAGAGCGAAACCAAGTGACCTCTGTTTTAGTAAGGTTCCAAGTAGCAACAGGTTGTACTTTTGAGACTGCATTACTACATGCTCCTTTGCACTTTCCAAAGACTATTTAAGTCAATGTTTGTAAAGTAAGCTGCAATATTGGATCCGAGCAAAAAACAACAACAACTGAACTTGCCATCTTGTCATCAAAAGCTGCCTGTAATGGATGCTTCAGAAGAAGCATAAAAGGAAAAAAATAGCAGTTATAGTATATTCTTTTCCCACATCAGTCCCTTTTGCCAGCCAGAGCCTTGGATTATTTTTATTAATCTTTTAGTTATTTCATGATCGGTTACTTGGCTCTTTTGGATATTGTCTTTCTTATTAAAGGCTGTATATGTCTTGTTTGCTACTTTAGTCAGTGTCAACAGTTTTTATGAAGCTGTCTATGTGACTGTTACATCACATTTTTAACGGAAGAGACTCTCTTAAAAAAAAAACTTGTCTGAACCATATTTGTTTCCTTTGCATCAGATATAGCACCCCTCCCCTTCACCATACTATAGAATCATGGAGCTGGAAGGGACCCAAGGGCCATCTAGTTCAGCCCCCTGCAATAAGCATCCATGACAGATGGCCATGTTTTGCTGGTTTGCCAGTATCAAAACAATAAGCAACAGTACAATTAGTGCATTGAACTGTAAAATATTTACGTCAGATATCCATAGATGGTTGGCAATATGTACAGCAGTCTTTTAAATTGACTGTACTTCCTTTGAGATCTTTTGAAAGCATTAAGTAGGGGATTGAACTTGGAACTTGGAACTGGGTCTGCCAATGGACAAGATCCCATATGCCCTGCTCCCACAGACCAACTTTGACTACAGGGGTGTAACGTGGGGGGGGGGGCTGCCAGGGCGATGGCCCCAGGCACATTTTTCCAGGGGGCACTGATCACGCCACCCTGCCAGCCCTGCACCACTTTGCAAGGCTGGGATCTGAGCTGAATGACTCACCGGGAAATTCATTCAGATCAGCTCCCAGCCTCGCAAAGCGGCACAGGGCTGGCATCACTCCACCGGCATCTGCTGTTTATAGCCACTGCTCCTGCTCTCCTTCACAGACACACAAGGACTACTTGCATGAAGCTTGTGGACTACTTGATAGTCTGGGGACCACAGTTTCAGAACTCCTGAACCAATCTATATGGGGGAGATGTAGAGTATACTCTTTATTTCTAGCATGCTACTTCAAACTTAACAACTTTTAAAAAAACAGTGTAGGAGGGAGTATTAAAACATATAACCCTAGCATTGGAGATGATATTATAATCTGAACAGGCCTTTATTCTGAATTTGTAGAGAGGCTTGTGTCAAAAGGCAGCTCTGATAAATTCTTCCAGTTTCTCTCTTCCACTACAGACCATTCCATACTCTTCTAGACAGAAGTGGTTCGGACAGTGTAGGGTTTGTTTTGCAGGAGGTAGCCAGAAAAGCCCCATTGTGCAAGCAGAGTTCCACTTCTTGTTCTTTGGATGCAAACTTAAGAATGCCACTTGGTAAAATCACAAAAATTCAAGAGCAATATAACCCTTTAAGTAATTCATGTTACCCTATTTGTATAATAATTTGCATTCCATACATTTTTACAAAAACATTAACAAATTACATTACAAACCAGGCAATTGTATCTCATATTCCAAAAATAATAATAATGTGAGTCTACTTTTTCATAAAAACACTTTATTTGCATCCTCAGGGAATGTGTTAATTTCCCCATTATTACTTCCAGTTGTAAAACTTGCAAAGTACATTCAGTGGATGCACCTTAGAATTTAAAGTGGCAGAGTAAATTGTTGTAGGGAACATCATACAACTTCACAGAGAGGTATGAAAAATGAGAGTTTATTTTTGAAAAAGTAAGGCCACCACAGTTTGGTAAGAGGCAAATTGGCATATAACGGCAAATTGCCATTAAAATGAAATCCAAAGTAATGGCAAAAAGGCAGCAAATGCTGTTTTGAATTACTTTTTAAAGATATTACTATTAAAACTGGCATACCCCAATTTAGCAAGGGTGATCTGGACGGAAGCAGATCTCCCGGTTGCAATCACTCTCCTACATGCAAAAGGGGGTTGTGCTAGGTGAAAAGCAAAGGTCCTCATGCAACTATACCGAGTGTGGAACTTCTGACCTAGGGGTTAAATGAGGCGCTCCCTAGGCAACAACCCTAAAGGCCTTGTGCTTTTGCCTGGCTGGAGTGTACCCTACTATACAAAGACAAAGGTCACATCCACTGCATCGCCCAAAACTGGCTTGCAACACCCCAGAGCTACACCTATGGAGATCCATGTCAAATCAGGGGTGGGTGTGTGGTTGTGTTCACCTGCCAAACAGACGAAGGCAACTTTTCAGGCTGACTCCACCATCCATCTCTTTATGGAGATACATGTGTGTTCCGTGTGGCGATTTGTGGGTCTGAGCCACTGTGTGCAACATGAAGGAGGCAATGCTGCCGCCTTGTTCAGTCTAAATTGAGGCTCTTCGTAGAAGACTAACGCTCAAGCTCTGGCGATGCTGTTTTAAGAAAGGAGCAAGCAAATCTAAGAGGACTTGGATCTAGGAATCAAAATGTGAGGGATGGCTGAAAAAGGTAGAACCTAGGGAAAACGTGGGTAATACTCCTAGAAAAATACATAATAATACAGGGTGATTCATCATGAAGTCTACAGTTCCCATTCACTATAAATGGAAACTGTATACTTCATGATGAATCACCCTGTACTTTTTAAATATATGAAAGGCTGTCGTAATTAACATAGAATGTAGGAGGATATTTGACTGTATGACCAAAATGGCTGCTGTCAAGTGAATGATTCTGCTTGTTCTGTTGATGTCATGAAAAGTGTTGGTTATGGGTCTGAGCAATCATCTACCAAGATCAGTATCTTGGGTTTAGGCCCAGCGCTCACTGAGGTGGTAAACTCTCGCTGAGATGTAGTACTTCAGACCATAGGTGGGGACCTGAATGCTCACACTCTCTCTATATATATTATACAGAAAACTAGGAGAAGGAATCTAGCCTAGCTTCTCCCTAATTTGCTGGATTTCTGTGTGCAAGGAATCTTCCTTAAAACTAGGGAGGTTTTTGCTGTTGAGCAGAACAAATGATTCAGCTGTTTATCATGGGTCCATGCACGTTTTGGCTTAGTCACGACCCTTATGTAATATGTACAGTATTTGAACCTTCTTGAAACCTCTGTGTAATTGTGATTGTGTCCTACTTTGAATCCTATATAAAACTATCACTGGGGTGAAAACACAGGATTCTGGGACTGGATTCTGGGTTGCCTGTGTGGTTTTGCAACATTCCCATCACATTTTTCATCAAGCAGCCTGAACACTGCTGTACCTAACGTCCCCTATATTTAAATTTCACTTAATTCCTGTCTATTTGAAAAGAAATTCCTTATTTGTAATTATTGCAATTTTATGTGTTCAAGCGGGGGTGGGTACCATTTTAGCAGCTGGGAGATTATGTGAGAAAAGTTAACACATTTTTAAAAATTGTGCCTTCACCAATGAAAAGTACAATTTTAGAATTTATTTTTTTTACTAGTAAGCAGATTTGTGCACATTTAATAAACTGAAACATCCAGTCAATCAACTTATTAAAAGTTGGGCAACGGCACAAATAGCTTAGCTTGTAGGAGCTTGACAAAACATTTTCCTCCAATAAGTACTGTTTCTCATCCTGTTTCCTTGCCTTTTACTTAGGAAAGCCAATGTGAGGTCCCACAGAGTCTTAGACTTTGATCCAATAAGATCCGAGTTCCAAATCCCATCTCAGCTGGATCTCACTCGTGTTTTTAAGAAAAATCACTCTCAGCCTGAGTTTCCCAGTCTGTTAATATACTAATAGTGGTTAATAGAAGAGGGCATGCACATGAGAGCAAATAATAGAAAGGTTGAAATACACACTGATTTTTTTTTAATGGAATAGATAATAGTAAAATGAGATAATAATACAGGGGATTTCTGCTTAGTCCTTTGTGCTGTATTCGTTCAACAATCAATGCCTTGTTTTCCTCCCAAAAGTTTCTTATGATGAGTGGAAATGCTGTATCTTGAAGAGGAGGATTCTGCTGAATGGGAAGCAAATCTCTCCACAGTTATAGTACTAAAAGGTCATAACCAATCACCTTTTCTTTCCTCCCTCCTTTTCTTAGTCACATTTTCAATTACAGCCCATGCTTTCAGTATTTCTCAATGTCTGTACTTAATTTAATTTTTTCAGTGTTAAATTGTGGGGGTTTGCATTTTGTTACAGAGGTAACAACAAGTTGGAGCATGCTTGAAAATTTCAGAGTCTGAACTGAAAGGAAATGTGTCTTCAAATGTTCACCAACTTTTCATTTTTTAAACCTCCTTTTTCATGTTTAGTCTCCTCACTGCAGCTGAAGGAGGAGTTGCTAGATGGAGAGGAATACAACTTTCTTCAAGGAGCATCTGACCAGGAAAGCAATGGGTCAGCCAGCCACTACATCAAACAAGAACCCTAAGGGCAGAGCAGGGCAGGATGGTACAAAAAGAGCCTTTCTTCAAGACTGATGTTCCCATTCTGAAGATACAGTTTGATGGCTTCTACTAAGGGCACTTTGCTAACTGCAGATAAGATTTCAATTCAGAATTTTTGGAGGATGAGGAAACTATTTTAGTGAAAAAGATTTTTCAATTTATTAAAAAATAATTGACACTTGTGTTGTATTTGAAGCTTTTAAAAGAATTTTTGTAATATTTTCGAGTTCAGATTTATTGTGCATTGTTAAAAAAATGAGATTCTAATTTTTTGGTAAGAATTAAAAGCTTAATTATAGCAGGATTGCAGGAAACCCTTTGAAGAAGATGAGGTGGTAGTATTTAGTTGGGGGAAAAAAGCAAATGAACTGTTTGTAACAAGTGAGCCTTCTGGTACAAGCTGGGAGATTCTGAATTTCAAACTACACTAGTCATACCCTGTCTTTTCCATGGTGAAATCATGGGATTCTGATCTTAGGGGTGGTGAAGACATACCAAAATAGGTTGGAAGAATGGAGTCTGGAAAGGGTTTCTCCTGGAAGTGGCAACATAATTTTCAAGAGTTTGGGCTTAAATTTTTGGAGAACGAAGCTGAGGTCCAAGCTTTTTGGAGGCCATTGGGTTTGGGCCGGATACTGCTGCGTTGTGGTTTCCTGTTCACATTTTAAAATGTTGAGATATTCATGGAAATGATCAGCAAAGCTTCAGCACGTTTCGGCTGGAGAGGTTACAAAATGGACATGAGTTTGTGACTTTTTTTTTCTTGTGTAAGGAAAACGAGGCAGACGCAAAAGGCCCTTTTCTACAGAAACTTTGTGACAGGCCTGCTTTCCATCCCGGTGGAAGACACAGCTGAGGCAAATAGAAGAGGACATGTCATTTTGCTTTCCCTACCCATTTGGAAGAGCTTTTGGGTTATGAATTGAACTGGCTTGCCTAAGGATGACATGGCCCTGCTTTTAGGCCTCATGCTTTCTTTGACTTGGCTGCGGACACCATTTTCAAGCAAAAGGTTTTCAAGAACACGTAATGACTGATGTGGCAAGAATGCTGAAGAACCTGGAATCTTTCCTCCGAGAGTTGAATCTGTGTGGATATTCGCAGATGGCTTCATTCTCAGAACTAACATGCTGACATTGCCACACTGTGGTGTTGTGACAGGATGATGATGCGTGTCAAGAGTTTTGCTTTTACCAGTAAGGTTCATTAACTAAACTCTCAGGAATTAACTGCTTATGTTCTGTAACTGCTTCTGGGTCATTGCAGGTCCTCTTTAGAGCAGTATAAATGTCAAATTCTTGACTCTAGGGTAGGACTTAGAAGAAAGTAATCCTATAGATTAACCTCTACACACTTTAAGCCTAATGCTTTACATTGGCAACTTGCAAAGCCCCAGAGATGATTTTTTGGCATATGTTTTGAATTTTTAAAAACGCATAGAAAGTTGAAAACCAGCAATTTTGATTCTTTTCTTAATTAACTTGCTCTATTGTTGGGTACATACTATTGGTGATATGCAAAGGTTTACCACATTCTATGCAAGAGGGGATAATGGTATAAAATTTTGTAACTACTGGAAGTACATTTTTTCTGTATAGTATAGGAATGTATGAGAACAATTTCTAGGCTTTTCCTCCCCCCTATAGCTGGGCCATTTTTGACTGCTTCGTGTATACATATTTTTAAACTGATTATCAGGTGTCAAATACTTGTGAATTTAGGTGATAATTAGATATTCTCTGTCTCTAAAAAGATTTTGGCTTAACTGAGCTGCCTTCATTTTCTTTTCCTTGGGTAGAATGGCCGCCCGCTTCCACAAATGCTGCATTGCAGCTGTTTTTGAAACTTCTCCAGTTTGTAAAGCAGCTTCTAATGTGGCAAGAGAGGGCTGCTTTGGAGGGAGGGCAGCAAAACACTGCATTGTGTGTACACACCCACAAAGGGGTTCACAAGATTTTAACTAATATTTTGAAAAGTCACCGTACAAACGGACCTAAGAAATCCTCCTCCCTCCCTCACTCCCTGTATTTTTGTTAATCCTTAAACCAGTGCCTCTCAAAACCAAGGATGATCCATGCCATCAGGCCAGTTGATAGAATGATCTAAAAGGCAGAGACTCCAGAGAGAATTGGAATCAATTTTTTCCCCATTTTAAGGTGTAGTTCTGTTAGCCTTGCTCACACCTAATAAAGGCAGTATACTCTCTCTGGCAGGATTGGCATAGTCAAGATTGTTCAGAGCCTGTATTTTCATAGGGTCTGACTTGGAAAGATTTAAAGTAGCCCTTGTACAAGTATTTCTTCTGAATTCAGTAGGGACCACTTGCATAATACTGCTTAATATATAAAAAAAGATACAGGAGAAGGCCTAGACTAGTGTCCTCTGTCAAGAGGAGAAGAAAGCCAGAAAGAGAGCTTAGATTTGTGTGTAAATTGAGTCCTGTATGGTCATAAAATCCAATCTTGAGCTTCACCCAACACAACATACCCTTTAGGTGGAATTGCCCCCTTTTTACCTGACAGAAATTCCATATCTAGCAACTATATAACGGGCAGAAGTTCAGAAGGTACAGCTTTCTTCATCACTGCACATTGAATGCTTTGAACACTGAACCTGCTGGATTTCTGCTGGTCATGCAGTCTGTCAGGATCAAAGGTGGAAATCCTCCTCCTACCTCTGTTGAATACGGCAGCTCCTGGAACATCCATAGCCACATTTGATCCTTACCACATCAACCTGAAATAGTCCCAGGGACCTGTTGGACCTTGTCAGACCTAGAACCGTGCTACAAGGGTGATCATCTTGATTAGCGCTACGTTGCTAGTCTTTGGGTTTCTGGAGGTAGATCTGCATACATGTTAAGTTGGTACCACTTCCAATCTAATCCACCCCAATTTCTGCCTGTAGGCAGAATACCACATCCCAATACATAACGTGTGTATGATAGACTTCTTATTTGCGGAAACACCTATTATTAAAATTGCTTCACGACTCCCTTGTTCCAGCTTAGTTCCCTGGGGTTATTACTTCCTTCGCTTTGTTTATTCAGTGTTGATTCTAAGCAGCATTTGTCTGTGGCCTCTTAATACAGATGATGACTGGGTGGCAGTGAGCTTTCTTAGTACTGGGTTTAATTGCTTTGGTATGCATGCATTTTTTTGTATAATTTAGCTCGAAGAACATTCTCTTTATTTTACTGTGAACTAATTAACACAAAATTGGGATGGTGTGTTGGGGGGGGGGGAAGAGTTGGTCAGGGATTTGATGCCTGTACTGATGCAAAGGGTCAGCTATTTTCAGTATTTGGCGCACATTTTTTAAAATATAAACAAGAAGGCACCACAGACAAGGTCAAGTTGCATTGTAAGTGCTCCTTCTTTTTACAGCCGACCCTGTTTTGTTTTGTTTTAAACTTCCTTGCTGAATCTGACAAAAGCAAAAGCAGTTATCAGTTTCTTGTTCTATTGATACTAACACGGGTTTCAGTGTTTGTTCGTTTTTATTGTCGTCGTCATTTTTATGTGATGTGAACACCTTCTCCCATCAATATTTGTATTATGGTGCTAATATATTTGGTAACAATCCTTTATTGGAAAGGGATTAAAACTGTGATTAAATTGATTTTTTTTCTTTTTAATTTTCATATTTAAGTAAAGTCTCAGCCATTTATAAAAAAAAGAAGAAAAAGCATCAACTTTTGCCCTGGAAAAACAATCAGGGCAGAAGTTTAAAAAAAAAAAGTTGAATAGGGTTTTTACATCATTTCTGTATGTATTTGATATAGATCAATATCTGTATAAATTTAATCTTTTATTTTCTGGTAACTTGTGTGGTCAAATGGGAGCGTTTTAAAACCTCTAATGAAATGTATATAACTCAGTGAAAATGCTTTTGATGAAATTAATGTTACTTTCATTTTTACCAGACTGCAAATTTTCAAGCATGGATGTGAAAAAAAGCATTAAAAATTATAACTTTGTGTACAAGATGAAAATAATTCACTAAATTTGCCTTTTTTACACAAAATAAAAATGTTAAAAGTAAAGCCAGGTGGGTGGACCTTTTCCTCTCTCATTTTCAGGTGACGCCAACATGAATCCTTAACAGCAGCAATTTGCTTAGAAAACCAGAGCCTGGTCACACAGAACGCCAATAAGGCTGCTGTTCTCATGGTGAAATTGCAATAATTATAAAAGTGTTTGATAAACACAGCCATTATCAGATATGGCCTAGGATCTCCTACAACAGTTTCTGGAACATTAGAATTTCACACTGTTAACATTCAATTGCAGCCCCAATATGAGTCACACAACTTAGTCTTAATCACTTAAAATTTATGGAGTTGAAATTTCTTAAATTAGCAGCAGCTTCCTCCCTGGTCTGACAAATTTGATCAGCAGTGTTCAGCCAACATCATTATGGCTTCTAAAACATGGCTCTTCTATAGTATTGCTAGGCTTGATCTTGGATTCTGAAAGCAGTCCTGTGGTAAGGAATATTTCATCTTCTGTCTTGTTGAAAAAGAAAGCAGTAGCTTGTTTCTTCAATGAATTGTTCAAGCTAGCTTAGACTTCCTTCAGGGTCCTCAAAAGAGCTCTCACACATCTCCATTTGTAACACATATCTGAGCTAATAGTCCTAAACCACTTTGAGAAACAATGCACAAGCTCCAGTGAAGCTTTAATTTGCAATAGTTACATTTGCCAGGCTATTTTTAATTTGCTGGGCACTCCTAGTAATTCTACAACAGACTGTTCATAAGCTACCTTTTCGTTTCTCTAAAATGAAGAAATGAAAACAACTAATAATTCATATTTTATTTCTTAATGCCAATAATCACAAAGGTAACTGTGATAATTGCTCCCAGGACAGCAGGTGGGTGGAATGAGATGGTTTGTTGGAAGAAGGCAGAACTTGTCACCAGGACTAATCTATTCATAAACCCAATCATGAGCACAAGGTTTGTAGTTCACAAGTTCTTCAGGCTTGAACCACAGATTGATCTCTTTCTGAGCACTTTCCACAGAGTCACTGCCATGAATGATGTTCCTACAAGGGAAGACCAAGGAATTCCGTTTACAAAACCTGTGTAGCATTTAGAGACATTTCTGAAATAAGAACCTGGAACAGACTACTTGACAGCTAAGCCTACACATTTGAAATGTCTAGGCTGATAAGTATCCACAAGAGGCAGTCAATTTAGCTTAACGGATTTCTTAGTCTCACACACAAAACGAACCTATCATTGCCTTTAATCAAATGACCGGCCAACTGTACAGGTAGTTTCACGGGTATATGAATGGCTATCAGCTAGCTCTTGATCATCAGTACCTTAAATAAGTGAACACAGTTAAGCCGTTTGACAAAAGCAAGCGGAACGCGCAATTTATCCTGTTAACACAAAAGCATTTTATTCTGCTGGAGGCATGCTTACACTACCCAGTCTTCTCTTTTAAACAGTGAGGCATGTATTCTGAACATTTTCTTTTAAAGGTTTTGATAATTAGTAGTACTTCAGTAGCACCTTGCAAGTCTTATTTAATACAGATAAATATAAATCCCAGTACCAACCTGCCCACTTGAATGCAGAAGTCGCCACGGATAGTGCCAGGCTTGGAATCTGCTGGGTTTGTTTCCCCCAACATTACTCTGCCCGTCTTCACCACATTGAGTCCTTCCCAAACCTGCAAGAATAAACTGGTTTAGCACATATGTTTAACCACGGTACTTGACCAGATGGAAGTGATGAGAGCTTTTTTTATGGAGTATGTTCTTCATGAAATGAAAGAGGCTCTGGCAGGTTGAGAGATCCTCAGAAGACCACGTTGTGGGGGCGCGCGTCATTTTGTCAGGCAACTGATATGCTTGTGAAGACAGAACATTTGTGATGGCGCAACACTGAATTACACCCTTGCTGTACATCTGTGCAGGTCCTGGGAGTTTCTCTTTTTAAATAAGGTGGGGAATGTTTAGGGCTTTCTCCTCCTCTACCCTTTCTAACTGAAAGATGAAGAGGCCAGTTCAAAGCATGCCCACTTGCAAGTACCACAATTCCAAGTGGATTCACTTCTTAGTAAACCAAGTTAGGGTCTGGCTGCACAACATTCATGGCAGCATTAGCAGACTGCAAGAGGAAATTATTTTGGAAACAGCCAATCATTTCATTGTTTCACCCACTGTTAGCAGAGAAGAAAAAACAAAGTAATAAATTCAGAGTGGAGTTAACCTGCACCATCTCGCCTTTCCTTACTTTTCCACAAAGGCCTAAAGGAGAGGTAAACTAACCTGTGGCAGCTGGGCTACAACTATATGACCACTGGCCATGCTGGTTGGGGCTAATGGAAGTTGGAACCACACCTGGAGAATATCAGGTATGAGCCACCCCTGGTCTAAAGAGACGAACAAAAGAAATGTTTAAGTTTACATAAAACCACTTACCATGGGTACTACAGGCCCAGAATTCATATATTTAACCAAACCAGGGTAGAACGGCCGATCTTTCAAGTCAATATAGTGCTGTTTGAGAAGCTCTTCAGAAGCCTATAAGAAAAGAGATGGTTATGATTAACTGCAGAAAGGAGCTGCTCTGAGTACCCTGTTTCGCAGTGGCTAAAAAAAAAGCATATGGTATAGGAGGCCCACAAGCAGGACATCTAACACTGAGACAGTACACTGCCAAACAAGTAGCAAAGCACTCGTAACTAAGCTCAAGAGTTAGGCTATAAGAAAGCAAACTAATGGTAGTTTGGACAGTCAGTACCAACAGATCGTCCAGCAATGCTGCTGCTGTACAAGTTGCGTATTATCTTACTCGGTATAACCTTCTAGTCAAAGTCATACCAGCTTGTATGTATTGGGTTACACAGGTAGTTTTAATAGAACCTACTGTACTTAGCAGGAAAGGGACAACCACCAAACTGAAACAGCAGGAAGACGAGGCTTGTATATGTATAATTGAAAGCCTGTATTTTGACACATACTGAAAATAGGATACATTTTTGTCTTGCTTTCTAAAGTAGCTTTTGCTCTGCCTTAGCCTTGTGCAAGCTACAAAAAGTGTGCATAGGCCAGGGGTGCCCAAACTTTTTTCAAAGAGGGCCAGATTTGATGAAGTGAGGTCGACCAGAGTTGTTGAGCTTTTGAAGTTATTGAACTTTTTAAGGATTTTACCCCAGAAGATAAACTGTCACAGGAGCCGGATTAAACCCCCTTTGGACATGCCTGACATAGGCACTAGGGTATATTTAGCTTTCCCACAGCTATATAAGCTAAATTCAAAAGACAACACACATGCAGGCCACAGTGTAACCCTTCACTAAATATGTATCCTCGAGAGTGTACCCCCTCCCAAAATAAAACATTTCTGAGTGAAACAGCACTTGAGCTCAAATCATCCACAATCTGCAACCCATGTCGTGGTTCAAATTTGAATAAAACACGAGGCTGGATAGCTCAGTCAGTAGAGCGTGAGAATTTTAATCCTAGGGTTGTGGGTTCAAGCCCCGCTTTGGGTTAAAGATTCCTGCATTGCAGGGGGTTGGACCTCATGGCCCCTTCCAACTCTACAATTCCATGATTCTATGAACTGATACTTAAAAGACTGTTTAGGCAAAAGATATCCAAATGTTGAAATATTTCAAATTATGTCAGAAATAAGCAATTTAAAACACAAATACAAGCTCACACCTCCATCTCCACCTTCGAATTTGAGCTCTCACTGGTAGTTCCATTATGTCACCTCATATACAGTGGTATCTCGGGTTAGGTACTTAATTCGTTCTGGAGGTCCGTACTTAACCTGAAACTGTTCTTAACCTGAAGCACCACTTTAGCTAATGGGGCCTCCTGCTGCTGTCGCGCCGCCGGAGCCCGATTTCTGTTCTTATCCTGAAGCAAAGTTCTTAACCTGAAGCACTATTTCTGGGTTAGCGGAGTCTGTAACCTGAAGCGTATGTAACCTGAGGTACCACTGTATAGCACAATTACAAGCTTTCTGCTGTTAACTTGCATCATGACTCACTTGTTGGGTCCCTCAGATTGATGAATGACTACTGCCTAATGTTGTACACCTCAGTCCTGTGAGGTGACTAAACTTATCAATTAGGGTAGGGTGGGAGAAGATGAAATGGATGGAGCAGCAGCAGAAAGAGGACAAACCCTCTGCAAGAAATCAGTTCAGGCAGTTGGTAGGATTGAAAAGTTCCTCCCTCAGCAGCTTGCTAGACAGGAAGGAAGGAAAGAAGGGAGAGGGATGGATGCATCTACTTTTTGGTTCTGGCCCCACCCACTGCTGGCCTGCAGCCTCTGATCTCTCTCTCTCTCTGTCTGTCTCTGTCTCTCTCTCACACACACACTACAGAAAAAGGTTCTCTAATCCTGCTTTACTGCACCATTTACCAAGATTAAACTTACATGCATAAATTTCATAGCCACCAGTTTGAATCCCTTCTGTTCAAATCGCTTGATGATTTCACCTATGATTCCCCGCTGGACTCCATCAGGCTTGATGGCAATGAATGTGCGCTCTGTGTTGGAAGCCATTATCTCACTGCAAAAGAAATGATAAGAGAAGTTAGTAGGATTGGAATTATCCTCACAAACCACCACAGAAGATCAACCTATAGAGGGAAGGAGTGCAATCAAGATAAGCAAGATTTTACAGCAGGACCAATGCCACAGAAGAACCTAGAACAGGTTACCCTAACCTATTGCCATCTAGTCACTGTTGGACAGCAAATCCCATCATCCCTGACGGTTGGTTAAGCTCAATGGGGCAGATGGAAGTTTGAGCCAGACATCCTGAGGGCATCAGGTTGAGAAAGGCATGTGAAAAAATGCACAAGGTACTTCCTGTTTGTCAAGGTGACCGCTGTTCAACATTAAGAGGTCAACTCACCAACAGTGAAACAGGGCTAATTAATTATTATTATTTTGCATTTCTTATAGAAATTTTAGGTTAGCTTTTAAAAGACAAGCTGTGTGATAAATTGTCTCCCTTGAACTGGTATACCATTAACTCTATGAGAAAGTGGCAACGGCAGTTGGCAGCCTCCAATGTCATTCCTTCTCTGCTCTTGACTTTTGAGATCTGCCATCTTAGAAGCACACCAAGTCCTGTGATTTCTTAAGAATCCTTTCAGTAACAATATACAGTTTTCATCTTCAAGTTGGGAATGCATGAAAATCTTACTTTAAAGAGCAACCCAATGCATTCGAACAGGACACAAAAGCAACCAGGGAACAGACTGTGTGATCTTTGTTCCATTTTTTAAATATCTGCAGCATCACCAGATAATAAGGAATCTTATTCAGGGCCGTAGCTAGGGGGTGGTAAGGTGGGCTCCTGCTAGGGGCGCAAGTGAGGGGGCGCGAAAAATCGGCTAAAAAATATGTCTATGATCACATGACATGGCGTATTTGAACGGCAATGCCCATCAACTGCGGGGAGGAGGGCAGTCCCCCTCAAATATTTTAAGGGCCGAGAGCAAAGGTACCTCGGCCCCTAGGAGTTGGCTCCTATGTTATGCGATATGATGGAGGTCGGATTTCATGGGGGGGGGGTGTTTTGGCACCCTTCGGGGCTTCCTCCCCGCCCTAACTGGAGTTGCAATTCTACACCCCTCCCCCCAAGCACCGGGGCAGGCACCATTCGACTGCACGTGGGCAAGGCTTCCTCCACCATCCGTCCACGTGTCGCGGAAGAGCCCTTTGTTCCCCTCTCCTCGGGCGGCGTCTATTTGGGCCTCTCCGCCCTGGGGCTGCAATCCTACACCCATTTACCCGGGAGTAAGCCCCACGTAATCCAACGGGACTGACTTCCGAGTAGACAGGCACAGGCATGGGCTCTGCGGCGGCAGGGCTGCATTCTTCTTCTTCTTCTTCTCCCAAGAGGCAGCAAGACACGCTGCCTCGGCCGCCTCAAGTTACAGAGGCCCCCGAGGGGAGGCGAGGAGAGGTGGCTGCGCCTCCCAGGCGGCTGCAAAATGCGCTTTTTTTTTTTTTTTGCAAAAGGCACCCCCCCCCCCAGCCGCCATTTCCTCTTTAGCCGGCTCCAGCTATTTCTTCCTCCTCCTCCTCTTTTTTTTTGCCTCAGAACCTCGTTTCGTTTTGGTTTCTCCCTCCAGGAAGAAAGTGAAGAAAGACCAAAGAAAAGGGTGGGTGGGAATAAAGCTCACCTCAGCTGCAAGGAGTCTGGTCGGGCCCGGAGAGCTTGTCTGCAGCTGCCGTCTCCCTGCAAATCTCCAGGGGAAGAGGCGGAGCAAGGCCGGGCCGGCGCCGGAGACAAGCCGGGAGGGGAGCAAAGGAGGCGGGCTTGGTCGTGGGCTGCCTCCTCCTCCTCCTCCTCCTACACCGCGTAGGTCCCTCGCCGCCGCTTTGGTTTTTGCAGTCTGAGCAGATGGTGGTTCCCTCCTCGCCCCAGGATCCCGAGTTGGAGGGGGAAAGCATGCCAGCAGCATTTCTGTGTTTTCTCCCCAAGCAGTGGAGGAAACAGTCTGAACAATATACAGCACAAAGCAACCCGGAGATTGCTTATCCTCAGAACTCGTTGAAATGAATGGACCCGAGTTATATAGGGTACCCCTAATCGTGTCCGCTACTTAGAAGTAAGTCCTATAGAATTCAGTGAGACTTGCTCCCAGGGAAGTGGGGATGGGGTTGCAGCCTCAGTCACGTTCGTAGGTGACAACAGCACTACTCCAGGGATTTTAATCTGCATGGGGCCAGGGGGCTGATGGGAGCGGATAGGGATTTTGACAGGTGAGTGCTCCTGCCCACCTGTCAGATTTGGCTCACACATTTTGAGGCAGATCTTGATAAAGATCTGGCCCGTGGATCCTACCTGCTCTAGCTAGGGAGAGTCCATCAGTACAAGCCTGCCTGACTGATGCAGAGGGGAAGCTGATAAAATCTGATAAAACATACTTTGTAGCAGACTAGCTGGGATTCCCATTTTTTTTAAAACAACGGCAATTTTAAAGTCCTCTGCCTTTTTGCCAAGAACATGTAAACTGTGCTATGATGTGCTCTGCTTTTTCCACCAAGCCTAAGGATGCACTCTGCTTCCCACAGTATCACAGTGTAATAATTTCATGAGGTATTTTTGCTCCCATTAACATGTTGCAGCCTTTAACCACTTCCTCCAATCACTCCTCAAATTGACTTATTTACAAAGGAGATCCATTACTTCTCCTGCACCTACCAATAGTTAAAGGAACCCACACATCCCCAAGTAGATCAGGCCCTCAGGACAGAAGTTATTTTTCACAATTTCCTTGCTGAAAATCTCTTCCCCTCCTCCTGCAAAAGATGCTGTTAACACCAGTTGAGGCAGGAACATGTAATAAGGATACCCATCCCCCACCACCAATACTAATAGCAGCTTCATGGATGTAATTTCTAGTGGGGAAACTGGGCAGGCGAAAGTGTTAGCACCCTTTCTTGCAGTGCTGTAGCCTGGGTCCAGTTCAGGTGGATCTTCAGTTACTTTTAAGTCTTGTGGAGAAAATAAACAATCATATGTATTTGATCATCAAACATGCTAAACTGGGGTTTGCACTGTGGAAAGGAACATAGTTTTGGGGAGGACTGCTCATGATTTCATGTGCTGAAGATCCCAGGTTGAAACCCAGCATTTCCATGTAAAAGGAGCAGCTGGCAGATTATGGAGCAGCTCCTTTTTTCCATGTAAAAGGAGCAGCTGGCAGACCTCTGTCAGTACTTTGGAGAGCCACTACCAATCAGAGGAGACACTACTGGAATGACCTGGTGTAAGGCGATTTCTTATGCTCAGAGTTGAGAAATTATAATTCATGATCTGAGCTTTCAAACGTACAAGCCAATCATGCTGTAGAGCAGCCTGTCTGCTTTCTTAACTGTGATACATAGCATGAATTAAGTTTTTGTAGCTCATGTAATCAGGATAAGGAAACATGTACGCAGATGTAATGAAGCTCAACAGAATTAAGAAGCAATACTGTACAATGCCTTCCTTTCCAACAACAAACAGAGTAATAGAAATGAGTGACAGGAGGCACAGCTTAGTGAATGTCCCTCGTATTAATCGCCTTTTCTCATAATGCATTTCATAAGCATCTATACTAATGGCCTATGAGCAGAGTTAGAATTAGAGGGGATAAAAGAGTTTAATAACCATCTGTATAAAGCTTTATTTTCAAAGTGATACCGCAACCCATGTGTATCCACTAGAAGCAAAACCAACATTTAAAATTTGCCAATATTTGTTACAATTAAGTTTTATCCAGTGCCACTATTGAGGATGTGTTGTGGGAACACTGTCAACCTATGCAATCTGCTGATGTGGGCAAGGTGCTGGCAGCAATACATCTGACCACATGTCCCCTTGACCCCTGTCCCTCCTGGCTTACTAATTCTAGCAGAGGGCAGCTGACTTAACACTTAATTGTATGAGGGATGGCCCCTGCTGCCTTGAAAAGGGCAACTCCTAAAGTGTGGCAGCTCCTAAAGAAATTGACTCTGGACCCCTTAGGCTAGAGCAACTATCAACTAGTCACAAATAGCTGGTCAGGGGCCTGAGTCTCCCTTGGTCGCCCTGATGGATGACCTTTGCAGAGAGCAGGACAGGGAGAGTGTGACCTTGCTTCTGCTTCTTGATCTCTTGTCCATTCACCACGGAATCCCTCTGGACTGGCTCTGGGGAATGGGAATTGGGACCACAGTATTCTAGTGGTTCCAGTCCTGCTTTTGGGACAGAGTCCAGAGACTAGCATTGGGAAGGTGCTTTTCGGCTCCCTGGGCAGCTATGTTATGGGCTGCCACACGATGTCATCTTATTTCCAGTGCTATTTACTATCTGCATGAAGCCACTGGGAGCAGTCATTGGGAGTTTTAGGGCAGGGTCTATTTCTCCATAACATAACTCAGCTCTATTTCTCTATAACATCTGAATTAGGAGAGGCCAACAGGCTCTGGGCTGTTGCTTGGATGCAGTGGTGAGATGGATGAGGGAAAACAAGCTCAACTTGGACCCTGGCAAGATGGAGGCACTGTGGGTGAGTAAGTCCCATGTCTGAGAAATTGGGTCAGTTGCCTGCCCTGGATGGATTGTACTCCCCCTGAAGGAAGAGGTTCACAGTTTTGGGGTGCTTCTGAATCCAGTTCTGTCACTTGAGGTTCAGGTAGCCTCAGTGCCTTTTACCAACTGCAATTGGTACAACAGCTACACCCATTCTTGGACCAGGAAAGCTTGATCACAGTAGTCCAGGTATTGGTTACTTCAAGGCTGGATTACTGTAATGTACTCTTGTGAGGCTTCCCTTGCACCTGATTTAGAAGTTGCAGTTAGTACAGAATGCTGCTGCAGGATTGCTGATAAGAGTGAGACTTTGCCAGCACGTAACACCTGTGTTCAGTGCCAGTTTGCTACCGGGCCAGGTTCACATTGTTAGTATATAAAGCCCTTAGCAACTGGGGACCAGTCTACCTGCAAGTTCACCTTATATGCCAATTCAACCACTTCAGTCTGTAGAACTGGCGCTCAATATTTTAGTGTGGCAGCATCTACACTTTGGAACTCCCTGCCTATTGATATCAGACAAGCACATTCACTGTGCACTTTTGGCACCTACCCAGATATCTAGAATGTTGATGTGTGTTTTAATCTGTTTTTAGTTTATTACTGGTTTTAATTTTTTGTATGTTTTAAATAATTGTTTTTACTGATAATTTCATTGCTTTATTCTTTTTGTAAACCATTTTGAGGGTGTGTTTTTTTTACAATCAGGTGGTATATAAATTTTATGAAATCAATCAAACAAATAGATTACATTCTATAAGTATTCAATATGATGTGATTATACCATATTTAAATTACACTGTAGTATAATGATTTGCATTGCTGCATTCATGACCTGGCATTTTAAGGTGAAACAGAAGAGCCACTCTGCTGATCCATTCAAGGAGTATGTTATTTATCACTTGTGTAACGTATTCAGTGGCAAATGGTTTGTATACAATAGCTTCTCATAATAGTAGTAGTAGTAGTAATAATAATAATAATAATAATAATAATTTATTATTTATACCCTGCCCATCTGGCTGGGTTTCCTCAGCTACTCTGGGTGGCTTCCAACAAAATATTAAAATACAATAGTCTGTTAAACATTAAAAGCTTCCCTAAACAGGGCTGCCCTAAACAGCCCTTCTCATCTTGCAAACTCATAAATATGAACAACCTAAGTAATGGTTGACTCCATTGAGTACAGTAAATATAATAAAATTAAACACGTGCGTTTGATAACTGCTGAAGGAGAGCAAAAGTGTGTTCTCTTCTTCAACAGCCCCTCACCCCATTTACTTTTCTAATGAATAAAAGTATATTCCAGTTTAGTTAAATAAAACCTTCAGTCAGCACAATTGGGGAAACAATTTTAGAGGATACTGGAGGTAGGAACTGTTTCCAGATAAACATAACAAAGGAATACACAAGTTTTTAATCATAGATCCATGGGTGCTCACAGCTTGTGTAGTCGACAATTTCTTCTGGTGTGAACCATAGGTTGATTTCAATCTCAGCATTTTCTACAGAGTCACTGCCATGAATTATATTTCTGAAAGGGCAATAAAGTTGAAAAGAATTTGATCATTATGGTAATCAAACAGAAAAACATAGAAATAATAGTTTTATTGGCTATTATGGTTTGACAAAGGGACAATAACCCCTCCCCCCATATTAATTGTGCATATACTGCAATAGAGAAGTGTCTTTGCTGGATGTAACGTGAAACCCTTGGGTTTCAGTAATTGTTTGCTACTATAACAAGCTATTTCTTTCCCACTCCTTTGCACCCTCCTAAGACAAAGTGTTTATTTCCCACAGGGGCATATTAAACTGTGTGCAAAGTTTCCAAGTCTTAAATTTAAACCACAGTCCAAAGTTTTTATAATGATACTTGTTAGACAAGGCTATGGCGCTCAAAGGGAAAAACAATATCCCACGATGTATTCTTTGTAAAAGAACTCTGAGGTGCTACAACAGCAGTGTTTGATGCTTTTAGCAGGCCAGCCTCTCTCCATAACCTGTGCTACCCCAAGGCCATCACATGCAAGGAAATGTGGCAGGAGGAACTATGGAAAATACAGGCACTGAGACAATGAAAAAGGCAAAAGAAGCAGGGGCTTGTTAGGCTAGCTGTAATGTTGTTGGGGAGCTACTATGAAAAGCACCAGCTGTTAAGGTCATAACTATTAATTTACACTCCAAATGTCTTTTTAAAAATACAGTCGTACCTTGGAAGTCGAATGGAATCCGTTCCGGAAGTCTGTTTGACGTCTAAAACCCAAGTGCGGCTTCTGATTGGCTGCAGGAAGCTCCTGCAGCCAATCAGAAGCCATGGAAGCCCCATCGGATGTTCAGCTTCCAAAAATAGTTCACGAACCAGAACAGTCACTTCCGGGTTTGTAGTGTTTGGGAGCCAAAACATTTGAGAACTAAGCTGTTTGAAAACCAAGGTATGACTGTAGTAGTAGTACCATAATTTTCTGTGTATAACACGCCCCCGTGTATAAGACGCCCCCTATTTTGGGGGACTCAGAATTATTAAAATGGGGGGATTTGCACAGAGTTGTTGAGCATTTTGGGGGGAAGATTACCCAGGGTTGTTTTTTCGGGGGAGGGGATTGCTTACTCACCCACCTAAACAACGCTTCCTATCGCACGCAACGCAGAAGCCAACAAACGTCTGACCGCTCGCCCCCAAAGGCCTCCTATCACCCGCTCAATCAATAAAAGCCCTTGATGCAGACACTTATCACATGCACTACCGCTGCTGACAATCGTGGCAGCAACCAATCCCCCGTCCCCCTCTGAACTATCCATGTATAAGACGACCCCTATTTTTATACATTACTTTGTTGAAAAAAATCCTTGTCTAATACAGTGGTACTATGGGTTAAGTACTTAATTCGTTCCAGAGGTCCGTTCTTAACCTGAAACTGTTCTTAATCTGAAGCACCACTTTAGCTAATGGGGCCTCCTGCTGCCGCCGCACCATCGCTACATGATTTCTGTTCTCATCCTGAAGCAAAGTTCTTAACCTGAAGCACTATTTCTGGGTTAGTGGAGTCTGTAACTTGAAGCGTATGTAACCCGAGGTGCCACTGCACACAGAAAAGTATGGTAATAATAATAATAATAATAATAATAATAATAATAATGATGCACAGATATAGTATTTGTATCCTAACTGCATGTAGACTAGAACTAGTTAGCAATTCCATTTTGTAAGATGACAATTCAGAATTTACCTGCCAACTTGCACACAGAAGTCACCACGAATTGTGCCAGGTTTAGAATCTGCAGGATTAGTTTCTCCCAGCATTACTCTTCCAGTCTTAACTACATTGAGGCCTTGCCATACCTTGAACAACCAAAGAACTGAGATTAAAACGATTGTTGCAGTAAAAGTCAATATATCACATGATTCTCACCAACTCCACCACCATGTGGATAAGACAGCAGTGTGCAAACATCCTCTCGGAATTTACCCCATCTGTGGACAGAGGAAAAAGCAGGGGACCATTTCACAAAATTCTTCCAAAGGGAGGGGGAGAAATTCTCCAACATTTGCTTAAGGGTGTGGCTTCCCACTAGCAGTGTAATTTAGCACAGTTTCAATATTTTAACCTACATCTTTTTAAAAATCTCTCCCCCCCCCCCCCCCCCGGTTAGTAGCCTGGTCACCATTTTACAATCTCCATAATTCCCTAGATTATTTATCCATAGTTCTGGGACATTGTGAAACAAACAAAAGGCTGCCATTATAAAATGCTTGAGGAAATTTGGGGAAATGGTATTAAGTGGCCTTCTTCTAGGGTGAGAAAAAGGAACAAACTCAGAAGATTTATCAGAAAATGTCTTATGAGAAATTTTGACTCAGCTGTAATTAATAGAATTTGGTTGTAACTAATTAAGCTTTGAAGCTTTCCATGGGCCTGTATGGACCGTGACCAGAACCAAGTACAGTATAGCATTATGCCCATTTAAGCCCCACAGATTTTTATGGCACTTAGATGGCCAGAATGCATGTGTTGCTCACAGGAACACATGAAGCTGGCTCTTACTTAGCAAGACCACTGGTCCATCTGTTCCATCCAGTACAGTTTACTCTGACTATGAGCTATTCTATTTCATTTGGTAGCCGGGGGGGGGGTCCCCTTCTGCTTTTGTGGCTGAGTGCTGTCACATTGTGTATGTCGGTGAGTCAGCCGGTCAGATTTCTTTGCTAAATACCAATAGCCATCACAAAAATGCAAATTTTCAGGTAGAGGGATACATTTTAACAGAGGCGATCCCCAACACATTGGACCCCAACTTGTGTGATAATTTTATTATCTCATCTACAGTGGTTCCTTGGGTTAAGAACTTAATTCATTCTGGAGGTCTGTTCTTAAGCTGAAACTGTTCTTAACCTGAGGTACCACTTTAGCTAATGGGGCCTCCCGTTGCCGCCGCGTGATTTTTGTTCTCATCCTGAAGCAAAGCTCTTAACCCGAGGTAATATTTCTGGGTTAGCGGAGTCTGTAACCTGAAGCGTCTGTAACCAGAGGTACCACTGTATTGGACTGCTAGAGAAAACATGATACCTTATGTGTAACATATTATCCCTACTAACCAGTAAGTGACAAATTTTACAATGATACGCAGCGAACAACATCTTCCGTTTCTCTCTCTCTGGCCACAGATGCATTGAAGAACATTTACAGTGGTACCTCGGGTTAAATACGCTTCAGGTTACAGACTCCGCTAACCCAGAAATATTACCTCGGGTTAAGAACTTTGCTTCAGGATGAGAACAGAAATCGCGCAGCGGCAGGGCGGCGGCAGCGGGCGGCCCCATTAGCCAAAGTGGTGCTTCAGGTTAAGAACAGTTTCAGGTTAAGAATGGACCTCCGGAACGAATTAAGTACTTAACCCGAGGTACCACTGTACAGTCGTACCTTGGTTGACGGACGGAATCCATTTCGGAAGTCTGTTCAACTTCCAAAACATTCGCAAACAAAGTCACGGCCTCCGATTGGCTGATTGGCCCCGGAAACAATGCCGACAGCCAAAACGGACGTTCGGGTTCCAAAGAACGTTTGCAAACCTGAACACACACTTTTGGGTTTGTGGCATTGAGAAGCCAAAATGTCTGAGTTCGTCAACCAAGGCGTTCATCAACCAAGGTACGACTGCACAGGCATTCCATTGCATCTCTGAACATAATGTGGGCATAGTTTAGAATCTCAAAGCAGAAAATGTTTTCCCCATTGCACCAACGGAGGGCTAACAAGTCAGACACACAGTTTAGATTTTTCTCTAATTACCACTCAAACATAAATAACGTGCTCATGTAGTCCCTTAAATAATGTGTGTGTGAAAAGTAAACAAACCATCATGTCATAAAAGCTCTGCTATCTTGTGAACCTTTCATTTTGTGTATTTTATCTGAAGGAAGTTTGTTCCTCCTCTTATCAGACAGTAAAGCACCCATTTTCTCTAAACTAGTACAGGCAAAATACTACATTATGGGCCAATGCAAGTATAGTGCTAAAGAGGGGGGGGGGAATGTTTGACATTGTTTTCAACCCCTATTGCTTGTAACACCTTTCAAACTCATTGCTTTATTCTAATATAATCTTAAAGTGCTCAGCAGATAGATAGTTTCACAATTAGCAAGAAGACATGTTGCTCAAAGCTGCCAGCAGTTTTTGTTGCTGATGGGTGCTTATCCACTTTTACAACAAAGGGGGGGGGGGATAAGGAATTGAACTGTACAGTGGCAGTGCCGTTTTGTAGAATCTGAACCAAACGATTGGGGTTAATTTGAATATGTAGCTGTAAGAGGCTTACACTGCAGAGTACATTTACAGATCTACTGCCTCCTATTTCCATTCAAAAACTGTTAATTCAAGCAGGCCACTAACTCCAGGTGTATGCTTTGACTTATACATAAGCACATAAACTGTGGCTGGGTCTGATTTCTATATCCTTGAGTCTCTCCACCTCTCCACCATGCCCACCCACAATCATAATTTGGATGCCTGCATCCATTGTGAATTATCAAGTATGGACAGACTGATAGAACTGAGAGATGGCAGAGCCTAGGATGGTCTGGGCACAAGATGCAGTTTTCATCTCTCAGGTAGCAAGATGCTGTGACAACGACAGCATCAGAGCCTGGACAAAGCACTGAAGGGAAGGCAGCTATTTTTGTAATTCTCGCAGGCCTTGCTCATCTAGAAGAAGATAGAGCGTTGGGAGGTTTTTTTTCCACTCGTAATATTGCTGCACAGTTGCTACTTTTAACGAGCAATTGCTATGGGACGATGGGAGTTATCCCAAGGCAACAGTGCAGTTTTGTACATGTAACCTGTGTAGTTGCTATGATCACTGCTTATTTTTATTTCATTGCTATGTGACGATAAGATTCTAATAGTGGTTATTTAAATGGGGCCATAGTTTGCCAACCTTTCAAAGATCTGGGGTTACAATTAGATCAATTAATTGGCCTTTGGCTGATTAACATTCCATGCCCTTTTAAATGTGTTTGTGGGAGAAAGGAATTGCGGGACTAAATAAATTGAACTGGAATACAAAAAAGGGGGGTATGAGGAGGTCCGGGAAACATGTAAATGAAAGAGAAGTGATCAAAAGATGGAATTGTTTTTAATTGTTGTTTTTTTTTGTATTTTGTATTTTTCTTTTTTCTATTTTTCTCTTTTTTATTTATGTATCCTTCTTTTGAAACTTTAATAAATATCATTTAAAAAAAATAAATAAATGTGTTTGTGGGAGGGCGTTGTTGGTTGGTTTTTGTTTTCATTATGCGTTTTGTGTTCTCATTTTGTATTTTTGTGTCGTGAACTGCCCTGTGATCTTTGGCTGGAGGACAATATACAAATTTAATTAATTATTATGACTAGTAGTATTAATATTGCTAACCCTGAAATTCTCCATTTGAAAATATATTAAAATGCCAGTCTTTCCTTAGAACTTTCTATTTAGGCAATCACATTGTGTTACATTTGTTAATCATATTTTGAATCTGGGCATTATTTAAGGTAGTCTCTTTTTATTTTATTTAAGGAATGGAATCACTTCCACATAAAAATGTAGAAGTTAGGCTCTTAGTGATATTGTTGCCTTGTCCATTATTAGTATCAGAGGTTTATTATTATTATTATTATTATTATTATTATTCAGAGGTTTAGAACAATCATATTGTTTTGTTTCCTTCCACAAGAATACATATAGCATATATTCTGAAGATGCAACCAAACTGCATCTCTTCTCTCAGTGCTTGCTCATAGCTGTCAACTTACAGATTTGAAAATAAGGGACCAGCAGCCTTGAAAATAAGGGACCAGCAGCCTTGAAAATAAGGGACCTGCAGCCTCACCTGTTCCAGGCACTCCAGTCTTCCTGTCCTACTGCAGTCTGGTCAAACTCAAGCTGGTAGCTTCGAGAACACTGTCCAACCAACTTTGTAACCAGAGGTTCAACTGAATAGAATCTGAATCACATGCACCACAAGGCCTATGCAGCCTCAACTTAAGATGGCTCGCCAGCCTGGCTTTGCACTGCAAAGTTTGCAGCAGCACGTACAACAAAATGGCATCCAGCATTCAAAAAACCCCTCGGCTTGCATTAACTAGCCACACACAAGGCATGCAAGCTCCACCCCCCAGTCTTTCTTAGACTTCTTATTGGGTGAGCAACACAGCCAAGCAACACAGTTGGAGCCTCCCTCCTCCCTGGCCAGCAGGGAGGGAGGGAGAGGAGCTGCTTCCTTTGAAATTTAAGGGACATCATTTAAGGGACATTTAAGGGACATCCATCAATAAGGGACAGCAGCGGGACATGGCACTGGAATAAGGGACTGTCCCTTCAAATAAGGGACACTTGACAGCTATGCTTGCTGCATAAAGTTCATTTGCTTTTTAAAGAAATCAAGGTTATTTGCTGAAGACTTACCATGGCTACAACAGGTCCAGAGTGCATATATTTAACTAGCCCAGCAAAGAATGGCCTATCCTTCAGGTCACTGTAGTGTTCACTGAGAAGATCTTCAGAGGCCTGCAGGAATAAAATGCTTAGCATAAGAACTTAAGAGCATCTTATGTCAAATAAAATTAACTACAAGAGTAGTATTAATCCTTAAATTGCACGCTTGCTTGTCAAATATTGGCCCTAGTACTTTATTACAATATTGGTTTAGCTGGCTAGTACAGATTTTAAACAATATTTATTTTGGTTCATTCAACAAGATGATTTTCACTCAAGTTAATTGAACAACGTATTTGCACCTCCAAGAAAATCTGAAGCATTAACTTTAAAATATACCTCTAAGGACACACCTTTCCGACTAAGGACAGCTGCTTACTAAAATTAGAGTACTCAGCGTGGCTTTACCTTCTGCTAGATATTGGAAAGGATCCAAAATATTAAGTTATTTTGTAAAATACTGGATCAGTGGTGTAGTGGAGCAGGAATGAAATGGGGCTACAGCACAGTTCCAGAACATTTCTTTCAGAGCAAGAATCATAACAATAGCTGCCAAAATTCCAGGGTAATTGACAGACCCTCTGGCAAGTGAATGAGGCGATAATGAGGCTTTTGAATTTTACTACAGTTTGTGACATATTAATGTAGAGGAAGTCAGTGAATAAGGATTAATATAGAGGAAGTCTGAGAATCAAGCAGATTCTTCTTTCTTTTTTTCGGGGGGGTACTTCTTCCTTGGAGGGGTGCCTACTTCGTGCTAGCAGTATCAATGGAAACATTTATTTGCAAAACTGTTTGCATTCCTAATTAAAGTTACAGTTCAATGAGTTTTACAAGTTGAACCTATGCTGTCGGAAGTAAGCAGCACTGAGTTCAATGGAGATTTCCCCCAGGTAACTATGCAAATGATTGTAGTCACTACAAATGTCTCATTGGGGGTCTGAACCGAAGTCTCTCCAACATGCTAACCACCACACCACCCTTGGCCAGGGCTCTAGGCATTGCACCATAATGCACTCTGTGTGCAATGAACTGGATATTATGCTATGTACTGCTGAGGGGTATGTATAGGTTGATCGACAGGTCATCAACCCAGCCACCTCTATTTGTGGACTCTCCTTGGGGTCGTAGCTATGGAGGCTGCAATGTGCTGCAGTTCAAAACTGACTACTTCAAATTTATTTCTGTTCAGAGTCCGCTTTGACACAACAGACCGACAAACAACGCATGGCAATTCTGCAACAGAATAACAATGCTTGGCAATACCTCGACAGAAACTTACATGCATGAATTTCATGGCTACCAGTTTGAATCCCTTCCTTTCAAATCGCTTGATAATTTCTCCCACCAAGCCCCGCTGTACTCCGTCAGGCTTGATGGCGATGAAAGTCCGCTCAGCAACTGAAGCCATTGTCCTACTGCAATAGGAAAGCAGCGATATGATCAAGATCTAAATCCTGCTATGGCAGAAGTCTCGAGGGTTTAAAAAGTCTCAGTCTGTTGCAGCATTATGCAGTATTAGACTGAGGACAACCCATCAGTTAAGTGGATTAGGCGCAGTGTACACACACTATTCATCTTACATCAGAGGATAACCAGCACAGCAGTGGTCCCACAAATGTGCCAAATAGCTGCATATACAGTCAGTTTAGCACTGAAGAATATAGAAACATTACAGTCAGTTAGAAAGGAGTTATATTACAGGTGTACTCCAATTTACACAGAAACTGAGATATGGATTTACAGGCATTTCCATATGTTCTCATAACAAAATTACGACACTGAGCAGATAAATGTGAAAGTTAGCCCCCCACAAGGCCCAAGATACTAATTACAATTGTTCAACTTGAAACATGGCAATTTCACTTTCCAAGTAATACAGAGGGGCCATATTGCATATAAGACCTAATGCCTGAATGAGGATTATGTATTTCACTGTTCGTACCAACTGAAACTAACAGAAACCTTATTTTCAGTTTGGTGTTTTTAGGATCAGAGTAGTTACAGATCAAGTTTTTGTACATTTTACTGATTGATTGATTGATTGATTGATAATAGTTATTTTACTGTAAACAGTATGCAACCTTGTAAGCATTTATAGGCTACATGTTTCTGATATACTTACTAAATTATATTTATTATGTTAAACTTCAAAGAGCTTTTCAGAAAAGTGCACATTTTCATAGGATAGAGAGAGATACACCTCAAAGGTCATCTAGTTCAACCCCCGTACGCAGGAAATGCTCTACTATAGCTTCCCTTACAGATGGCCATTCCAGTCCCTATATATATCAAGGATACAAAACCTTTGGCCCTTCATTGGTCAGTGGACTCCAAATCCCATCAGCCCCTGTGACCACTAACTATGTTGGCTGAGTCTGATGAGAGGTTCCCTATCCCTGCTACAGCTTCAATAGCAAGAGTTTCTTATAGTTATATTATTGTACTGCATTGCATTATTTACTCATTTCACAAAAAATAGATACAGTGGTACCTCGGGTTACATACGTTTCAGGTTACAGACTCCACTAACCCAGAAATAGTGCTTCAGGTTAAGAACTTTGCTTCAGGATAAGAACAGAAATCGGGCTTCGGCAGTGCGGCTGCAGCAGGAAGCCCCATTAGCTAAAGTGGTGCTTCAGGTTAAGAACAGTTTCAGGTTAAGAACGGACCTCTGGAACAAATTAAGTACTTAACCCGAGGTACCACTGTACTGCTTGACTGTAAAAAAAAAAAAAATCTCTTGAAGTAGTTTCCAAAAAGAATGAGACAATTAAATTTTCAGTGAAAACAGTTGAAAACATTTAAAGCATTAAAAAAATTAAAATCAACAGTAAGCTAAAAACAAGATTTAAACACTTGTCAATATTCTACATATCTGGATAGGCTTGCCTAAACATATGGTTTTAGCATGTGCCAAAAAGAGCATAGTTAAGGCACCTACCTGTGGTCAATGGGCAGAGTTCTGAAGTGTGTCACCTGTAACAGTGCTAGTTCTGCAGACTGAAGTGATTGACCAGGCCTATATGGGGCATGGTGATCTCAAAGGTGAACTTCGCTTCCCTAGAGACTTCTCAAATGCCCATGTGCTTGCTAGACACCCCTCCCTCCCTGCCTCAAATGCCACACACTGCCCTCTAAGTACACTAATTCCATAAATCTTCTCCTGCCTTCATCTCACGCTGTCATCCACATCCCTTTTCTGACAGCTTCTGCGGCACTGCTGCTTCTGCCACACCTTACGACCTCTGAGACATCTCTGTCTCTTTCCCCAGCATCCCGGGTCTCCTTGAGCCATCTCTCCCACCCAGTTGTGCGCCCGTACCTGTCTGCCTGCCGTTGTGAATCCGCTCGTGCTGGTGGCTGTGGTAACACTGTCGCTACTACAGCCCCCAGCCTGGCTACAGCCCAGCCTCACAGTGGGACTCCTTCAGGTACATTCCCTTCTCACCATACCCATTAGCTGCCTTAGGTCTTCAGCTTATTGGCAAAACAGGGACAACTTCCTGGCGCTTTGGGCGCCATCTGCCGCCGGCTTCAAAAACTGCTCCACAAGTTTCTCAGACTGGATTGCTGGCATCCATCTGTCTTGAGACAGACAATTGAGTGAGCCTTGGGGGTGAAGTTAGCAGCACTGCAACAAGCTCCCCAGGGCGCAAGGCTGGAAATAATAACAACAACAATAATAATAATTTATTATTTATACCCCGCCCATGTGGCTGGGTTTCCCCAGCCACTCTGGGCGGCTTCCAACAAAACACTAAAATACAATAACCTATTAAACATTAAAAGCTTCCGTAAACAGGGCTGCCTTAAGATATCTTCTAAAAGTTTGGTAGTTATTTTTCTCTTTGACATCTGGAGGGAGGGTGTTCCACAGGGCGGGTGCCACTACCGAGAAGGCTCTCTGCCTGGTTCCCTGTAACTTGGCTTCTCGCAGCGAGGGAACCGCCAGAAGGCCCTTGGCACTGGACCTCAGTGTCCGGGCAGAACGATGGAGGTGGAGGCGCACCTTCAGGTATACTGGACCAAGGCCGTTTAGGGCTTTAAAGGTCAGCACCAACACTTTGAATTGTGCTCGGAAACGTGTTCTCGGAAAAGTGGGTATGGAGGTCCTGGGCTGCCCAGATGACAAGGCCACCCCTGCTGGCCTCGCTGATATGGTCCAAAGTAAAGCACAGCAATATGCTTGGGCACTAGTTGGCTGTAGGATTTGCAGCAGGAGCTGTACAAGGCACCATCCAACCATCTTGGGGACTCCATTCCAGATTTGTGTAGGCTTTACTCCTTAGCATTTTCTTCTCCCAAAGATATCCTGCAAGGCAGTGGAGGTCTAGGATCAGAGTTTTCCTTTTCCTGGATGGGCCACCTTTCCAGATTGACCAGCCCCATCTGCCCCTCACTTCCCTCTACAGCACATAGAAGGAATAACAATAGCAATAACAATAATGATATGTTAAAGGCATTCTCACCCACCTGGAGTTTCAAGCCTTCCCACTGTTACCCAGGAGGGGGGAGCAACCAGGTAAACCTCAGGACTTCAGGTTGGCCCCAAGGGTTTGTCAATCCTACTAGAGACTGGGAGTATTTTCATCCTGATTTTCTCCCCACGCACAAAGTTTGTGAAGAGACTAGACAACACCAGCTATTTATTGAGCACGCAGTCTGATGCATTTGCAGGGAGATTATATGCCATTAATGGATTAATTAATCACGTTGTTGTTTACTTTATTTTCCCAGTGCAACCCAGAGCAACTTACAATAAAACATTATGTCAAGCAACTGTTATGTCATACTTTCAGTGCATTTCCCCATCACTTTCCTTATTGCAAAGAGAAAAAAAAAGTTTTGGAGGGAAGCAGGTTTGTTGAGCAAAGGCACCATATTAACTTTAATTTGCTGGCATGTTCTTGAATCCCACCCAAAACTAGCAGCCAGGATTCTATTCCCTCTTTAGCATCCTCACAAGCTGTTTGTTGTCACCTTTCCACATTGCATAGTATTGATATAATTTTAGTATCTTCACCTCATTTATCCTTTCGCTGCTTGCTTCTTTATTTGTACTGTACTTCAGCCTTTTGCCATTTGTCTTTTAATCCAATAATTGGATTGATCCTTGGTCTTTTTTTCTCCTTCCTGTGGTTGCCCTTGATCCTTTTATCCTCTGCCCTTTAACACTCAAGCTGTGATTCCAGACACACGAGTACCAGCATTTTCAGTGTGGCTGTTCCTACTAATAAAAGTAATGTCACCACCATCTCTCTCTCTCTCTCTCTCTCTCTCTCTCTCTCTCTCTCTCTGTACATCCAGTGTATGTATTTCCTTCCTATCATTTTAACA
Source organism: Podarcis pityusensis (assembly GCF_964106645.2). Taxonomy (NCBI): domain Eukaryota; kingdom Metazoa; phylum Chordata; class Lepidosauria; order Squamata; family Lacertidae; genus Podarcis; species Podarcis pityusensis. The sequence goes on from NC_138029.1 coordinate 32,593,902, forward strand.
GAGAGAAAAACCTAAAATGGCAGATTTTCCTAAATGCAGACTTCCCATTTCTAATAATCTGTCAGTATTTTTCACCCAGAACTGTAAAAAGAGTCCTTATTGCTTTTGCTTACCATAGTTGTATCTGGAGGTGGGGATTAACCATTTCCACCTACACACTGTGGTCCTGATGAAATCCATGCCCCACTGAAGCTGCCATTGGCACCAAGTAATAAAGCACCCTTTTAGAAATAAATCCGATTTATGTGGAGAGCGCAACCAAATCCTGATATCTTATGGTATTCACAGATTTCCAATGGTACAGTAGAGGTCCTTAGCTGTCCCCCAACTCAGGTTGATTTGAAGGAATAATAATAATAATAATAATAATAATAATAAATAATAATTTTATTATATATACTTCACCCATCTGGCTGGGTTTCCCCAGCCACTCTGGGCAGTTTACAGCATATCTAAAAACATAATAAATCATAATTTGGAGGAGCCTCCTCTTTTCTAGTCAGATCAAAATTCAGTCTTCCATTGCAGACTGTGCGGTTTGATTCTCTTCAGACCCAAGAGGGCCATATCCAGTGCTTCATCTTCTTTCTCTCCTGTACCCTCCAGCTCCCCACTCCCCAAAATCAGGCTTGGGGATCCTCTGGAGCATATTCTGGAAGATATTGTGGGGTGGGGTGAGGGAGAGGAGAGGAAATGGAAACAGTGGATACAACCCTTTATAATTATTTCCAAGTGACAGAGGTATGAGTCAGAAGTACACATGATACCTGTAAAGCACATTTGGAACACAATATTTCCCTCAAAGAATTCTGGGCACTGTAGTTTACCCTTCACAGAATTACAATTCCCAGCAACCCTCAACATACAGTGCCCAGAATTATTTGAAGGAAAGAATGTCCTTTAAATGTATAGTGTGTACACAGCCCATGTGGTAGCCGGCTTGTGAGAGAACAGACCCTTCATGTCACTTTTGGAGAGAGATGTGTTTTCACTCATTTCATTTCAACCATAATGAAATCATTGTTTTTTTTTCTGCTCTTTCCTTTTCTGCAGTGAAAGGCTATTAGCTCCTATCTGAAATCCACCTGCTGCTTATTCTGGCAGCATGACCTATTATTGGATTAGAGCATGACCTGCCCCTGATCCAGGGTCATCCAGACTTGCTTTCATGCTACATTTCTAGGCACAGGTCTGTGCTTTAAAGCTCCCTGTCTGAACATTTTTTAAATTATTATTTTTTGGCCCCAGTGCTTTCCCCATGAAACCTGCTCTTTACTGCTGAATTGGAGCAGACATGCTATGTGCAATGTTATTAGCATTATCTATGTGGAAGCGGGACACGGGTGGCACTGTGGGTTAAACCACAGAGCCTAGGACTTGCCGATCAGAAGGTTGACGGTTCGAATCCCCGCGACGGGGTTAGCTTCTGATGCTCGGTCCCAGCTCCTGCCAACCTAGCAGTTCGAAAGCATGTCAAAGTGCAAGTAGATAAATAGGTACCACTCTGGCGGGAAGGTAAACGGCGTTTCCGTGCGCTGCTCTGGTTCACCAGAAGCAGCTTAGTCATGCTGGCCACATGACCCGGAAGCTGTACGCCGGCTCCCTCGGCCAGTAAAGTGAGATGAGCGCCGCAACCCCAGAGTCGGTCACGACTGGACCTAATGGTCAGGGGTCCCTTTACCTTTATATGTGGAAGCACCCCAACACATTTCGAACCCTCCCTGGGGCCCTGGGTGCCCGAGCACCCACAAAACTCCCCATGAAGGGGCTGGGCACCGGCAAATTTCGGCGACAGGGCCATGCACACTGCATAGCACTGGCATGCACGGCCCCGGGCACTCACAATTGCGGGGCCAAGCTGTCACTCCTGCTGCTGGCAGAGGAGCCTCTGATTTCTACACACAAGCCTATTGAGTTTTGGGTGATCACAGCATTGGAGAGGGAGGCACTGTTGTCTGTTAGTGGGAGGGATTGTGCTTGTGCTCTGTATGTGGGGAGGAGTGACATCCATGCTGTCATTGGGCATGGATTGGTACTTTTTCTGTATGGGTAACTGGAGGTGACATAGAATCATAGAGCTGGAAGGGACCCCAAGGCTCATCTAGTCCAGCCTCCTGCAATGCAGGAATCTCAACTAAAGCATCCATGACAGATGGCTATCCAACCTCTGCTTTAAAACCTCCGAGGAGGGAGAGTCCACAAGCTATCGAGGGAGTTCGTTCCACTGTCAAACAGCTCTTACTGACATAATGCCAAGGACCCTGTGGGAGTGGCTGATAGCTACCTTCTAACAGTATTATCTTGGTCTCTGGTTTGCTGCTGGAGTGCATATGATTAGGACAATATCATGCACTGGCCTTCTCCTGGAACAGTGGGATTGTAGGATCAACATACCCAAGCATGATGTCCTTAAATACTCCTTGTGAATGACTGCCAGGAAAGCACCTTGATCCATGATTATGATCTTAAAGATTAAATCTTGCACTGAGACTCTGCGCATGCAACATACCAGATAATTTGAACGAACCTCATGGTATGCATCTTTAGATAATGTCATACTCTTAGCTAATTCTGGGATCATGGTGCATTTTCTGGAATGTGCTCTCCCAATCTGATTCCTTCACTGTTGCCAGTGTACGAATGATCTAAAAGTCATAAGTCAAATGGTAAATATTCAACTTGCTAGCCATCAGCTTGAAAATACACTCTACCTGTGATGTTTAACCATTTCCAAACATTAGATTTTTAATGACAGCTTTTATTCTTGCCTTACAGTCACCTATGTCAAATTGCCCATGCAAAAATACTGGATTGAAAGTCTTTATGTATAGGTACAGCATGCATTATTGAGAGTGAATAAGAAAAATAAAAGTGATTAATCCAAAGGCCACATTATAGCTCCAGCCAAAACATATTATGCCAAGGTACTTCTTCCAAGTGGTATTTAATATACCCACATACCTGTTGATTTTTATTTGGAGTCCTGTGGATTCTTCTACATAGTCAGCCTTTGGGTGTGATGTAGTGGTTAGAGTATCGGACTAGGATGTTGGAGACAAGGATTCAAATCCTGACTCGGCCATGAAGCACACTGGGCTAGTCACTGCCTCTCAGCCTAACCTATCTCAAAGGCTTGTTGTGCAGATTAAATGAGGAATGGGGAGCACCACACCACCTTGAACTGTTTGGATAAAAAGGTGATATTACATGCAATCAATCAATCAATCAATCAATCAATCAATAATACTTCCACCCTATACCGATTTACCTAGGAGTAAGCTCACCAACCAAAGTGTTATTTCTGAGTAAACATACATAGGATGGTGCTGTAAATAAATTGCAAGTCTTTGCTGCTCTCTAGTGGAGCTTCAGACCATATTTTGCGCTCTCCTCTTTCACCCTCATTAAAAGGTTCTTTAATTCCTCTTCACTTTCTGCCATCAAGGTTGTGTCATCTGCATATCTGAGGTTGTTGATATTTCTTCCAGCAATCTTAATTCCGGCTTGGGATTCAGATTGCTGGAAGAAATATCAACAACCTCAGATATGCAGATGACACAACCTTGATGGCAGAAAGTGAAGAGGAATTAAAGAACCTTTTAATGAGGGTGAAAGAGGAGAGCGCAAAATATGGTCTGAAGCTCAACATCAAAAAAACGAAGATCATGGCCACTGGGCCCATCACCTCCTGGCAAATAGAAGGGGAAGAAATGGAGGCAGTGAGAGATTTTACTTTCTTGGGCTCCATGATCACTGCAGATGGTGACAGCAGTCACGAAATTAAAAGACGCCTGCTCCTTGGGAGAAAGGCGATGGCAAACCTAGACAACATCTTAAAAAGCAGAGACATCACCTTGCCAACAAAGGTCCATATAGTAAAAGCCATGGTTTTCCCAGTAGTGATGTGTGGAAGTGAGAGCTGGACCATAAAGAAGGCTGATCGCCGAAGAATTGATGTTTTTGAATTATGGTGCTGGAGGAGACTCTTGAGAGTCCCATGGACTGCAAGAAGATCAAACCTCTCCATTCTGAAGGAAATCAGCCCTGAGTGCTCACTGGAAGGACAGATCGTGAAGCTGAGGCTCCAATACTTTGGCCACCTCATGAGAAGAGAAGACTCCCTGGAAAAGACCCGGATGTTGGGAAAGATGGAGGGCACAAGGAGAAGGGGACGACAGAGAATGAGATGGTTGGATGGTGTTCTTGAAGCTACCAGCATGAGTTTGATCAAACTGCGGGAGGCAGTGGAGAACAGAAGTGCCTGGCGTGCTCTGGTCCATGGGGTCACGAAGAGTCGGACACGACTAAACGACTAAACAACAACAACAACAGTGGAAAATGCAATAATGGCTTTTACAGCACAGCACTGATAACTATATACTTGAAATAAAGGCAAGAATCAAAGGTAATTTACGCGTACCCCTAGATTATTGTGTGAGCACATTGATGCTTCCTCAATCCTCTTTTCCAACTGCTGCTTCTGCAGAAATATGTACAAGGTTGTTCTCCATTCATCACTTCCCTCACTGTTGATTTCTTAAGTCTTGTCAAGCAGCAATATTGTGAGCAGAAAACTCTGCCGAACATGCACTTGAGGTCATTGATACTACTGCAACTCATATTTAGTTTTTGCAACCAGCAGCTTCATTGCTTGAGAGTAAGAAGTACTACAGCTACAGTTGTCTAACTGTACCCCTGATACCAGGCAGGCAGCTGCGCTGTATCCATTTCAGTGCCTGCTTAAAACATTTTTGTTTAGGCAAGACTATCCAGAGATGTAGAAGTAGCTTTTGAAGCTACTGTGGATTTTAATATTATTTTAATGCTTTAAAACAGGCTTCCTCAATCTTGGCCCTCCAGATGTTTTTGGGCTACAACTCCCATGATCCCTAGCTAGCAGGACCAGTGATCAGGGATGCTGGGAATTGTAGTCTCAAAACATCTGGAGGGCCGAGGTTGAGGAAGCCTGCTTTAAAATATATTTTAAACTTTTTTTACCAAGAATTTTATTGTTTTTATTCTATATTTTTGTAAACCACTTAGATGCCTCCTTACAATCAAGTTGTGTATAAATTTTGTTAAATAAGCAATTCCCCTTAATGCTGAATCAGAAATGAAAACCCAGAAAAAAATATACAACCTGTTTGGAAATCTGTGTTCATGTTACCTGGGAATTCAAAGGGACTTCCTTCTGAGTAGGCATGTTTAGGGTAGCAGCCTTATTTAACTTTAAAAGTTCTCCACCTATGAAAGATTCCATTTTCCACCTCCTGACCTAGAGCTTCCTGTTTTCTACTCTTGATTCATGATGCAAGTGAAACTAGGGTCCTTTGCTGATGATTGAAAAAGCCACACTTTTTGATTAGATGGAATATAAGCCATGAGCAACATTTATGTATTCTGAGCTTTTTAAAGTGCTTCACTATTAAATAATAAAACTATGCTAAAATTGGCATGAACTTAGTGCCAATGAAGCCAAAAAACCACTCCTGGGTAAAAAAGTTGACAACACAATCCTATACAGTACATATTTACTCAAAAGTAATCCCTACTGAACTCAATAGGACTTTGTTCCAGGTGAGTGTGCTGGCTGGGGTTGTTGCAGGCAAAGGGTGATATCCAAGTATGTCTGTCTACTAGAAGAACTTCTCTTTCCTCTCCTCCCCACTGCAGCACCACACATGCCCTGCAAATCTGCTTTGGGGGGTTGGGGGACAGTCTAGAAAAAAGAATTTGGGGCTGCAGGGAGAGTTAGAGAGGAAGGGCAGGTCTGTGAAGGCAATATTGGATATCACCCAAAGTCACTTGGCCTCTTTGATTCTTAATGTCATGTCTTCTTGGGGAACCGCAATGCTTACTTTATACATACATTGAAAGAGCTTGGGCAGCTTTATTAAGTGATGCATTACTTTAAAAAAGTTAAAGCCTAAGCATAAATGGGCCTGTAGTAACATCAAATTGGGTCCCCTGCACTTTTGTTTTTTTTTACTGCCTACCCCACCCATATCCCATATCCTTCTGGTCAGTTTGTGGCATTTCAAGAAAGCCAGGTAGTTGCCATTTTCTCTTGTTAGGTTCTCTCTCATGCGCTACAGATATTTCCCTTGAAAATGTAACTATTCAGTGATGAGAAACATACTGTATTGAATGAAAAGCAAAAATATGAATATCCAGTGCTCTGGCAGGACCAGTAGAGGGAGCTCAAATTACCAACACATGTGAACGGTTAATATAATAAATGTTGTTGCTTGCACAAGCATTAATATAGACCAGGGGTCAGCAAAATTTTTCAGCAGGTGGTCAGTCCACTGTCCCTCAGACCTTGTGAGGGCCCGGACTATATTTTGAAAAAAATAATAATGAACGAATTCCTGTGCCCCACAAATAACCCAGAGATGCATTTTAAATAAAAGGACACATTTTACTCATATAAAAACACGCTGATTCCTGGACCATCCCCGGGCCTTAGTTTGCCTACCCATGATATAGACAAAGTCAATCCTAGCTGTCAGAAAGTCTGTTGGTTACTTTAAAGTTTAAAAGACTTAAGCAAACTTAAGAGAGTTAGAGAATGAGATTTCAACATTCAAGAAAACAAACAAAAAAAAATTATTTGAGCTCGCCAGTTGCCCAAAAGAATTCTCTGCAGCATCAGTACCATAATTTGTTTCGGCTATAATGCCTTTGGCACTTCTGAGTTTTGTTTTCACAGAAAGTTTCCAGCAGAGGCAATAAGGAAGCAGAATCCGACTACAGTGCGAAATTGCCACATACATAATCTCTGCTTCACGCCCATGCGACAGACTTGACCTAGTGGCTGGAATGCATTCAGAACATCACAAGACTTAAGTTTGGACACACCCATCATTTTCCTTCCTCTGTTGCTAACACTCTGCTGCTTCTGAATAATAATAATAATAAAAAGACAGATAAGTCTTCTTCTTGTTCTTCTTTTCCCCAGAAGTCCAAAAGGCCCCCCCTTTTTTCTCCACTCCGTTTAGCACATGTCATTTTCTTCACAGACAACAGTTGTAAATGTTTTTAACAAGTTACAGGCTATGCTCATTCCTGTTCTTGGCTGTTTATACTTTATAAAATCCTGTAAACTGTATTTTAGTACCTTTTTCTTTTGCCCTCTGACATTTTAGAGCATACTAGATTTTAATTGTTTCTTACATCATCCCACTTTCTCTTGAATCTGTTGTTTTAACCCCAACCAAAAGGAGCCAAAAGAACCCCAACCAAATTTTGCTCACATTCATTCCTCATTATCTTTGTTTTTCTCCCTTCCTCATCCCCAGTGTCAAAACGTATATTGCAAGCACCTTGGGGCTGAGACCTTTATTTTCAAAACATCATTCTATAGTGTGTTATATGCATGATGATGTATAAATAACGTGGGCTAAACACACATTGTGAGGGTTACTGCAATCCTAGCCACATTTACCTTGGAATAATTAAACTCAGTGATACCATTTACAAAGGCATGAGACCGGTCCTCTACCTGATTACATTTAGGCAGGCACCAAAAACATTTTTCATTCTGCTGGACTTTTAATGGTTTTTAATTTACTCGTTCCATTTAGCTCAGTTGGTTAAGAGTGTGGTGCTGATTACGCCAAGGTCATGGGTTCAATCCCCTTACACACCACCTCCACTGAAAAAGGGTTGGACTGGATGATCCTTGGGGTCTCTTCCAGTTCTACAATTCTTTGTCTTTTCCTTTTGGCAGCACCCTTTAATTCCCATCGGAGCAACTGGAGAAAGCAGAAGCCTAAATGTTTTCAGACTTGAATATCTTATTTTCTTAGTCGCCTGCAATAAATATATTAACATACACAACAACATAACACATACACAATTTGAAAAATTCCTATTTTGTTTTCTTCTTGGGATCCCCTTGCAAGGGGTCAAAAGCCAGTATAAATAAGTTTTCATTATATGCAAAGAAGCATGCTTAGGATTGCATCTGAGGAAGTTGGGCTGTCGTGTCATCATCCTAAACGGTGCCACAACGCTCTTGTGACTCTTTATGTGGATGCAAACCTCCTTGAATCCCTGTGGCGCTTGCGCCTGAAGAAAAAAGCCCACCGGCTGGACCTGAGGATGTCGGAGGAGGCCTAGCCTCCCACGTTGCCCTATTTTCCCTCTCCCGACTCACTGACAGCGCCACGGCCACGCCCGGGTCCTGGGGCCCCGCCCAGTCCCACGCTCACCACACGTCAGTCAGCCTTAGCCCCGCCCCTCGCCCCAATTCTTCGAATGCTGAGGGGCGCCGGTGCCCCCGCCCACCGACATACGTCACTGCCCCGCGCCCCCTCCCTCCACTCCGGCGCCGTGGGTGAGGTCAGTGCCGCGCGCCTGTCACCCAAGCTTCCCTCCTGTTCGCGCTGAGCTGTAATCAAGGCCCCGCTGCAGAGGGAGGCAGGCGGGCGGTGCTGCTGCTGCTCCTCCTCCTCTGCTTCTTCTTTCTCCTGCCAGGGGCTTTTCGCCTCCTCTCCGGCCGGCCCGTGCTGCCCTGCGCTGCGAGGCCATGGAGCTGGCGGACGGCGTGGTGTACCAGGAGGACCCGGGCGGCCCCGGCCCGGCCATGATGTCGGAGCGGGTGTCGGGTCTGGCGGGCTCCATCTACCGCGAGTTCGAGCGGCTCATCGGGCGCTACGACGAGGAGGTGGTGGCCGAGCTGATGCCGCTGGTGGTGGCCGTGCTGGAGAACCTGGACTCGGTTTGCGCGCACAGCCAGGAGACCAGCGTGGAGCTGGAGCTGCTGCGGGACGACAACGAGCAGCTCCTCACCCAGTACGAGCGGGAGAAGGCGCTGCGGAAGCAGGCCGAGGAGGTGAGTGAGGAGGAGGAGGAGGTGGGAAGGAGCGGGGCGGGGGGGGGGCTGCTGCTGCTGCTGCTGCAGGGCCGCCAGGAAGGGTCCCAAGGGGAGGGGGTCCGCTTCCGCACGTGAGAGAGAAGAAGAAGAAAAAGAAATGAGGAGGGGGATGTGTATGTGTTTTGGAGGAGCGGCGTCCGGGGGTGTTGGCGGGATGGGAGGATGAAAGTTTTGGGGAGGGAGCTGAGGCAACTTCGCTGGTGCAGGTTTGGGTGTGGCAGTTGGGGGACGACGACACAAAGAAGTACAGTGGTACCTCGGGTTACATACGCTTCAGGTCACATACGCTTCAGGTTACAGACTCCGCTAACCCAGAAATATTACCTCGGCTTAAGAACTTTGCTTCAGGATGAGAACAGAAATTGCGCGGCAGCAACGGGAGGCCCCATTAGCTAAAGTGGTGCTTCAGGTTAAGAACAGTTTCAGGTTAAGAACGGACCTCCGGAACGAATTAAGTACTTAACCCGAGGTACCACTGTAGCAGCATTGAGCCCCCATGGAAGTGGCATATGTCAATGCAAGTGGGGTGGAAGGAAGTGGACATAAGTGGAAGGAAAACACTGAGGGAGCAGGCTGACACAGTGACAGTAGTGTGAAGCTGCCAGGGCGGGACCTGCAGGAGAGCCTGGTGTGTTCCATAACTCAGAGGATAAATGCTGTTGTGTGTGGAGCAGAGGGTGATGTGGCAGGGCTTTAGTATCTTGCCTGGGAGCTTCCTCACGGAATTGGTTGGGCTGCTGTTAAACTCTAGAATTCTGGCCAAGGTGATTCTTACGCTGTAGTAATGCCTGGACTTCTGAAAGGTTCCTTGTATTGTTTTCAACACTCCCCTTCTCTGGGGCAGCATGCTAGCTTCCTTAGTGGGTAGCTGTCACATGTTAATCATGCAACATGAAGCCTAGATAAATGCCTAAGATGTGGATAGTCTGTACTCCCTGGAATTGGACAGTGATTGTCTTCAGGACTGATGGATGAAAATGTCAGTTAAAGCAACAGGTGGTGTAACCAAATAGTCCTTCACTGAAAAGTCAGCATCTTAAACATCAGTGGTGAGTGCCACATTATTTATATCACATTTTAGACTTTGTTGCTACCGTATCATGTTATTGCCTTTGTTACTTATCAAATTGTGCACTTTTTAGAAAATGGGTAGATACCACCGTTCATAATATTACTGATTTTTGAAGAGCGTGTACAGTGGTATCTACCCAATTTCTAGAAAAGCTGAGAACAAGCATAGTGTGATCAGTGATAAAAGCAATATAGTCCATGCTTGGTATATTTCCTCTGCGTTGGGAAAGCAGCTAGGAAGGCAGATTTTGACTGGACATAGAGCAAGAAGTGAAATGGTTAAGCAGACCACCTCACACATCTCTTCTGTTCACAATCTTCAAGGCTGCTTTTCACTAAAACAACAACAAAACCAAAATCAAACTTCAAGGGGAAGAATCACACAACTGAGCATCACGTGCAGGTTGGCCCTTTGATGCTTTGAATGCATGGAGTTTATTTATTAAAGTATTTTTTCCCCTCCTACTCTCCAGCCAAAAAAGGCTCCCAGAATAGCTTTACATATCATGAAAAATACTGTCCCTGGCCTCAAATGCACAGTCTAATAAGACACAACACAAAAGGAAAACCAGGAGGGAGGAGGAAATAAGCAAAGTCAGGTTCAAGTTCTGACATAAAAGGTCTAATGACCTACAGGAATGGAAAAGTCCAAGGAGAGGAAGCACTTAAAGTGCAGGTTTCGCAGCTGGGCCAGTGGAGTAGTCATGCATCCCTTCTCTTTCATCCTCTGCATCCTATTTACCTGATGTAAATACTGTTGCTAGGTAGAAATTGATGGCAGGAAGAGCCTGGCTTCTTAGCAGGACAGATAGTGGCCTTGCATCTTTTCTCCTCTCTCCCCTACAGCAGCCTGGCGTAGTGATTGCTGGCAGGTGATAAGTGCCAGGTTCAATCCCTACAACACTTAGTTTAAAATATGAGCTGGACTGTGACCCTGCTCAGCTGATACGCTGTTCGCATGTGCTTTGTTTACTTAGAGTAACAGTTTATACTATTGCAAGCAGAAGTAATCTTGGCTATCACTGGTGTTGCTTTCAATTTAGAAAAAAAAATCTCTGTATTGTGTACCAAGCACCTGGTTATTCTGTTTAATACTGGTGCCTAGGGACAAGAAATATTTTTCTAGTGCAGTGTGTGGCTTTGAATTGAAAAATAAATTGAATGCCATGGCAATCAATAATATGCTACAATGTACCTGGATCAAGGTAGGTAAGCTACACACATTTTTAGTATGCTTTTTGTACATAGTATATGTACACCTCAGGTTTTACCTTTTAATTAGCAAGTAACATCTTTATTACTAAGTGGTCAGTCCTTTAGGATTAGGATATGGGAATAAAGTTCCTGGCCCTGCCTGATATATTTTTGTGTGTGACAAACCAGCTTCATAAACAAAGATGCTGTGTGGAGCATAAATTGTGATTTAAATAGAAATTTCAGTGACAGCTATTGGTTGCATATTACTTATTGACTTGCTTTAAGTAAGGATCCTCTCACTTAGATTTTACTCATCACTGCTAGTGTGTCAAACATCCAAATGTACACCAGGAGGCAAAGTAGCAACATCACCTATGCATAGATGCTGTTGCTGTAGTGTTTTCACTATTTTGTTACTTTTGTGTTAAGTATGTACCATTTAGTAATCATGTAGAAGTTAGTTGTTAAGCCATTATGTATTGCTCTCCATAAAGTGAATGGGTTACTGTAGATGCATGCAATGCTTGTTCAGGTGGCTTGGAAAGCAGCAAAATCTATTTATACATTGTTTGCACATGCTTGGCTGACTGTACTGCAGGTGCAAATGAAAAAATGAACTTGTGTTTTCCAGTTATGTTAAGCCAAAATTTTAAAATGTGGTCCTAATATAGAAAGTTAATATACTTGTAGATGTCATAAACAAATGCCCAGGATTGGCTCCTCTGAGTAAAATTGTGCAACTTGTGAGACTTAGTTGATTATAGTTAAATATTTTGCTGTAAAATATTGGTGATTTGTTGCTTACCCATAGGACACGTCCAAGTATATGTTTTGCATGTGGCAAGGTTCCTAGATACACTTCAGGCATTTTCAAGTAAAATGGATGTTGAATAGTAGGCCTGGAAAAAATGACTGCTTGAGACCTTAGAACTGTTATGAATGAATACATTTTTATCCTTCTCAATGACAAAAACAGTCTTTGGGGAGCTTAACGAGATAAAAATTACATAGAATTATAAAACCACAATCATAAAGTGTTTAAATATAGGATATAAATCAGAAACAGAAATAAAAACAAATGCATAGCAGCATCTAAAGTTTCAGATTTTAAACTATATCTTACCAGCTCTATAGATCATTAAATATGTTATTAATATTAAAATCCTGAGAAAATAAAAATATAATGCTTACCTGCTACTGAAAAAGACCAGAGCATAGGTGCCAAGAAAGCCCTTTTAGGGAAAGGGCATTCCGCTACTTGACTGCCACCATTAAAAATACACTTAATAATAATAATAATAATAATAATAATAATAAATTTATACCCCATCCATCTGGCTGGGTTTCCCCAACCACTCTGGGCAGCTCACAACATATATCAGAACATACTAAAACATCAAACATTAAAAACTTCCCTAAACAGGGCTGCCTTCAGATGTCTTCTAAAAGTCAGATAGTTGTTTATTTCCTTGACAACTGAAGGGAGGGTGTGAAAAATGAATGTAATATTTTAGCTGCAGTTCATTCATTTTCAGCTTTATATTCCTGTTATAAAAAAGCGTGCCTAGACATTCCGTTGTTGTGCCCAGAACCTAGGTTAAAGGTGCCATTTGTAGCTCCTAATTTTCATATCTCAGTTTCTAACACTGTCCAGGTCATGATGAATGCAGGAATAGCAGACCCAGGTTAGATAGTCCAAAGAACTGCCTTGGTATGAAGTAGCTTCATATGTTCATGTATGTTCTTGTTGATGACTCTGAATGTTGCTATCACTTAACATCACATTTACTCCTGTAGGGTTTTTATTTCTGCAATGAATTCAAATTAATCCTTCAGTATATCTGAAGGAGCGTCTCCACCCCCATCGTTCTACCCGGACGCTGAGGTCCAGCACTGAGGGCCTTCTGGCGGTTCCCTCGCTGTGAGAAGCCAAGTTACAGGGAACCAGGCAGAGGGGCTTCTCAGTAGTGGCACCTGCCCTGTGGAATGCCCTCCCACCAGATGTCAAAGAGAACAACAACTACCAGACTTTTAGAAGACATCTGAAGGCAGCCCTGTTTAGGGAAGCTTTAAATGTTTGATGTATTACAGTATTTTTATATTTTTATACCCAGCCAGATGGGTGGGGTATAAATAAATTATTATTATTATTATTATTATTATTATTATTATTATAAATTAAAGCATCTGAATTTCCCCCCTTTGAATGCTTTATGTCTGTACGTAGTGGTGAAGTGCGAGCAAATAGAAATACATGTGTGCCTTTCTTTAAAATAGCGATGCCAAAGTATCAGTCATGATGGTCTTTGCTTTTGTTCAGTGTTCCTTTCATGCATGTGGTGATTTCTCATAACTGATAAGAGTTTTCAGAGAGTCAGGTATAATCTTGGTATACTAGAAAGTTTCAGGAAATGGAAGAATCAAATGACCAGCCAGAGGTTTGCATGTGACTGCTAAGTAATGACGTTGTTTTTCCAAAATGAGCATTCTGAATAATAACTTCAGTTGAAAAGGGATCTTTATATCTAAGATGTTCCAAAACAAAACAAAAAAAATAGATCTAGATGCTCCTCCTTCTGTGTTTCCTGTGCCCTGCAGGTTTCTTTGAGTGGTGGTTTGCATTGCTTATGAATCATCTGACCATTTGTTCCTTCCAGTGATCCTGTATTAGACACTCCTGTTTATCTTCAAATGTTTGGTTATTTTAAGGGGTCTCTAGAGATGAACGGGGTGTGTGGTAGAGTTAGCCTTGCTCCTCGTCTCCTTTCTCTCTTTAAATCTCCTAAGAATTGCGTATTTTGTGCAATCTGTGAAGGATCCCCCACAGACATTCCTTGCTTCTTGGACTTCTTGGACATATGAAAGAGGGGGAGTGAGAGAAGGCGGACTACAGAGAAGGCGAACTACAAAGAAATGACAAGCCTCTACCACTTCTGGCAATTAACAATGTTTGCATTTGGAGGATTGAATCTTGGCTTTAGAAGCCAAGATGTAAATGCATCTTCTGCACCCACAAGCACCTGCTTCACTTCCTCTTTTGGGTGCGTAGGAAAGCTGGCCAGGAAGCTTTTGAAACCATGGCTTAATATTCTGGCTTGCTCCATGATTAACCATAGTTTCTCCGTCCCAATGTAATGGGAGGCTGTGGTTCACTGTGGCTTCCTGATTTGTTCCCCTGCTTTCAGAAAGAGAGGGGTGCAGGGACTTTATGTGAATCCTTGATTTGAAGCCCCAAACCATAGAACGTGCCTATTTATTTTTAAGCAAGTTCAGTATTGAGCCATCATAACATTGTGCTTTGAGAGGCTCTGAGATGTTGTTCAGTGCAGGGAAATATAAATCAGAAGCATGTTACGGATGTCTCAGAGTGCCGTGGGCCTGCATGGAACAACTATTGCAAGTGAAGTCCTCCTTCTCCGCCTGCGGTTTGTTGGCAAACAGCCCTCGTAAAGCACTTTTACACACAGTTGTCTGGTACAGTAATTGTGCGATGGTTTTGTCTCAAGGTTGCCTGAATAGTTATTTGGTGTATATTTTACAAGTTTTGGGGGCCTAATTGGTCTAGTACATCCTTGGATTATGACAGTTTCCCTAACGGTTCTGCTGTTTTCGTAGGAGAGAGACTTGAATGGCTACCAGCTTGACACTAATGGAGTGGTATGTTAATACAAATAGTATTTAAAGGAGGTGGAGGCAAGAACTCATTTATTCTGTTAAATTTCTTAATTTCAGAAGAACACTTGAACTGAGAGTTGTTTACTCTGCAATACCAAAAATGAAGTGCTCTTAGAAAAGTAAATACTGTATGCCTTAACAATGGCTTTTCTTTGTACAAATAATATGTATGAAGAATTAAGATAGTCCCATGCCAGAATGGTTCACAGTGTTAAAGACTCAATGTAAAATGAATAAGGGATAGCTAAGGGGGAACAGTCCACCTTACTTCTAAATAAAAACTTTTTTTTTTTCAGGTTAGCAATTATTCCGTTTCAGCGTGTACCTTTCATGTTAGTTCTTACTTGTAGCTTCAGGTAATTTTATTGTGACCTGAAGTTATGCAGCACTAAGGAAGTGTAGGATCTATTGCTTTTATTGGTATAGAGTGTGATAATGACAGGGTCCGAGGGAAGTAGGTGATGTGATAAGATCTTTTGATGAAGACTTTCAAGTAGTGTAGAACTACCTTCCTGGTTTGCCTTGCAAATAGTTCTTTATAACTAATTCTTCAGTCGCTAGCCCAAAATGAGTCAAGCAGACATGTGCTGAGAGTACTTCTTAGTGTCTTATGTATACAACTATGTTGTATGAATTGTTCATATGGTGATTCATGGATACAGATTTCTGTTCTTATCCTGAAGTAAAGTTCTTAACCCGAGGTACTATTTCTGGGTTAGGAGACTCTGTAACCTGAAGTATCTGTAACCTGAAGCGTCTGTAACCCGAGGTACCACTGTACAAGTAGCACCAAATCTGAAAATACTTCTAAAATAGCTGAATAAATGGTCTCAATTGCTCAATTGTAGACTAACATGTGAAAGCCTTTCTTTCTCCTTTTTGGATTATCTATATCCTGAATCTCAGTATGTCACATGATAAGCAGGTTAGAAACACAATCATAGAACAATATCTTAAACATTGTAAGACAAAATGGGCATCCTGAATAGCTTAGTAGCCATCCCTATGTGTGTCCATGGAAGGTATAGTAAATCCCATAGAACAATAAAGGACTTGTGCTTTTTTACTTGTACCTGAATGATCTAGAGAAGGGATGTCCAACTCCCAAGGGACTGCAATCTACTCACAGGAAAAAAAAATGACAGTGATCTATCCCTTTTGGGGGGGTTCAGTTCAAAGTTGTTAAGCTTTTTTTAAGGGAGGAAAGTTCTGTTTTTGGGGGGTTCAGGCCAAAGTTGTTGAGGTTTGTGAAGAGCTATAAAAGAATTTATCCAGACTGAGTAAACTGGTAGTAAAATGGAAATGCAAGTTACTATAAGCAAGTGCAAAATGATCCACTAAAAATCTAAATTTCACGGACTCTTGGGGTCTGAGCTGGCAAAAATAAGACTTTGGGGTCATAAAGGATAGCTCAAGGAAGATGTCAGCCCAGAGTGCAGCAGCTGAGAAAAAGGTGAATGCCATGCTAGGAATCATTTGGAAAGGGATTGGAATGTCACAATGCCATTATGCAAATCTACAGTGCAGCTGCACTTGGGTTAATGTGTACAATTCTGGCCGCCTTACCTCAAAAAAGCTATGGTAGAGCTGGAAAAGGTTTAGGAAACAGAACTGATCAAGGGATGGAGAAACTCCCCTTTGAGGAAAGGTTACAGCTTTTGGAGGCTTTTTAGTTTTCGAGAGAAGGTGAGAAAGAGGCAACATGCTAGAAATGTATGCAATCATGTATGGTGTGGAGCAAGTGGCTAGAGATAGATTTTCCTTCCTCTCTCTCATAATACTAGAACTTGGGCAGGCTTCCTCAAACTCGGCCCTTTGTAGTTTTGAGACTACAATTCCCATCATCCCTGACCACTGGTCCTGCTAGCTAGGGATCATGGGAGTTGTAGGCCAAAAAACATCTGGAGGGCCGAGTTTGAGGAAGCCTGAACTTGGGGGGACAGATGCTGAATGTTGGAAGATTTTGGGCAGACCAAACAAAGTACTTCCTCACACGCTGGAAAGCTAAGCTACGGATCTTGCTTCCACAGGAGCCATTGCTGGCCACTAACTTAGATGGCTTTAAAATATGACTAGACAGATTGACGTTACATTAGGTTGAAGCTATCAGTGGCAACTTGGCATAATGGCTAAGTTCTACCTCCATTGTTAGAGACTAAAGGTAAAGGGACCCCTGACCATTCGGTCCAGTCGTGGCCGACTCTGTGGTTGCGGCGCTCATCTCACTTTATTGGCCGAGGGAGCTGGTGTACAGCTTCCGGGTCCTGTGGCCAGCATGACTAAGCTGCTTCTGGCGAATCAGAGCAGCACACGGAAATGCCGTTTACCTTCCCACTGGAGTGGTACCTATTTATCTACTTGTACTTTGACGTGCTTTCGAACTGCTAGGTGGGCAGGATCTGGGAACGAGCAACGGGAGCTCACCCCATTGCAGGGATTCAAACCGCCAACCTTCCGATCAGCAAGCCCTAGGCTCTGTGGTTTAACCCACAGCGCCACTACATGCCTCTAAATACAAATTGCTGGGAATGACAAGTGAGAAGAATGCTGTTGTACTTTCAGGTTTCCCATAGGCATCTGGTTGGCCACTGTGAAAGCGGGATGCTTCTTATGTTCTGAAGGCTGGTTACCACAAGGGAAAGTTTCTTCCCTATAGTGGCCCCCTGACTATGTATTTTCTGTCCAATGGACCTACATTAAACTTCTGTATCCTAGGCTTTTCAGAAAGGCCCAAAGATCTCCCCCTCCACCCCACTTAACCTCCCAGGCTTAATGTTAATTAGTTGTGTGATGTTTTGATTGAATTATGTTCTTTCTGGGGTGTGTGGGGTAGATTTTAGGTTTTTTAAAATATATATATGTATATATTATTTTTTCTTTCATTGTTCACGTAAGCTGCTTTGGATGGGCATTTGCCCCCCCAAAGAGGCCTAAAAATATTTTAAGCAACACATAAAATGCACATGCCCATGAATATTTTGTTTCTTTTTTGAAGAAATTTATTGAATTTGAAGATTCTCAAGAACAAGAAAAAAAGGATCTGCAGATAAGAGTGGAAGCTTTAGAGTCGCAAACCCGGCAGCTTGAACTGAAAGCAAAAAACTATGCTGATCAAAGTAAGTGGGACTTTATTAGTGGATTATAACTAATTATAACCATTGCATGGTTTGCATGATATTTTCACTCTTATCTTCTAATATAAAAGAGCATAAAATGACTGCACCAGTATAATTCTCTAGCGGGAGTGTTTGTCTTTTCATGTATGTATGTATGTATGTATGTGTGATTTAAGTTTTGTTTTGTGTTGACTGATGTCCAAGATCATCTTCTCACTAACTTTGTTAAGACTTTCTTGAAGTGCAGTTTCATCTTCTTTTCTCACCCGAAAAACAATGGGTGATATCCAACTATAGAGGCCCACTTGCACAATAGACTTCAACACGTGCAAATGGGATATCCCCCCCCCCCCGCAGCCCCACAAATCTGCTGTGGAGTGTTTAGAGCAGAAGATCCTTGCATTGTGCAGGACTAGATTATTATTGTTCTTATTGATTGATTTTATGTACTGCCCTATACTCGGAGGTCTCAGGGCGGTTCACAGAATCTTGTGGTCCCTTCCAACTCTACAATTCTATGATTCTGTCATTTTATGTCCAGAAATTTCAAAGCAACCTTGATTCTACTGATCTTAGAATGCAAAAGTGGCTAGGAATCTTGTTCATTTAATGTTAGCTATGGCTCAGAGTTTCTTAAGCTGATAGAAGGGCCTTGGGCTAGCTAGCCCTGTAGGATTTATTATTTGTATAGCTGACTTTATCATATCACAAACTACTTTTGAAACCCCTTTCAAAGCAGTTTACCTTGTGGCAAGAGGGGATGGGGGATGAGGCTATTGCTAAAGCCTGAAGTCTTGTCAGCTGATGGAACTTGTTTCATAGTTCCTTGGATGCAGCTCAAGTATGTTTTTGTTTTTAATTTAACCAGTAGCGAATATTTTGCTGCTACACAATTGGCAAGGTTATAATTGCTCTCTAAGGACACTGGAGTGGTTTATTAGCCTCAAACTAATTCTGGGAGATAGTCATATGTAACATCCTTATCTATGGTCAACGGAGCATATGCTAAGATTGTATCCCATCCTTCTCCTGGTTTTTCCATGTGAATTCCTGGCAGCTTTAAATATGGCTGCTGTTTTAATGCTAACCAGGGTTTGCTAGGATTACTACTGTATTTTTCGCTCCATAGGACGCACTTTTTCCCTCTTAAAAACTAAGGGGAAAAGTCTGTGCGTCCTATGGAGCGAATGCAGGGGGGAGGCAGGCGGGAAAAGCCCCCAAGAGCCGCACACAAGCTTCGCGCGGCTCTTGCGGGCTTTTCCCCAGGAGGGAGAAGGGACCGCCGCTCCCCGACATGTTCTGGGGGCTAGGGTTGGCGGAAGCTCGGGCTTCCCCCGCCCACAGCCCCACAAGCTCCGGGAGTGGAGGCAAGGTTGCCCACATAGATTGCCCACAAGTTTGCGCAGTGGGAGTTGGCGCTGCGCTCGGGGGCTTCAGGCTGCTATCCGCAAGCCTTCAGAGCGCGGTGGGAGTTCCCCCCACGCTCCAAAGGCTTGCAGATAGCAGCCTGAAGCCCGGGGAGCGCAGCGCCAACTCCCGCTGCGCTCCCCGGGCTTCGGAGCGCCCCCCCAGCCCTGCAAGCTCCAGGAGCGGCGGCAACGCTGTGCGCAACCTTGCCGCCGCTCCTGGACCTGTTCTGGGGGCTGGGGTCAGGGGAAGCTCGGGCTTCCCCCGCCCCAGCCCCGCGGCTAAAAATGAAGCCATGACAGCTAGCGGGATCCATGACAGCTAGCGGGATCCATCCCGCTCGCTGTCTTGGCTTCTGCCAAAGCCGCGCGCAGCCTCTCCCGGCTGGAGAGGTTGCACGCGGCTAAAGAGGAAGCCAAGACAGCCAGCGGGATGGATCCCGCTAGCTGCCTTGGCTTCTTTGCTCTTTGGGGCTGGTGGGGGGAAAATATTTTTTTTGTTCTTTATTCCCCCCCCCCTAAAAACTAGGTGCGCCCTATGGTCCGGTGCGCCCTATGGAGCGAAAAATACAGTAATCAGCTTCAAACCTCATTTAAAAATCTTCTATAAGAGGGAACTCTGGTTAGTGCTGACTGTGGTTAATGTTGGTGCTGAAATAAGTCTGCAGGCCCCCAAAACAGTGACCCGGAATGCAACCCCCAGGTGAATGGGAAGTTGCCTGTAAAGTGTAAAACATTGTAATAGAATGGCCCAGTCACATGAATCCAGAATGTGCAGTCCCTGACATGGATTTTAAAAATGAATAAAGGGGATGGAAAAACTAGCCTTTAACCCTTAGTTGCCCATTGCAACCCACCTCTGCCCCCTTTTTCTCCCTCCACCAGCATGATTGTGTTGTGGTTGCATGGATGGGGTTGTGATGAGACTGGGCACAGGAGGGAGTCAGATTGTGGAAGCAGCCACTGATGTACAGCTGCCTTATTTCAGAACCAGCTGTAACTGGCACTAATCATCAATCCAACTGCTGCAATGTACCTTGAGTGGCTTGATCACCCAATCCCATTAGAGAAAATTAAATCTCCTCTCGCATTTTGTCTCATTCTTGTTTTAACCAATAAAGAAGAATCCTCTCTAAAGATTGCCACAGAGTTTGTCGTCATGCTGTAATAGCGAAGGGAACACAGGATTGTGAAACTGCTTGCTCCTTCATCTTCATGCTGAGAAGTCAACAGTTCTTTTTGAGACATTGCCCAAGGCTTGTGCTTTTTGAAAGCTACTCTTACTATGAATTTATGCACTGGATTACCTCAAAATGCCACTTGGGATATCTTTTTGGCTTCCATTACTTGTTTTGCAAGGTTATAAGTAAGGTGATGAACTAATGCTTTAAGAATTTCCAAAATTTGGAGAGCTTTGAACTATAGCCCGAAAACTGTAATGCTGAGAGCTGTTTCTCACGGTCATCTACAGGGAAAAAGAAACATATTTGTCATGAAATCGTAAATAAGTTGTCCACTGTTCATTGAAGCTGCCCAGCAGGTTCTTAAATATTTGGATGCATTTCAGATCTCACAGCAAATACATGGTAAACACAAAGGGGAAATGAAGACCTATATGCAGTGGAGGGCCTCGGGTTTATCAAATTGTCTAGGACACAAACAGTGCAGAATATCCTCAATAGCACATTGATACCATAGCAGCTAGCTGTTCCGGTTGATCTTAAATGCCTGTTTGCAGTGTTAGTTTTGAGCTATGAAATTTACTTTGGAATATTGCATGGATGTACCTTATTATAAAACTGGAGTTTCATCATTGGTTATGCTGTTAATCCATTTGGTTTAGGTTTATAGACAATTAATACTTTGAGAAAGCAATCACATTAGTCAAACTTGCCTTCTTTGGTCCTCACAGTCTATAGCTTTAAGAGAACTTCTGTTGCAGTTGTGGAATTAGTTCTAGGAACTGGGTAGGTTTTGCCCTTTTATGACACCTGCAGTTTTTATGTGCCAGTAGGCCTGCTCACACATGTGCTTTGGCTGATTTAGGGACCATGTATGTGTGGTTCTTACGTTTGTGGTTTCTGTTTATGGATTGGGAATCAGATGCTTAGTTCCCTGATCCAATAATTAACTTTGACAGTATAGATTTATCTGCTTGGAGGATTGAAGTAGCAGAGTTTGCCTCCACACTACCCCAGAGTGGATTGATGGTGTCAGATCTGAACTGATTGACTAGTCAATCCTATGTATCTCTACTATCTCTTAAAGAAAGCTATCGGGTTTGCTTGGAGATTTTACTCAGAGCTATGTGCTTTAAAGACATCTGTTTGTTATTTATTATTTCAAATTTATAGTCTACCCTCCCCCAAAGGGAGCCTAGGGCAGCTAACAACCAGTATTAGAAACTGAGATATGAAAGCTAGGAGCTAAATGGCACCTTAAACCTGAGTTGTGGACACCACAATGGAATGTCAGAACCTATCAGCTTGCCTTACACTGCAGTGATTTCTTGGAAGTCGACCAGACAGGAATTTCTCCTCCCACACCCTCAGTGGCAGCAATAGCGGCAGTTTTAATCTGAAATCTTAGGTGCAGTACCGCACCCAGAGCTCAGAAATTGCTCGCGTTAATGAAATTCCCAGTCGCAAAATGTGCCTAGAACAATAGGAGTTTCACACGCTGATCACAACAATAAAATTACATTAAAAAAATTAAACAACACTGTTCAGGTAATGTAGACAGTTAGTACCAGCAATGTAAAAGTTTCATAAAACTACAGTTCAAAAACATGGATAAACAGAAGTCTTTTGACACATTTCCTGAATGCATATAAAGTGGGAGACAGACTGATTTCCATTGGAAAGGGGGTTCTGTAGCTGGGGTGCTGCCCTGCCTCAGTTCCCTGTTTGTTGTGCTTCTCCTATTGATTAGCTGTGCCTTGTCCACAGATTGCAAATTTGAGGCTGGAAAATGCTGGAGAAGGCACATTTTCAGTTCGGTCCCAAGTCATTTAGGACTCTTTAGGGGAACATATTAAACCTACTCTATCCCTGTTTTCCCAAATGTGAGTGTGAACACTTGAAATTGGAAATGGCCCTGTGAATGTAAACATGACCTTCATCTATTTGGATCTCTCACTTTTAAATTTTATTGCTGTATTTAAACACAGGGAACCTCTGTTGAGACCATGCTAAATAATTTATTTAGAAAATGTTTACCCTCCCTCTCTCAGATTTGCAAGATGCTTCGTCAATAAATAATGCATCATAATGTAAATGAGGGGTTTCTGCTCTCAATGAGTGCTTTGAAACTCTTCATATTACCCTGAACATTCCCAGGAGATTTCTGTGTGCTGCTGCTGCTCTCAGTTAACTCTCTTGCTACCTTTGTTTGATTCTCTGTGAAGGCCTCCAGAGAATGACATTCCAGTTTTCCAGTTACATTTGAACATCTCCTGATTTATGGGGTGTTCAGAAAGAAACGATGCAACGTTACTAAATGAAACGAAATGCATCTTTCTCCCACATTGCTTTCAAATAGCATTGCCTGAAAGCAACCACCCACAAATCACTTTTTGGCTAAGGTGGAGTTGTACTGGTGGATTACCAGGGTGGGCAGAGTCAGAGCAGCTCCTCAAGGTCCTGTACCTGGGCAAGAACAAAGGTGATCTTGTATATCCTGTAGCTTTCAGGTCATGGCAGTTGAAACAGCCAGTGGATGATGATGATGATGATGATGATTTGGCCAGTGGATTATTCAAAAAATGTGCAACTTACCTTTGCCCAAACAGCAGCTTATTTTCCTGTACTCTTATACAGAGGCATACATGCCTGCTTGTATGTGCTGACAATCAGTGTTAGAAACTGGGATGGAAAAGCTGGGAGCCAAAGGGTTTCTGGGATCTGGGTTGTGGATGCCAAAACAGAATGTCTAGTTGCCACTGGTGGGGGAGGGGAGTCGGCCGGCAACACTTCTTATTTATTATTTTAATAAGCATGAATTAATCTGCAATTCACATAAGTGACATATTGTTAATATCTTATTTTTGGCAGAAATTGTTAATACATGTTTAATTTGGTGTTTATAATAAAAACATTGGGACCATACTTTGGTTTTCAAAACACTCTGCTCTTTATTGCTAAACTCCTTAACATGTTGTCTATCCTTAACATAAACTTCGAGGCTTCAAAGCCGCATACATTGTAGTAATCCTTGAGTGTCAGCCATGCGCAAAAAAAGACACCCAGACTTCTTGAAGTGCTCGCAAATGGAGAATCTTTAGGCGCAAAATGTGCCTGGTATCCTGCTAATTTTGAACCCTGCTGACAATGGTGAAATATTTTAAGGACTCTTAGGAGGAAGAAAGGTTGTTTACCCTGCTGACTAAGAATGGGACAACTGGCTAATTTAGAAGGTGGTTACTTTAAGCCACTAATAAAACACTATTTAGGGGATATGGAAACTTTAGGGGTCATGGAAGGCTTTTGATAAGGGGGATGCTTTAGCTGTGGATACCTGTCTTAGTTTGGATGAGAAGGGATTGGACTAGATTAAGTGGATCTTATAAGTGTGTGTTGTCGCCTGCGTGTCCTGCCAACCTAGCAGTTCGAAAGCATGAAGTGCAAATAGATAAATAGGTACCGCTCCGGCGGGAAGGTAAACGGCGTTTCCGTGCCCTGCTCTGGTTCGCCAGAAGCGGCTTAGTCATGCTGGCCACATGAGCCGGAAGCTGTACGCCGGCTCCCCTGGCGAATAAAGCGAAATGAGCGCCGCAATCCCAGAGTTGGCCACTACTGGACCTAATGGTCAGGGGTCCCCTTTACCTTTACCTGTCGCCTGCGTGAGTACATGAAAAAAGAGACTCTGTGTGCTGTCCATTGTTGCATTCACTTGTGCAGATATCTTTTTTTAGAAGGCAGCAGTGAAAAGACTCAGTTCCTCTGCTTCAGACAGGTGGAAGAAAGTGGAAGCAATAGGTTGTTTCATTTTTGTTCCACGTTTCTTTTAGTTCCTCTGAGCAGTTTCATTTTAGGGAAAGCTTTAGCTGGCTGAAGTACCTGGTGAATCTGTCCTGGCAACAGAGCCAATTTAGCAGGGTGCTAAATTAGACTTGCCCATCTGTTTCTGACTTGACTTTAGAATAGCAGGGCTTTGTTTCTTCCCCAGTGTCTGCTTTCAGTGGACCAGCAGATGTTCTGGTTGCTATCTTGTTAGCAAGGAAGTGTTATACTCAAGACCTCAGGTAGCCAACCTGTGACTCTCTGGGTGTTGTTGTATTCCAGCTCCCATCAGCCCCAGCCAGCATGGCCAAAGATCATGATGGAATTTTTACTTATTATTTTTTAATAGCCTGTGTAGCCTGCTTTTCATCACAGATGTGAAATACAAAATAAAAAATCTGGGAGGCCACTGGTTAGTGACCTCTGCTCTAGACCTATTGGATCATGAAGCAAAATACTCCAGGGATTGTGTCCATGTATTTGAATTTTCTCCCCTAATTTATTCATGCTGACCTCATCTGTTGTTAGCTGGTACTGCTGTTGATTTTGCAATTTTGACTATGGTTTGGTTTGCATGACACACTAAACTGTAGCTAAAATAAACTGGCTTAAGGTGGACAAGTAGTTTGCTGGTGCACACTGCTGAAATTGCAGGTGCTTCCCTCCTTTCCCACTCCTCTTGCTGCTACGCTGCCATGAAACAAGCCATGGTCTGGCTTGTCGTGTTGTCTGAACTGAGGCTTGTGCTTTGTTTCTGTCCAAAGAAAGCACAAATGGCGAGCTGAACATGAGGTACTTGTTCACAATAAACCATTTTAAACAACAACAACAACTATGGTTTTGTTTTATGTGATGTGTGAACTGGGCCTGTGGAAGACAAAGTATTGATTTTGAACAGCACTGGTGATTCTTGTGCTTATATGAGTGGGCAACAAATATCACCTAATGTTCAGAAAATTGGTGCCTGTTATGCAAGTAGATGTAAATTGACTAACACTATATAGATATCTAAAAGACACCAGCCCTGCTTATAAGGCAAAGTTATCTGTTGTTGACTATATCCTCAAGTCATTGACACCTTTTACTCTGCAGGTATCTCTACATGTTGGCAAATTAGTAGTCCACTAGATGGAGCAGAAGCTATAGTTGTTGGATGGCTCAGTAAATAGGAATGGTTACATTTTGCAGCTGTGGACTAAAATGAAATGAATGGGAAAGATCTGCCTGCTTGGTTCTTGTGTTTTGTAGCTGCCAAGTGGGGAGAGTGGCTTGAAATGGACATGCATTAATAGCTGTAAATGTACTCTGGGTGGTGTTAAGGTCCTATACAAACTATAGATCTGTTATGAGTTCTTAATATGTATATTTAAAAAAAGAATGAATAGCACTTTCTAGAAAAAAGTGGCATCTTCATATATAATGGTTGCTATAATAGAGATGGGTTTAGTAAATTATTTCCTGAATCCTGCATAGGGACCTAGGAGCCTAGGCACAATACATCTAAATACAGTGGTACCTTGGTTCTCGAACTTAATCCGTTCTGGGAGTCTGTTTGACTCCCAAAACTGTTCGAAAACCAAGGCATGGCTTCCAATTGGCTTCAGAAGCTTCCTGCACCCAAGCGGAAGCCGTGTCGGACATCTGGCTTCCGAAAAACGTTCGCAAACCGGAATGCTTACTTCCAGGTTTGCGGCATTCGGGAGCCATTTTGTTTGGGAGCCAAGCAATTCGAGAACCAAGGTACCGCTGTATTTCCTAAACATGCCATAACAGTTATATGCAATCCAAATTGGTATCTCATTTGATTTGGCAAAACAGGACTCCAGTTGGTGGGGAAACACTTGAAAATTAGGAATACTAGGTGATGGTGGGTACTGTTGTGTCAGGCAAACTTGTTCACTCCATCCCAGTTTCTCTTAATTTCTTACTTTCTCTTGATAGTATGTGTGGACTGACAATGGTATGTTCTTGGTAACCTATTGATTTGATTGCCTTTATAGTACATCTTGGCTCCCTTAATAATTTTTAGTACTGGGAGTGCACTTTTAGCATTACAAGAACCCTGGTGGTTGAATAGTCTGGTATAGCTCTGTCCACTTGTTGAAGAGCAGCTAGCCTCCTTGTTAAAGGTGAAGGGGCAGGATGCTTCTTCCATGTCAATCAGGCCCTTGACTGGAGAGCTTTAGTGAGCACAGTTCCTTGATTCTTGTTGGGCAACTTGAACTTCTTCAAGAACAGTGGAGATTGGATTAGGCCCTGACTCTGGGACTAGGTTTGGTGTTCCCTCCAAATGCCCTGGGCTGCAGCCTGACCTGCTCAATGCTGTCTTGAGAAAGCATTTGGAAGAGGAAGAAAAGCAGGAGCACAATTTTCTAAAAAACAGAGCAGAGTTGGTTTCTGTATGAATAGCTTTGAATTGTGGAAACCGGAGATGATGTCTGTAGACTCTGTTACTGTGGCTGTCAATGTCTGTTTCTGAGTGAATTAATTATCTTTTTCAGTTACCAGACTGGAAGAGAGGGAAGCAGAACTGAAGAAAGAATACAATGCTCTTCATTCAAGACATACAGAGGTAGGTAATGAGATATTCCTTGGAGCTGTGCTTTGAGAGGGCAGGGACTTGGTGGGAAGGGCATCAAGGGAGCTTCTACTGCACCCGTGTTTGCCGAGGGCTCTCTAAAGCTTTTGCTGTGAGCTTTTGGAAGGTTTTCCGTGTGTTGAAATCCTTTATATTAAATTGTAGGACAGAGCCAGATTGATATTGGCAGCATGCATGATCCTAACCTGATGTTTGCTGAGATGACTGAATTGAGGGGCAGGGGTGGGATGCAGGCTTATTAGCTTATTAGCCTAGCGGGAAATCAGAGTTCCCGCTTAGTTTGTTTTAACTCTTTCTTTGCTTGAAAAGGTAGTCTGTCACCTTAGATAGTCATGTCACCCATTATGTTTCACGTGACCTAGAGAAAGACCTGATGATTAGCAGTCAAATTGCTTGAGGTATGCCAAGGCCCTCCTTGGGGAGTATAACTTACTTTTTTATTTTATTTCCCCCCTGCAGCTTCTCTATTATATTACGCATTTTGAATTTAGTACAAATATTCTTTGTTCAAAATATTGATAAATCGAACTGCTTATTTGCAAGAACAATTTGGCCAATGTAATTATGGTCAAGTTGATGTAAACTTGTATTAGAAAAAAACCCTCTCTGTTGCATGGAAACCAGCAGAAAAAACTAAGTTTTGTGACCAGTATTCATTAGCAAACATGCATGATTTTGTTGGCTAAGGCATGTTTCATTACAAGGCCTTCTGACTTGCTTGAGGCATTTCTAGACAAAGACAAGTGGGAGTTACACCAGGCCTCAGTGTTTGCTCCAACACCTCTTGCTCAGTAGCAGATGTCACTTATTGGCAAATTGGAGGATGAGGAATTCTGAGATGGCTGGTCCATCTCCCCCGCCCTGCACTAAGTCCCTCTAATAAAATGGCTGCCCATGTGGTTCTGTAGGGGCAGCCATGTATTTTTCTTGGCAGAGTCAGCATGTTGTAATTTGCAGCTCCATTTTCAATGTGTGCTGTTGTAGCAGATACAATTTTTAGCTGCTTAGAGTAGCTATTACCTGTGAGGGAAGAAGAAAAATAGAAAAGGCAGCATTTGGAGAACTTCATAACAGTGTCAGTATTCGGAAAACTTGAAAAATCAGGTCCAGGAGCTCTTTGAGGAAACCTGATTTTCTAGATCCATTTCAATCGGGGGTTTAGGCCTGGTTTTTGTCACAGAAACTGCTTTGATTGCCCTGTATGATCTGTGTCGAGTGAGGGACAGGGAAAATGTGTCCTTGTTAATTCTCCTCCACCTCAGCCTGGAAGCTTCAGCTGGTTCAGTGACCAGGTTTCTCACTAGGACAAGACAATTTGAGTATGTCATGCCAATCCTGACCCGACTGCACTGGCAACCAATAAATTTTTGGGCCCAATTCAAAGTGCTGGTTTTGACCTTTAAAGCCTTAAATAGCTCAGGACCACAATACCTCAAGGACCACCTCTCTCCATATGAACTGACCTGGAACATATGATCATCAGTTGAGGCCCTTCTTCGTGTGCCTCCTCCGTGAGAGATCCAGAGGGCGGCAACATGAGAACAGGCCTTTTCTGCAGTGGCTCCCTGTTTGTGGAATGTTCTCCCCAGGGAG
Organism: Podarcis pityusensis; assembly: GCF_964106645.2. Lineage (NCBI taxonomy): Eukaryota > Metazoa > Chordata > Lepidosauria > Squamata > Lacertidae > Podarcis > Podarcis pityusensis. The sequence continues at coordinate 32,622,440 of NC_138029.1, forward strand.
GCTTTCCTGGCACCTTCATTACATATCTTTAGGCACCAGGCAAAAGCATTTCTCTTCTCCCAAGACCTATGGCTAATTAAACAGTCTAAGGCCTTTTAAACTGTGTGTGTTACTGTTTTTGTTTCTTACTATTTTATGTATTTTTAATGTTTTTATATTGTATAAAAACATCACTTGTATTGTATAAGTGATTTATTTATTTATTTAAAATAAAAACTCGAAGGCTGACCATGTTCCAGTATGTACGTTTGAATGGAGATTGATTGAATTCCTCAAGCCAACTCTAGATGTTTTGTGTGCCTGATGTTGTCAGCTTGAACTTTGTAACAAGTAGAAAAAATGCAGGGTACAACAGCTTTATATTTTTTGCTTTAAAGAGCGAATGCAGTCTTACAAAATAGTATTGTTGGCAATGCTGCACCTAGGTCCTGGTTGTTAGAAAAACCCTTGGCGATGAAAAGGGCTGTGAAAGGAAAATGCATGTACTGTTGGTGTTGATTGCAACCAGCAAAACCTTTTCCTTCCACACAACTACTTATGTAACTGATATGTTGAGTCGCCCATTGACAGATCTTGACATTATGTGAGTGGACATAGAGAAAAGTATACAGTAGTAGAAGACAAATATGCAGCTTGATAAACAAGGATGAAGATCTGTAGGTTTTTAACTTCATGTGATTAAGATAGCAATGCACATTTGGCTTCTCTAGGAATATTGTGTAGGACCATATTTATTTTTAATCCATTTTTTCAGACATCAGTTGTGAGTCACTCTGGGATATGTTAATAATTCTATACAGTGCTGGTAGCTGGCGCTTGAACATAAATGAAAATGAGGGTTTAGTGAGCAGGAAGAGCCTGTGACAGGGAGCAGTTCAGACTCCAAAGCTGCAGCAGAGCAGAAGGTCAAGAGACTTCTGAAGAACCCAGAGAGTCTCTCTCCTGCTGGATAATGGATAATGAGGAGGGCAGAACAGAGACCAGAGGGAAACATCCAGGAAAGGAGGAGCCTTAGTAAGGGCGGAAGGCAGGGACCTCTGTCCTGGCAACTGCTCCATAGGGGCAGGACCTACTGGGAAGTGTTGCTGAGTTATATGCCATTTCCTGGAATAAAGAGTTAACTTCACTGACAACAGAGCCCTGCGTCTTTCACACTGATTTGTGTCTATGACTCCCACCCTGACACTTGATATGTCTCATTCACTTACACTTAGTACAGTACTTAGGAACCTAGAGACTGTAAGGCAATCTGATCCAGGGCTTGGTGGACAACAAACTCTATCCCCACCGAAGTCAGAAAGCATCTACGGCTTCAGCTCATTGGGAAGATGATAGGTAAACTGTCAGAGAAGGAGGTGAACCCAGCCGTTCAGAGTCAGGATTGTGTGGTGATTTAAAACAAAAATCAAAATCCTTACTGATATATTCACAGCTAAGTCCTCTTTATGTCGTGATTTAGTGAGGACAAGGCAGAAAGGGCAGATTCGAATGCTGTCTACTCTCACTTCTTGCAGGACACACGCACACAAAGTCTCTTATCCTGCCTTTCTCTGATATTTTTTTTTTAGAGGGTCTTGAAAGCTGAGTAGCTTAACCTCCCACCATGCAATATGACTCATGACCCTGTTTTCACGTTAACTATGAGTTATAGTTTGTAGCAAACTATGGCTTACCATAAACAAGCAAAAGAGAAGCCTTTGGAATGGGGAATTTATCATTATTGTGGACCATAAGTGGCAGAACAAGTTCTTCAAAAAGAATCACTTCATGGTAGAAGCAATCCCACCAGCAATAGATGAACAGAACTTTCTGCCCATATTCAATCTTTGAGGTGTATTTGCATGTCCCAGTAAGAATCAGTCACAGGTGTTACCTTCACTTTTCATACACATCAAGGGCAGAGCATCGTTTCTTGGATTCACTAGTGCCCAGTGAGTTAATTAGACCATTAGCTGTCTTCGTGGCCCAACTGGTGGGGACATCGTGGCATCCAGGGACACATGTTGGAAAGTATTTGGGAAAGTACCCCGTTTTTCAGAGTTGTCTGCTCTAAGCTATGTTGCATTTTATAAGAAGGAAACATTCAGGTATGGAGTGATATCTTTGCTAGCTTGTAATCAATAACAGTATTGGAAAACCATTGTGGTAGCTTCTGTACAACCAGCCAAGAATGGGCTGAAAGAAATGGTTGTAAGGATGGGAGAACTGCACACATGAAAAAGCCACCTTGGATCACTTGGTTATCTTGTCAAATCAGTTTGTGTCAGTATCCTCCATAATTCTCATCCTGATTCTGTAAATCATTAATGCAAAACAAAGAGTAGTCTTCTTGACACTGATTAGGTATTGCATATGACATCCTAGTAGAAGTACTCCATGTTGATTCAGCTGATTCAGGCAATGAAAACTGTAATTTGGATGCTGCCTTAGTGCTCCTTTTAGAAGCAAAAGAGAGAATAGAAATTTCTAAACCAAAAAAATGACATTAAACCAGTTGTGATTTATGAGGACTTAAGGTGTGATAGCCAGCTAAGTCATACTTTGGGTAGACCCACTGAAATCAATGGGCAAGTTATAGTAGTTTATTGATTTCAATGTGCCTATTCCAAGTATGGCTTAGTTGGATATCATTCAAGGCTATTATTAATGTACGTCCAGCCTGGCAAGTGTAATTGAAAAACTTAAATGATCAAGACTTTATAAAAAAAAGAACAGAGCAGCAACTCTACAGCTCCAAGATATGAATACGATTAGAATATTGAAAGATCACATTTGATCTCAATAATGGAAACTAACATCTCTACTATTTTTTTAGGTATGCTCTCTTTCTTTGCTATGTCTGGTTACATGTGCTGATTTGGTTCAGCTCTTCCTTCAACAGTTGCAGCAGTGCAAAACCTGCTATTTTAACAGATATTGAGTAATTACAAGGATTAGAAGGACTCATCTCTAGGCTACTTGTCATAGATTTCCCTCCTGGACAGCAGCCAAGTATGAACAGAATAATTGGTTGCAAGCACATGAATGAATGCTGGTAAAATTGAAGCATTAGTTTTTAAGATATGATTGGAAGCAGTTATATTTTGGGTGGGGGAGGAATTGTGTACCACTGTCCAGTGGTTCACATTGATCCATCTCTGCCTTTTCGTGACTGTTGACCAGCACTCTGTGTTTTGACTTTATGTGGCCACCCATCCTTGTTGCTTGAGTCATAGATTACTTCAGGTCAAGAAGGTGATAAATTTACACTGACATATATGTCTTTGGGAGAGAAACAGATTGTCTAAAAACAGAACTAGCGAAAATATTTCTGTGTTAATGATCATGTTTGGCTGTTTTGGCTACATGGCAGTCTATGTGCTACTTTTGATAATATTTTGACTTTTGTGAACAGTAAGCTAAATCAATTTTTATTCCTGGTTTATTAGCCAGGGAAACACATAACTTGATTATTTATGAGCAAATGTGGTTAATGCTTCAACTCTTGGAAAACCTAAGTTTGATTCCTGTCCCATCACACCTTTTGAACATGTGTAAAACAATTTGATTTTCAACAGAACCACCATGTTAATGAAAAAAAGGATAAACACATTTTTGAAATGGAATTTCCTTCCAGATCCTGGTAGGAAAAGCTTATTTGTAAGTTACACAGACCTTTCTCCCCAATATATTGAACTAGATGCATTAAATATCTTGTACTACAAGGATGTAGGATCTGTTGCTCTTCAAAATCTTGGGCTGTCAGCCCCAGTTGCTATGGCCAGGGACCAGGGATGGTGGAATTGCTAGTACAGCACCATCTGGAGGGTGCTGGGTTGGGGAGGCTGATGTATTCTTAATTTGGAAGGGTGGTTTGTAATAATAGCAGGTATGTATAAATCCCTGGTTATGAAATGATAACCAGAAGGATAATTATGTATTTGTTTTGTAAACTTTATCTTCCGTTGGATTGTTTTTGAATGATGAGTGGGTTACAAATTATTCCTCTTTAATATTCTGCATTTCAGCATTAAAAAGTTTGGGCAACAATTGCAAATATCCCAGTGAGGTTAACTTAATTGAAGCCATTACATTATCAGTACTGGCAAAGCAAAAGTCAACAATAGCGTCATAACTGTTGCTGTTCGGGGTGCTGAAAAGACAATTGAAGAAAAAGAGCAAGTGGAAGCCATTGTAACTATTCTTACATAGCTCTTCTGTGCTAAGTGCATGTAGCTTGTGTCACTTATCTATTGTCTTGAAAAAGTCTTGCTACTCTTCCAATGCTTGTCAGCTGACAATGGTTATTTGTAATACTGAACGAGTTTAATGGTTCATAGTATGGGGGTAGCAAATAAGCAGGGTTCCAACCATGAGCCACTGCAACTTGAGAAGACTAACTTTAACATTTGCAACTCCCTGCAGTGTAGAAAGCATGATTTCTCCCTACTACAGAAAATCTGTCACTGTATAGGATTTCAGCAGAAGCTCCTTCGGGGAATTGGGAACCCCATTCAAGATCCAGGAGAAGCATCACCTGAGTATCCGTTATGAAGGTGTCGGTCTCCCAGACACAATTGAGATGATTGAATTTTGAGTGTTGACAGATGTACTGGAGTGATACGAATGTGCATAATTTTATGGCTTCTTCTCTTCCCAAAATGTCAGGGACAAGTTAACACGCACCACCAATTTTGGAGTAAAGAAGAAATGGTTTGAGGGTGTTGTAGTCATATGTGGTTACATGGGTTGGGGCAGGGAGAGATGCATTTTTTGAGGAACAATGAAGGTAATCTTTATGCCTCCATAAATCCGAATCGTAATATATGACTCTATTCTGATATGGTTGGCTGTGTCTTCTAAAATCTGATATAAAATGGCATACATTGAAATTTTATTTATAATTCCTTTTAACTGTGCATCCGGTTGAACTCTCTCACAAGCTTTATGGGCCATGAGTAAATCAATTTGTACGCTGAAGAACTTTAAGTACCTGAAGTTTTTTTAGACCCAGTAACAAATTGACTCAATACATTTTTAAAATCAGATATTTAAGAAGGTGGTACACATAGTTTCAATTGTGGTATAATTATTTTTTATCGGAAGCAATCTTGTGGGCATATATAGCAGAAAAGTGGAACATGAGGAAAATGAATAAATTAATCATTTGCATGGCAACTGCACATGCCAGTCCTTAATGGGAAAAATAATGTTGTATCCAGTGCAGCCATTTTATTCCAGTGTAGATTTTGGTGACATGCAGGGAGAGGAAGGGAAACAAGTTTGGATATTGTCCTTAGTGTAAAGAAATAGTATTTTAATGTTTTGAAGTTGGTTTAATTATTGTTTGTTTGTAAGTCATATTGGAAATAGTTGTGTATTTTAAAGGTGGAATATAAATGATAATTAATTGTCGTTATATTTCCCACTGTGTTTTAAAAAGAAAGAGTGGCAGCTGCGTCACATGTGTTTGAGATGCAGAGTATTCAAAAATCACTTAGACATTCAAATTGGCTGACGGTGCAAACAAGACCTCACAATATCATCAGTATAACAATGTTAACATTTTTTAAAGTATTCCGTTGGTAGTTATTAATGGTAAACACTATTTCTTCTGCTTCCTTCATTATTTCGGCACTAGTAATGCAGAACTAACCGCTTGCAGCTTAGAGCTTAATCTAAAATGTCCCCGAAGGCTGGAAAAAACAATCATGTTGCATATTGAGTGACCACAGTGTGATATTATCTGATGTGATGGTTTGTTCAGCTGTAAATAGTTTCATTTGCGCTAGTTATTAGTTCTGCTGTGGAGGGAATTGTATTAAAATGTTGCCTATTGAAAAAATTGTATTTTCATGTTAAGGTCATATGTTCCTTCAGAGAGACTGAGAGATTTTTTCCCCTATATGTTTTAATCTTAGAGATATTTTAGGTACCTCTTGTAAAGGTGCATCTGAATCCTGTGGACATGTAACTTTTTTCTCTGCATCTTCTTGTCCTCCGTCATGGCCAGAAATGTTCAATGTTTCCCTCGTTGACTCCTTCCTAGCCACTTAGGGGAAACAACACATTTAGAACACATCTTCGGAGAGAAGATTTTAAAAAAGCTTAACAAACCTCTTTAATTAAGTTACCTTACCTTGGAATTTGGACAGGTAGGGCACAATTTCAGACCCTTGTGGAATGGTGGTGCCTTAATTCTCAGATTAAAAAGAAGTCCATGGGGTTGCTAGGATCCTTTGGAGTACATTTCCTTGTGCTGAAAACTTTAGAGAGTACAACTGGGTGAACTGAGTCTGGAATCAGCCTAGTGTGACTGATTATGGAGCCACACAAAATCAACAGATTTGGGATGAGATGTGATGGAGGATAACATGCCAAGTTCAAGGGGAATAAAATCGGAAACTATTTGACATTTTACTTTTACCTTATTGCTTTTAAGATATGATGCACCTAGGATCCCACTTCAGTATAGAGCAGGTTTCAGGCTCATATCTGCCCTGCTCTGCCCTTTGTACATGAAAGAAAGCATAGGAGTCGTGCCTGACTGCAGAAACCTGTTCATTTTGCAAAATACATGAAAGATACGTGTACTGTGTGTTTTCTCAGTTTACTCTTGCATCTCTTCCACTCACTGGGCCTCCTGTCTATTCTGTCAATTTGCACCCGGGTGAAAAACTGTTGGTGTGTATTTGTATTGTGCTGCTCAGATTGCTGTTTGCATATGCTGGAATGGGGACCTTGGAATAATCAAGACAGTCAGTGTAAAAGATCAACGAATAGCCTTCTCAAGGTGTGTTGTCAAGGTGAAATTTCTGTGCATACTGGGAGGGGAAAATAACATTGCTGTAAAAAAGATATTTAATGGTAAAATGTCTTGATACTTGGGTTACTTCATAAACGGAATTAAGTTTATGATCCGAAAACAAAATACTCATAGTACCTTAAGAGAAGGTTTATTCTTTGGGGCAGGTGGTGGAGGCATATATTGCATTTCCATTCTGCTTAAACAGATATGAATAGTTTTCTAAAGTAACCCCCCCCTCCTTCTTAATAACAGATGATTCATAATTACATGGAGCACTTGGAAAGAGCCAAACTTCATCAACTGACTGGGGGTGACCAGCTAGAACCCATCGTGCACAGTAGAACTAGGTAAGCTTTACTGATCTTTGGCTGAAGATAATCTATTATATTTTATCTTAAAGACTTGGTTCTTTGTCTTCAAACATTAGGCTGAACGACGGGGTGGAATTATTCATAATTGCAGTATATGAGGGGTTATCGGAAGGGGCGGGTTATGTTTTTGCTGTTGGGACACTTCAAGGCCTGGATTGGCTATCTGCTAATATTTTAACTTTAAGCTTGTACACATATATCTGGTATGACAAGCTGTCCCTCCTTTTCATTTTCAAAAAAAGCAGCAGCGAAAAGATTAGCAATTAAAGGTTTTGAAATAATTGAATCGCGGTTGTCTGATGTGTACCTTCGGGCACATGTCTGTGAGAGGGCGTCTCTGGCGGAAGCTTTGTGACTACATTATGTAGATGTCGGAGCCTCCCATCCAATGAACTGGAGCTGAACAGCCAAGGTTTGAAGTAGTGGGGAGGAGAAAGAGGCGAGCAAGCTTGCTTGTATCTTTAGGTTGCTGCATAGATGCTGGGGAGAAGAGAAGCAGCTCCATGGTGGTTTTTTCTCCCGGTTAGGTGGGGGAGGAGAGTGAGGTGATGTCATTTTGCTTTGGAGCGGCTGCTGCGGAAGAGAGTGGAAAGCCGCTGCTGATGGCATTGTTTTTGTGGCAGCAAGTGAATGACAGACACTCACTACAAAGATACTCCCTTGTCCCCTGCGTAGCCTTGGTTCTTGCAATTCACCATGCCAGCGCAGCACCATGAGTCCTGGATGCATGCTGCTATTGGTGTTTGGCTTCGTTGGCGGGGCGGTGGTCATTAATTCAGCTATTTTAGTCTCTCTCTCTGTTTTGCTGCTTGTGCACTTTTCTATATCCACTGGCGTGCCAGCTCTGACGCAGAACTTACCAAGGATTCTCAGGTACCCTGAACTATGGAGCCTTCTGTCATTTTTGCTGTATTCTTTGTTCTCTGCTTCCCATTATTTCTCTTCTCTTGGGAGGGGAGGCAGGAAGGAGAGGGTGGGACGATGCTAATCTCTTAAGTGTCTGTTTCAGGCAGAATCTAGTCTCGGTGTCTATAGGCTGTGCAAAAATCATAAAATGCCTGTTTTAAAATGTAAAAATTGGCTTCATTGTGCTTTCTTTGAGACTACAAAGTCATTTGTGTTCTTGAAGGCTATTAGCTTTTCTCTTTTTATTGCTGAATCCTGTAAACGGCATAAAAGTGCTATGTGAATACATTGTGGACAAAGCTTGTATTCACTGTATTGTCAGGTGCTTGACTAATGCTGGGCAGCCTTGCTTCTGTGGTCGTTTAGGCCTTTCATTTATTTGGTCTGTGCTTTACTCCAGAGAATTCTGCAGAATCTGCTAGCGGATAGTCTGTGAAACTATTATAATAGCACCTTTGCATCTTTTTGTAAATCGAATGCTGACAAGCTAAGGTGTAGACTGTAGAGTGAAGAAATAGGGTTTAAATATCTTGAATTATAAGAGCAATGGCAAAACTCTTTTCATAGGAGATTGTAATTTGACCGGTAATATGGCTTTCTGAAAACTTCTGTTATGTATTTAAAAGTATGTAATCCAGTACTTTGATGCATCAGGGCAGAATTTGATTGTGCTTAGTAAGCAAAAGTAAAAAATCAAAGTGCAACTTTTTACAATATAGCAAACACTGTTTCTAACTTTATTATGGCTAATATAATTAGTAGCATCCATACTACCCATTGTGAATAATTTTACCTTTGTTGTTACGTAAAAAAAATGTTGTTATGTAAAGTGAGCTTCATCCATGTCTTTAAAACAGCATTGTTGACCAAATAGACACTGCTTTACCTCTGATTCTTAGATTCTGCTGGGGGAGGATTCCCAAATATTTTATGTTACCCCAGAATTGCAGGGGTTGGACTAGGTGACCCTTGTGGTCCCTTCCAGCTCAACAGTTCTGTGATTCTAAGTGCAGGAAGGAATGATGAGGTGGAACACCACCAAGGGAATGCAAGAATCCGATCTCATTAGAGTTAATTTCACATTAGCAGTAAAAGAAAATGTAAAGTTTTATTCACAAGGATCTGTGTGGTTCCCTTGGTGTGTTATCTTCTAGTAAGCTTTTAATACTTCGAATGCATATGTTTAGACATAATGCTAAACCAGGTTTTTAGAATATGGAGTTTGGAATATCATTCAAACCCTAACGTGTAGTTAATATTTTCTGCTCGTACTAGGATTAAACCAACTTCATTAACTGTGGTGTGATGGTCATAGAATCGTAGAATTGTTGGTTTGCTTCTGCTAAACATAGCTAAGATTAACCACAATTTGTTCAGATTCAGACAACATGGCAAGCTGCAGATAATTAAAAAGATGCAAAAGTTTCTAGACTCCTCACTGTAGGAGGAGGGGAAAGAAGGAGCTTACAAACCCAGGGAAAGGTTAGGCTCATTTTTGTAATTCTAAACTATGGTTTAGCATTACATCCAAACCAGCCATGTGTGTTGGTGTTTTCAGTATTTTGCCTGTTGTTGAATATGGCTTATCTGCAAGTACTTTTTAAAGGTTTTGTAGTAAATAGAAAATTCAGATCATGTACGTTTGCCTAGAACTATAGAGAATTTGGCTGCAATCCCTCATAGCTGTAATTTTCAGTAGCTGACCGCTAACCTTTACTTGGTTTAGTGGATTAACAATGAATGTGTGACTTTGTATTGAATCAATGGTATGTTTTTAGATAATGGCATTTACAGAATAAAAAGAGCTCTTAATGTTCTTTCATGGCATGGCATGTGTATATAGGAAAATGCTGTGTGGGAGATAGCATTTAAGAAGTCCTTAGTATACAGTACTTGCTTATATTGAGTATTTTTATTACAATGTTTTGTTTGTAGAATTCAAATATTTATAAAATAATATTTATACAGCAGTAGAAAACATCAAGAGTAATTGGTTTTGGGAAGTAGTTTTGTAGCAGGGTACAACAGGCAAGTCTTTCCAAGGTCATTCTGGTTTCTACATTTAGCAGATGCTAGTCTGTGCATCTTGAATCTCTTCTCTCTTTGACAAACATGAAAATTAATATTAAAAGTAGATGAAAAGTTCCCTGACCTCAGAGCTTTCTTTAATTAAAAAAAATTTTTTTTGACATGCACAGTAAGAAGATCATTGGTTAGCATGTTCAATAATCTCAAATGTATGTGTCCTGGTCCCTTATCTTTAAATAAATTTTTAAAAAGGTAAAAAATACATTGCAGAAATTGGCGTTCTAACACGCCCTGTGTGTAAACGAGTTGACTTCATTTTGAACCCAGAAGGAGAGAGAATTCTCACCTCCTCATTCAGGATTCTCCAGTCGCCTGTTTTTGACCCTAAAATGTAGCGTAGTGAAACTTTATCAAAGTAATTTGAAGAAGGCATCAATAACACAGTCTTAAGTGGAGCTTCTTCCCCTCACTCATATGCTTTTTACAAATGTAAGAATACTAAATAAGCTACTTGAATGATTTCTAACACTCATAGCAAAACGTCTGGTCAGTTGTGCCACAATTCCTACAGAATAGTTACATTGACAAGCTTTGCAGTGCAGCGACCTTTACTGCTGTCGTGATTTGATACTTGCTTCAGTAATTCATCCATACATAGTAGAAAAATTAACCCGTCACTCAACCAAAACCCTCTTATTATCATTGCTTGCACAGTTACAAAATTAGACAGATTGGCAGACAGTAAAGTCACATAAACAAGAATTTGCCTAATTATCTCTCCTTTGTTTCTGTTCCAGTAAATTAAAGTTTAAATAAAAGATTCCATTGGCCAGTTAACCAAGATGTGTTTTATCATTTCTTCATTGCCAAGCTTAGTAATGATGCTAAATAGGTATTGCTTCTGCATAGCACCAATTCTGTGTGAGTTTTATAGAGGAGGGTCAACTGCATCATGCTAGGGATAGAGTTCTCCACCGGGGAGGAATATGAAGAGACCCCTTGTATTATACAACGAAGATGTTTGTACTGTCAAAGTAAACTCTTGGATCATATGCACAAACGAGTATTGAAATAAGGAACGTTGCCTCAGCACTGGGGATTTCCGCTTTTAGAAATTTGTGTCCAAAAAGAGCCCTTAATTGTTCCTGCATTGGTTGAAAGACCATATTTTTCTTCTTCTTGGATTTCTCTGCCTAACTAGAGACTTTTTAGAAGTTTTAACACTCTCCTAACGAAACAGCATTGGATAGAAACTCGCACTCTTGCTGATTGTATATGCATGATAGTGTCCATGGCTAATATTTAATCACTTGCTCAGTTACACTTTTGTTTTCCTTCTGGTAGTTTTCTGTCCCCAGTTCATATACAGTCTAAGCTGAATCTGTTTGAGACCCAGGTATTTTGCATTGTTTTGTTAATCAGACCCGAATGCTTTTATTCTATTATCTTTCAAAATCTGCTGTTTTCAAATCCAATGTCTAGGTCTTCTACATGCTGCCATACATTTGAAGTATGTCTTTGCCCACATTGTTTTGCGGATGCTTGCAAATTTTAAGCCCCACCTCCACAGCACTGGTGTAAGCTAAGGCTTTGTTGTCATAGCTACTGACAGTCAATTTAATTATAGTAAAAATCATTACAAACAGCACCCCTGAGAAACGAGTGGCTGTAATCTAATACTTACATGTAGAAACTCGTGAGAGAACAGTTATCTGAAATGTACTTTGAAATTGCTAATTATTCTTAACTCTTTTATTTCTAATCTTCAGTTTCATAAAGTATCGAAGTGGCTTACAACATAAAAAATATAATAAAACCACTCCATAAATATCCATACAGCATAATTAAAAAGTCAATAAAACAGATAGCAGTTGGTTAAAAAGAGAAATTAATATTGTGAAGGCCTGGTTACAGGAACTAAATATCAGCTTTTACTACTTCTCCTGAGATTTGAAGGTCTGTTCAGTGTAAGAAACGAAAGCAAATAACTTGGTTTTTCCTTCCCCGCAGAAAGGAACCTCCCATATCATTGGGCATCTTCCCACTACCTCCAGGAGATGCACTTCTCACGCCTGATACTCACAGAGGAACAGTGGAAACTCCTGGGTCAGATAATTGGAAGTTCTGTGAACTAAGTCAGCCACGTTCCCGCACCAGTTTAAAGGTGACCTAGTGCTTTTATTTTTCCCATCTGGTGAGGTTTTAATAATATGTTTCCTATGATGCATTGTGCCTGGTTGAAATCTAAGCCCCAAACTATCTTTCTTTAGTTCCTAATCTTCTTAAAATGAGAGTCTTTCCAGGTGAGTTGAAGGTGAGTCTTTTTTCTATTATATGTTTTGATGAATGGGTCTCAGGTTGCACTGGACTATGGGGGAAGACCAGGACCTCAATTCTGGTTTTCCAGATACACCACACCCTTTTCACCAGTTTTCTTGTCTCTCTGAATTAACTAATATTTCAAGCTACAGTTTTCTTTTAGATGGGTTGGGGTTATGTGTTAGGTTTTTTCAACTACACTATACTGCTCAGGTAACTGTTGCATAATGTCTGTAACCTTTAGAAGTATTTAAGGTATCCTAGATTGTACAGTATCCACCTAGCAGGCATTTGTTAAGCTCTGAAGTGGTTTACTAAAATCCACTGAGTACAAGTTGGAAGTCATTTCCATTTAAATTTCATTTAGGCAGTTCAATATCGAAATCTTTAATCAGTTGTTACAGCTTGGGGTTGATTATCCAGCAATCAAAAGGTGATGTTCCTTGATCATTCTTCCATGTCTGTGTACAGCTAGGTGGATTATGTGCAAGTCAAATTGTCTGGTTAAGGGACATCTTTTGCACTCTTGGGACACTGTGAAATTGTATTCTGAAATGCAGAAACTAAAGTACTGTAAAGTAAACTGAGAAAAACAATGTCTCTGAACTTGTGCCTGATGCTTATTCTTTCATCATGTGTGCCATTTGACACAGCTCTAAAGCCCCTAGTTGCTCCACAATTTGTGCCAGTACATTCTGTGCCCCCACATCTCTCTTAGATCCTATGTATGTAGCCCATAGGAGGCCTTAGGTGAGTTGCATCCATATAGAGTGTCTCCCTGTCCCTTTACAGTTGTAAAGTAGATTGTACACATGAGTGTGGAAGGTAAAGAAGGCAAAGAATAGGTAAAGGTAAAGGACCCCTGGACGGTTAAGTCCTGTCAGTGGTGACTGTGGGGTTGTAGCGCTCATCTTGCTTTCAGGCCGAGGGAGCCGGCGTTTGTCCACAGACAGTTTTCAGGGTCATGTGGTTGGCCTGACTAAACCATTTCTGGCACTGTGGAACACCATGACGGAAACCAAAGCTCATGGAAACGCTGTTCACCTTCCCGCCACAGTGGTACCTATTCATCTACTTGCACTGGTGTGCTTTCAAATTGCTAGGTTGGCAGGAGCTAGCAACGGGAGCTCACCCCATTGCAGGGATTCAAACCACCAACCTTCTGATCAGCAAGCCAAAGAGACTCAGTGGTTTAGACCACAGCGCTACCCGCAAAGAATATTGCACATTTAAGGTGGGATAGATAGTTAAAGGAAGTTGTCAAGAATGTACAGGCTATACAATTGGATTACGGAAGGGGACAGTAAAAAGATACAACTCTTGTAACCCACTTTGTAAACCCTTCAGGCTAAATTGCATGCTTGGGGAGACTCCCTCCTAACCGATTAGCAAAACCATTTCTTGGGAAGAGCAAAATTTGCTAAGTTATGCGTCTATTCTACACAATACTCCATTCTGTGTTGTTGGTTTTTTTTTTGCCCTGCTCTTTCATGAAAGACATCAGGGTGGTCTTCCTAGTTCTTGCCCTACCTGTTTTATCCAAACAGTCACCCTGTGAGATTGGTTAGGGTGAAAAATGATAACGGTGTTAACACATAATGCCAAGTTATAGTTAATTCTAACCATGGTTTGTTGAATATACCATGAATCATAGAAACATATAAACTGCAGCTTGTTTCTCCCAAGCTTGATTTGTTTTCCCCTCTGCTCTTGCCTCATACCTTTATAGCTGGACATATGCCTGGGGTGGCCAGATAAACCATGGTTAAGCAAGAATGCCAGGTTCAGACATAACACCAAACTGTAATTAAAATGAACCACAGTTTGTAAGCAAACAGCAAACCATAGCATCTGGCTTGTTGCCAGAAAACAAAAATGTTCAGTCTGCTGGGCCGGGTTCACACTTTGGCTAAATAGGCAATGGTTTTGCATTATGTGCTCCAGTCCCTTGGCTAGTCCAGTGAGCTTCACTACCAAGTGGGGATTTGAACCCAGACTTTTCACTGTTCTAAGTTTGATATTCTTGGTGGTAGTCAAGGTATACTCTGGGTAGACCAACTGATATTAATGAACCTAGCTTAGCCATATTAATTAATATCAATGAGCCTAAGTAAATCTTGGTTGAATGTCAGCCACTATTTGCTGACATACCCACTGTTTGCCTATGACTGTGCCTCCTGCCCCAGATGAATAGAGGAAGGGCAGGAGGAGAATGCAGGATTTTTGAGGCCAGAATAGATGTCACAACACTTAAAATCGCAATGAGAAAGTAAGGAAAAATAAATTAATACCCGCAGTCAGTTTTGGATGAAGCATTAGCTAATGTTTGCCCAGACAGTTGGATAATTCAAGTGCAGGACCAGAAATGCAGCAGTTGCAGTAGATCAGTAGAATTCTAATTATGAAACTGGGCTAATCTGTTTCTCGGTTAAACTATTCAAACTAAGCTCTGAGGTTTTCCTTGGCCCCCTTCTGTTGGCAGTTGGGCCATTTGTTGTGAGCGTTTTGTCTGCTAAGGTCAGTGAGTGGTCTGTGTGCTGCATTCTTTCCTGGATGCAGCTGGAATACAGACGTTGGGAAACGTTTAAACAAAAGTCAAGTTCTTCTTCCGCTTGAGTGCGGAGCTCTGTAGATGCACTTGGTTACGACTGCAGTTTCCTCTCCATGAGTGATTAGGCTAAATTATTGAGGAGTGTCGGAACTGTGTGGCTTTTTTGGAAGAGTGGGTGAGATCTGAGAAATTGGGAGAGGAGAAGGGCAGTTGTCTTAAATAGTGTACAGTACTTTTAAAATGTTCTACGAGTTTCTGGCTGGGGCAGGCTGTGAAAGCATGTTACTAGGCTTGACCATTATCATTTAGTATGCCCTGGACTGGGAGGCACAACATGATGGAGATGCTCATCAGTTTCCAGCATGGAGTTATCTGATCTGCAGGAGAGAGTGAGGAACACTGGCTCAGGGCTGAGTGGTTGCAGTCCTAGACCAGAATCCAGTAATTTAATGTTTAATGATTAAAGTGGTCTTTAAGTATCTCTGCTTCATACCGATGTACTTACTACCAAAATGCACTTACTAGAGGGTAAGCTCAATTTAACATAGCGGGATTGACTTCTGAGTACACACAAGGTTGTACAGTGGTACCTCGGGTTAAGTACTTAATTCGTTCCGGAGGTCCGTTCTTAACCTGAAACTGTTCTTAACCTGAAGCACCACTTTAGCTAATGGGGCATCCTGCTGCTGTCGTGCCGCCGCCGCACGATTTCTGTTCTGATCCTGAAGCAAAGTTCTTAACCTGAGGTAATATTTCTGGGTTAGCGGAGTCTGTAACCTGAAGTGTATGTAACCCGAGGTACCACTGTACTTTCAACCCTCAATTTTGTTTCCTCGTAAGCAGTTTTGGAAGAAATGTTGCCTCATTCCACAAAGGCATGAAACTACAAGCTTCTCCTTAAGTGGGTTTATTACAGGCTGGACCAGGGAAGATACTTTATGACAAAACTAGAAGGATATAAACCCAAATATGTCTGCAGTCTCCAAATTGTCAAGCTTAAGCTGGAAGGATAGTTATACTGTGGGCAAAAACACTTTGCTAAAGGGACGGAATTCACATGGCCCAAATCTGGAAGCTGAAAGAAGTGTTAAGATCGAGGAAGCGAGCCAAGAGGGAGCTCTCCAGCTCGCGCCTCAGTTTAAATGGGGCCCGGCCACACCTCCCCAGCCAGTGGATTGTCTGGCTGACAAATGACGTGGCTGGGAACCTCCAAGTGACATGGGACTTCGTCCCCCGCCCCCAGAAGGTGGTGGGCGGCCATGTGGTCCACTGCAACTCCTCCCCACTGGGAAGTGGAGCGGATTTGCTAAAGGGACGGAATTCACATGGCCCAAATCTGGAAGCTGAAAGAAGTGTTAAGAGGGCAGGTCAAGTGCCAAGGAAATGGGGGTGGGGTGGTTTGGAGCAAGTAAGGCTGGCAGGAGCAAGGGGAAACACAGGTGTGATTCAGAGAACAAGCTGTGATGGTGGTTGCAATGATGGAAGAGTGAAGCAGAATGCTTGGATGGGACCTAGGTTAGGTGTTGGTGAATCTGGTACTTCTGGGCAAGGCCAAAAAGCTATGGTAGAATTGTTCACCAGGTCCAACAGTTGCCCTGATGCTGCAAGATTGCTGCTGGCCAAAGTGCTTCAGTGTACAGGATTTTTATTCAAGGTGAGGCAGTGATATTTGCATCTGCCATATGTAGTATCTTTGTCACAGAGGAATGTGCTACCGCTGATGTTCTTCCCTCTTATCAGTTTCTTGGCAGACGCCCAAGCTTGGATCAGAATTATTTGCTAAGTATTTCATTGTCTGCAGTTGGGGCCATACTATATATAATGATACAGAAAACTAGTGTTTTAAGCAAGAGTCTGTCCCATTCATATGTAAAGCAGGGGATACAATTTAAATCTCAAAAGGGGCATAGGCAAGGAGTTGCTTGACCCTTCACCTTTCACGTATCTGACCTTGGAGAAGTGTCGTGAGAGGATTCTTGACATAACATTGAAATTGAGATTTTCTCTTTTTGTCATATGCCACTATAAATGGATCTGTTGAAATACCACTCTGATGTACTTCTTTATGCAAATGCTAAGCAAGTGTTCTGTAAAGCTTTGAAATTTAACGCTGGATTGCCCAGTGTTGCATTTGTAGTTTCAATCTGTTTCAACAATATGGTCGTAACCCGTTATTTTGCAGTATGAAAGAGGATCACAAGGACTTGTGTAGGCAAAATGTCTCTTAAATTCAGCTATGTTTTCTGCTTGTAATACACTTAGTTCTTACATTAGTTCCTGGAAAAAGTACGTTTTTTGAGCCATTGAGAATGATCTTGGAACTTTCCATGGCACAGTTTGCTCAACTGAATACTAAGAAGAAGCAGTACAATTTCTGTGTTGACCATTATTTGTTTACCTAACATATAGAATCTCTCTCTCTCCTCCCTCCTTTCACTGTAAATGATTTCAAAGCACCTTGCAACAATAATAAAAACAAATAAATCAGACAAAAATGCACTGTCAAAAAGCATTTAAATCACACGTATAGAAACAGCAGAGCCAGTATAAACAGTATAAACAGAGATGTTGAATACTATTACAACCATGGGAGTATAGGACAGATTTTTCCTCGCTCCTAAAAGATAACTAAGATGGTGTTATGCAGACATGTCTAGGAGGAGAACTGGCTCCAACAAGTCTAGTATCCATCCGGTGACTGGGAATGTTATCATATAAATTCTGTAATTACTTTGAATTTCTCTACACTTTAGGATGAACTTTCTGATGTTAGCCAAGCAGGTTCCAAATGTACTACGCCAGTCTTAACTGCTGCTTCAGATGTCCTTGCGCCTGCTGAATCTCCCTCGAAAGAACACAAGGAAGGGCTTGAGAAGGACTCCGATATAGGGAACAAGAACATTGAAGTGCAAGTAGCCCAAGAAACAAGAAATGTGTCTATTGGTAAGTTCCTAGAATAGATTGTGTGGCTAGAGCCAATACTATGCGCACTTTAAAACTGAATTTTTTTCCTGTCTTACGTGTAAATATGTGTGCGTACTAAATTCCAGAAGAATAGTTATTGATTAATATTTAGGAAACATGGTGTTCTTGTGTAATAAGGTGCAAGTATGTTTGGGTGTGGTTATCACACTGGGGTTGGGGACAAAATTGTCCCCATGGCTTCCAAATCCATTGTATGGTCTATGAAATATAAATATTCATACCTCCTTTATGTACTTAAATTAATAAAATGTACTTAGAATGAATTAATAAAATGTTAAAGATCTATAAACTGGAAAAAAACTATTTCTTATGTGGAAATGTGTTTTGTGCAGAAAGTGTCATCTTTGTGAAGTCACCCTTGCAGTAAAAAATTACTGTAACATTTAAGGGGCAATGGAGTGGCCATTTAACTTGTTGCCAGTGTAATTTTATAGTTCAGATGTCTGTTCAGCTGTGAATCTCTCTGGTCTTTGGCAGTTTTTAATCTCATAATTTAGCGATTGCTTCATTGGGTTGCTGTGAAATTAAAATAAGATACCTAGTAGTTCCCTTAAGCTCTTGGGATAGGATGAAAAAGAAATGGGAATAAATAGTTACTTCTGCTCTGTTCCCCAGGTTCTAATGAAAATGAAGACAAATCTGAAGTTCAGGCAATCATCGAATCCACTCCAGAGCTGGATATGGATAAAGACCTTAGTGGATATAAAGGGTCAAGGTATTTTGCTGAACACTTCTCATCAGTAAAGAACTTGGGGGTGGGGGAATGTAAAGGGCAGGGTTCAGCTAAGTTGTTGCATGGAAGAGATCCATTCATGCAATGGGCCTTTCCCCCCTCCTCCTGTGCACCCCCATACCCCCTAGGCCTGCCCCGTATGACTGGGGAAACCCTCCAGAACAGGTTTAAGTGAAGGCGGGGGTGGGAGAAAGTCCCATTGCGCAGCAGAGCTTTGTTCCCTGCATGCATACCCCACTTAATGCTATGTTGAATTCCACGTATAAGATCCAACAGTCTTGTTGGGCAAATTCCAGGACCCCGAAGACCCATACATGGCCCACGTTGCATAGGACGCTTGGGAATGTCTGAAGCAATACAGTTGTCCACTGTGCTGCTGCTCTGCTTTTGCCTGCCCGCCCGCCCAGTGCAAAGGGTCCTGATCTGCTGAGAAGATCGGAGCAGTGTGTTATGCAGCAGTCATTGTCCTTTTACTCAGGGTCTTCCAGGAGAGCTAAAGACAGTGTGTGAGAGAGCAGTGGTGAAGCTGCATGCTCTGCTACCGTGGGCGGAGAGCAGGCGGGGGCGTGGCTGGCATCCCGGAGGGCGTGGCATGCTGTCCGTGGGGGTGTGGCACGCATCCCGGGGGTGTGGCGTGCCGCCTGTGAGGGCGTGGCTTGCGTTCTGGGGGCGTGGTGTGCCACCTGTGGGGGTGTGGCGCCCGGCATGTGGGTGGGTGCGTGGCGCATGTCCGGGGAGGCCGCCGCGATGTCGCCCTATTGGAATAGTGGTGCCAAGGGTGGTCCGTGCCCTCCGCACCCCGTTCCTCCGCCAGTGCAAGAGAGTCTTGTGCTGCTTCTGATCTGCTTAAGTGCTCCAGAATGCAAGGGCAGAGGGCTCTTGGGGTGAGAAGTTAAGGAGGGCTGACCTCCTACTGGTGCCGTGGGGAGGTGGGCCAGGGGAAAAGAGTGAAAGCCAGTCAAGTGGATGAAAGGAAGAGTAACCCAGGTCACGAGCTGTGCATTTGGGGTAAGTGGGGAGGAAGCATTACCTTGACACATGTCTCTGCCCCTTGACAGTTAAGCGCACCCACTGGTAGGTTTCTAGCACATAATTCTAGAGACACACCTGACTGTAATGCCTGACTTATATTGGCGGTTGCCAATGTGACACCCTCCAGATGTTGTTGGACTACTACTCCCATCATCCTCAGTTGTTGGCCATGCTAGCTGAGGGTTTATGGATGTTGTAGTCCAACAAAATCTGGAGGGCACCACGTTGGCTACCGCTGCTTATTGCTGTGTTAGCTTTTATGGGCTGGAACCCACATTGTCAGACGCATGAAGTGATTTAGAAGACCATGTGCCCACACACATTGACACTCATTTGTGTGCGTACCTTTACATATTTTTAAAACTTTTATTCTCCTGACTTTTAAATTCCAATTCTGTTGTGCAGCACACCTACCAAAGGCATAGAGAACAAAGCATTTGATCGTAATACAGAATCACTGTTCGAAGAACTATCTTCTGCTGGCACTGGTCTGATAGGGGATGTGGATGAAGGAGCAGACCTACTGGGTAAGTGGGTATTCTAAAAAAATCCTGTTGATTTCCATCCATTTCTTCAGCTTAAGAACTGTGAAGGTAATTGTTCTGTGAGAGTTGAGGAATGAAGTTGTTGAGAAAAGTATTCATGTTCAGTACTTCGTTTTAAGTAAGTTTCTTCTATATATAAAATGCTTACTAATTAAAAATGGTGAAGTTGAAAACATTCAGTCTCCTACATGAGGTTTTTACCAAAGGGAGTCTTTCGACTATTTATTCAGATCTCTGCTTTAGTGCAGTCCTAGGTTGCACTCAGAAGTAAGTTCCATTGAGTCCCTGATAGGTTTGGGTAAGGTTTCAGAGCAGGTGTAGCAGCTACTCACCAGGTGAGAAGGAAGTCATGTGACATGGGGAGGATATCTGAAACAGCCCCCAGAACCATAAGCCTGTACAATAATATGCAGAGGCACAAGACTACCCAAATATGAAGTGAATCTAGCATTTGCTCTGAGTTTTTAAGGACTGGTGAAATAACCAGTTTAATTTGGTAAATGGCAAGCTGAAAATAGAGCCCTCATTGGCTGCTCCTGTCTCTATCAGTCATCAGCATACAAGAGCAGGAGGGGCCTCATTTCGGAAATACGGTCATCCTCCATTCTTTGATATGCAGAGGTCCCTCTCGATACCCTTTCTAATGACCCCCATCCAGATCCATTACAGCCTAGATGATTTTTCAGATCGGAACTTTTCCACCAGCTATAGTTAAAGGAGATGAGCCCAGTTCCACAGTCAGTTCTGTTAAAGAATGTAAGACTATCCCCATTAGGAGGATTGCTAAACCTACATAACAAATAAACCTAGCACTGCTCAAACTTCGTAGATTCCAATTTGATGCAAATCAAGGCCCAATAGCAGTGTGGTGGGTTGGTTCTTGCAGGCTGTCAGCAGATGTCTTTTGCAGTGTCAAACATTGGCATCATATGGAATCAGTAAGCCAGATGCCTCTATAGCAGCCCTATACTCCGCTGTAAGAGGGGCACATTTTGTAATGTACACTATTTCCCCAAGCAGATTTTCTATTTTGGGTCACGAAGAAGACCAAAGAGGCCCATTTAAAAGGATCAGAAAAAGGCAAATGTTTGTAATTGCTAAATATTATTTTGGATAGTGAGCCTAAGATTCTAGCTAGCCATGGGCACAATAGAAGATGAAGGTTTGGTTACTGAGTGGAAAAACTCAAGCTGAATGGGATTCGCCTGCCCCTCTCCCTCCTGTGCTTCCAGAAAAGTCTCTAGAGGGTCAGTGGCCCCTTCTGAAGAGCATGCGATGAGGAGTGATGGGCTGCAGTGGGAAGAGGGAATCGCCCAAAATCAGCTGTAGGCCAAGTTTGCAAAATGTCATATTTGCAGAGCTACAAGCGAGACCTCGAATGCAGATTTAAATTCAGCAAATGGAATAGTAGTAGTCTATAAGTACTCACAGAAGGAAACAATGTTGACAAGGGAGTGTTTCCAGCTGATCAAGAAGAAAAATAGACAACTACCCAGTTGTGTCGCATCTCTGGGATGGTTGCCATGACTTTGTGTGAAAATGTCAGAATTGTTCAGGTTAGCCAGAATCCTCACTTCCTTTTAGTGTACATGCCTGAACTGTGTAACCCAAGCACAAGCATTAAAGGGCCAGGTGGGTCGAGCTCAACTGCCGTGCTCGCCCTGATAGAGCACATATGGGTGCCTTCTCCATACCACACACTCCAGGTTCTGTTGAGCAATTGAGGTAGGCTAATATCACTTGGCAACTGCGGCTAGTGGGATTGCTGTTTTGTCTGCTTCCCTATGGCGCACCTTCATTTTTATGCTATAATGTCAGCACAGCACGGTATACGCCAGGCACTGCTGCAGTCACAGGAATGAAAATAAAGGTTTCAGTAGTAGTTCTGCTCTTTCTGGAGTTGAGCAGGAAACATGCCCTGGCATAGCCCAGGTGCCAGGATTTTTTTTTATTGGAAGGTAGTTACCCTAGTTACAAAACCCTGCATGCAGCCTTGGCTAGAATTATGCGTTTCAACAGATGTGCTGCAGATACTCAAGTACATTTTATTCTCTTTGTGGTGGGCAATATAAATTTCATTCATCTATTTCAAACAGCATTTATGATTTGACTTTATTTAAAAATTAAAAAAGCATTACAAGTATTTGGCTTTCGAATAAGGGGGAGTCACATATGTAGCTTGGTGAATAGCATCAGTCTTCTCCATTCATTGTCCTCTGAAATTAAGTTGGCTGATTTGAATGAATATACAATGGACAGCATTAACTAGTGAAATGGAGAGTCTTGACTCTACTGATGTCCTTTTAATGGGTTTATTAATGAGTTGCTTTTAAAGCTCTTGATGTCTGTTTTAAGAGAGGGTTGCAAACACAACTCGCATAGCCCGGATTAGGGGTGAGGAACCTGCTACCCTCTTGATGTTGGTGGAGCACAGTTTCCATCACTCCTGACCTTTGGCCATCGTGGCTGGATGGGAATAGAATCCAACATTTGAAGGGTAGGAGGATCCCAGACTTTAGCCTGGATCTTCTAGGATTTGAAGGGAAACGACTAAATGCGGCAGAATAATCCTAATGTGTTTATACATAAGTCCTACAGAGTTCAGTGGGACCCAATTTGAAATAAGTGTGCATTTTGTATGAAATGCATTGTTTTGTAGCGTGATATGCAATATATCTGCTGTTTGACTTATGGAGCATGGTTCCACAATGTTAGTTTACATGGGATTCTCCAATTTTCTTTCTCTTGGGCTGCATACCCAGGGGAATATTCTGGTGTGTATGCTTTTTATATTTTCGAAAGTGATTGTTTTGAAGTTCAATATTCTTGGCTGCTGCTATCATAATATATGTTGTTATTTTGGTTTTTATCCTGCTTGGTATCTCCCCCCCCCCCCCAACCATTTTGTTTGATAATCGTTTCTCTGTTAGGGACACCAGCAGTTAAAAGTGTAGTGCAAATAACTCAAGTTTATCTCTACGAACAGCACTTTTTGAAATCCTCTAAAAACTCAAACTTCAGCTACTTTTGAAGATAAGACCCATTATTTTCTACAGGTATAGGCAGATACTGGCCCAAGTTCTGTCTTGTGAAACCACCCAAACATGGAGAAGCAGTTGGAAATAAGAACAGGGTTTGAAGTATTTTGTATTCTCATTTTGCATCCTCCCTGGGGTCTTGGGATGAAGGGCAGTATAAACAAACCAACAAACCTTCTGAAACCATCATGACTGTTTGCTGATCACTGAGTACAGGGCCCCCTTCTTATGTATTTAAAGCACAAGCACATGTCAAACGCATTGTAGGATGTAAATTGAAGAGCTGGCTAGTTGGAGGGCATGAAGAATGCATTGTGATGCTGCTATCCTGGCAGAATGAGGGCAGGGTTCCTTTCTCCTGTGCAGCAAGTGCAGTACATAGGAAGCTGCCTTATACTGATTCAGATCACAGGTCCACCTAGCTCAGCATTGGCAGCAGCTCCTCGGGGTTTCAGGCAGAGTTCTCTCCCATCCCTACCTGGAGATTGAACCTTCTTGAGACCTTCTGCGTGCAAAATAAATGCTCTGCCATTGAGCTGCAGCCCCTCTCCAACAGGGAGACTTCAGGCAGGTGGGTTTTGATCTGTGCATCTCTGTCAGCACTGTGAGAGCAGCCACATAAAAGCAAGATACCTTGTTTCTCTGGCATCAGTCAGCATTCCATGCGTTTTAGAGAATATGATCCTTATTTCTCAAAAGAGTACATTCAGTATGCTTAAGGAATCGAGGAGCAAGATATTGGCCTTGTTCCAGTGACTTCGTCCACTACTCCAGTGGGTGCACAGAGCTCCCCTCCTTGTGCAGGTACTTACCTATTCATTTCAATAGAGTGGGCAGCTTGTGGTGTAAATATATGGACCTGCCCTCCCTGCCTCCCGCCAGGTGAGCAGGGCAGCCCATTTGCTGTGGAGAAGCACTAAATTACTACGTGCTTATTCTGTTTGAGGAGTTGGTCTCATTTGCTCAGTTTTGCAAATACACGTGTAAATAGCAAATACGTTCCAACGCTATACACATTAGCAGGGTCATAATTTTCCTAGATTTTCCCAGAAACCTTTTATCGGCCTGTGTTCTAAGATTGATGTAAGAAGGGAAGCCCAGTTTAAACACCCATTGTTTTTTTTTTAATGGTGAGCCATCAAGAATGTAGCTATGACATTGCCGCTTCCCCAAAATATTATTGGAACGTTATAACTTTAGATACCTTTCAGAGGTCTGAAATGTGTAGCTGTTGGTATATGATAATCTGTAAAGATCAACTCCCCCCCCCCAAACACACACTTTAATAAAATAACAGCTGCCAGTGTTTGTAATACCATTTATACCAACCAACCATGTATGGCCTCCACCGTCCCTTCCCCAAAAAGATACTGCAGAGATGGGGAAAGTGCAGAATAAGGCAGCTAAAATGGTCAAGAACATTTTCTGCCTTGTGGAAACCCTTAAGCATTTGGGACTTTAGGAAAAGAAAAAGGGGTGATGTGGGACAAGTAAATTATGTGTGGCTTGGAAAGACTAGATGGGTGTGTGTGTCCTTTTGGCTTTGCCTTGGGGACATTCAGTAAATTTGGGCACTACCTTATTTTCATGTGTGTGTGTGTGTGTGTGTGTGTGTGTGCGCTCTCTCTCTCTCTCTCTCTCTCACACACACACACACACCCCTTCATCAAAAAGAACCAAGGAAAGGAATTCAAAACGAACCAAAGAAAGAAGTGCGTGGCTGACATGCAACCCATAATTAACTGATTAAATTCCCTATTTTAAAATGTGGTGATGGCCATGGGCAGGTGGCTTCAAGAGGCAGTGGCAGGAGGTGGGGATTAGTCAGTCTTGAAGGGTGTAGGTCTTTCTACAACCTCCCTGGCTAAATGGAACCCCTAGTTTCAGCAGTGTTACCTTTTGGGATTTAGATTCCTGGGGACAAACTAAAGAAAAAAGGCCTCATAGCCTCTATATGGGTTTCTTGGAGATTCCAGTGTTAGAGACAGGATGCCGGACTAGAGCAATGCTTGGTCCACTGAGGCTTCTCCTAGATCTTGACCATACTTTTTGACACTACTCTCTTTTAACTGTTTTTGTCTTACTATATGAGTCATTTTTAAATCAGAACATAATTTGGCTTCAGGCGTTTACTGCTGGCTTTGCTTTGAAATCACTCATATCTCTAGTATTGTGCTGTGCCTCACTCATACTCCTCTCCTTACATAAAATATTTCTTCTTCTTCTTGCTCTTCATGGGATTCATGGGCTTTAAAGACCATAATTTCTTTGGTAAGGTATCATCTCATTTGGGGAACATTTGCAAGGGCGTTGCATTGTCTTTGAGCTTTTTCATGTTCTGCATCTCTTCTCTGTGTTGTGACACGGCTTTCAGCATCAAATATAGGTAATTTAAATTTGTAGTGTAAACTTTAATCGATTTTCAATACTTGTTGTTTTAATTCAATTTATTTTCTGCAAGAGCAGTTAAACATTGGATTCTTGGACTGAAAATATTTTGCATTGTTCTTCTGGGCTTCAGAGAGCCTACCTGTTGAACACTTTAAAAGTCCAGCAGCAAGATTTAGTTTTGAAAACTGTCGTTTCAGCTATTAAGTAATCAGGTGCTTCGATAAACTCCAAGAACAATCCTACCTGCATAGGTTGTTCTTCCATTTTTATATTTTATTGAATGTTTGACAGGTGGCTTGTAAACCATTTTGGAAATGTTCATTGAGAAGCAGTATGCAACTCTATTAAATAAATGATTGAATACATTTCAGTGGAGGAAGCTAATCTGTGTGCAAGCAGGGCAGTACCTTCCATTGAAATTAATGTGGAGTCCCACTTACATAGTAGCCCCACATGAACCTCGGAGCAGCATACACTAAACTCTGTATCAGGGTACATAAGTTTGAGAACTGGCACTTGCACTAGTAATTTCAATGTTTTTAAGCTGTTTACTCTGTTCTGTCTTTGAAAGGAATGGGTCGTGAAGTTGAAAACCTTATCTTAGAAAATACACAACTGCTAGAAACCAAGTGAGTAACTTTTTCAGCTGTTGAACATAGAATTGCTTCTGCTAAACTTGTTTTAAAATTGATCATGAGACTGGTTGTTGGTTCATAAAGGATATAATCAATTATTCCCAAGGCCCTTGTTCCATATATCTAGGTGACAGATGTAGGTTAGTTGATGCTTTAGGTGTTTGCACTATTTTGATCTCTAATGGTTAATATAATTAATATAATAGGCTGTCTAGTCATGCTGGCCACATGACCCAGAAAGCTGTCTGTGGACAATCGCCAGCTCCCTCGGCCTAAGGTGAGATGACTGCCACAGCCCCATAGTCTTCTTTGGCTGGACTTAACCATCCAGAGGTCCTTTACCTTTTACCTTACATATTCCTTTAGTTCATGAAAGGTACAAAATTACAAAAAGCACAGGGAATCTCAGAACATTAGAGCTTGGGTTTCTTAAGTGTAGCTGACCATCAATAGCTTCAGGACAATCAGAAACAACTCTCCCTCATTCACTAATTTGTTTGTTCCCAAGAGCAGTGCTTTTTTTTCTTTAAAAATGTTTAGGGGTACTCTCATTTTCCTACTTGAAATACTGCCCCTCAGTGAGGCCAAACTTAGATTCACAAAATGTTTAGGGGTATGAGTACCCCCAGAAAAAAGCACTGTCCAAGAGGATCTGCTTAGATGTCGCAGAGCTAGGCTAGTTTAGGTGAGGCTGACGCTCTTGGGGCGCAGGGTTCACCAACCCTCTGGGGCAACACACACAGTTGTGGATATGGCCAAAAGAGGGCGTGGCCACTCAGCACTCTCACATGTGCGCAGACACCCACAGGCATACTGCCCCCCCCAGGTGTACAGATCAGATAAGGAGGTGGGTTATTGCCGAGTACTGTGTTCACTTACCCATAATTTTCGCCCTATAAGACGCACCAGACCATAAGACGCAACTAGTTTTTGGGGGAGGGAAACAAGAAAAAAAATATTCTGAATCTCAGAAGCCAGAACAACAAGAGGGATTGCTGCAGCGAAAGCAGCGATCCCTTTTGCTGTTCTGGCTTCTGGGATAGCTGCACAGCCTGCATTCACTCCATAAGACGCACACACATTTCCCCTTACTTTTTAGGAGGGAAAAAGTGAGTCTTATAGAGCAAAAAATACAGTAATCATTTTTGCTGCTGTCAAATTTAGAGGGGTCCTGGGGGGCAATATTAGACACCCCCCACCAAAACTGAGGGTTAGACAACCCTGGGCTAGTCCAATATGGCATATTATACTATTTGCCGAATAAAAACAAATGTTGCAAACTACGTTTTGTGCAAGCTGTTGAAGCTGTCGCTGTGAATAGAAACGGGACACAAAATATGAATCTGGGGCAGCCAGTGCCAACGTAGTGCTGCAGCAATTGTTCCATCAGTGCAAACATTTCAGTTGGCCAGATGTGGTGATGCACCCTCCCCATACTGCTCTGGGGATTCTCCTGGTGGAGGTTGTAGTGCAGGCTTCCACTAGTAGGACTCATTAGTTTCATACTGCCCAAAGCTATTTTTGTAAGTGGGGGAAGGGGTATAACTCTTTGTTGCTTGAATTCCTATGATAGGATTGAAATAACAGTAGTAAAAATAAATAGATCAATTTCTGTGATACTGGTAAAGGTAAAGGGACCCCTGACCATTAGGTCCAGTCGTGGCCGACTGGGGTTGCTGCGCTCATCTCGCTTTATTGGCCGAGGGAGCCGGCGTGCAGCTTCCGGGTCATGTGGCCAGCATGACTAAGCCGCTTCTGGCGAACCAGAGCAGCACACGGAAATGCTGTTTACCTTCCTGCTGCAGCGGTACCTATTTATCTACTTGCACTTTGATGTGCTTTCAAACTGCTAGGTGGGCAGGAGCAGGGACCGAGCAACGGGAGCTCACCCCATTGCAGGGATTCAAACCGCCGACCTTCTGATCGGCAAGTCCTAGGCTCTGTGGTTTAGCCCACAGCGCCACCCGCGTCCCTCATGTGATACTGGTAGAAATTACCTAATTACAGCTATCTTTGTTGTCTTCAGAAATGCCTTGAATGTGGTGAAGAATGACTTAATAGCAAAAGTAGATGAGCTCACCTGCGAGAAGGATGTGCTGAAAGGAGAGCTGGAAGCTGTAAAACTGGCCAAACAGAAGCTTGAAGAGAAGAACAAGGAATTGGAAGAAGAACTTAGAAAGTGAGTGTAATACGCATGTTTCATGTACAGCAGAGAAGATCTTACCAGGGATTCTGCAACTAACTTCATTGATAACTCTTGTATCTTGTTTAGAGCCCGTGCGGAAGCAGAAGAAGCGAGGCAAAAAGCAAAGGAAGAGGATGATGTATGTAATTGCATTGGCAGCTTTTTATCTAATCCTGTTTCTTATTTGTGTAACATTGCTCTTAAAATACCCTGACCTTTTGAAAGAGCTTTTGAGAAGAAGTGTGCACTTGTCCTTTCTTTATCTGCTGCAACTCCTTCAGTTGTAGAGTGGATTATGACATCTGGGGGATGCTGAATTAGTCTGCTTCCTCCACCCCACCCCTCCTTTGGACACCAAGGGGCTGTGAGGGGCCGCTTCCATGGTTGGTGCTGTTTCTTCCCACCCATTGCACTTTATATATAGCCATAAACACCTGTAAATTATTTCGAAACGACTGTCTTAGGCCCTTAGTGCAGTTCATTGGTGATGGAAGAGAAAGTAACTCCTCCTTAAACTGTACATAATTTGCTACGTTAAGCATTCTTGGTTCTCTCCCCCCCCCCCCCCCCATGCGCAGAGTGACATTCCTACTGCTCAGAGAAAGCGATTCACTCGGGTTGAAATGGCCCGTGTCCTCATGGAAAGAAATCAGTATAAAGAGCGGCTAATGGAGCTCCAAGAAGCAGTGCGATGGACTGAGATGATACGGCAAGTCCAGTTTTCTTATGCTTGTTCATAGTATTTTACGGTTATGGTTGCAATGCTGGATAGCTCTCTCTTTCTCTCTCTCTCTCTCTCTCTCTCTCTCTGTCTCATATAATTGCAGTTGGTTGGACTAAATAATCCTTTGGTCCCTTCCAACTGTACCAATCTGTGATTCTGTGAAACTGCTGCTATTATTGTATTGCATTGTGGAGAGTAGATTATTTTTAACAGTAAAAGGGGGCAGGACCATCAAAGGGGAAGGGCTGTAGCCCTTCTACATACTTCGCATGTAGAACATCCCAGGTTAACTTCCCGAGTAGGGCTGAGAGAGAGTCCTGCCTGAAAGCCTAGAGCAGCGGTTCTCAACCTGTGGGTCCCCAGCTGTTGTTGGACTACAACTCCCACCATCCCTGAGCTCTGGCCTTGCTAGCTAGGGGTGATGGGAGTTGTAGTTCAACAACATCTGGGGACCCACAGGTTGAGAACCGCTGCTCTAGAGAGTTGCTGCCAGTCAGGGCAGAAAATAATGAGCCAATGTTTCTCAAGCTTGTGTGTCCAGCTGTTGTTGGACTACAACTCGTATCATCCCTGACTTCTGGTCCTAGCTAGAGATGATGGCAGTTGTAGTCTGGCAACAGCCGGGGACCCTAGTTTGAGAAACACTGAGCTAGATGGACCAGGCAGCTTCCTACCCTCCCCACCCATTGCTTAGCTCTTGGCATTTCCCCACCACCACCACCCAAAAGCTGGGCACACATTTAGTATCATATCTCTGAATAAAGAGATGGTGCTTGGCAGACAGACTCCAAGGAGATGATCTGCAGCAGTAGGACCTTACAAGGGGCCGCTCGGGACTTCGTGGAAAGCATGGCCTCCATGGGGCTGTCCCTGAATAAGTTTGGCCCAACCCATAGCCGCGGACATGCCTTGGACCTGGTGTTTACCTCCATGGATGTTGGTGTTCTGACACTAAGTAAAAGCGAAACAAAAGAAGTGCCATGGTCAGACCACTTCCTGGTGCAACTTGACTTCTCCGCGACCCTTCCCCTCTGCAGGGAGGTGGGACCGATTCGGATGGTCCGCCCCCGCCACTTAATGGATCCAAATGGTTTCCAGAGAGTGGTATGGGATGCTTTATCCCATGTTGATGGCCTTTCAGCTGATTCCCTGGTGGCCCGCTGGAATGCGGAGTTAACCAGGGCTATTGACTGTTTGGCTCCGAAGCGCCCTCTCCGATTGCATGGAGCCCGGACAGCCCCGTGGTTTTCCACGGATCTGAGGGCAATGAAACAATCGTTGAGACGGCTAGAGCGCCGGTGGCGGATGACCCATTCTGAAGCTGACCGGACACAGGTTAGAGCTCAGTGTCGAGCCTACCAAGTGGCGGTAGCGACGGCGAAGAAGGCTTTCTTCGCCGCCTCTATTGCATCTGCAGAAAACAGCAGCAGGAGACTTTTTCAGGTGGTCCGCAATTTAGCGGAACCACCTGCTACATCGGGGCCCAGTACGGGCCACATGATCTCCTGCAATGATTTTGCAAAGTTTTTTGCAGATAAAGTCGCTCAGATTCGGGAAGAGGTAGACGCCACTGTGGGAGCAGGGCCGGGGCGGGAGAGTGCTAGAGTCCTGTCTAGTCAAATTGCGTGGGACCAATTCCAATCTGTTACCTCCGAGGATGTGGACAGGCTGCTTGGACGAGTGAAACCAACCACCTGTCTCCTTGATCCTTGCCCATCCTGGCTTATAAAAGCTAGCCGGGAAGGGCTGGGCGATGGGCTTTGTGGGGTGGTGAATGCTTCCCTCCGTGAGGGAGCCTTCCCAGACCCGCTGAAAGAGG
Source organism: Podarcis pityusensis (assembly GCF_964106645.2). Classification (NCBI taxonomy): domain Eukaryota; kingdom Metazoa; phylum Chordata; class Lepidosauria; order Squamata; family Lacertidae; genus Podarcis; species Podarcis pityusensis. Next base: position 32,653,489 of record NC_138029.1, read on the forward strand.
CGGTTATTAAACCACTTCTTAAAAAACCATCTTTAGATGCGGCCACGATGGCCAACTATCGCCCAGTCTCAAATCTTCCATTCTTGGGCAAGGTGATTGAGCGAGTGGTTGCTGAACAACTCCAGGCACGCCTGGAAGAAGCGGACCATTTGGATCCCTTCCAATCGGGATTCAGGCCTCATCACGGGACTGAAACTGCCTTGGTCGCACTGGTTGATGATCTCCGGCGGGCTAGGGACAAAGGTGAGAGCTGTTTCCTAGTTCTGCTGGATCTCTCAGCGGCGTTTGATACCATCGACCATAACATCCTTCTGGACCGTCTTGAGGGGCTGGGAGCTGGGGGCACTGTCATACAGTGGTTCCGCTCCTTCCTCCTGGGCCGTGTTCAGAAAGTGGTGGCGGGGGATGAGTGTTCAGACCCCTGGGCTCTCACTTGTGGGGTGCCTCAGGGTTCTGTCCTCTCCCCCATGCTTTTCAACATCTACATGCAGCCGCTGGGAGAGATCATCAGGGGGTTTGGGCTGGGTGTTCATCAGTATGCGGATGATACCCAACTCTACCTCTCTTTCAAATCAGAACCAGTGAAGGCGGTGACGGTCCTGTGTGAGTGTCTGGAGGCGGTTGGAGGATGGATGGCGGCAAACAGATTGAGATTGAATCCTGACAAGACAGAAGTACTGTTTCTGGGGGACAGGAGGCGGGCAGGTGTGGGGGATTCCCTGGTCCTGAATGGGGTAACCGTGCCCCTGAAGGACCAGGTGCGCAGCCTGGGAGTCATTTTGGACTCACAGCTGTCCATGGAGGCACAGGTTAAATCCGTGTCCAGGGCAGCTGTGTACCAGCTCCATCTGGTACGTAGGCTGAGACCCTATCTGCCCGCGGACTGCCTTGCCAGAGTGGTGCATGCTCTGGTTATCTCCCGCTTGGACTACTGCAATGCGCTCTACGTGGGGCTACCTTTGAAGGTGACCCGGAAACTACAACTAATCCAGAATGCAGCAGCCAGACTGGTGACTGGGAACGGCCGCCGAGACCATATAACACCGGTCTTGAAAGACCTACATTGGCTCCCAGTACGTTTCCGAGCACAATTCAAAGTGTTGGTGCTGACCTTTAAAGCCCTAAACGGCCTCGGTCCAGTATACCTGAAGGAGCGTCTCCACCTCCATCGTTCTACCCGGACACTGAGGTCCAGCACCGAGGGCCTTCTGGCAGTTCCCTCACTACGAGAAGCCAAGTTACAGGGAACCAGGCAGAGGGCCTTCTCGGTAGTGGCGCCCTCCCTGTGGAACGCCCTCCCACCAGATGTCAAAGAGAACAACAACTACCAGACTTTTAGAAGACATCTGAAGGCAGCCCTGTTTAGGGAAGCTTTTAATGTTTGATGTATCATTGTATTTTAATATTCTTTTGGAAGCCGCCCAGAGTGGCTGGGGAAACCCAGCCAGATGGGCGGGGTATAAATAATAAATTATTATTATTATTATTATTATTATAGGAGGGGCGTAGTGCACCTCTCACTTTGAACTTCTTCCCTAGGCACTCCTGTACTTTTAACATCTCATTTGGCTGCCACCTAATGGCTGGATGTGATTGCTGCAGTTTAGTTTTACTATGGAAAGATATTTAGACCTCTTTGTGACTAAGTTGACTTGTTTTGCATGAGCCACATTCTACCTTGGAGCAGTCCCCGTATTCCTTGCACATGCAGCTTTTGCAGCCATAATGCTTGGTACTTCCTCTGATGAAATTATTTTGTACACTTGGCTGTTTGGAACTGCTTTCCTAATGCATGCATGAGGTGGACAAAACCGTCATCGAGCAGTGGATGATCTTGTCAGGAACTTAACCTTCTGTAAAATCGGCAGTGAACAAAAAAAACAGATTGAAAAGCGCTTGATGCCCTTACACTGTTTACCCTTCACCAGATATACTAAAGTGTGTGTGTTTTTAGGGGATGAGTGGTCAAAATAGTAACTTGAATTTTTAGAATATCCAGATACTAATTTTGTTGAACAGTAATCTAACTTCATGTACAACTAAACCCAGAACAGGTTTAGAGGGCATGTGGCAGATAGGAAGAAGTGAAGAATGGAAATGTCTTTCTGCTCAAACAGGCCTTGTTCTGCACACACATGCCCCACTTAGCACTATGTTAAATTGCACCCTGTTTATTCAGCAATCCCTCCCTACCCACCTCATCAATTTAATAGTATTGTATCTTGCAATCAGACAAGAGCCATTTGCTACTTTGATGTGTCGTGCAGAGCATTCTAGGTCATCCTATTGCTCAGCTAATTAGCTTTTGATTTTTTTCTTCAGGGCATCACGAGAAAATCCAGCCATGCAAGAGAAGAAGAGATCAAGCCTTTGGCAGTTGTAAGTACTGAAACGCAATCAGATGCTGGTATTATGCACAAAAGCCTTTTTTGTTTCTTTACTGTGCAAGGAACCAATAACAACAAACCTATTTTCTCTTTGCCATCTAGAATGCCAACTGGGTAAGACTGACCTTAAAGACAGATTGTAAGATGCATCTTGCAATGTTGGTTATGCACTTGGCCGAGAAACATAACTGCCTTAATCTAATTGTGGCATTAAAAAAAAGAAACCAGAATTCTGACACAAGAGTGCAGAGTTTTGTTAGCAGCTGTTCTATGAATATGAAAGTAAACTGAAGTTTGGGTAGCTTTTGGTGTGGTTTGCATATAATTTCAAGTACCCCAGAACTTGGTGTGAGAATTTGTGAAGTGCTAATTTATGTTCCTTGTTCTAAACATAATTACTGAAGCCAAATGTGAGAGAGTACTAAAATTGTGAGAGATTAATTATTGTGTGATTAAATATTAAAATCTTGTGGATCCCAGAAGTTATTTTATTTAATACTTTTTTGCGGTTTAAGATTTAATAGAAATCTTTGGGCTCCTGTCTAAATAGTGGTGAATCTGCAGGACTTGGCTGTGAGGGTGCTGGATTCTTGTGGGATTGTGTTTCTTTTACCTTTATTGTAGTTCATATTCTGAACTGAAACCAATCTTGTCCATCCCTGCCTTTTGCTGTGGGGAAACAGAATTCATTGAAGTTACGGATCCTCTATATCTGGACTCATAGTCTGGTAGTCTAGTAAACTTGTACTCTGTGGCATACGCATGATATACACAATGATATTTAGGTTATATGAAATGCTTTGGGCAAACCATCTGCAATCCTTACAACAATCTTGTAGGCTATGCCAGATTTATCTCCCTGTTATAAATAATGGTGAGATGGAGGCAGCATCCTGCCTAAGGAACATTTACCAAGCTCGGTGATGAGTTGTGTGACTTACAGAGCAAAGCTCATGCTTTTAATCACTATGGCACATCAACTCAGATAATGATCAAACTGCTTGTGTGCCTATACGTTTTGGGGAAACTATGCTGTTTATCAATGCTTCAGAGCCTGAATTACTGAGTGGTGTTGCCTGTGGTGGCCTTAACTATCTCGGGTCTAGAAATTTGCTCTACAGATAGAGAAGCATTTCAGATTTTCAGGTGCAGGAGTCCAACCCACCCTGGGACCTCAGGATGAAGGGCAGGCAATAAAAAGATGGAAATAAAAGTAAATACCTGAAAATAAAAATAGAAGCCAGCATCACTTTTTTTTTTGTACCAGCCCTGTATGTATATAGAAAGCTGTTTTTAACACCACATTTTCAGACACCAGAGCATTTTCTAGCCCCTGCGTAAAGACCAAGTCTTTATCTTCATTCTTGGCTTGGATGTGCATGGAATAGTTATTATGAGTGTTGCAAGCGTAATGCTGCTGTTCTGATGGTGTGAGCTGTGTGGGACAGTTAAAGGCTGCTGTGTTTGGGCCCATTCCTTTCTTACTACGTTTCCTTACTCATTGCTGCACATTTGAAGCCAGTTTGGCTTTTGGGTGTGTCTGTGTACTCACATGCTTCTACTTTTTTTTGTGGTCTCCAGTTTTAGCAGACTATTCAGCTCATCAGGCAATACTGCTAAGAAACCAGAACCACCAGTTAATGTTAAGTACAATGCTCCAACCTCCCACATTACTCCATCAGTCAAGAAAAGAAGCAGCACTTTATCCCAGTTACCCAGTGACAAATCAAAAGCCTTCGATTTCCTCAGTGAAGAGTAAGACTTGCTTTGCTTATACAGACTAAAAGTATGTCAGCAGTATAGAATTATTTGAATTTATCAGCAATGCCAGCATGTATTGTAGTAGAAATATCAAAACCCAGGGTTTAGGTTGAGCAAACCTTGAAGTATTGGAATAACAGGTGGCAGCTGTTGGATGATTTTTATGGACAAAAAGAAGACTGTGTGCATAAATGTGGTAGCCTCTGTTGCATAACAATTACAACAATTTATTCAACTTATTATATTATTATGCTTGGGGGCTGCATAACTAGTTAGCCTGCCATGCCAGAATCTTGCTTGTTCTCAGAAATAACCTCGCCCATATTTATCTAGTTATCTGGTCCAATACCCTTGTCCCTTTATGATACTTCTGTGTAAAATAACCCATGATATCCATACAGCACACACTAATGTGGCATGTTGCCTTTGGGGATGGGTATACCTTAATTATAATGCCCTTTACTGCCTTACTTGAACTAATGTAACATGAGCTTAAAATCCCTCAGTGCCTTTCAGCACCGACTTTCATTTCCTCAACAGTGTTTCCATTCACAGTGCTCAGTTTGAATGTTTTGCCCAGGTAGAGCTTTTGTTAACTGTGTTTGCAAAGTTAGCATGAATCAGAGGACGTAGGCCCAGAAACGCATGTCACCGGTGCTCTGATGTATCTGTGGCTGGCTCCTCCTGGCACAGTGAAAGGTGCTGTAATCTATGCAGCTCTAAATGGTTTAGGACCAGAGTAGTTCAGGGACAGTCTCCTCCCATGGTACCCCATTAGGAACCCTATGATCTTATTAGACCAAATGAGCCAAGAGAGAACTGAACTGGGACATTTGAAAAGTTTGCCAGGATATGCACAACCTCCTAACAACTTTTGAAACCACAAAAAAGTAGCCCAGCTTAGTTTCAACCTATATTTCCGCAAGCAAAAGGATGTGGTTGTGGGGTGAACTGGGGGGCAGGAAAGGGCTGTTTTCCTCTCCCATCATAAAACTACACCGAAAAATACCAGCCAGTTCTATACTAACTGAAGCCTCCATACAGTTTTGGGAGGCACCTTCATGTAGAAAACATTATAGTAGTCTATCCTTTAGATAACAGAAGTCTGAATCAGCATTGCCAAGTCCTCATCAAATAAAAGTGTTGCTGTCCTCTCTTCAGAGATTGGTGGAAGGCATCCTGGGTTTCCAGGTGTAACCAGAAGCCTCTTAAGGCTGTTAATGTGAGAGATGAAGGGGTGGAATGGAAAATCCTCTCCATGATTAGAATTCCCAAATCCTCAGGTCATATGGCCTGATTGTTACATTAGAGAACCCCCCTTGGGTGGAATGCAGAATATGGGTAATTTAAAAAGACCTTCAAATTACAGCTTTCCACCATACCAGTTTGGTCGCAGCGTTAGACGTTGCTTCCCCCTCTTCATCCAAATATGTTACCAGATGCAGACTTCAGCAGCAGGTCGTGTCAGAGAGCCATGCTGCCCTAAAAACCTTAGAAGCATTGTGCTGACAGTTTCTCACTGAGAGAAAAAAGCAAGTACCTTGAAGGAAGTATGGTGTCTGGGGAGCAATACAGATTTCACTTGCGTATTAACTTCGAAGAACCTCTTCTGCCACCCCCTACATAACTTTGAAAGGTTTTATTTGGGCTAATGGGGATTGGAAGGTATAGAGGAACTTGGAATTAAAAAAAAAAGTGTCCTTCCCTTTTGCCAAGGTCTGAGGCCAGTCTTGCCTCACGTAGAGAGCAGAAGAGAGAACAGTACCGCCAAGTGAAAGCCCATGTTCAGAAGGAAGACGGTAGAGTGCAAGCTTTTGGTTGGAGCCTTCCTCAGAAATATAAACAGGTATTGTGTTATCAACTGTTCATCCCTGTTCATGTGTTTTAGTTTGGGGATATTGTGGTGGCAGGTCACCAAAGGCATTTTCATTTTCAGCAAGGTGGGAAACCTGTAACCCTCCAGATTCCATCAACCTCAGCCAAAACATGGAGCTATTTAAATACCTGTGCAGAGATTATAATGCCTACAAATTGCCATATAGAATTATTATTATTAATTAAATTTCTATACCATACTTCATTTGAGGATCACAGGACAGTTTACAGTATAAAAACGCAAAAATGCATACTATAGAAAGGAAGAAAAACAATACACACAAACACACACACACCAGTTTTAAAGGCCATAGATTGTTTAATTAGCCAAGGCCTGGGAGAAGAGGAATGTTTTTGCCTGATGCCTAAATACATGTAATGAAGGCACCACACAAGAATAATACCCTGACAAAGCTAAATCAAAATTGACAATTAAAAACAGCAAATTTGGGGCACTTTAAAGACTAGCAACTTTATTGTGGCACAAGCTTTTGCGGGTGACAATAATGTTAAGAGTGGTCATTCATAAAAATTAAAAAGATGATAAAAACACAGGCATCCTGGTATTGGTAAACCAAGTAACAAATGTAGAGTGATAAAAATCATTTATCTCCACAAGTTGATAGCGTTGAACCTCTCATCAGTTTCACATTGCAGTCTTCCTTTAAAACCAAGTATTATATAAAGCCACCTTACAGCTTCACAGAAAACTAAAGCATCCTTGAAAGGGTTAGAAAGGATTTTAAAAGCCTAGCAAAATGAAGGCAGGATTAACATAGTGCAGGTATGGGACTGAGCAAAGCAGTTTAGCTCTGCATTTTGAAATTACAGGGCTGCTGCTGAAAGGAGACCTAAAACAAGGGAACTCTAAGCAGGGTCCCATCTGAACTCAGGAACCTGCATGTTGCACAAAGGATTTCTGGTTAATAGTTGAAGGCAATTCCTTTGTGGTAATCACAAAGCGTTGGTGATCTGTGGAGCTATCATGTTTACTTGTAAAACATGTAAAACATGAAACTTTCTTAATCCTTCTTATTAAAAGGCAGAATTTTCCCATTTAAACACAAATGCTGCTGTTCAGAAAGAACAACTAGCAATAAAAGGTCACTGAGCTGTGGGAAGAGTGGGATGGCTTTGTGTTCAAACCTCTTTGTAATGGAATGTTGTTACTGCACATTTTTCTGAAGTTTGAGAACGTGTGCTACCTTGCATATTTTTATGAGAAATGTTTCAAGGTCTTAAACCATGGGTAGGCAAACTAAGGCCTGGGGGCCGGATCCGGCCCAATCACCTTCTAAATCTGGCCTGCGGACGGTCCAGGAATCAGCATGTTTTTATATGAGTAGAATGTGACCTTTTATTTAAAATGCATCTCTGGGTTATTTGTGGGGCCTGCCTGGTGTTTTTACATGAGTAGAATGTGTGCTTTATTTAAAATGCATCTCTGGGTTATTTGTGGGGCATAAGAATTAGTTCATTCCCCCCCCCCCAAAAAAAAATATAGTCCACCCCCACAAGGTCTGAGGGGCAGTGGACTGGCCCCCTGCTGAAAAAGTTTGCTGACCCCTGTCTTAAACTATGATCTGCATAGATAAATATAGCTTTAACCCCATCCCAGTCTTTGTGCATAAGGCTTTGTTTATTTTACACTCCTCCCCCCCCCCCACTCTTTTTATATTAGCTGCTGAGAAGTGTCTCTTAGCTAATCTGGCAAGATAGACTTTTAAAATTACAATACTGCCCCCCTCTGGCTTTGATCTCACTAGTGTATGACTTTAAAATGAGTGGATCTATGATTGTTCTTCCCAGACAGTCTAATATTCTGGTCATCTTGCCAAACCTATCAAATTCTGATATGGGCTTGTGACAACCTGGTCTGTAAGATGCCAGAAACGTTTTGAAGCAAAGTAAATATTTCTTTCTCACTTTTTAGGTTGTAAATGGTGGTGGCCAGGGTGATAACAAAATGAAGAACTTACCTGTGCCTGTTTACCTAAGGCCACTCGATGAAAAGGATACATCCATGAAGGTACACCTGTCTTCCTTTTTCTCCAGTTCCCTCTTTTCAAATAAAGAATGCACCAGTAGTGATTTTTAGATGAGGCCTAATTCTGCACGAGCAATTTATATCCTTGTTAGGTTCTGAGCAACGCCTAGTTTAATTTAAATTCTAGGTGCTTAATAAATCCTTTTGAGAAACTCTGGTTTTTAAATATTGTCATATTGTTATTTCCCTAAAAGCATAATGTATGATAGGGTGCAACAAATGTTTGCTGTCTTTTTATGTCTTATAAAAATAAATGATAACCAGGTTTTCCCAGTGGGTTTTTATAAAGTTCACTTGTTGTTTTGTAGCTTTGGTGTGCTGTAGGAGTTAATTTATCAGGAGGGAAGACAAGAGATGGCGGTTCAGTGGTTGGTGCCAGTGTGTTCTACAATGATGTGACGACTCTAGATGCAGAGAGCAACAAACAGAGGAGCGCATCACAGAGTAGCTTGGATAGATTAGATCAAGAACTCAAGGTAAGGTCAGAGGTATTATCAAAATGTGAAACTGTTTGCAAATCTATTAACATTTCAAGAAAATAGAAAACTTCAATATTGTGTTCATAATTCAATAATTACAGCATGATTGGTTCAAAAACATTTTGGTGCCTGCTCATGAACAAGAACCAGTGTTTGCTTGCTAGTTCACTAGTCTTCATTAGACCCCAGATTTCCATGGAAAATAATTCATTTGCTTTTACATTTGCATTTTGTATTGTATCCATCCATCTAGGTCTAGGTTCCATTAGATGCTTCTTGGTTCCAAAGTTTTTATAGAGGCCAGGTGGAGCATTTGGAGAAGACAAAAAAATCTAGTTCCACAAGACCAACATGTTTATGGCGTGACAGAAAACTTGCCTGTTTGGTTTAGTTCATGAAAGTGTATTTTGCATAGCTATGAAAATAATGTGGGGGAGTTTGTGTGTAAAACTACCTGCAACACTGGTATTTAGTAATTCTGGTTGCTTATTCGTCTGCATTTGTAGAAAATGCACGTAGAAATTCATAATGTGATTCTCTCCCACCTCCCACCAAATAAAAATGAGGTTGAACTAGTAAACTCTAAAATGACACTGTGACCCAGTTGGCTAAGCCCAGTGATGGCTTCAGACGATCAGGCAAACATGAGGGTTTCCTAGCAGAGAATATTGTGGCTGTAGTGCTCCTCCCGCCATCCTGCTGGTGCCTTGCTTCCCAGGGCTAAACCAGGGAGGAGGAGGAGGAGGAGTTTGGATTTGATATCCCGCTTTATCACTACCCGAAGGAGTCTCAAAGCGGCTAACATTCTCCTTTCCCTTCCTCCCCCACAACAAACACTCTGTGAGGTGAGTGGGGCTGAGAGACTTCAGAGAAGTGTGACTAGCCCAAGGTCACGCAGCAACTGCATGTGGAGGAGCGGAGACGCAAACCCGGTTCCCCAGATTATGAGACTACCGCTCTTAACCACTACACCACACTGGGATTGTTTTGATCATTGCAAGGCTAGTTGTCTCACTTCAGACAAACTACAAACTGTAACCGAGGCTTGTTCTTGGTTGTGGGCAGTTTGTTTGATGGAAAGCAGTTGTCAGCTTGGGTTTGGGCATAACCTTGGCAGGATCATGGCATAGCTCTGGCTAGCGCAGTAGAACCAGGGGAAGAGTTCAGTAGTCTTAATCTTCTTTCTGGGAATCCCACACCTTTGCTCATTCACACTAATACATGGTTTAGGTGAGTGTTATATGCAAACTAGGCCTGCATATTGTGTAATGTTTACATTGGTTGGTCTTGGTTTCTGCCTACACAGGACCAGCAGAAAGAGCTGAGAAACCAGGAAGAATTGTCAAGCCTTGTGTGGATCTGTACTAGCACCCACTCTGCTACAAAAGTCATCATTGTAGATGCTAACCAGCCAGGAAACATCCTCGACAGTTTCATTGTTTGTAATTCTCATGTGCTTTGTATAGCTAGTGTACCAGGTAAGAGACTCAGGTGAGGGGGGCAATTACTTGAGTTAACGTGGGTTTGCTTCTGTCTGTTTTGGAACTGCTGTTAAAATTCAGCTGGGCAGTAAGCCTTTTTCAGGTAGTCATAATGTGTGTAAATTGGCCAGTAATCTTCAAGTCAATTCAGCTTTTGCTATGGATTGTTACTGAACAACCTGATTTGTTCAAAATGTGGCTAAGCCATGATTTGTTTCACTTCCAACTTTTTTTGTACATCCATACCCACTTTTTTTGTACATCAGACAAAACAAACTGCAACGACTACACAATAATCTGTAAGGTTAAGCCTGGTTTCTTTAACCAACTATAGTTAAACAAATGTGCGTTACCTGCAAGCACAACCAAGGAGTAACTTGCTATGTGAAGTGTGAAAGCCCTCCGTTTAATGTCTGAGGGTAGAATATAACATAGTGCTAAGTCCTGTGTTCTGTCAGCACCAGAATTTCTGCTTGTGCAATGGAGCATTCTCTCCTATCCCCCTAAACCAGTTTTAGGCTTCACCCAACCCTCAGGAGCAGATTTGGGGAGGGTGGGGGGGGGAGGGGGAACGTCTGGTTGCGTAAGTGGAAATCCTTATAGCATAGCTTAATAATAATAATAATAATAATAATAATAATAATAATAATTGTACCCCACCCTCCCCAGCCGGAGCTGGGCTCCGAGCAGCTAACATCATATAAATAATACAATATGCATAAAAATAATCAATCAATCTTGCCCTGTATTTTTAAAAGAAGCTAATAATTGCTGCTATAGGGTAGACAAATATATACTTAATTTACATTATTTATTTTAGAGTTTTTGGTGGTGCTATTACATTGTGTTATATACAGAGTCTTTTATCTGTACCTGTGTCTGAAGCCCTAACTCCATTAAAGCAGTGCTGTAAATTCTTCCTAAGAAGCTTATATGAAAAGGTTTTAGTCATGTCATCGCTGCACCAACAATTAAAACCTTTGCTGTCAGAAATGCTTCTTTGTTTTGGCTGTTCAAAACAAGTAGAATCCTAGTAACTAGACAAGTTCAACAAGTATGTTTTAGGAACTCTCCCTTTTATTTCTGAACACTAAGAATTAATTGCTTTGTTTGTACCTTTTACATCATAGCAACCATACATATAACAATTCCCTCTTCTTAATGCCTGTTTTCAAATCTACTTCTGACTCGTTCTTATATTTCACTGAAATCTGGTGGGTAAGCTATGTGATGGCATGCATTAGCTTTGATAGATTTTGTGTTATGATACACACGACAGCAAATTGCAAATATTTTATGAAAATCACCAACCCGCAAAGGGTACTGAAAAGTTAACTATCCAAGGTACTGAATGAAACCTTACATTTTTGTTTCAGGAGCCCGCGAAACTGACTATCCTACAGGAGAAGAAGGGTCACAAGAACTGGACTCTGGTCTGGTGGACAAATCATCCTTGTCTGGCAGTATGAATAGCAACAGCTCAGCAGAAACAGACAGTCTTTTAGGAGGAATCACAGTAGTTGGTTGTACAGCAGAGGGTATTACAGGGCCTTCTGCTGCCCACAGTGCCAATGATGCCTCCCCCGAGACAAATAAACAGCCAGGTATGAAAACATTCACAATTTTTATTCAAAATGTAGTTTGTTGCAGCATGGAAAATTGTTGAGTTATCGCATTTTAAAATGGGAGCAAAAACTTTCAGATCTCCTTGCAGGGAGGAAAGATGGTTTACCAGAGGGAGAGTGACCAAGCGTGAAGCTCTTTCACATAATGCTTTTATCGTATAGTTTAGTGTTGCATCCAAACATGGCCTGTTTGTCCGAAGGAGAAGCCTTGCACTTCTTCTAAGTGATAATCACAGGGTTAATTATAATTGAGCTTCTTCACACCTCCATCTATCCATCCATCCAGGGGATGTAAAAGTATATAATTAGTAGCGGACAACATGCTTGTAGTCCATTTGAGCTTATTAATGCAACATGCTGATTTGTTACAGAAGAAAGTGTGTTCTTTGTAGCAGGGATGGAGTATACATAATACAATGATGCCGCTTAGCAAACGGACTTGACACAGACTAATTCTGCCACTTGGCCATTCTACATACAGTGAGGGGGGAAAGTATTTGATCCCCTGCTAAGTTTGCCCATTTGCCCTCTGATGAAGAAATGACCAGTCCATAATTTTAATGGTAGGTTTATTGTAGCTGTGAGAGACAGAATAACAACAAAAAAGCCCCAGAAACCCAAAAAGTCAGAGATTGATGTGCATTATAATGAGTGAAATAAGTATTAGATCCCCTATCAACCAGCCAGATGTCACTGTACATCACCTTATCTTCTCAGTTTAGATATCCTGTATAAAAAACAAAAAGGAACGTAGAAAGAACCAAAGGAGTGACTCATTAGGGCACACATTTTCATGCATGCTTTCTTGTGGTAAGGAACTGAGTGACCTATAACTGAAAAATGTACCTTAGACGTTTCAGCTGAGAATGATGCAGTGGACGAGAACATTCAGACGGCAGAGGAAGCGACCGAGGCGACAGAAGTCAATGCTGACTCAGGAGAAGAAGCTGCAGATATTGCACAAACTGGAGTCTACACAGAACATGTCTTCACAGATCCTTTGGGAGTTCAGGATACCGTAGAGGGTTCTCCAGCATTTCAGCCTAGGTATGCCCCCCTTTGCACGAACAGAAAAGGAGTAGTAAAGGCAGAAAGAGATTATACTGCATTTCTAATGACAAATGTGTTACTGTGTTACTGAGCTCCCAAATTTAAATTGGAATTGCTAGAATGTGCAGACTAAGTAAAAGAGTATTGAAACAAGCCTAGTGTACTTTGAACAACCTTTTCATATTTTAACCATTTGACTTTCCCCTTCCTCTCAGCAACGAGTCAGATTTGTATAAGGATGTTGCTGTATTGCCAAATGAGCAGGATCTCGTAAGAGAAGAAGCACAGAAAATGAGCAGCCTTTTGCCAACAATGTGGCTTGGAGCCCAGAATGGATGGTAAACCAAGAACCTCAATTCCAAACTATTTCACTAATAGAAATGTGTCTAGTGATCAGTTCAGTTTTTTCCTTTTCTGAGGCTGGTAAATAATCTCTCTTTTTTAAAAAAAAATGAAACCTCAACCTTGAAATTTGCTCTGAATTACAGATTCAGGTGAGATTTTTAAACAATTAACACCGATGATTGACTAAGCCCCAATTAATCTTGTCACCCAGTCATCTGCATATTCAGTCAGTGATGGGAGACCCAGCCAAGTAACTTAAAGCTGACACTTGAAAGTGGGAGGTTAGATAAGAGGTTCTGCTGTTACAGTATTGCACCTTTGTTTTAATAAGTAAAGTTTTATAGCCCACCCTTAAGCAAGAGTACTGTTGGGTCAGCTAACAATAATAATAATAAAAAACAATACAGTCATACCTCATGTTACATTTGCTTCAGGTTGAACGTTTTCAGGTTGCATCCTGCGGTGACCCAGAAGTACCGGAAAGGGTTACTTCCGGGTTTCGCCGCTCGCGCATGCACAGACGCACAAAATAACGTCATGCGCATGCACAGAAGCGGCGATTCACGACACACGTAGATGTAGGTTGCATTCTGCTCATGTTGAGAATGGGCTTCTGGAATGGATCCTGTTCGCACCAGAGGTACCACTGTAGTTATACAGAAGATTTAAAAGCAGAGCAGCAGCTAAAACCAATTTCTGGTAAAAGAATGCAGGGGGAACTTAAAAAACAGTCCTCCACTCTATGATTTACATTTCTGTCCCACCATTCCCCCCAAAGGAGTCCAGTGAACCTGCCTAAGGAGAGCATTCAGTAAATTAGAGCACCACTGTCAGAAAGGCGATTTTCTTGAGTTGCTACCTGCATAACTTTTGACAGGAAGCACTCGGAGAAGGGCCCCCGGCAACAGTCTTAAAGCATGGTGGATATTTACTGTTGCCTGTCTCATCCCTGCCTCCCTCCAAAAGCCCAGGATAGAAGGCTTTGCCGCAAGCCTAATTGCAACAGGGATAGGATGGTTTTGGAGGTTAGCTCTCCCCTAGCTAGCTGTGATACACACCCCTGCCGCCACCCCCTGTTGAAAATGTCCCTGCCACAAGTAGACTTGAAATAAACCTTCTTCTTGGCACTTTGTCCCATTCCCTGCTGCAGTTAGATTCGGAAATTGATTCCAATTAAAGGCTTTGCTCAAGTCTAATTGTAGTGTGAGAGGGAATGAATGTAAGAGGGAGGGAGGGTTGGAGAGAGAGATCTTTCAGGAAGATCGCACCACTTCCATCCTGTTAGGCATGAAAAAAGCTAAAGCATTTTTGTCCAGCCCCAATTGCTGATGGCAGGGGCTAATGCACATGTGGTGCCCACAACAATTTATCAAGTTCCCAAATGTGCCCGCTATGTCAAAAGGGTTTGTGGCCTCAGTAAAGGTCTTTAAAGGTAAGCACTAGCATTTTGAATTAAATGATCCATTAGCTACTGACAGCAAGTTTAGATTCCTGAAAAGGGCACCAGCAAAGCTGAACAGAATTAAGCTACTGAAATAACCTAATTCAGGCTGGGCAAAGCAATATTGTTTAAGCCAACTTGTGATTTATTTACTTTTAAGCTAACAGCTATAAACAATACTGCCATTTTTAAATGCTAATATGGATTTTGGAATATTGGATTTTTAATTAATCTGACTTTATCGTTGCAGCTTATATGTTCATTCTTCAGTGGCTCAGTGGAGAAAATGTGTTCATGCAATTAAACTTAAAGATTCTATACTCAGTATAGTGTAAGTTTCTATAAAATTAATTTTCCCCCCATAATGATATTCACATTTCTGTAGTTTAAAATGGAGTTAGCCGAGTAGAAAATAATTACATTAAAAATAGCTTCTGTGAAATGCTAGTTCAGAAAAGTTTTGGGTTTTTTTGGAGGGGGGTTTGAAGAAGAGAATGGCACATTGGGAATTGTCAGCAAGAAAATAGAAAGTGATGTATTTGTTGGCAATCATAAAGCTGTCATTGATGATCCTTCAAGGAATGTTTGTAGCTGGGATGTCACACCCACTGAAAGCTAGGAGGGAAAAGTGTGCAAGCAAATTTTCCCACAGTCTTTAAGTAATATTGCTGGTTTAGCAGGACAGTCTATGAGCAGAGATAGATTCACAAAAATCTATCTTCCCACATCACAAGCATGAAATGTTGCTGTGGGAGTCCCCCCCCCCCCCCCCAAAAAAAAATTACTGATACCTGTTGCAGGGTATGTCCTGTGTGATCCTACATTGCATGAGCATGTGGTTTGGTTTTTGTTTGTTTGTTGATCTCCTTCAGTGGTTTGTACCATAGTGTAAGCTTGGGGAGGAAGGTGCTTTTGTAGTGGCCAAGCGTATTGTCTTATAAAATAGGAAACTCAATAAATCTGCTCCTGCTCTGAAATAGTTTACTGAGGTTCTTTGGGGCTTGGTTAAGAGATAAAACAATTGCTTAAAAGACCATGAATAAATTTGATACAGTATTATTACCATGTCTTTGTATGCTAATTATGATAACAATTTCAGTTGAGTCTCATTTATATGTGAAGTTTAGACAGATGGCATGCACTGATCGCCTGTTAGGGGTGGGAGAGGGTGCCAACATAGGATGTGTTTGCTTTTGTGTGTAGTGTTGACAGGGCTTTTAATGAGCACAACAATCTATTACTATGGTCAGAGTTTCCTCATAATATACATTTTGCCTTTCTTTCTTTTCTAGACACGTAAAAGGAATAGTATTAGTTGCACTAGCAGATGGAACTTTAGCAATATTTCACAGAGGAGTAGGTAAGCTTTCTATTTATACACCCTAGAACTGTCACATATTTATATGTCTGGTCTGCTTCTAAAATGTGGATACATTGCAGACCTTTACAGATCATCTGCTCAGTGGGAAATCTTGTAATTCTTGGGATAATATTGACCAAAAAATGAAGTCCTCCATTATTATTATTATTATTATTATTATTATTATTATTACTACTACTACTACTACTACTATTAATATTACCACCACCACCACCATCATCATCACCATCAATTTATTTATTTCTACCCCACCCTTTTCTCTGATGGGACTCAATGTAGCTTTATTCCATCTCCAAGTAGTATAAAGAGTCATCAAGAATGTTGACTTCCCTCTCTTCCCATTCATCTCTGTTCCCCTTAAAATATGCGGCTTCATTGCAGGCTTCATACTTGCAGTCCTTTGGGTAGCCTGGTGCTGTTTTCACTGCTGTCCTGTGCATGAGCAATGGATGGGTAGAGGCTCATTTGCCTGTGTGTAGCATCCTTTTAGGAACTGATGCGCCGTAGAGCATGTTGAGGATACCTAAATGTGAAGGTATCTCTTTTGCTTGTTTGTGTTCAAATAGATCTGAACTATTGCCTTATGTACAAGTCAGTGTGTCATGATTTCTAAACATCCACTTTCTGTGGGTGGTATTGCTGTTTTGGGTTTATTTTGCCAATCAGAGCACTTGAATGCCTATAAAGAATACGCCACATAACTTAAATGAGTATTCCTTGAATGTAAGGCATGGGTGTCTGGGCATTTATTCTTTGTCACCCTTCCTGCGTTTGGTGCTACCCAGATGTTTTTGCGCTACAACTTCTATCTGCCACAGTCAGCATGGCTAGCGGTCAGAATTGATGGAAGTTGTGACCTGAAACATCTTAAGGGCAGGTTGACAGAGGCTTCTTTATGCCATTATGGATTTTATCTGTTCCCTATAAAGTTATGGATTTGAATAATGGAAAATAAGTGAATAGAAATGTAATAGTATACATATTTTAGTCATGTACACAAATTAACATTTGCAGACAAGGTTTGCTCATCCCCTTAATAATTTCTTCTTCCTCTTCTTCTTCTTCTTCAGATGGGCAATGGGACTTGACAAACTATCACCTTCTAGATTTGGGCCGACCTCACCATTCAATCCGGTGTATGACTGTGGTACACGATAAAGTCTGGTGCGGCTACAGAAACAAAATTTATGTGGTTCAGCCGAAAGCCATGAAAATAGAGGCAAGTTAAAGCAGCCATTTAAAATTGGTGAATAATCAGGGAGAACTCATTTAGAAGAAAGGAGGTTAAGTAGGAAATGAGATTATATGGCATAAAGAGAACATCTATGAAGGCCAAGCAAGCAGGATCATAAGTTATACATGACCATAAATATGTGAAAAATCACTGTCAGAAGATAGCCATTAGTAAATATTGCTAATTCAGTAGATTTACCTTTGATCCATTGAAGGACGGCTGGAGGAGATCACAGGGGGCTCACAGGATCAATTTTTTTTTTAAAAAGCAGATTTTAGAGCACTGATGCATACTAAACAAAAGAGCCATTGCTGATCCTCTCTTAACAGTGTTACTGAGAGAGGGGGGGAAAGATGTGATCTTATTTTATCTTAGTAATGTGTAAACTGGAGGCATTGGAGAATTATTTTATTATGCATTCCTTAATTAAACTATAATTCATTTCAGAAATCGTTTGATGCACACCCAAGGAAGGAGAGCCAAGTGAGACAGCTGGCCTGGGTGGGAGATGGAGTGTGGGTATCAATCCGTTTAGATTCCACACTCCGCCTTTATCATGCTCACACTTACCAGCATCTACAAGATGTTGACATCGAACCCTATGTAAGCAAAATGCTAGGTAAGTCATTGGCCTGAATTGGACAAGTCACCTTCTTGTACAAATGAAAAGACATGGATGAATAATGTTGCTGCCTGAACACCCTACAAATTACTGCATAGTGATGGCATGTAGTTCTAGTTGCACTACAAATAGTAGTAAGGTCTTGTGTGTAATTTCCTCTAAGGAAAACGTGAGATGTGAGGCCTTCAAGGGCATAACGGGGAGGCACTAAGAAGACCATTGACTACAGTGTCAACAGAGTTTAAGGTCCCTTATTTTGTCCTTCGAAATGAGAAAACAGTCTCCTTGGGAAAAGAGAAGAATAGGAAATGTTAGGCGCAATTTTTCATGGGGCAAAATAAGTTGAACTTTACTATACAGTGGTACCTCGGGTTAATTATTTAATTCGTTCCGGAGGTCTGTTCTTAACCTGAAACTGTTCTTAACCTGAAGCACCACTTTAGCTAATGGGGCTTCCCGCTGCCGCCATGCCACCGGAGCACAATTTCTGTTCTCATCCTGAAGCAAAGTTCTTAATCCGAGGTAATATTTCTGGGTTAGCGGAGTCTGTAACCTGAAGCGTATGTAACCAGAGGTACCACTGTACTTTCAACTTTGGGAGTTTTGCTCTTCATATCTTTATTTCAATCTTTAAAAGCTCCAGCTAGCTCAGTATTGTTGACGCTGGCTGCAGCTCTCCAGTTTTTCAGTGAAGTTCTTTTCCCATCACCACTTGGAGATGTGGGGATTGAACCTGAGATATTTTGCATGCAGAGCATTGTATCTGCCATCAAATTACATGGGGACGGCCATGGAGCTAAGGAACTGTTTGGAGATTTGAAGAACCCCAGTCATTCAAAGAACAAAGAGTTTCCAGAACTTCTCTTTTTGTTTGTTTATAAAACATGGAGTAAAGTTAGGTTTAAAATGGGACATTTCCTGCAGATATGTATCTTTTGGTTTCTAATGAGCGCTGCTGTGTTTGTTTCAGGTACTGGAAAACTGGGATTTTCATTTGTGAGAATCACAGCTCTCATGGTGTCCTGCAATCGGTTGTGGGTTGGGACAGGCAACGGCGTCATTATCTCCATTCCATTAACAGAAAGTAAGTGCGATAAGAAAAGTAGATTAAACAAGAATGCCACTATTTCAGACCAGATAAACTCTTGTGCTGGCCCGTGTTTGGTGTTCTCCAGCAACTCTGGTAAATTTTCTGATTTCAGTCTGGTCCGATTCTGTAGTTTTCACAGGGATTCTCAGGGACTGGCAGCTTCATATACTAAAACAACAGCAAACCTCCTCAGAGATTTGATGGTACTCCTCTGTATTTACAAATGCAAGCAGATGGAGGTGGGCACACTAGATGTAATGCTAAGTAAGTCCTTGGAAAACACATCAGTTTTCTAATTTAATAGCAAATGAGGGGCTTATCTAACAACTTTGTGCCTCGTCATCTTCACACTGCGTCAGCCACTTCTCCCTCTTCAATAGACCCCACCCAACTGTAATGCTGCTGCTTTCATCCTTCTGCCCTGTTTGCTTTGGAATTCCTGATAGATTCTGCAGGTGATGACTTTCTCTTCTCTGGCTGCCACAATCCCAGCCCCTAGCTAGAAAAACAGACATAGAGAGGGAGCTGCTTCTGTTCCAAGCTTGTAAATGCTAGGGACAACTAGATTCAATTTCTAACTATTTTCTGGATCTGCCTAAAATGTACACGCGATTAAGGAAACTGTTATAAAATACTATTTTGTTTAATACCCAGCCCACTTCATTCCATAAATCCTTGCCCCAAACCTCTCTGCTTGGGGCTTCCATTTTTGAATACTTATTTAATCATGTTTAAATAACTACAGATTTTTCTCTCACTATGCTGAAAATGCACACTTTTCTAGTATAATATGGGTGTAATGCTGGGGTGGACTGTTGTGGGTTGTCACAGTATATTTTGCTAATGATGAATTCTTCCATATCAGTTGCTTTGAACACCACATGCATTGTTTTCCATGCTGTACCATTACATTGATCATCCATTAAATGTCCGGTTTTGCATTGCAATTATGTGCATTCAATTAAAAACAACTACTTTGAATTGTAACAGTATTTTAAATAGTGAAAATGCTCCCGAAAATCAGCTACATTCACCTTAGGCAATTTTCTTATAAAATTCAGTTAACTTTTTTTAGAGGATAGAAAAGAGGAATTGGTGTTTTTTTATATATATGCTTCTAGGACTAAATAGGCAAGAATATGTAGAGATTCCTGAGCTGGACAGATATCCTTACCACCACCAGTTGTTTTAGCAACAGGTGCTCCCAACTCCCTATAAGGTGTTCTAACGATTGTGACGATAATGTTTGTGACATTATCCTTACCACCTAGACACATCAGTGGAGCTTCAGAGGAATAGGTAAGTATGGGGGTGGTGGAGGAAAAAAAATGTCGGGTGACAGCTACCCACCCCTTACCTAAGACAATGTCCACTGCTTTGTTGGCACACAAACTAAAATGTGAGAAACAGAGCTGGTGGATCTTTTTTTCTTCCCCCCTTTCCTGGAGGAGGAGATGGCAGTCTTATTCCTGTCAAATTTGATGGTGTCTGTTCTTGAAGAAAAGAGAGAAAGGGGAAACGCAATTTGCCAATATGTCAGAATATTAAAGTTGCCGCTACTTCCTTTCGCCACTGAAGCTGAAAGAAAGATGTTCATTTATCTTCTTCTGATTGTACCTTCTTGTAGTTAGGAGCTTAATATATAAAGCTCTTATCAAATACCAGAACGCAAGTGGTGGGTTCTCATTAATCCTTCTCCTCTGCTGTCACACCTATCCATTTTCCCCTTTCCTCCTTTCTTACTTTAGCTGTAATCCTCCACCAGGGACGTTTACTGGGGCTGAGGGGTAAGTGCTGATCCCAAACAAAAAACAGTTCTGTTTTCTCAGGCTTCTTTAATAGCCACTCTGAGGCTGTTTCCCATTTCTCTAAAATTTACTCCCCCCCCCCCTTTGTATGTTCCTAAACCGTTTTTCCACTTGAGGTTACCTGCATTGCAGTTTTTTATGTTTGCTAAATGACCACCAAACCCGCTGAGCAGTTTAGTGTCTTCATCTTTTGTTGCAGCTGAACTTTTCAAGCCGGCTTCTTGTTTTTCTTCCAGCACCATTTGTAATATCATAACCTTATAAGTGTCATTAATTCACATCATATTTCTCTTCTTACAAATCACATTTCTTTCCCTCTTCTGATACTGTTACGAGTGGAGATAGTTTTGTGTGTCTAGCATGCAAAATCACTTTGTGGAATTGAAACTAAGGACTTAAAATACGCCCCCATTCGTTGCCTCTCTCTCCTTCCCAACTCTTGGCTTTAAGAGATCTAAGAATCATGGTTGCCAAGAAATATTTTCTTTAAAAGGAGAGTTCTGTGGCAGTTTAAAGGCAGGCTAAATTTATTGGGGCAAAAGCCTTTGTGGACATGTCCATTGAAGCCAATGTCACAATAAATGTGTTTGTTTTTAAGGTGCCAAAGAACTTTGGAGTGTTGGTTACAGCAGACTAACAAGACTATCCTCTGGAATTCCCTTCTTGAGCGTCATTTACCTATGTTAGAAGTCTATATTTCACTGATAAGCCCAGTCCGTGGATCCCCTGTGGAAAAATCTGACATGCATACTTTTTGTGAATATAGGTTTTGTTTTGCAAAAACGTACAATTTATGCTAGACTAGCAAACTACTCCCTTTCTTCCCTGAGGTATTTCAAATAACTAAGCATGCTGTCTTATTCCTTTCCAGCTCTGTCTTGAAACGGCATCTTCTTACCCTTTTGTTTCATTTATCTAAGTTGGCTTTAGCTTCTAGACTGGTAACCGTGCGGTTTCGTGATGAAACCAAACTTTGCCATATTTGCAGCTGTCCCTTTCAAGTGGGAAACATTTCCTTTCTCTCTCCCTAGCTAACAAAGCAGCAGCAGGTTCTGGCAACCGTCCAGGCAGTGTAATACGTGTATATGGCGACGAAAACAGTGATAAAGTGACACCTGGGACCTTTATACCTTATTGCTCAATGGCGCACGCACAGCTTTGTTTCCATGGGCATCGTGATGCTGTTAAATTCTTCGTTGCAGTACCTGGTAAGTTTTGTGTGGGACTCCTCCATTCATGTCAGGGAACTGCCATCGGAGCTAGAGGCGGAGGGAAGGCTCCAAAGGGATGCAGGAGAGGGTCCCAGTAGGGAGAGAGGCAGCCCATCTGCTGGGGAAGGAAATCAGCGGAACACCAGTGGAGAAGGGGGGCAGGTGGGGGAATCGGGGAGGAGGCTCTGAGACTCTTCGCTGGAGACCAGCGGAGAGAGTACGGGTACTCCGCTGCCCACACCCTCCCTGCGCAGAAGACTTCCGCGCAGGGAGAGTAGGAGGAGACTTGGCGTCAAACAACTTTTATGCTGGAAAAGGTTTAAGAAACGCCCACTGACGGATTCTGCCAGCGACTGAGACAGTCACGATGCTGGAGGCTGTTCAGTCAGAAAGGGTTAACCAGGTAATCTAGCCAGGAGTGGCGGCAACTTATGCACAAGCAACCCCTAAACCCATTACAATTCAGTTTTCACGTTGTTGTTTTTTTACAGTTAACGTGCTGAGTGTGACGGTCATGGATGATATTCCACATGGTGCTAGCAGATAAAACGTAGCTCTCCCTTCTGCTCCTCCCTCTTCCAGGTCCCCATGACACTCTTAATCTGTTCCAGAGGAACTTCCAAACGTCTGGAGCAGGCTTTGGCATGGGGGGGGGGGTAGAAAGGAAGGGGAAGTCTCATTGCGGACAATGAAAGTCTGTTGTGCAAACGGGCTGGTGAATGGATGGAAAGACCAGCAAGGAGATGATTACCAGAGTCTCGACAAGAACTGACTAGAGCTTTGTTGGCAAGCTTTTCAGTTCCATCATCTCATGCAGGAGGAAAAAGTATAGTTAGTTGCTTCAACAAAAGAGCCAGACTGCTGAAGCAATTGTACCAGCAAGGTGCAATTCAAAGGCCTCGTTGAATCCCAGCCATCAATACTACCCTCAAGTGTTGTTAATATTCAGGGAAACAGATACCAACTTTGCTGCATCTCTCAGTTTTCACAAGAATGCCATAGTTTTAATTTTAAGCAGGTTACCTATACAGTGTGAGCGTTAAGCAATGTGTCCCTACTCATAAATATTTATTTATGAAAGGCACTTAATAAGTAGCATATCTAAGCGGAGCGCATAAAAATAAACCATACAGAGAGTAAAACAATTAAAAGTCGTCATAAAACTGAATGCTACCTTAATTTTTGCTGTCCCAATGTTTACAATTTCTTTTCATGCATCGTGAGAGATGACAATAGTTTAGCAAAGATGTTTAAGATTATCTAGGCAAGAAGGTCAGACACACTTAGTAGTGAAGCAGGGAGTGACAGTCATTAAGTTTTTTTCGTAATACAACGAGAAGGGTTTTTCTTTTTGTTTGTGGGGGGATGGGGACGGGCGACTGTTTGTCAGCATCTGCTTAATGACTTCAGGAAACTTGTTTGTCAAACTACAGTACTCCATAAATCATAATGTTGTTGATGCTTTCCCCCCCAACATTAGGTCAGGTTATTTGTCCACAGACAGGAGGAGGCCCAGAGCCACCCAGTGATAAATCTGCCGTATCCGGGCAGGAATCCAACAGCCAGGCTCCCTTAAAATCCATGTTGGTGATAAGTGGAGGAGAAGGGTACATTGACTTCAGGATGGGTAAGACCCTTTCATTAACTTAGAACAATTCAGTAAAATGCTAGAAGATACGATCACTTCTTTCCACCCATTCCCCCTGAACTATAAGTAGATTTGAGGATGGTTTGATTTCAGAAGGTTTCCCAAAACTCCCTAAACAATATTTCTATATTGTTGATGAACTTGTATCAGTGACAATTTAGACAGGCCGGATTATCCATAGCAATGGATTGGAAATGAAAAATCTTCTGGCCTGATGGGCTGTCAAATATCCTCAACAAGCGGCAGGTACTACTCACCTCATCTCTGGCTGTGTCTCAAATTGCAACCAGTTCACAGTGTCCCATAAAACTCCATGGAAGCCATTGATAACTAATCCCATCACTGTGCCTCCCCTGTTTTCCACTTAATCCCACTCTGGGTTCCTAGTTTTGATAGCAATGCGGCGATGAAGGTATGAACCTGATGCACCTTTCCATAGTTTATAGCTAGTAAACCCTTTTTAAAAAAAATCCCATTTATTCAAGCCTGTGATTATCAGAACATTTGATTTCCCCCTCCTTCTTTCATAAAACAGATTGTACTGAATTATACAAATTATTCCAATTTTGTTCCTAGTAATTCTGGCATAGGGACGCAGGTGGTGCTGTGGGTTAAACCACAGAGTCTAGGACTTGCCGATCAGAAGGTCGGAGGTTCGAATCCCTTTGACGGGGTGAGCTCCCGTTGCTCGGTCCCTGCTCCTGCCAACCTAGCAGTTCGAAAGCATGTTAAAGTGTAAGTAGATAAATAGGTACCACTCTGGCAGGAAGGCAAACGGCGTTTCCGTGTGTTGCTCTGGTTCGCCAGAAGCGGCTTAGTCATGCTGGCCACATGACCCAGAAGCTGTACGCCAGCTCCCTCGGCCAAGAGAGTGAGACGAGCGCCGCAACCCCAGAGTCGGCCACGACTGGACCTAATGGTCAGGGGTCTCTTTACCTTTACCTTTACCTAATTCTGGTATGCTGCTTCTTCCAGAAGCCCTTGTTACAGATTACTGCCAGGAGACTACAAATGAGTTTAGATTTTTCTCTGTCACTGTTTTATGCTGGTTTTCACATATGTGTTATTTGTTTATTTTTGGGAGCCGCTTTGAGTTGCTTCTCAAATGTGTCTAGCAAGTTTAATAAATCGGTTTTGCTTCCAAGTGAGACCGGGTTGCGCTTGGGCCACCAGGTCCCATCCCCGCCTCAGCACGGTGCAGGGTAGCATCCCACGTCACACTGAGGGTGTCCCGGCCACGCCATTTGCCAGGCAACCAATCAGGACGCTGTGGGGGCGTGGCCGGGGCCAATTTAAACCACGGCGCGACTCTGGAATCATGTGTAAGGGTATTCCGTTAAAGGAATCCAGGGGTGTGGATCTTGTCTGAAGCCCGGGGAGGGGCTAGGGCCATGCCATGACCCCAGCAGGAACCCAGGGGGCTCGAGTTGACCCACATCGGCGGGGCTCTCCCTACTGGTGATTTACCCTTCCAGACTTCCTGCAAGGTGGGCAGGAGTTAGATATAGTCTGTAGATGCAATGCCCAAGTCAATACCGCTCACATTCTGTAACCAATAAAGTTGTGGCCTAAATTTTGCCCATTAAGACTAACCTAAATTCTGTGTCCTTGTGTCTTTATTCTCCTGGGGGTGGCTTGGGGGTCTTGAAGTGCAAATAATAATGAGAAGAGAAACCCATTTGTGTTAGGGGCAGGCTACTGTTGTATTCTTTAAGAGCTCTCTGGTTCTTAAACTTTAGCAGTACCATTGCAGACATGGCGGGCAGCAGATGGCAATGGGTTATATGTGTGCTATTATGTGCATACATACATAACCTGCAACATGGTGTATTTTAGTAATGTTTCTGTTTTCATTGAGTTCAGGCGACAGCTGTTTTTCCTTTGGACTCAAATTTCTAGTGGGCTACTGCAGCCTTTCTTTGTATCCCCTGGAATCACCTGTTCACATAAAATGTTCTGCCTTCCTTCCCAGGTGATGAAGTTGGTGAATCAGAAATCCTTGGAGAGGCACTACAACTAGAGCCTTCTGTAGCCAAAGCTGAGAGGAGCCACCTGATAGTGTGGCAGGTTATGTGCGGCAGTGAATAAGCCCCTCCCTCGGAAAGCGGCTTGAGACTGCAAAAGCTTTTGCACGTCTTTTGTTTTCATTTTGTTTCTGTGGAACCTGTTTCACTACATTTGAGCATTTCTTTGCCATTTGACTTTATATCACATACCTCTCAAACCTTAACAATACAAGAAATTTGCTTGTGCTGTTTTACTGCATCAGTGTTACATAGCGAGAACAAATTGGTTTCCCCAGACAAATGCTGTACAGTAATTAGGTCTCCCAAATGCCCCACTGCAATAGAATTCAGTTTATTTTATGGTGTCACTTTTACAACAAATTTAGTCGAAGCATCTTGAATTCATCTGCACATTTGAGTAAAACAGCAAAGTTATTTCCGGTGTACTGTTTCAAAAATATCAGATGAATTATATCCAAGTGTCATTCTGTGCATTCGGTGAGGATTAAAACAAGATGTAAGTTCTTTATTTTTTCACTTCTAAATCCTCCCAAGCTTGTTTGCCCTGATGTATTGAATGTGCTTTGCTCATATCAAGATCCATGGGCTGATAACATAAAGTTTCTTGTTTAATTGCCAGTAGCACTAAAGATGAAAAGTACTGCCCTTAATAATGAGATTTGTGGTATTTTATGGGGAGAATCCTTTCCTAGTTTCCCTATGTACTTGGGACGTAATCAAGCTGTTCCCATCTTGATTAATCTCAAAGGACATTCTTAGAATTATTTGCAGCCTGATTGTATGTTCCTTGGGCAGAGGATAGGTCACCTTTGCACACCTATCATCTTGGATCCCAGCTGGTCAGGTTCATGATACGTGACGTAAACAGACTCAAACAGGGAGCAAATTAGCTGAGAGCTTTTAACTACTCAAGTGAAAAATCACCCCTAAATTGGTTCCAGATGCATTGTTGTTCATAATCCATTTAACTATGTATGTGAAATTGTATGCAGAGAGTTGCTGATCACTTGCAATGGTGTGGTCACTTACATTAATGGGACAGAATCACTGTAAATGGTCTGGGAGTCTACCCCCGAGTCCGAGGAAACAAAAATAACTCCATCCATCTCATTCTGTTTTACTACAAGCTTTGGAAAGCGTGATCTCCTTTGCTACAGATTTCCCCAATTGAATGCTATCCTTTTAATTCATTAAAAGGTGTAGCAGCTTCCTAATATTTCATTTCTTGGAAAGTATGAATTAAAATATTAATGTTCATCTGGTACCTGCCAAGAGACTGTGGCTATTCCCATTAGATGGGAGCAGATTTTAGTGACAGAATGGAAGAATTTCAAAAGCGTTTCAAAAAAAAAAAAAAGGAACAGTCTTGAAAAACTGCCTAAACATTTTTATGCAATAGGAGCAGTTTGTGATCTGTCAAGGAAACATGTATTTATATATAATATATATACACACACACACATTAATTTTTTTAAAATCATGTTAAGCTGAGATCTATTGTGTAAATATTTATTTAGGCAGCTTTTTAAAAAAAGAAATGAACGTCTTACCTGATTAAAAAAATTAGTAAAACAACATTCAGGTCTATCGGTTATAGATTTATATGTATAAATACTTTTTAAGCACCATATTTTGTACAAAACAGATAGGTTCTGGTAAGTATGTATTTAGACCATGAAATGTGTGGTTAAAATTTATTGAATGTCTAATATCTTTGGTAATAGAATTTTTTCCTCCAATATGCCAAAAGCGATAAGTGATCACAATTTACTCAACATTTTCAAATGGCTAAACTGTGTTTAGAAAATTTGAGAAAAAGAACCCTGATCTAAAAACCTTATGGAAGATCCAGAAAAGCATGTAGCTTTTTCTCTTCTTTGTTTTCCAGAATGCTCTCACATGCATAAATACACCACACTCATTTGTGTTGCAAATCCAAGCACTTATCCAACACTGGAGAGAATACAATTCAGTTTGGAGAGGATGTTCAGAGGGGGAAAAGGCCTTTTGCTGCATGTGCCTAACTTGGCGCAGAGAACTGTATCAAGACACACATTTTGGCTTTTATACTACCCACTCCTAGCTGTATGTACACCATGTAATATTGTGTGTCCAAATGAAAATGCTCACTAATTCTTCACAGTTTCATGAGCCCATCAACTTTAAATCCTGCACTCTTGTGGGCACCTCTAATCCTTTCATGGTATGATTTCTTGGAAAGTATTCTCCAGATCTTTTATGGGTGGCTGAATCGCTACATTCACATTCTTGGAAAAACATACTTATTTTCCATTTTAGTGTGGTGCTTTCCTTAAAAATTTTTTTTGAAAAAAAATTAATGAGCTGTTTCTCCGAAGTGCTTCACTGCTGTCAGACAATAGATGCACCTGGGTAGCATTTTTAATAGCTTGCCAGTTGTAGTGAGTAAACTGAGCCATTCTGTTCTCATTGAGTCAAGTGCTATTCACAGCAGAGGAGTCAACGGTCCAGCAGAGACTTCAGCACTATTTTTCAGTGCAAGTGAGAGATTGGCACATGTTCCCTTTCCCTTGTTCAATTTTAAATGTATCCCTTGTCGTAAAGAATAGCAGGTTTAGATGGTGGACATCACCACCATTCACAAAGATTTAAACACTCCCTGTTCCAGCGCACTTTTTAAATGATAGGTGGTAAAGCTCGCTAAATTTCATGCATCAAATGATTCCCTAAAAGAATAAATAATCTGTTTTGAGAATGTCTTATGTATCACGTACTCATAGTTCTAAAATCAGGAGTTGGAATGAATCTCTTGATAGTTAACAGTTTGTTAATAGTTTGAGAGAGCATTTCAAGCACAAAAATATGCAGCACATGATTTGTCTGAATAGATGTGTCTTGCATGGTAAAAGGTAAAATGAAATTTATATATCCTGCCATACTGTTCATTTCTTTGTAAGGTCTTCCTGCGTTGGATCAGTTAGAACTGGCAGAGTGTAGACACTTTATCATAGGCTGCCTTAGTAACTACAAAATGTTTTTATAATCTTCTAATATGCTAACTGTTCTAATGAACATGGTGTCTTGAAGATAATGTGTAACTGAATATTTATTTCCATGTGAGTATTATGAAAGTTACCAAAGGACTGAAACTGACTTGGCACTCTTGCAGTTGACCCTGTGCATAAAGGATCTTATAAAGATCCTAAATTTGTAAA
Source organism: Podarcis pityusensis (assembly GCF_964106645.2). NCBI lineage: Eukaryota > Metazoa > Chordata > Lepidosauria > Squamata > Lacertidae > Podarcis > Podarcis pityusensis. The sequence continues at coordinate 32,682,195 of NC_138029.1, forward strand.
AATGACACAGAGTGGGAAAAAACACATTTCTTTGTGGATGCTAACTTTATTTTCCTAACAGGGTTATGCCATATTGTAACAACCTATGTTGCACCTCAAAACTTTGTTCTATCCACTAAATATTTTTCCTTCCCTCTAACAATTTCTTTGCTGCACATTTCTCAATCTTTTAAACATGTTTTAACACATTTTATGGTCTTTAATTTTTCTGAAAATGTTGTCTAGACACTTTATGCTGAATTTTAATTGCCTCTGTAACCTTGAGATGGATACTGCAGCATTAAAATTGCTGTCTGTTTAAAACTTGAGGCTTCTTTCTGTGAGCCAGAAAGCTCACATAGCAGTGAAGTTATTTCAGTATTTATTATTGAATCCTTGGGGGTTCAGAATGTAACTTTGTACATGAAATATATATAAATATGTATATGAAACGCATTCTTGCTTTAGTGTCTTTCTTACACCCCTGTGATGAGTGCAGGTTATAATAATTAAGGATTTATTCCATCTTGTCAGAAACAGCTTTTTGCAAGAGTAATGCAAAGATGACCACAGATTGATTTTTAAGCTGTCGTGTATTCAGCATGGATTTGTGTGGTTAAGGAAATGTAGGTGATTACACCTATGCAACCCCATCCTTTACCTGACCAAATTGGCTATGGTAAAAGCCACTTAACAACAATAATGAAAAGACAAAACTCCAAATGTCATTTTGTAAGCACCCATTGATTCATATTGTTGAAGTATGTAATGTCTTCATGTCATTGGGTAGAAGAGATGCATGGAGAAAGGAGGACTCAAGGCACCCTTTGTAACAACAACAACAACAACAACAACAACAATTTATTATTTATACCCCGCCCATCTGGCTGGGTTTCCACAGCCACTCTGGGCGGCTTCCAACAGAATATTAAAATACAATATTCTATTAAACATTAAAAGCTTCCCTAAACAGTGCTTTCTAGCAGGTACCTTGCACCCCCATTAACTGTATGTAATGAGGATATCATGTGGCTAACCTAAAAGCCTTATATATCAATCTCTTATCTCATAGGATTCCTCTTAGATAACAGTTGTATCGGCCATTTTATTTTTGTTCTTACATTTACCATCTTTCCCTCAAGGATTTCTACCCACCTTATTCTCACAAGAATCCTATTCCATAGGCAAAGCTGAGAGAGTGTGATTTGCCCTGGTGAATTTTATAGCTGAGCAGAGATGTGAAACTGGTTCTTCATAGTCCAAGCCTAACAACTCTATCCCAGTTTACACACACTGGTTTACCATGAATACACCAATCTGGGCTCTCTTGCTCTTCCTCACTAGATGCACAAAAGAAACAGCAACCCCTGATTTAGTATTATGTCTGAACCAGAGATTGTGGATTTTGGGGGAGCAAACAAACCATGGCTTTGGATCAGACATAGTGCTAAGCCAGGGGTTACTTTCTGCAACTAGTGGGAAGGAGCAAAGTGGTTAAGATCAGCAGGTATGTGGTAAAAATGTAGATGTGCAAACCAAGCTCAGTCTTATTATCACTTAGACTTGCAATTTAAAACCCTGGATTTACTTTCTTCATATTTTGAGAGAGATGCAACAAGAGGAATGTGTGTGGGGTCCCATCATTCTGGTCTAGTGATCTGTGGATTATAACTAGTCAACTGACAGGTAAAAGGAGTATTGTACTTCAAAACCAGAGTTCACCATCCTTTTGAGTCCTAGGAAGTGCTCTGTGGTGTAACCATTACAAAGATTAATCTGAAGACAATTATGGTGCTATTCTGCCATCACTTCACTAGAAAAATCTGCATATACTACAGATCATACTCTATTCTCAGGTGATACCATAAATTTATGGCACCCCATGCTTTGCCCCAGTGATGTCCAAAAGTAGTGATTGGCCACTGGGTCGTAGATCAATCTTTTTTGAGTGTCAGTATTTGAGAATAGGATTTCCAGCAGAATACTTTGTGTTCGAATTACCAAAGGTTAAACTTTCCCCTCCCAAGGAAAATTTGTGTTTCTAGTACTGTAACATTTTTTTTTTAATGTTAACTTCCAAAGTTCAAAGAGGACAGTTAGTATAATTAGGTTTTGTCAGTTCCCAGCAAACTATTTCCATATCTGGTGGAAATTCCCTTAGTTTGTTACATGAGCATTTCTGTCAGAGAAATCCAGTTTGCAGTTTTAAAAACTCAGTTCCACCATTCATTATCTTTGTTTCCCCCCAACATCATTTCTCTTCATTAAATAGATGGCCCTCACATGCCAAAAATTAGCTGATGAATCATAGCCTAAGCATGAGTAGGATTTCCCTCATGACTCCAACTGCGATGGAAAAGTTGGGCGTTACTTTTTTCTGTCCATGTTGCCAAACTGCTCGACTTGGCAGTTAAGCCAGTTTGCATGATGGCCTGTTGGAGTCTCTGAAGTGAAAATACAAATCAGCTTATTAAGGTCAAGAGGAGAATGTGAGACTATGAATGAGGTCTGATTTGCCTCTTATACCAAAGTCTCTTTACAAAAGTAAAAGTTTCTGCTTCTGTGTTTGGCATCACCTGTTACACAAGAGCTTTATTTTTATTTTTAACAAGCAGTTCAAATGTTGGACATTGAAATATATATTTTCTGGAAGGTTATAAGGAAAAGTAAGTCATTTCCTGCAAACCAGATGTTTCTGTTTCTTTGGGCTTGCAGTACCTTAGTGGCCCCAAAAAAGGGATGCAGAGGTGTGAAGACAGAGGGCCGAACTTAATGGGACATGCAGTCATACGCCTCTATTTTTAAACCAAAACAGCCTCTGGAAGCTGTGAGCCTGAACAGAGGAAGGGAACAGAGAGAGAGAGATGGCTGCTTAATCCTGTCCCTCATTCTTTCCATTTAAGATCCCTCTCACTCTTCTCAACTGCTTTTCTGCCTGCAGAGAGAGAGAGAGAGAGAGAGAGTGTGTGTGTATACACACACACACACACACACACACACACACACGTACGTGTGCCTATATATATATATTTTTCCTTCACGGGAGAAAAAACAAACTAAAGGATTATTTTGGCCAGAAAAAAACGGCTCAAGATAAAAGGGTTAAGGTGTCTCTTCTCTCCTTCCACCCCCATTTCTCTGTTCAAGCTCAGGCTTCCCCCATGCTGCTTTTGGTTTAAAAATAAAGTTGAAAGATAAACCCGATGTACCTCTGTCACTCCTTATCTTGGCTTGCCCTTGAACAAATCAGGAAGCAGTCACAAGTTATTTGTGGTTTCAGCATGACTCTTCACCCATCTAAGTGGTGTCCTCCCTCCTATGGCAGACGGCCTGATAGGTTGTTGGCATTTCTCACATTGCAAAGCAGCCCTCCCCAGCCCCTTATGGGTGCTATTGTAATCTGAGACACGAGTTGGAGTGGGGGAAGGGACCTAAACAGCATTGTGTATCTTATTGGTAATATGCCTAGAAAACAGTCAACTATGGCTGCTGCAGCATCAGTTACCTCAGGCTGCAGATTAAGGAGTTTGGTACTATCCCATCTGCCTCAGACTACGGCCTAGCCTGTTTGTGAAGCATTATAGCATTTATTTACTGTATTTTTTAAAAATAAATTTTCTAAATGACTTAGGGACACCCCCCCAAAAAAAGAAAGTTGCAGATTTTAAATAAAAGACATGGGGGGAGGATTGGGAACTAGAGAGCCTGAAGAGGGAGAGGGGGAAATACCCTAGTCTCACTTTCCTCTGGGCCCACAGGTCTTGATTATTTAACAGATACAACCTGTTTGTATCTGTTTGAGGTTGAGTGACAAGATGAAGCTGCCACTGCTTCTCAGATAGTTGTTAAAGGAGACCGTGTGGGGCAAACAGGAGCTGCTCTTCCAGGACTTGAGGTAAAAGAGTAGGAAGGTAAGGACAGAAATACTTTAAGGTTGCTTTTTAGAAAGGTGTCGGGATGTTCAAAGCTGAGGAGCAAACCTGGAACCAAGCCAGGGCCATAGACTCTGATTTCTGAAGTATTTTAGAAGTCAAAGCCCACAAAGTGCAGTGTCTTTACCACAGTGCCTTCTAAAATAAATGGGTAGCTTTGGGAGACTCTCTCCTCTTAAGGATTAGTCCAAAATTTTGTTTCCTGTTGTTGCCAATTTCACTCATTTTTACCACCGACGACTAAGTTGCTCTGGAAAATGTCTTCAAAGGCATTGACCACAGCCGCACTTTTTGGTAAATAAGCTAGGTTTGTCCTGAGAAACTGGACTGCTCTGTTCAGTGTATGCAACTTATTTCCAGAGCTGTTTGCAGGATGGAGAAGGAGTGGATTTTAATACCAAGAGCTGCCACCATTTTGTGGCTAAATGTTCTGTGACATCTGTATAACAGGCTGAAATCCATGTGAAGCTTCTCTTGGGATAGCAAGTGTGGGATATGTTTTAGCTGTTTGATTTCCACCTGAATTGTAGCTGTGGTTATGCATTTTTTAGCAAGCCAGTCCTGTTATTATTTCGGGGTGGGTGGGACAGAGGATTATGGCAGGAGTATTTTGACTCTTAGCACTGATCAGTGAAACGAGAAAGTGTGGTAGCTTCCACCATTTGGTTACACAGGCTCCTAAAACAGGCCATTTTAATAAACCACTTAGAGGTTCTTGCAGCCAAGCGGTATATACATTTTATATACAATACATAAATATTGTTGAAGGAGAGGCTTCATTTGTAAAGAAGCTGAGGAATGTAGGAAGTATCTCGCAGCCAGATAGTTTTAAAATGGCTTTTGTAGATACTGTGAGGAGATAAAGGAGGCAGGATAAGTGAGTGGAGGTTTTGGGAGACATGGAACAAGATATGGGTGGGTAGGAATTAGACTGAGTACATAGACACATCATACTCCATTCTTTAGGATTTGTGACTGCAAAATCCTATCCGTGCTTCAGCTTTTTGTCAAATGGATACATGTGCAAATAAATTGTTATGGACTCTTATTTGGCATATCTGTAAATGCCATTCATGTTGACTACTGGACTACTCAGAACAGGTAAGTAGGTTCTTTATACTCAAGACCGTGCAAACCTTGTAATAGGCCCAGGCCAGATGGGAGATGTAGGCCCCATTTCAATAATCTTTACCAGTGTTCCCCCTTTTCATCTACTAGGGCAGACCCTCCAAGTGTCCCTATTTTCCAGGGGTGTCCCTGATTTAGAGAAGCTGTCCCAGTTTCTAATTTGATCCCAGAATGTCCCACTTTTCCTTAGGATGTCCCTATTTTCATATGAGAAAGTTGGAGGGTATGGAGTTATGCAACCCCTGAGCCGTCTGAAGGCAATCCTGTATAGGGAAGTTTTTGTTTTAATGTTTAATGTTTTATTGTGTTTTTATATATGTTGGAAGCTGCCCAGAGTGGTTGGGGCAACCCAGTAAGATGTGTGGGGTATAAATAATAAAATTATCATTATGGAACAGGATGTCCCTATTTCCATTGGAGAAATGTTGGAGGGTATACCAGGGAGTCTTGGAGTAGGCCCCCTCAAAATCATAGGCCCATGTCAATTGGCACTCCTGCCCCCCCCCCAAAAAAAATTCTGGCCCATTTATACCATTACTGAAAGCAACTCAGTTTTTCTCAGGGTGCTCGCAGACCACAACACAGGGAGGTTTGAGGAGATTTCACACAATTTCTGTGAGCTTTATCACAACAAAACTTGAATTGGGGGGGGGGGCGGGGTTTGGTCTTGTAATTGTAACCCAATGAAAGTGTTTAGATTGAGGAGGCTAAAACTATTAATTGACATTCAAGAGGCCATGGGTAGAATTCAGTGTAGCATTAGGTGGGTAATGAGGTCTGCTCACAAAACTGGACTCCTCACCCCTTGCACCCCCTAAACTTGCTCTGAGTGTTCCTCCAATTTCCCAGAGCATGTTTAGGGGGCACGGAGGGCAAGAGTTCTGAGGTATTTCTGAGACATCTACCAAGATCAAGTAATTCTGGCTTTATTAAATTAACCTTGTGAACGTTATTTATTTAGAACCATTAATAAACTGCTTAATATTTAAAACACCTCCAAGTGGTAAGTAATAGAAAAACAAAACAAATACAATGTAAACCAATAAAACAGCAGTAGAAAAACATGTAAGAGCATATAAAAGCAAAAAAATAAAAATAAAAATCAAGGGACTCAGACAGGTTCCAGTCTTATGGGTCTAGGAATATATATTCTTTAGAAATTTATGTTCAAATGCATTTATCAAACTACTAGCAAGGGGAGCCTTGGCTACAAAGATCAGCAGTCATAAAATAGGTGAAGATTCCATCTGCCTAAAATACATATTGAAGATTTAGACTACTACAATCATTGTCATTCCTGCTGAACACAAGATGGCACTCTTGCATTTTCCTACACAACATTCAATATTACTTTCCTTCTCTGCTAATCTTCCTAATTCATGTTCTCTCTCTTCATACCAGTTTGAAAAGACATGAGTATATATATTGGTTTACACAATGCCTGGAAATAACACAGTGGTGCGAGGCTGAAATAAACATGTTTATCTTTTAGCTGGATCACCTCTTCTAAAGAAAACTGGTATGCATGAATGGCAAAAGCAATAAAGGGACTGTCAGTAATTAAAAGGACACTTAGTTTGAAACCCTGCCTCTTTCAATTATCTGGAGCAATCCTCTTATCCATTATGGAAAAATCAAAACACAACGTTATTACATAAGAGCATAGTATGTTACAACACACAGTGTCCTGGTATGCAACCTCAAGCCTTGTTTGTGTACATATATAGTTCCCATGTTCCCTGAAGGCTGCTGTGGTTTCCTATGTCATTTCATTTGAGGGAGAGAAAGGTTCTGCGTATCCAAACTGATAATTAGTGGTATGACATAAGAGATACATGTATAAAGGCTGCCTGTTCTTTCCTATTTCTTGCCCTGAAACATTTGAGGATGATTTGGCTGCTCAGGAAGTAGCAAGAACTTCCTGAGTGCATTCTCTATCGGGCGAATTAAATGTTCTGGCCTTTTTAGTTTTACAGGGATTATGAACCTCTGGCACTGCAGATATTGTTGGATTCCAGCTCCCATCAGCCCCAGCCATCAAGGACAATAGTCATAGGAATGATGGGAGTCTGAAAAGTCCATAGTTCCTAATCCCAAAAGATTACGCAAGGGACTTTGTGTTGAAGTTTGTAAAATTATGAATGATGAAAGGGGAAGTGCAGGGAATGGGATCTCTCTCTTGCAGTACTGGAACTTTAATGTCTGGAATTTACTACCTCAAAATGTGATTATGGCTCATGGTGGCTGGTGTGCATTGTGACTAGTAGGCAGAAGGTGGGAAAACCAACGGTAGCTGCAGCCAGAGCCAATGACAGGCAGTGCCAACTCATTCTAGATTTGTCCCCATCCACTTCCTTGCTGAGCTCTACAAAGGCAACACTGAGTGCCACCCTCTGCACTGGTTATATGTAAGAAGGCAGGCAAGTCGGGGTTGGCTGAGGTTGGTTGGGCAGTGTCCCATGTGCTCAAATGGACCAGCCTCCCAGCTTACTTTATTTTTTAATAAAGAGATTAGACAAAAGCACTAGGAATGGTGTCTCTCAATGGTATGTTAATCATGGCAGCTAAATGGAACCTCGGTGTGCAGAGACGGCATATTTCTGAGTAGCAGGTGCTGACAATAAACAATAGGGAAGGCTATCATCTTTGTGCCCTGCTTGTGTGTGCTCAGAGCTTATCTGTCTGGCTGATCTTGGAACAGACTGAATAGATGGATAGTTCGTCTGATCCAGCAGTGCCATTCTTATTCATCTGTAGTCAGGCACAAGCTTATACAGCCTTGTCTGCTTGAGTGGTTGCCATCCCAAACTTGGAACATACTGCATATTTGTTTAGCCAACGAGCAGGATCCAAGCGTGCCTATGGTGTGGTCCAAGAACAAGCACTTCAGGAGAAGCATAAGCTTATCATTGTATCATTCCCCCTTCACGTAACACTTGAAAGAGGGAACAGGTGGTCTCCCTAAGCTTACCTGGCTGTTAGACCTATGGCAGCAAAATGCATATCTGGGGCCCTCTTGTTACACTTGCTGTCAATAGGCTGGCTGTTCGATTTTGGCATCTCATGAATGTGCTTTTCACCATACAACATGCATTCCAGGGCAAAGGGACGAACCTGGGATTTCTAGATAAACAGTATTTTTTTAAAAAACCCACAAAGAGCCAAAAATGTCAGAAATAAGGGATGCTCGTTATAAACTAATAAAAATGTGCATTTCACATACTTTCATTTCGTTTTTTGCACGTTTGTTTTAAAAAGCAAGGTGATGCATCACAGCTATTAAAAAAAAAGTTGCCCCCCCTTCCCCAAAGTAAGAACATACAGTGGTGCCTCGCAAGACGAAATTAATCCGTTCCGCGAGTCTCTTCGTCTTGCAGTTTTTTCGTCTTGCGAAGCACGGCTATTAGCGGCTTAGTGGCTATTAACGGCTTAGCGGCTTTAAGAAAAAGGAAACAAACTCGCAAGAACTCGCAAGACGTTTCGTCTTGCGAAGCAAGCCATAGGGAAATTCGTCTTGTGGAACAACTCAAAAAACGCAAAACACTTTCGTCTAGCGAGTTTTTCGTCTTGCGAGGCATTCGTCTTGCGGGGCACCACTGTAATTGCAGGCCTGAACTGCCACTTACAGTGTCATATCCTATCTTCATATAATGGAGGAGTAAGTGAGAGTAACGTGCTTGATTAATTTATTAGTATTTTTGATCGACTGAAAAAACCATTGGTAATTGGGCAGCAAATTTAATTATCAATTAAAATTTGTGTGGTCAATTACAATAATTTTGTAGGTAGGTTGCAGCCCTACTCCCCCTCCCCCAACCATGTGGTCCAGGAAACAAACAGTCCCTGGATCTCTACCTCAAACAGAGAGAGGGAATCTGATGTTCTCTGGATGTTGCTTGGAATACAACTCTCACCACACATGATCATTGGCCATGCTGAGTAGGCCTGATGGGAGTTGGAGTGCAATATTATTTGCAGGACCATAAGTACCTTATCCCTGACCTGGAACCATCCAGCCCCCCTGTGTTTTCCAGAGAGGAAAAGATTAGCCAGTGAACACAACAGCCTGCTCATGCTATTCATTTTAAAAACCATTTAACTCTTGTCTCAGCCACGAAACTCTAGGAATAGTGATTCTGTTAAAGGGTTAGAACTCCTTTCACCTCCACAAAACTACTCTTCCAAGCAGGGCTGGCCCACCCATGAGGTGGGGTGAAGCAGCCACCCCAGATGGCAGAAACACAAGAGGTGGTGCCCCCAGAAGTGGCTGCCCACCCTGTTGCCGCCACTGAAGCAACACAGGTATGGGAGGTTTCAGCAGCGGCAGAGTGGTCTGCCATTGGCCTCCCCTCCTGCTAAGATAGCAAGGGAAGGTGTTATACTGTCCAGCTTTGCTGCTGGTGGGAAGGGAGATTCGGAAAGGGCTGCTCCTTAAGGAGATCTTCCTCCCACCCCAGCCTAATGGGGAGAAGAGGCTTTGCAAGCAGTGGCATTGCAACCTTTTATGGCACCCGGGGTCAGAAAATCTACCGCGCCAGGCCAGGTATGTGCTTATGGGGTACGGAGGATTCACAGAGCCTGCACACCAGCTCAGCCCTGGCCACCAGAGCCGAGCCCTGTGTGTGTGTGTGTGTGTGTGTGTGTGTGTGTGTGTGTGTGATTTTCAGTGGGAAAACAGTAGGGAAAGAGTTGAGAATCTGCTCTTCTGAAACTATTTTTTAAAAAAACTGTTGGAATAATGTTTATAGGATTTAGACTCAAGGGATATATAGATAGTTCAGCGCTGATGGTAAGAGGTGGTTTGTTTATTTTTCATTCTCCTTTTCAGGCCATAAAATAATAAAACGTTAAGAAGTTCTGCACCTGTAGGTCTTTTCCATGCTGAAAGGTATGTGGCTCTCCAGAGCAAGTGGAACATAGCAATTGCTGGCAATTTTGCCTTTTTCTTGGTTGGAACTTGCCCTGTTCTGCCAGTGACTATTTGTAGACAAAAAGGGGTCTATGCTAAAAGTGGCAGCTCTAGAAAAAGTGTATCTCAGATTTTAATTCTCTGGCCAGATTCCCAGACTCCACATCTGCTTTTCACTTCTACCTTTCAGTATTCAGAGGCCGGGAGCTCATGCTGAGAGAATGCAGAATCAGCAGCCCAGTGGTTGTTAAATGGGTGAAAGAGTGAGGACTTACCCAGATGAGCAGTGAGTGTATCCTCTAAATACATTTTTGGGCCTTTGTCTTTGCAAGTCCCTTATTTAAAGCTAACAGTACAGCAGTGGCGTAGCGTGGGGGGTGCAGGGGGGGCCGGCCGCACCGGGCGCAACATCTGGGGGGCGCGCGCTCGCACTCGCAGCTCTCTGCCCCTACCTGGCTCACTCACTCTCTCTCACTGCAGTGCTGGCTGTGCGAATCCGATCTGAGCCGCTGGGTCGCCGCCCACTGTGGAGGGGGTGGGTGCCAGGCGTGCGGTGCGGAGAGAGAGCGAGGGACTATCTGGGGGAGGGACAGTGCAGCGGCCGCCCAGCGCAGCGCTGAGCGCGGGAGAGAACCACACCAGACCAGACCAGGCAGCAGCAAGAAGAAGCTTGCAGCGGCGGCAGGTTAGGGGTTAGGGGGCGCAAATTACTTGCCTTGCCCCGGGTTAGGGGGCACAAATTACTTGCCTTGCCCCGGGTTAGGGGGCGCAAATTACTTGCCTTGCCCCAGGTGCTGACAACCCACGCTACGCCGCTGCAGTACAGTATCCAAATAATGTATGGTTGTGGATGGGGAGAGGTGAGGGGAGGACATTGCTTTTTTCTCTCCTGTTATAAATAGGATTAGATACATACTATTGCATTGGAAATGTTCTTGCAAATATATAAATGTGTGTGTGTGTGTGTGTGTGTGTGTATACCCATAAAGATGTGGTGGATAGTGCTACACACATAAAATTGGTTGTAGTGAATGAATGCATCTGTTATCCCTGGTCCCGGCAACCACATGCAGAAATAAGTGAGTGAATAAGAAGAACCTGAAAGGAGCTCTGCTGGACTAGATCAATGGCTCATCATGTCCCAACACCCAGTGTCCCACATTGCGCAACTGTTGCCTATAGGAAGATCCACAAACACAGCAAGAAAGCAACGGTCCTTTCCCCTTATTGTTCCCTGGGGCAAATGCTATTCAGAGGCATGCTGCCTCTGGTCCTGGGGCCTTATCCATCACAATCGTCTCTAATCCCCCTTTACAGTTCTCTAAATTAATCTAAACAGATTCCAGCAGCAAGTTCTATAAACTCATTGGACAGATCCACATCGTACGTTTAAAGCACATGCCTTCCCGCAGAGAATCCTGGGACCTGTAGTTTGTTAAGGGTGCTAAGAAATGTAGCTCTGTAAGAGAGAAACCACAGTTCCCTCACATGCTTTAAATGTGTGGTGTGTGAAGGAGTACTTCTCTGTCTTTCCCAGATCTACTTCCATACAACTTTGTGGGATGGCTCCAGGTTCCAGTACTATTCTTCATGTCCTCTGTAATTTCCTAAACCTCTATCATGTAGCTTTTCTTAAAATCTAAAAAGTTCAAATGATGCAGCCTTTCCTCACAGGGAAATCATGATAGTTTCGTTCATGGCCTTGCATATTTTCAGTTTACGTATGAGGTCAATGGAGGAGATGCATAAATCTATTGTGACTGTACCTTAGAAAATCCCTCTGGTGGTGTTGAAGCACAAAGCTGTATTGAAAGTAACTCAATCCATTAAAAAACAGAGGAGGGGCGGTTGGAAGAGAAAGTCTCTGTGGGTTATTAAGCAACTCATGTGTGCATGCATGCTAATGATACAGAAAGCAGAGCCCTTTGTCATAGGAGATAATGCAAAAATCATGAGACAAAAGGGCAAATTATACTTTGCATGAAACCAATTAAAATTTGGATTAGCTAGCTTGTAATATAGTCTCTACCCAAGCATCTTTCAGAAAATGACTGTCATCCATTTATGGGGGATTTAGATGGTCCTTACTCCAGTTAAAATGGAGTTGCTATACTAGAAAGCATGGGATTTTTTTTACTTTAAATTCCCTCAGGGCAAAACAAACTCTTGAACACCTCAAGAAATCATTGTGTTTAAAAAAATAAAGTTGGTTGGCATGGGCGTAGCCAGGATTTTTGTTAGGGGAGGCAGAACTTCATATTTGTACTGAATTTTATTGATTGGGGGGCAGCTACGCCCCCCCTGCCCCGGCTACACTCATGTTGGTTGGTTTAGCCTGGAAGCTGAATCCACTCAGTCTTTCCACCACCTGTTATGCCTCCTCATTCACACATCACTAGCATTGCTTTAAAAAGGTAAATAAAACACACAGAGTTCCCATGGGTAAAGAAAAATGGTTCTTTACTTAGAGGGGTATTTTGTACAGTATTTGCAACGATGGCTTCAGATGCGTACATGGTTGGGAGCTAGTTTCTCATAGCTACCTCATGTATGAGGTAGGGGAAGGGACAGAGCTTGGGGGCTTAGTGAGAAACCACAAAGTCTGTTTTCCCCTCACAGTCTCTTAGTCTCAACCCTGCCCTCTTTCTCACAACCATGGTTACAGAAACCCAGGAAGGTATTATTGTACCCCTGTGGCGGCTGGGCCCAGGACGAGCAGGTGTGATCCTTTCCTTCATGTATTCAGAGAAGGTATGAACAGAACTAGAGATTCCCTCATCCGCCTTCATTTTCTTGCCTAACCAGGCCTAACATACCAAAGGGGCCATCTTTTAGCAAAATAAGGTGAGCCCCTTTTCTGTCACAATCAGAGACAAATTTATAGTTGTGGAGAAGCTAGCAGGGATTTTTTCAAGTCTTACCAAGCAAGTCCCAAAATGCACATTACAAGTGCTCATCCATACTTGTCTCCTACTTTTTAGGCATGAGTCCAAAAGCTTTTTTGTTTCCACTCCCACCTTCCCCATGAAAACTGGCTGTTTACCGCTAAATCACAACAAACGTCAAATCAGGTTTTCTGCGGATTGACATTTGCTCCAATTCAGTGGTAAACTGCAAGTTTCCCCAGGCAAAGCTGTGGGGAAAAGAATAACCTCTTGGACCTTTGTCTAGAAAGCATGGGGCAAGAAGTGTGGATAGGATTGCAGCTTTAGGCCATCAAAGGTGGTCATAGTGGGACTTACAGCAGCCAGGACCTCTAGTTCTTTATTATGTATCATTTCCAGCTCCTGGGGCCCTCCTCTCCCCCCATTACCCCATACCATAGCAGGTGTTTGAAGAACCTCATATTTTGCTATCAATGAAGGTTTAGCACAGAGCTTCCCAAACTTTTCATGTTGGTGACACACTTCTTAGACATGCATCCTTTCGTGACATAGTAATTCAGTTTTACTAGCAAACCAGAAGCTTAAACTAACCCCTTCCCAGCCCTAGAAGGAGTGTAGGGAACATTCATGCAGCACACCTATACACAGCTGCTTACACACTAACATATCATGACACACAGTTTGGAAAGCTCTGGTTTAGTACATCAAACCCTTAAGGATTTTTAGGGGGTGCTGGTTATATTTCTGTGGTTGGAACAAATCAATCTGCATGCTTGAATTAATCCCTGTAGATAAACTTACAATTAGAAAATCTACTAAACAAACATTTTGCCATTGTACAGTCAGTGTTATTCTAATGTGAACAGTTCAACACCTTTAAAAAGTTGGTTTTTGTGTCTGGAATTAATAGATTTATGATGCAGTAAATACATCCAGCCTGTTTAAATAGAGATCTTTATATGTCACTACTGTTGTTTGTGACCCTTTAAATGTTAATTCTCTATTACAAGGATGAGCAAAATCGGTCCCTGAAGCACTTTAATGTTGCCTACAAGCTTAATTTATATGCTGAAATTTGACCTTTTAAAAATTAAATCCTGCTTTAACCACTGCGGCTGTTGGTTGGGTAATAGCCATATATCAGAAAACAGACTCACAAACCAGAAGACAAATTTCCACCTACTGTTTTCAAAATATTATTATCTTATAAGCTTAGCATATAATTTTGAGAAATTTATCATGACTGAGAATATTAATTAATTACTTAATTAAAGGTGGTAAAGGTAAAGGGACCCCTGACCATTAGGTCCAGTTGTGGCCGACTCTGGGGTTGTGGCGCTCATCTCGCTTTATTGGCCGAGGGAACCGGCGTACAGCTTCCGGGTTATGTACATTAATTAATTTCATGTATATACCACCTTTTTCTTCCAAGGAGCTCAAGATGGTGTACATGGTTCTCCCTTCCCCATTTTATCCTCACAACAACCCTTTGAGGTAGGTTAGGCTGAGAAACAGTGACTGGCTCAAGGTCCTGGTTGAGTGGGGATTCCAACCCTGGCCTCCCAGATCATAGTCCAACATATGCATACAACATCTGAAGAGGGACTTTCTAAATTTCCAGCTAAATGATAGTTGGGAATGAATTGTCAAAAATAGGAAGCAGCCAAAGGTTCATAGGTCATATGGGATCACAGAAGAAATTCAGATCCATCCATCCATCCATCCATCCATCATGGCCTGACATTTACTACTCTGCAGTGAATTCAAGTTGTGCTAATCATGTGTCTATAAATATTAAAATGAGCTGCAGTTTCCCAAAAGATTTGCCACAGAGTATGTGAATAACTCTTTGCCTGTGTCTTGTTGAAGGAGTACCAGATTTTGGGGAAGTAGCCTTGCTACTCTTGTGCTTTTTCAAGTCTCCCCACCCCACCTTACCCACTGCCTCAAAGGTCCCTTCCTGAATGAGTTTCGCCAGGTTTCTAGAACTGAGGCAATACAAGCAGGAGGTGGGTGTTAGCTTGCTCTTTACCCATAAGAATACTCTGGACAGTTCAAAAGCTCTCCAGTACTCAAAACATACACAAAAAACAGGAAGCGTAAGTATGGCAAAGGAAATTATATATTATGGTCACTGAGCACGAGGTGCAGCTGGCATTAACGCAGTGCACAAAACTGTTGTTCACACATCCCTCAACAAGGAACATTTTCTGAGAAACTTAAAAAGCAGTTACGTTTGTTTATTTTCAAAATGTAGTGTATAAGAATCAATGACAACTGCGCTTGGAGGATATGATTTCCTTATAATGGATAGGCTAATGGGGGATAGATATCCCCTGTGAGAACTCAATAGCTAATTCTAATTTTTTTTGTATGGTCTGAAGGCATATGATGCAGCAGCAAGTTTGGGTTGGGTTAGCACCTAGGTCAGGCGACCATCTGAAAATTATATATATATAAAACTGTTCTTTAATTTATTGGTTTTTTTAAATTCACTTCTGTATAAAGTCATGAAACATACATTCAATACAACAAGAAATACAAAAATAAACAACAAAATGTTGTTGTTTTAAATATGTTTAAATATCTTGAGTTTTGGCTGAGATCTGATTAAACCTGGAACTCACAAAAATAGATTCAAGCCTTATGATGACATGAGAGGACCATCACTCTTAACGACAGGCAAAATTATAGTACATTTTTGGCACTGTTTCATAAGTGGATATGCTTATGGCAAGCATTAATAAGTAGGAAACGATGGACATGCTATTTATGTATGTGTGTTTATGTTCCGGGCACCACATAGGGGCATTTTTCCTGTGCTTTCCAAACTCAAGTGCAGTCCAGGAGCGGATAAAAGGATTAAGAGTTATTTACATTCTGTCTGCAGTTCCGTTCTGGAAAGTGGTTAAGAAAACTAATTGCTCTCATAACATTACTGCATAGCTTTTACATTTAAAGAGGGACATTCAGTACTTAATAAAGACTACCTATGTTATATTTCTGACTATGAGCCCCTGTATTTGATGATAGCTTTGTGCTGTCCTTAATATTAGAGTGGCATACTGAATAAAGAGAACCTGGTTTAAAGTTGCGGCTCATCCAAGGAGCTACTGCCCCAACATCACCACCATCCATGACTGATACGGCATCACTTTGAAAGCTGGAAATTGCAGATTGGTCCTAATTATAAGTGTACAGTGGTACCTCGGGTTAAGAACTTAATTCATTCTGGAGGTCCATTCTTAACCTGAAACTGTTCTTAACCTGAGGTACCACTTTAGCTAATGGGGCATCTCACTGCTGCTGCCGTGTGGCCGCTGCACAATTTCTGTTCTCATCCTGAAGCAAAGTTCTTAACCCAAGGTACTATTTCTGGGTTAGCAGAGTCTGTAACCTGAAGCATCTGTTACCCGAGGTACCATTGTATACAGTATGAGGTTGAGCAAGATGTGCCGGGGAAAGAAGAACCACCAGCATCAGATTGCCATTAGTGTCTTCGAGATTAACTGGCCACAGTCCTGAAGATGCTCCCATACAAGTTATACTGAAAGGAAGGGGCTGTCTATGTAAGAGCACTCCTGGTAGATTGTACCCATAGTGGGCATTTAGTGTGGGGTGGATAATTTTTTTCAGTCCAAGGATGGGGATATGCACCAGTGGTGGGTGGGATCAGAGGAAAAAGTGGATGAAGCAATTAATGTAAAACTTATCTTTGAAGAGGAGGCTAGTTTCTATCCAAACACACCCCTCTCTATCCCCTATCCAGGCAAGCAAGAGGCATGATCAGAGTTCAAGGGCATATTCCAGCCAGACAAAACACTTAAGGGGGGCATAAAAGAGGGCCATTGAGGGCATGGCCTGCAGAAAGTCCCAAGGACCAGATAGAGAAGCAAGATGACCACAAATGGCCCCAGGTCTGAGGATCTGCAGCTCTGGTGGATAACAGACTGTCCGTGCCTCAACAGTGTGATATGATGGCACATAAGGCCAATACTGTTTTGGGAATATTTTCACTGAATAACAGTTTCCAAGATTTCATGAGTAATATTACCACTTAAGGGGAGGACTGGAGCTTTGTACTTACTGCACTTGCAACCCAATTATGCCTCTTATTATTTCTCACCACCACCACGACACTTTTATGAAAAAAGAAAAGCAGTTTGGAGAGTTGGAGGATGTTATGTACTGAGTTGAATAGGATCCAAACTGCAGCAGTCTGATTGGTCCTAGAACAATAGGATCCAAATTGCAGCAGTCTGATTGGTCCTAGAACAATAGGATTCAGAATGCAGCAGTCTGATTGGTCCTAGAACAATGCAGCAGTATGATTGGTTGGCAGGAACCACCCAATCATGCTCCAGATATAAGTGAATCCACAACCTGATTGGCTTACAGTAGAATTCCAGAATTAGCCAATCATGTGCAGCCCATTGTGTAAATAATGTATATAAAGCAGATACTTTGAGGGGACTTTCATTCATTCCTCCTCACCACTATGAGCTGAATAAAGAACATGAAATCACTTTGCGACTCTGAGTATATTTCAGAGGAGCAGCAGAGAGAGTGTTCTTAACTGTTCTCCCATCTGCCATTTCTTAACTTTCAATCTCTTCCTAAGGGCTCTTTCATTGTGTGGTTGAAAATCAAGTGAACACAATGAGGTAGCCCTGTGAGGTAAGGGAAAGCTATGAGGCACACAATTTTGAATGGCAATAGCAGGCAAGGGAAAACAACAACAAAAGCTGGCCAATGGGCCTTGATTACATTTAATATATAGTTAGCCAGTAACTTTGTATAAGACCTCATCTGGAGTACTGGGTTTCAATTTGGGCTCCAAAGTAAAAAAAAAAAAAAAGTTGTGAACAAGTTTGACAAGATTTTTAGTGTAATAACCTGCAGTTTCATAAGAGTATATATTTAAAGGAGATGAATAAATGACCAAATTAAGTTAATTTGGATATGCAGATATATTAAAAATAAATTTAAGGAACCCCAGAAAGAGGGGGAAGGAAGCCAAGTTTTGAAATGTTAAAATGACTGTAAAATTAGTGAAATGTATAAACCTGAAAAGCATAATTTTTTTAAAAAACAAGTTTGACAAGATTTAGACAGTGATAATAGTGATAATGGACCCAGAAAACAAATTGTGCAAAGGAGGTCAGAATGAACTGAGTGTGCTTGGCTTTAAAGGAAAGATAAGAAGGAATATGGAAAGCTTTCAATGTTTAAAGCCATCGGAAACACACAGGGAACAATTATTTACCTATCCACTGGACAAGAAGCAATGGATTTAAAGGACTGGAAAGTATACTTAAGCTAAGCATTAGTTATCTAACAACACACCAACCATAGAGGTTGAAAGATCTCCTTCTTTTCAAGGTTTCTAAGGAAAGTTTAGGCAAGTCTCTGCTAGAATTTGATGCTGGAGGTAGATGAGAGCCTCCATAAGGTCAGCTCTTGGCCTAGATAATCCTTTTGGTGCCACTACCTCTGTGATTCGAAACAGCAACAAAAAAATCTTCTGATCTACAAAAGTAGCAACATTATTGAATTGCCCCGCAGTCACCTAGAAATAGCAAGGCCTGGCTGCCAAATCTTTGAACTTTCCTTGGTATTTAAAAGGTCAGTTCACCATAGCAACCTTGACACTTCTCCAGTAAAGCCAGAAACATCAACATTTAGTTAAAAGGCAGGGTTTATCCATTACAGAATAATATAGAAGGAGTCTTTTGTTTGCCAGATTTGAATTTTATCATCTGCTCCATTTTCCTTGCCTATCTTCCTTTTTAATATCTGATAAGATGGGCCCAGACGTGAATAAACCTTAGCTTTCCTATACTTGCATTCTCCTGTCCCAGGGCCTCACATTACTAATAATAGGTTCAGAAGATGTGTGTGAGTGATTTAGGTTGGAAAAACTGCACAACAATAGAAGGGTTAAATGTCCCTTATCCTACTGCTGTTTGGAAAATTGCCACCTTTCCCCTCCAGTACCTGCATTTAAACAACCTCGGTGGGTGGTCTTGATCCAGTTATGGATCTTCCCCATAGTGTGTAGTCTAGCCCAACACATGAAGAAAATGAGCAGTGTATACTGATGAGTTAAAGTACCCATCTGTATTTGCTTGACAAAATGGCTTTACAAAGCAAATACATTACTCCCTGAGAAATTAATTGAAACAGCAGTCTTTCCATGCCAGCAAAACAGCGATTTTAATAATTTATAATATATCAACCTGGCCCTGGGCAAGCCGAAGATCTTTAACAATGCCCCAATTTCAGCAATCAGCTAAATTTAGGAGGAGTTGTACTGGTAGCTATCCTAATTATTTTTTAGTAGATTCCTACTACTAGATTTCTGTGATCATAGCCTATAATTTCTGATAGATCGGTGACAGGCTATAAAAATCCCTGACCCATCTTTTCTATCTTGAAAGCCCAAATATTTTGGGTACAGAGAGACTAAAGAAATCTGTTTTCATCATAATTGGAAACAAACTGTCCTCTGGCTGGCTGGCTAATCTAAGCCAGTGTCACGGCAATTCCTATCAGGACTGGAAATATCCCCTTAGGATCTGAGTGATTTAATTCTCTTCTTCCTCTGTCTCATCTGAATTGCACCTGGCAGTGCTTTAAGAATGACGAAACTGGAACATTTTGCTACACAAACCTGTCCTTGTTGAATTATTTTCCCTAGTTCAGGTTAAGGTTGGTTTAAACACCACCACTTCCCCATTGTGTATTAGCTACTAATTTCATAATTCATAGCAGTTCCATGGTGCCAGAAAACTCCTAGTGATTTCTAAGCAGGTGAACTAACTAGCAGAGAAACTGAGCTCCTATGAATGACACACTGCAAATTTGCCATGGTAAGTACTGAGCACAATCCAAATCAAGTTAGGCATGCATATCTGTCACATTGAGATCAATAGAGTTTAATGGCATTTCCACATGGCAGTTTATTGCAGACTTGCAGTTGCTCATTCGTGCAAGTTCTGCACAGCATCCACACATTGCCCTCATCAAAATGCCATCACATATTAGTTTACTATTTAATATGGATTTACCATTTCCATGGAAAAATCTAATAAGTTTACATGCCCCCCCCCCAGCCAGCCAGCAACAGTAAATCAGGATTAAATATTTGTGATATATGGGATAGCATGTTTAACGAGGATGACACTGTAAAAATCTTGCATGAATCCACAATATACTGTCAATACATGTATGATTAATTCATAAGAACATAGGAAGAGCCTGTTGGATCAAGCCAATGGCCCATTTAGTCCAGCAGCCTATTCTCACAATGACTGGCCAGATGTCTATGGGAAGCCTGCAAGCAGGACAGCACTCTCCCCTCCTGTGCTTTGCAGCAAGTATTTTTTACTCAGACTAGACCCATTGAAATTAGTGGACTTAAGTTATTTCATTAATTTCCATCTGTCTACTCTGAATAAAAGCTAGTTGATAATAACCCAATGTTATTAACAAGTGATAGAAGGTAAAAATAATTCTTTCTTCATGTCTGAATTTTCTTTTAATTCTATATTATTCCAGATGATTGCGTTTGGATTAATTAATTCTGAGTGTGTTATAACAGCAAAGACTCTCCTCCTGCAAGAGAGGGGAGTGGTTGTGGTCGGGAGCCGGACTCCGCCTCAAGCAGGGGGCGTTAGCCCCCTGCCTCCTACTCACCTGGCTGGCCTACGCCCACAGGCAGGCACCCAACCAGGTGCCTGTGAGGGGGCGTGTTTAGCAGCCCAAATTGCTGCGGCACCAGCCTTCCGGCCTCACTTTTCGTCATCCCGTCGCGAGTCACCCACCCTCCACTCCCTTAGAGCTCAGGGTCTCAGTTTTCTTTTGGCCTTGCTATGGACCTTAGGTTGGTCGCCCTGGTTGTCCGGGGGGCCTGGTAGGAATTTTTCCATTTGGCATTAGGCTTTTTGGTTTTTTTCGCCTACCTCGTAGCAATCGTCACAACTTTCGTGGTATTGGTGGGTAGGTTAGGCATTGGAATAATGTGTTGTGGTGTGTCGAAAGGCTAGGTGTGGCCATCGCCTATGCCTTCAATTTTTGGGTATTCCGTTAAAGGAATCTGGCGGTCGTGTATTCTGTCCGATGCCTGCTTGGCGGGAGGCCATGGCACGACCCTCGGTGACATCAGGGGAGAGCTTATCGTTGGATTAGCATCAACAGGCTCCACCTATTGGTGAATAAACCCCCCTGTTTTAGACTCACCCCTCTCTGAGGGGGTGGAGTCAGCTGACGTAATCCAATGCCTAAGCCAATACCTTTTCACTTGCTGTAATCAATAAAGTTGTGGCCTTTTCTTGCCCATTAACCTTATATCACGTGTCCTCGTGTTTTCATTCCACTACGCGGGGATCGGGTCCTCGAACCACAACTAATGCAAACTGGGATAGTTATGTCACCTTTTAAACACATGTTACTATACAGGGAAGTTGGTATTTTTACAGTTTCTTCTAATTTTAACTCTTGGATTGAAAGAGTGGTTAAGTGTCTTAAGGAGAAATTTACAGACTTCCTTAGGCAGGGCTAAGGAAAACATTTCAATATCATCCTACTTTGCAGTAAGAGTAACAGCACCCTACTACAAGGTTACTTGGTTTCTCTTCATTCAGAACGTTTGAGTGGCACTTCAAAGGGCAAAATGTTCAAACCATCTTTGACTTGAATGATTCTATACTTAATAAATGAAAAAAATACAATTATTTTCCTTCCTCCCCACCTACTCCAATCCTTTTTGAAGGATGCTAATAACCTCCATTCTCTCTGGTCCTCAGTACAGCCCTTTATCAAAATCTTTCAAATAACTGAATGATTAACATTGTTGTTGCACTTTTGATATCAGCTGTATAAACAGAATGCTAGAGAATAAGAATAAGCAGGTTGCCTGAAAAGCAACTTCATACAAAGGCAGTTACATAACCTAGTAAGTCACATCTCCAACTAACCCTTTTACAGGCCATGAATCCAGATTTATTTCCCGGAAGTTATAGCTTCCATGTATGAGAGTGTTTTTAAAGACATTATGTGACTAGAATCACCCTTGAAGCCTGTTCTCCAATTTTTAGATTATAACCACCCTTCTCTAAAAGACTCTGCTCTTCATCTGTACGATTAACTTTCAAACATGTATAGTGCACTTCTCTGCTTACAGACTATAAATCCATTCACATTAGTAAAGGTTCAGGAGGGAAAAAAGTTCAGCACTAAATCAGTGTATGTCACAAATAGTGGTTCTTGGTCAGCAAGACTTGAGAGACATGGATGGAATTGCTGTCTTGGCCTCATAGTAATTATACTTGGAAAGCAGCAATAGGTTGCAGCTCATGAAGCCTAGATGGCTGTTTTCGAGGAAAGAAATTTAGCTGACTTTTCATTATTTTGAAGACTCGGTTGTTTAAAGATTTTAGTATCTAGGAGCAACAAGTTTTACTGCCCATTCTGAGGGCTTTCATTGTAGAAATTACCTAAAGCCTATATTTTGCAAACGTATTGGCACAGGGACTATAAAAACTGTCATTAGGAAATGCACATGCAGGGAAAAATCCAAGCTCCTTTTTCATCATTGTCAGGGAGACATTGGGTTAGTACCGTACAGTATAAAAATCAGAACGTTTCTGAAGCCTTGAAGGTGAGTGCATGCCTTTAGTCTTCCCATGAGAACAGAAATTATGATTCAGCTTTAAAGAGAGGCATTATGGTAGACTGGCCAAAGCATTAACCTGGGACCTTGGAGGACATGGGTTCTCCCACCATAAGCACTGCTTAGAATCATAGAATGGTTGTTGAAGCTGCTGGAGGCAAAGTTGTCATGTTGGAATAGAATAAAACTATTGTTTACTATTATTATTATTATTATTATTATTATTATTATTATTATTTAGAGAACCTCTTTTAGACCTTTTTGTGTGGAAAGAAAAATGAATGAATTTGAGACATTTGGGTCCATAGATTGGGAAAGTATCACTTAACAGAAGGAAAAACAGCTGGATGTCTTTCTAGAGTGAATACTTTGAATAATCTTTTTATATGAAACTGAAAGCGGGTGAATTGGAAGTCAGTTTTATTTATTTATATTTTTTTCTTCCTTGTTCTCTGCCGTCTTCCTTTCCTTTTCCTTTTTTGTCTTCTTTATTGTGGGTCACTATTGGGATTATACACACATGAAGGTAATGGACAGTTAGTGAAGGACCTTGTGTTAGAGGCAGGGAAGGGAAGATCTCCCAGTGTGGCAAAGTGGGAGAAGAAAGGAAAGCTCCCAGGTTACAACTTGAGGGTCCACCCAGACACACTTTTGTTCTGGGTCCTCCTCTGCTCTCCTGTGTGTGAAGGGGGCACCCTGTTGCAACAGTTTAATAAAGATCGGGCTTACTAGCTGCTTTGCTTCTCAATATTCTCTGGTTGGCCTCTGTTATTTTCTCCTACTGATGGAGAACCTACAAAGGACTCTATAAGGGCTCTTGTATACCCCATAAGGGAATAAGGGCAGATTTTGTTTACAGCACAAGCACTTATCCTATTGAGGGAACGGTCAGATTTGGGGGAATCCAAGTCTGTTAAAGTTCTGTTACTGAATAAAAATAATCGCTCATGGGTAATGACTAAGCCTAAATCCTCAATCATCGCTCACCTTTCCAGTCCCCTGGTATGTGGAGGCTATATAAAATGGAACCTTCCCAAGAGAACTTTCTTGTGTTTGTTTCACACACTACAGGGAGGCAAATCCAAGGTTGCCATTGCATGTACACTCAACTAGAAGCTGTAACCAGTCCTGGATCCCCAAATAAGTGTGCCCATAGCTGCTCAAGACACCTCTTTGCAAGTATGTGTGTGTCATGCTTTATGTTTTTAGGACCACATTTGAAACAGCTGGAAAGAAAATGTAATGGACAAAGCAGCCTTGCATGTCATCAAATTTCAAAAGTGCATTGTCCGTCCCCCACCCCATTTTTTATTTTTTTTTGTACATTTGCAACTGAAATGTAGTGGGGTAGAAGCTTTTGTACAGTGAGACCATTAGCAGGGCCAGGCTAATACATTTTCATGCCTGAGGCAAAGAACAAGATGGTTCCCCTCATTCTTTGAACAGGCAGTACTTTGGCACTGGTGATGGGAAAGTATTCTTCACTGCTCTTGAGGGCAGCAGGAAAGCGAAGTGGGGATGTGTAGGCCATGTGGGACACACAGCTCTGTCCATGACCAGAGAAGAATGCCTATGGGGGCTCAGGAGGAAAGGCTGGGTGGCTGCCACTCCTACCCACCAGCATCTGGCACTTGAGGTGTTTGCTTCACTCAGTCTAACAGTAGAGCCATCCCTGCGCATGAAAGCCATATTTTTAAAGGAGTTGCACACATACAATACAATAGGCATAGCTATTTTTTGTTGTTGTTGTCCTAACGCTTCACAACAGATTTCCTCTGTAAGGGAGCTCTGTGCAAATACTGCCGTCCAATACAAACTGTACAGCAGTTCCACAACTAGTTGTTTCTCTTAGAACCTCTGTTCAGGAAACTGTAATTTTCCCCACAACCTTTTTATGAAGACTCAAATGTATTCTACATTATTTGGATGAACTATATTCTGCTCTAGCAGATTTTTTAAAAAACAAAACAAAACAAAAGTCAGAGTCCATTAATTTAGGTTTACTGTTTCTGCAGTCCAGTTCTCTCATTCATTTTCCACATATTTATGAACCCCATTTTGATGGGAGTGCCAATTTTTCACTCTGCTGGAGTGAAATTAATGATTTAAGTGTGTCTAATTCCCCAATTTTTCACAATAGTGGAGGTTGAGTTACACTGTTGTGTAAGTGTTACGCATTGGGACTGCCTTACTCTCCAAGGCAGATTGAAATCTTATAAATTAACCAAAAGTTGGTTGTGTACATTTGTAGATGTATGATGCACATGCAGAGGAGAAAAAGAATGACCAGACCAGACCTTTTAAATGTTGGAAATGTATATTGGCATCTCACTCTGCACAGTTGTTCTCTTACATGATTCCAAATCCAGTGTAATTTATTTTACCTCTGCCTGAAAACACCTTATGGGTAGAATTCAACGTAGCACTAAGTTGGGGTATACATGCAGAGAACGAGGTCTGCTTGCACAACAGGACTTCCTCCTCTGTCCTCCCTCTATGTGACCCCTAAATCTGGGGGGAGGACAGGGGAGGAAGTTACATTGCACAAGCAGACCTTGTTCCATACAAGCAACAACTTAGCTTAATCCCATCCGAAATCCATATAATTTATCTGTGAATTTACCTCCCAGGTACTAAAAAATAATACTTGTGTTTATATGTGAGAATTCCAATATAATGTTTCCTAGTAATTACTTTATACTGAGTCAGAAAATTGGTCCATTGACCTCAGTATCATCTGTACCAACTTGAAGCAGCTCTCCATTATTTCAGACAAGTCTTTCCCAACCCTACCTAGAAATGTGATTAAGTGTGATATAGTGGTTAGAATGTTGGACTAGGGCCTTGGAGACTAGGGTTCAAATCCCCATTCATCTATGAAGCTCATTGAGTGAATTTGGACTAGTCAACTGCTCTCAGCCTAATGTACCGGTACGTCACAGACTTGTTGAAAGGATGTGGGAGACTCATATATGCCACCTTGAGGTCCTTAGAGGAAAGGTGGGATATAAATGTAATAATAATATAAAAGAAACGAAGGACATTTTGTTTGCAAAGCATGTGTTCTAACCTCTGAGCTTCTACCCTTCCCCTAGCAATGTGCTGTAATCTGGAGCATTTTTAGATCCTGAGCATAAGAACTTGTTCACACTCTGGGTGGAACTTTCAAGAAGAGCTCCTTGAGTTGTGCTGCAGTGGAGGATCTTCAAAGTTGTTCCAAATGTTGTGGGCATGTTATCAGGCAGTGGGAAGTGCTGCTTTTAGAAGCCTTGTGTTGTGTATGGAGCATTGCACACCATAATTAGAGCCAAGGCTCTTTGTGGTCAAGTTGATATTCCAAATTATTCTGCATGTGTTTTTCAGGTTTACTTGCCATAATTTTTGTGGAATGCTATGAGCAGAAAATGTTGGACACATACATTCATTGTTTTAGTGAGAGCGAAATCTGGAGTGCTTCACACATATTTGAAAACATATTTCTGGACTGCTGCTCACTTTGTGATTCAATTTAGAGTTCCAAATCCGTTATAGCTTTTGGCTTTGCTGGCCCACAGTACTCTCAACAACACAAATGCTGAACCACAAGCTGCAACTCCTTATGCAAATGAATTTTGCTTTCAGCCTCCAGATCTAAAACTGATTGGCATCTTTTCTGTCAGAAATAAATTTTCACCTAGGTCAGGTTTGCCTTTCCTCATATAAATCAGGACCTGATTTAGGCTGGTGATCATGATGGGTCTGGAGGATCCTGATCTAAAGCAGGGAATTGGACCAGATAGGCTTCAGGATTGACATAATACTACACTTCTATAATTTGAGACCCCTATAATTAGTGAGGCCCAGCATTTTATAACCTTACAAACGAGTTTGGAATTTAAGAAGTTCTGCTCACTACTGAGTGGCAAATGTGGAAACTAAAATTAGGCAGATGTTGTGATGTATGGCACCAAATACATCACAAACAGGCTGCTAATGGGTTCCTTTAATTTAATGGCTTTAGCAATCTATTCTGACATCTGATATGATAGTCCAGAAAGCAATAGGACAAGAAGTGGCTACATCCTTGGGGGTCCATCTGCTTTTCCATTCTCACTTACAGGACAAGCAATGGTGCATACAGGCAAACCATGCAGAGATGTGCTATCAGTTTGGTTCACCCCATTTGAGGGCAAGTGATCCTGCTCCAATAACCTGGTACAATTTGTTATGTGGTCATGAATCTCCGTAAGCTGAAGTTTCCACATTGTAGGTGCAGAACCTATGTCAGTCTTTACAGATTGTGACCCTATTGCACTTATTGGTGGGAGTTGGAGTCCAACAACATCTGGAGGGCCACAGATCCCCCACCCCTGTAGCCGAGCTTAATCCAATTATGTTTGCACTGCTGCCTCTTCCTGTACTTGATACTAGGATTGTGACTAAATGCAGACTTTGTGGCTGCAGCATCAAACCAGGTTTTCCACATACCTCACATCCTTTGCTTAACATCCAATGTGATGAAAAGTTCTGGAGAACTCAAAAGCTTGCTCCTTCTTTTGTGACATTTTCATTGATACTAATAGATATATTGCCACCTAAAACTTTGGGCATTTTCCCAGTGGACCAACATGGCTTCTTTTGCTTTTTGTGCAGCCAGGAGTGAGCAACATAATTAAAAAAAAAAATTACAAAGCTTTAAGGATGCTGTGGCAGCTCCATGTGACATCATTGGTTTATTCCTATCACATTCTTCCTAGCTGCTTACACACTTTAAAAGCTTAAAGACGTATCATATGATTTGTGCCACAAATACATAGCCACAAGTTAGGATTCTACTCAGATATATTTAGTTCTGTAAAGAGATTCTACCAGCACCCTTAACTGGCCCCTAGTTCCATATAGACTTTTTGACATGGCAAGGACAATTCTGCAGTACTGTCTGAAGCAACAGTTTTCCCCAGGAATGAGTTACCATCCGTCAGTGGTCTAAGATTAAGGGAGTTGGGAGTCCCATAATGTATCTGGAGGGTCACAGGTTAGCCCTCCTGTACCCCTGAATAAATCTTGGGCTTGGGCTCTTGAAATATGGCAACCCTAACACTGGCAACACTATTTTAAAATGTTGTTGTTTAGTCATTTAGTTGTGTCCAACTCTTTGTGACCCCATGGACCAGAGCTCCATGGAGTTTTCTTGGCAGGGATACTGGAGTGGCTTGCCGGTTCCTGCTCCAGGTGGATCACGTTTGGTCAAAACTCTCCACTATGACCTGTCTATCTTGGGTGGCCCTGCACGGCATAGCTCATAGCTTCTCTGAGTTATTCAAGCCCCTTCGCCATGGCAAGGCAGTGATCCATGAAGGGGCTACAGTCATACCTTGGGTTGAATGTGCTTCGGGATGAGTGCGTTCAAGTTGCGCTCCGCGGCAACCCGGAAGTAACGGAGCGTGTTACTTCCGGGTTTCGCCACTCGCGCATGCGCAGATGCTTAAAATTACGTCATGCACAGAAGCGCCTAAACGTGACCCACGCACGTGCAGACACGTGGGTGCGGGTTATGTTTGCTTCTAGATGCGAATGGGGCTCCAGAACGGATCCCGTTCGCATCTAGAGGTACCACTGTATTTTAAAATATTGATTTCTTAATTTGAGGTTAAAAAAAAAAAGGAGTCGTCTTATACATGGGGGTTTCCTATACACGGAAAAATACGATATTATGTCCTCTACCCCTGCCAGCTTTGTCCCCTGTTGTTGCTAGTGAACAACAGAAAGGGGGTGACAGTGGTTCTCCTTACACCCCACCACCTCCACACAGTGGCTCATTGTGTGGTGGGTGGGACTCACCTGTTCTAACAGGCCTATTTAACTATCTGTTGCCTTTCCTCTGCAAGAAAAAAGCTCTCTGATAGAGTGTCTGGCTCTTCTGCTCTTAGTATCAAAGGGGTTAAAACATCATGATGAATCACAAATGGGAGGGGGCAGGAAGGTGGGGAGGAGGAAATGCTGGCTTTGGAATTCTGTTCTGGAGCCACTACCTATGCTTGACATCAGTATATTTGGGGTCAAGCTATGGCTGTTCTATTTTGAGCCCTGGAATGCCAGGACTGCTGGGCATTCTGTCTGCAGCAGTCATTAGAACCATGTGAGTTTTCTGTCGCTAGGCATAATGCCTGCTGCATGGGCTTAGATGCTCAAGATGGTACGTCTGTGCTGTAGTATTAGTGCAGCATAATAACATCTCTTTGCTAGTGTTGTGCTTGGGGTGGGGTTATCTTTCTGTTCTCCCCGCCACACACACATACACCGGTCTCTTCTGCAGTTTATTTTCAGCTTCCTTGTTCTTTTGCCCTAAGCTTCTCTTCACACCAGGTGGTCAAGCAGCTGGTGAAATATTTTTATATCTCTATAAAGTGAAATGAGATTGGGAAAAGGGGTGTGAGTGAGTGTGGCAGTAGTGAATGAGCAGCTGAACGCATGGTAGTGAAACAGATTGCTCAAAAGCAGTTGACTCTCAGACCTCATATTCAAGGCATAGAATTGGCAGCTATTAAGAATTGCAGAACAGGTTGCGCTGCAGAGTTCCGCAGTTGGAATAAATTATTATGAACTGGGCCCACTTGCTTGAGTGCATCCCACCCCAGAGGAAGCATTGGAGCAAAGGTCAAGCATGTTTTCTCTGGTTTGATGTTTGCTCCAATTTATCACTAAAGAGCGGATTCCCCCTTGGGAAAATGGTGGGGCAAGGGCAAAAGCACTCAGATCCGTATCTAGAAAGCACGGGAAAACCACTCAGACCCATGCTTCCTAGGCATGGGGCAAGTAGAAGTGTGGACCAGCCCCTAGTTACCAAGGAAGTAATCCAACAAAGCCCACTTTTGGGCTTTGTTAGTGCCTGTCTCACCTGAGAAGACCTTACCTGTTGGTGCCAGCAAAAGCCTGCATGTCTGGAGGCCAGGCTAGTGATAAACAATAGCAGTACATGTGGATGGCTGGAGCTGTCCTCTGCCCAGTGGAGTCCTTCTGCTTATCTGGATGAGGTGGGGCGCCAGTGCTCTTATTAGTGCAGTCGCATAGTCCCAGCTTTACTGTTGCCCCACCCTGTTCAGGTAACAGCATTATTATGGTGGGGAGGGGATGTCGCCTGTGTCCTATGGTCCAAGGCCCCCAAAGCTGTCCATTCGCATGAGAAAAGGAATTGAGGCTAAATTGCAGATCCTGCTTATGGGTGTTTATGCAGACTCCCCCCCCCCCCCCGCATCTATGCATGTTGTACAGATGCTCTTAGATTTTGTGAGATTCGCTGGAGCCAATGAGTAGGCGGTGTTAAAACAGAGCAAGCAACATACCCTATGTGAGATGCTCTCTCAAAAGAGTCTCATAGTTCCTGGCATTTCCTGTGCATTGTCAGGAGGAACCAAATGGATGTGGTTGCTGACTGGCAGCAAGAAGAAAGGTTAATCATCATCATCATCATCATCATCATCAGAGACATTGAGGTACCAGGGACAGAGGGAGCTAGTACTGGCAGGTTTTATAGGCCTTAAAACATAGGCAAGTATGCAGGTTAGGCCTCGGGCCTTTTCAGAGCTCAGGGAAGAATGTAGAGTAGATTACAGGGATACAACAGGGGCACTACAGGGAGCAGCATCTGAAGGGTTTTGTTGCTCATTTATAATTAGTATACATGCATCATACTATACTACCATGTCTGGCAATAAGTATAAATTAAGCTGAAAAGTCATGTAAGCAAATACTATTTCTTGCCCATTTATAAATCCAGTCAACAGCTTTGTTGTGTCACATACAACTGCAGGGCACTGCACAGCCCTAGCAATATGCCATGTGTTGCTCCCAAGGCTTCTAGGACCTTCTGCCATGCTTCTTCCAGGGTTGCTGATGTGGCCATGGTCTTTGTGGCACCTGTTCTGTCTGCCAGTTATTTCCAAGGACGTTTGTATGTGACTTAGATTTTTATATGGACATTTTTAAGAGCTATGGTTTATAACACTAAGATTTGTTTAGTTCATACGTGACCGCTGATGGAAACTGTTCTCTATTGTACGTGTGACTCCTTCTCACCAATGTTGTTGTGAGTAACTGAAAACCTCGTTCATGAGGTAAAACTAAATTCTTGGTTACATGTTTGGTACACAACTGGGGGGGGTGGTAATAATCTGAGCTTCAGTACTTAGGAACATCATAGAAAATTGCTGGACAGTAAAATCTGCATGTGTCATATACTGCTAGCAAGTAGAAAATGTTGAATCTTCTCCAGATTTGCCGGTAAATGGTTATTCTAAAAAGAAGGTTGCTTGTATAAGCTGCTGGAAAATGTTAATTGGCAAGGAAAAATTTTGTTAAGTAAAGTACTCTGGGGGCTATTCAGAACCATAAAATAAGATAAGGGAAACAGTGAGTGTTGATGTACCACATTCTTTAAAGGCCACTTAACCAGGCTTGTCAGTGACTTCCTATGTGCTAATTATAGCATGGAAATACATTCAGGCCGGCATATGACATATGCAATTACCTTGGGAATTTGGCAGAGATTTAACCTAGAAACAAATCTCCAAACAATTAATACAGGATACTTAGAATGGTGATGGATGGAACCCATGATCGATGGGAAAAGCAGATGGAACAACATAGGAGGAGGAGGAGGAGGGAGAGATGAGAGAAGAGCCTAAAATCTTGTTGGAATGTGAAGAGAGTGTAGCTGACAGTAACATGAAAGAGCCAGGAAAACAGGCTGACGTGTACAACACTGATGATCTCTCTAGTACAGTATGTTCTAATCACACTGAAGGGAAAGGGAAGCCTGGTCACAATTTTAAACACGAAATCCTTTCTTCAGTTTCAAGGGCAGGGTTGGCTTCCCTTCCCTCCTCCCTCCTTTCAACTCCACCTCCCTTTTTTAAATCAACCGTGATGCTGTGGACTGATCGTATTAAATTTAGTGCCATATTTTTATGACCCAACTGTGCACTTTGCTGCTGGCTGTTGTTATAAATAGTAAAATTGCTCTTGCCTAATGGTGCAGAAGGCAACTTGGTCCTTCAGTGGGTTCTGAAAGCTCGGAGTAGTTCTCATTGCATCAACAACATCCTTATAGTTGGTTTTCAACATCTCGTTTGGCTTTCTTAGGTAACAGAGGAAGTGGCTCAGATTATTAATCCATCTAGCTCAGTATTGCCTACTCTGCTTGGCAGGTGGCCCTCCGAGGTCTCCCCTTCACCTGATCCTGAAAGGGCTTCCAGATTGTCACTATTGCACAAGTTGGATTAAATCTCAAACCAGTAAATCCAGTTTGTGCATTTGAAATGGATTTGGTGCTCTTGCAGAACAAACCCACTTCCCCCAAATATTTACTGTTATGGGACGCGGGTGGTGCTGTGGGTTAAACCACTGAGCCTAGGATTTGCCGATCAGAAGGTTGGCGGTTCGAATCCCCGCGACGGGGTGAACTCCCGTTGCTCGGTCCCTGTTCCTGCCAACCTAGCAGTTCAAAAGCACATCAAAGTACAAGTAGGTAAATAGGTACTGCTCCGGCGGGAAGGTAAACGGCGTTTCCGTGCGCTGCTCTGGTTTGCCAGAAGCAGCTTAGTCATGCTGGCCACATGACCCGGAAGCTGTACGCCGGCTCCATCGGCCAATAAAGCAAGATGAGCGCCGCAACCCCAGAGTCAGCCACGACTGGACCTAATGGTCAGGGGTCCCTTTACCTTTACCTTTAAAGTAACAGCAAAATGCATTGGGATAAAATGCTTGATGCAATGTTGTATTAATTATCCAGAAACCAGAACAGAATGAATGCTTAATAAACAGGTTGTCTGGAAATAACCTGAGATCCCCCTTTAACAGGAATTATTAGGGGCTGCACTTGACATATTCTTGCAGACAAAGAGTGTAACCAACTAAGCCCTATTCAGAGTAGACCCATTTAAGTTAATGGGCCTAAGTTAATCATGTTCATTAACTTCAATCTGTCTACTCTGAGTAGGACTAGCATTGGCTACAACTCAAAGCATGTGCTCTACCACTGAGCTATAGCTACTTATGGAGAGTATTGCAGTGTTTCTTAGCTCATATAGGCTAACAGACCAATATCGGCAAGTGTTTGGACAGTGCAATAGAATATGTTCAGTTTGAAGAAGAAAGGAGTGCTGAGGCTTGCTGCATCTCTGGGTATATGCTCACAGTTATGTTCAATTTGTTGCTTAAATATTTTGAATACAGCAAAAGTCACAAATGATCTTCCAAAGGAAGCAGAAACTCGGACAATGCTGATGCCCTTGAAACCTTTAACCACTCTGGGATGTGAGGAACACATTACAATATAAAAGGAGCATAAGTCCAGAAAAACAGAGCCGTTTGAAACCTTGCACAGCTTCCTTCACTTTAAAGTTTTAACTTGTTGAATGTTCTTTTTGAGTGTTCAAAGCACTTCACAGACATTCTCAGTAGTACTTAAAAGAAGTACTTATGGTAAGTCAATATGGTTATCTCCCCCATATTGCAGAAGCTGGGGGAACAGTGGCTTGTCTGAGGCCACCTGCTGGTGAGAGAAGCAGATTAAAGTCTGTGGGGAGGAAGCAGATTAACGTCAGTGTTTGTGACGACTTTCCTGCACTCTCAGAGGTTGGTTAGTGGCTTTCCTGTTGGAATGTGACATTTAATGCTGTTTTAAACGATACTTTTAAGTCTGGTTTTTATTGTACAACACTTGGAGTATGTAGATAGAAAATAATTTTATAAATACAGTAATAATACTAATAACTATATTATTATTGATCCTGCCCTACTTGGGCTGTAGCTCTCCCTGCTCCTAGTCCTTTATGTAATATTATTATTATTGTTATTATTATTATTATTTATTTACTTATAAGACACACAACATTTTCTAAGTGCTGTAGAGTCACAAAACTAAGACAGTCCCGGCCTGTAGGCTCACAGTCTAATAGATGGTCTTGTTACATATCACAAAAATGGCTTTGGAGCATCCTAACATAAAATCTTCCAAGGTTGATTTGTATCATGTGTAAGCTCAACAATGTGAACTGAGATGTGACTGTGTGGGCAGTTAAGTTATTCGGCAACATTGGCCTAGGGTGTTCCAGAGATGACGTTCGTACCTGGCATCGTTGCTTCACTTAGTGAAGTCAAACGCCAGTTCAGGGGCATTTCTAGAAGTAGGAAGACTTTGTCTGTGATTGCATTGGATACCCATGACTTCCAGAAAGCTTCCCTTCTCCCCATCCTGGAGAGTGGAGATCCTGTAAAGAAAAAAAGGAAGTGGATCTCTGCAGACCTCTGCTAGCCTTTTATTTTTTTCTGTGTTCACTACATGTCATTCCCACATGATTTTAAGACAGATTTCTAGTGCTGTGAGAATGTGCAGTTTCTTCCAACATGTCAGACTGCTACCAGGCTTCATAATAGCTTCCTAGGGCTCAGTTTCCCTGTTTCAGGGAATCTTGTTCTAAGGCAAGATTCTTCAGTTGTGCCCCTGCTTTGCTGTAGCTATCAGAACTAGCCTTATTTTGCATGTTGCTTTATAGAGAGGCATATGATGTTCATGTCAGGGCTTGCTATAAAGTCAGCTGTGGCTTCTTGGATTACATAGGATGATATATAAAGTCCACAAACGTATTCCCTCATCGTTACCATCTCCAACAGCTGCACTAGGTCTCACTGAGGAGCATGCATGACACAACACACAGATCAAGATGGCAGAACAGATTATGGAAACATTTGTTATTTTCAACTACGTAGAGAGTAATGAGACTGAACAGCTTTGCAAAGAGCTCCAGCTATTAATTACAAGTGTTCCAACAGAAATGCTGCCCTGGGTATAGGTTAGCCTTTTGATTATGGACTTTTTTAGAATGTTTATTCTTTAAATTTAAGGGGCAGCATTGAATAATGGAGAGTAATTAATGGGTATCTCAATCTATGTGAATCTTTAATGAAGAAAAGTTATTATTAAATTTAAAATACAAATTATTACCTGAAAAGGAATCTAATACACTCTGTCTGAATTTAAAAAATGCACATCCGGGGTTGTGGGGAAACTGTTCTCTGTAAGACCAGCATCAAATATCTGCAAAGCTGGAAATCTGCAAGCTCCTATATACTAAAAGTGGGGCCCCTGCAGACCCCAAATATTTTTTTTAAGTCCGCATGCATGGAAACTATGGTGAAGAGAGGAGTCTGGTCCCATCTGGGTATTTGGTGGTCTCAGCCCCACATAGTTTGAATAGCTGGCAGGCTGCTTTCAAGACTGGGTGGTTTCTCTGAGTCTCCTGGTGGTAGGACTTGCAGAGCCAAGCCAACAACTGTAACAGCTCCTGGCTTAATTCACCCTGGGGACTGCTGTGGAGATCAGGAGAACCTGAACCCTAAGCCTTTCCTTCATGCTAGAATCTTATTGCTCTTGATAATGGCCATTGTGACATGCAGCGCAGATTTCAAGCTTAGGTAGATACTCCTACAACCCAGCAACTCCAAGGGCAGCCTCTCTGCTCATTTTCCCATGGGAGCAATATTATGCAGGAGCCTCAGGTCAGGCTGTGTGTGTGTGTGTGTGCGCACACACGTGCATGTGTGTATGAAAAAGAGAGAGAGAGATTGAGACAGAGACAGAGAGTAAGATTTGAAGGAGCACTTCAAGAACTGCAAAAGCTTGGCAGCACTGCCAGTCCTAGCCCTCTGTAATTAATGCTTGTTTATTTAATTTGCCATATTTAGTAACCACACTTTCAGTTATTGAGGCAACTCAAAAGGCGGTCATGGTTGCATGTTGTGAAAGTCCTCTCAGGTATTCAACATGAAGGCTGACGCTAGGCATTACTATTCTGATGCCATGAAAGACACTTGGTTATTTTGATGCATTTTGGAAACCTGGTATATGCACAGCGGTTCTTACTGCCCATTCTATGTGTGGGTAGTGTTCAAGTGTGGCTCTAAGGCAAGGGTGGGCAGACTTCAGGACTGCGGGATCCACTTTGTTCTTTACTAGAACCATGAGATCCACCAGATGGTAACTGGTGCAAAGACATACATTTACAAATAGAGAATCCTCAGCCTAAGAATGTTGTTTTGAATACTGGAACACATGATTTCCTTCCCCCAACCCCACTTTCTTTGGGCAATATAATGTAAAAGGGGATTTTTGCTGCTATTGTTGGTGAGCAATTGGGAATCCAAAATCCTTGCTGATATACTTAAAATCAGCCAGAGATCTCCCTTCAGATCCCAGTCTACCTTCTGCCCTCCCCTGTTTTAAGCCAGTGCTTCTCAATTTATCTGATGTGGTGGACCAGCATTCCCACCCCTAATGTGCCAGGGACCAATACCATATTTGGTTCCTGAAGTGTCTCACCTGATCTGGGCTGTGTTGGACCTACTGTGGACCAGCAGGCGATGGCTTGTAGACCAGCACAGTTCTGTGGACCACCACTTTGAGTAGCACTGTTCTAAGCCACAGAACATTCCTGATGATATGATACCAGTCTGCTAAAATTACCAGTTATTTTTCCTGGAAAATAAACTGAAAAGGGAGAGCTCTATTGGCTGAAATCCACTTAAAATTAGTTGTGATGTTAAGCAGTGAGAATCAATTAAGTACAGTTGTTCCATTTGTTTCAGTGATACTTTATCCAGGAATAAATGTGAAGCTGTTGTCTTTAACAGAACATACTTCTTCCTGTTTGCTTGGAAGTCCCATTTTGTCAAAAAGAGCTTACTTTCCCTAGTATGTGTGTTTAGTTAGGACTGAAGCCCAAGGGTTAATGTTCACAACCAGCATCTCCATGTTATTCATCTACCTGTTGCTGGCAGTACCATTTTATCCTTTAGGTAAGGCTCAGATGTTCGAATGACAAATAACCCTCTCTGCACTTACAATGACCACACACTGAGAGGGGCTGTTGTAATTGTTAGAGCCCTGCTGTTGAGAGAAATTCACCTTTCCCTTCCTCAGCGCTGCCCACTCTACTACTGTGTGGTACAGCCAACAGTCTTTCCTGTCAATAGGAAGGAAGGGAAGACACCGACCTACCAAAATGAAACATAACTTATTTTCTGCAATAAGCCTGTTAATGTTAAAATAGGCATATGTACAGGGGAGAAGGAATTTATCTTTGCTTGTATGTTGATTATGCGGGCAGTCAGTTGGGGTTATAGCTAGATCTTGGAGACAGGGGCAGGTGGGCTGAGACACAATGCCTGTACATGGCATTGGGATGTTGGGATAGGGGAATCTGGGATAGGGGATAGGTGTCTGGGTGAGTGTATTTGTACCCCAGAGTAATCGGGTATTATTATTTTTTTAGGCGTATATAGTTAGGGGTTCTGGTTCTGGCAATTTACATTGGCAGAGTTGTGGCAAGTCTGGGGGGGGGGGAAATATTCTTCACACCTTTTAAAAAAGTTTAGGAATATATTACCTGCTGATATATTTATTCTCAACGAATGTGTAGTGTGTGATAAATGGGAGGATTTGCATACGGAGAGACAAATACAGTGGTACCTTGGGTTAAGTACTTAATTTGTTCCGGAGGTCTGTACTTAACCTGAAACTGTTCTTAACCTGAAGCACCACTTTAGCTAACGGGGCCTCCGCGCCGCCGGAGCACAATTTCTGTTCTCATCCTGAAGCAAAGTTCTTAACCTGAAGCACTATTTCTGGGTTAGCGGAGTCTGTAACCTGAAGTGTATGCAACCTGAAGCGTATGTAACCCGAGGTACCACTGTTTTTTAAACCTAGAATTTTCAGGGGGGGAAATTATACATCTCGAAATCTTTGTAAGGCTGCTTGCAGGCAGACATTTCATGAGTTGCTAACATCTTGCCTGTGCCTTTAGGGAGAAAGCCAAAAATAGTAATAATAATATAAAAGTTCTAACAAAAAAAATCAGAAAGTGCTACCATCTTCTCAAAAACCTATTTCTGGTTAATTCTCTTGGGGGTAGGAGTTACATAACATTTGGAGAAAATAAGACCACACTCCCTGTCCGTCATTCTTCAGCCGTCTTGAGAGAAGGTTGGGGGAAGGGAGAAGATCAAAACAACAGCCACTGCCACGCCTCTGCAACTTAAAAAGGTTTATTTTGGGTTGAGACATCTGGTTGTTCTAGTTTAAGGCAGCATTTGAGCTTTTGGTTGCAACAAATAGCACAGATGGCTATGCTGATATGCCTACCGTATAACTGAATATGGTCCTGTACCTTGCACCCCAAATATCTAATTACTGCATGCTGCCTTGTAGACTTGGTTGCTTTTTATGAGTCTCAACAAAAGTGGATATTGTGAGCCCTTCTCATTGCCAAGGGACTTGTACTTCAAGGTACCCTTGCTATATTTGAACATATTTTAAATACACAGCAATTTCATATAGATACCTATTTGAACATCTGGAGGGCTTATATTGACATATGCTTAATTTTATATGAAAATACTGGTGGCTGTTGTATTTGCAAAGTGAACTGACAGCGTGAATTATTGTTATATGTTTTTCTTTATGTCCTTAAAAAAACAAAAACCTATCCTTTCCCCATATACACATAAACTTTTTACAGTATGCTTTTCTGATTACTCCAGGCAGAATGAAAGCCCATGGCCTCTGCATTTTATGTATTGGATAGAACATCAAGGAAGAAGAGAAATTCTACCTTCTGACAAAGGCAAAGGGATGTTCTAGCCTCACAGACCACACCATCAGGTCCTACTTTGGCCTGAGAAGCTGTTTTCCCCTGCCATGCCTCCTGTCACTTACCTGATGTCATATGATATCAGGTATCAGGTATTTATCAGGTGAAGCTGTGACTGCAAAGGAACCACCAGAAACCTTTCAGTGCCCTCCCAATTGCACCTTTCAAAGTGTGGCTTGCATTTGGTGCTCAATGCAAGCAACACTGCTGGGTTAGATCCATTCAGGAGCTCCAAAATGGATCCAATGTCTGTTGAAAGCATGAGGAGCTCTGGAATAGATAGTGCAACTTGTATTCACCACCAAATGTAAGGTTCCTGATTGTTCCTTTTCAGAACTGTTTCAGTTAGTCCTGGATGCAGGGCTTTTTTTCAGCAGAATTCAGTTCCGGCTCCTCTCAGGTGCATGCCATTGCCATTATAAGAGAACAAGGAGGCATTCATGGTGAATTCTGGGACCTCTTTTTCTAGAAAAATAGCATTGGCTGGATGCAAGCCTCACTGCTTTCTGCAGTTCTAGTTAAAGGTTGGTAGCCATGTTGGTCTGCCGTAGTCGAAACAAAATTAAAAAATTCCTTCCAGTAGCACCTTAGAGACCAACTATGTTTGTTATTGGTATGAGCTTTTGTGTGCATGCACACCTCTTCAGATACACTGAAACAGGTGCTACTGGAAGGAATTTTGCTTTCTGCAGTGGCGGTGGGGGTGTCAGCTGGGATCTCGAGTGGCTGGCAACAATTGAATCTGGCCTGCTAGTTAGAAGGGATTTCCCACTCCTATTCTAACATCCAAAATGGTATCTTTGTTTTTATTTCCCTGTTCTGCTTGAGCTTGATGTGCAGAATTCTGCCGTATCTCAGTAGGAATTCTGTTCCACAGGAAAGGGCAGCCACACTGAAGGCCCTGCTCCAAGTTGCTGTGAAATGGGCTTCTGAAATCTTGGAACTTTCATGAGAAGCTCTCCTGCAGACCACAATGACCTACTGGGTACATAAAATATAAGGCAGTCTCTCAGTTCACCAGGTCCTGAGCTATATAGGGCCTTATAGGTTAGTGCCAACGTCTTGAACTTGACCCGGTAGTAGATTAACAGTCAGTGCAAGTCCCACAAGTAAGGTGTTGGCAGTAGTTTGCCCCCACAAGCATGTGCCTTCCGTCTCTCTTTAAGTTCTTGTTCCTGTTTGAGTACCAAAGTTAACTCTTCATTTTCTGGTATTAAGAACCCCCAATCTCATTTGTTTCTCTGATTATTAGTACAATTATGTCAGTGATGTCACAAACCCTATCCAGAGCAGCAGCCTGGACTTTGACTCCCACCAGACCACAACCATCAGAAGCAGTGGTACTAGAAACTATCTCAGGCCACAGCCTCCTGACCTGGCCTGAGCCTCAGGGGTTCTTTGGCCATGGACTCCTGAGTTGGGACTTCCAGAGTCTGTATCCTTGGAGCCTTGACTACCTGAGAAACTAACCCACTCCCCTCTGTACCATGAACCCATGCCCATGGTGACTTAGCAATGTACATAGGAAGAAATGTCAGAAAGCAGTAGTAGAGCTGGTTCCAGATCAGCGGTCTGCCCCTTAAAGCCTTCCATTTCTCAATAACAGGGTGGAGCCTAGAAGGAGTGATTTGGCCCTGAAAACACAAAACCCCACAATCCATTATTAGACTTCATTAGAGCAAGTGGCTTGCTTGGAGTTTTCCTTGCTGATTCCTCTCATGGTGCCCTGTGGGTGCCTTGCCAAGATCAGCATAGGTCAAGCATTCTCAATCACGTAACCATCAGTCCTGGAGCACTCATTGAGCAACATGGATATGCTCCTGCCACCCACTCCCTTGCCTCACCTTTCCCCTCCAGGGTTTGGGTGACCTGTGCTTAAGATTTTTCTCCACCCTCAAAATCACTTGAAGATTTATCCATCTTCTGCATCATGTAGGAGTTTTAGACAGACCAATTAATAATTAAAAGAACTTGATGTGCTCGGTTATTTGGATGCCCGTGAAGAAGGATGTTATATTACCCAGTGGACTGAGTTTGTGCTATCATGGACTGAGTGAGCTATCCTCTCTAGTCTCACAGATTTAGTCCTTAGGGGTATTTCTTCAGAGTACATGCTTGTAGCTGAATGTTATTAAATCAAAGCACAAAAATAGCAGGACAATTCCCGTGACAATCTTAAGAGCCAGCAGAATGAAAGGAGCAGGCTAAGTTTAAAAACAGCTTGGTAAATATATTCTCTGGCACTGAAAGAACAAGCTGCCATGTTTTGCCTGTGACAGTCAGTGCTCGCTCCAGGTTTTGGTGGGCCTTTGGGCAAAGCACTTTCAGTGGTACTCCTCTCCCTCAATGAATCTACCTCCTAGCTACCATGGTTGCTAGTGGCTCCACCTCCTCTGCCTTATCTTGTTTCATGAGTATCACCCACTTGTTTGCCAGTCAAAGCCAATGAACAAGTAGGCAGTGACAGCTCTTCCTCCTGCTTCTCACTACTGTTGTTGCTTGCTTGCTTTCTTGCTCATTCCTGCAAAGTCAAGAGTGAGGAACAGGTGATCAAGGAGGTTGCACCAGTGAAGAGAGTAGCAGACATAGGTGGCTCTTGTCATGCATCCCCTGCCAAGATGGGAGCCTTCAGCAGGTACCCAACCATGCCAACTGTTGATGCCAGCCTTGATCATAGTCCTCTGGACCACTTTTTGCAATAGGCTTGTTTTTTTTGGGGGGGGGTTGGGCAACTTTGTCATGACCCACTAGTGTCTACTTCTGTGTGTCTTTGTGCCAATGGCAAATGGCAGCTGTAGGGGCTTCAGAGCTTGACCAGGGCCATGGAAGCAGTAAAAGTAAAAGTTTCTTTCATCCACCCACCCTGTAGTCATGATGTCAAGCATGCAAAATGCAACCCATACAATTAGTTTCCTGACATGCCTATTTGCCCCTCTGTCTGAGTAGGTGTTAAGTGTGATTAGCCACAGTCATCTCTTTATTTCCTAGTCTCTTCCCCTTTTTGTGTGAATTTCCCCACTGTCTAGTTTAGATTGTAAGATTCTGCAAGAGCACCTCTTTTTTGCCTAGGAAACTCTGTAACATGACATGCATGATTATTATCCTTCATTATTATTGTTGCTATCAATAATAGTAGTAATAGTGAGCAATGCACAATTATTTACCATTTCTTGCATCTACTATCCATAACTTCCTTGCCCGCCTGCAAGGTTGCACTATTGTGGAGATTTCTGCAGTATATATTGGGGGGGGGGATGCAATACGCCCTCACAGATAGCCCATACATTGCAATTCTAGAATTGCTGTATTGAATGTGATTATACAAGTATTATAGGTAGCTACTGGCTACGTGCCATAACTGGAGCTGTGCAATTACAAACCCACACCACCCTGCACCATTTTATGAATTTGCTGATTTTAGTTTCAGATTTTTTTTGGGGGGGGAATTGTGTTGCCTCTGGGCTCCCATGCCATATGGCCAGCTGTCTTTGCCTGAGAGGTTTGGTAACATCAAAGCTATTCCCTTGCTGCAAAATTATCACTCTCAGTCACCAAGGCTAGATTCCCTGTCCCTTCCTACCCACATCAAGATATACTGTTGTCGATGAAAAGTCATTTGTGAGAGTAAAGACGCCTGAGTGTTCCCAAAAAAGGAGAGCCAGTCTAAGTAATATATCAGGAAGAATTTAACTATGACAACACTTCAGAGCTATCTCTAATCACTGAACGTTCAGGGATGGGTGACTTGCCACTTTTAGAATGTTGTAGACAACAAGACAGGAGGTGCCTGTAAAGAACTGAGAATGAATCTATGACAGATGTGAGCAAAGATAATTATAATGCAAAAACATGTGTTAGGGCAATGGCTGTACTTAGGCTATTACTACTGGTATTGCTATTAAGATTTCCTTTGGCATGAACTGTGGAAGCTTACTTTCAATGTAAATAGATCGTGGACTGTCACCTAGGACTACAGCTTAGAAATTTGTAATAGTGTACTCTGGTTAGTACAGTATTGGCCATTTTTAACTCACTCATTCAGTCCGAAGCCCAGAAATGGCACTCAAAATTAACTACAATCACATAAACCAAATGAATAATAATGAAATTTGCCTGTTTTCTGTTGCCAAAACAATGGAGCTATTTGTGGTCACCCTCCTCAACAGAAATGTGAGGGCAGAACTGGGATGCTGTCCTTCCTTTCCCATGACATGTCATTACCCAAACCTCTGCTAGTTAGCAAGTGCTGGGTGGGTGCCCAGTGTTCTGTTTTGCTTTTTCATTGTTAGCACTACTTATAATTTGTGCATAACACCCTCAAGCCTTCATGCCTGTTTTCTATTCTAAGCCAGCAGCAGACTGTTCATTTTCCCTGTCCTATTCCTGCGTTAGCGTTGTAAACATGCAGATCTAGTCTAGTGTTTGCACAAGAGAGCATTAGGCTTTTCTTCTTGTGTCTGGTTCATAAAACATCATAGTCTTCCTGGCCCTATGCTAATCCTTCTTTTGGGGTCCCTTTCACCCTCTGTTCATCTTCACTAGCTCTCGTCCTCTCTTCAGGCTGAGGCTGAGCCAGCCACAATCCTAGGATATAACAAAACGATCATATTGAGAAGTAATGCATAAAAGGCTCCCTTTGCCCATACCAAATGATCTAGCTCCAGCTGCTATTTTTTTTCCAGGACACATGTGAATATATCCCCATTGAGC
This sequence comes from Podarcis pityusensis, assembly GCF_964106645.2. Taxonomy (NCBI): domain Eukaryota; kingdom Metazoa; phylum Chordata; class Lepidosauria; order Squamata; family Lacertidae; genus Podarcis; species Podarcis pityusensis. The sequence continues at coordinate 32,725,097 of NC_138029.1, forward strand.
TTTAATATATGAAAGCTGAGACCCAGGGTTTTTAAAAAATGACGTTGTACTCAAGCCAACACAGTGCATATCAGTATCAACTTTTCAGTGTGGTAACAGCTTTCCAAATCAGGCTGAGGCACAGGTCAGTTTGACTTGGAATTTTAGTAGCACCCTCTGAAAGGACCTTGATTTGGAGGAACGAGACATTGTAAAGTATACCAGTCAAGAGAATGAGCTCCCTCTTTGTTCCCCTGCTCCAGAAGATGGATGCTTTAATGGACTCTCTCACATAAAAACAAGCTCTCCCCAATTCATGGAACACCACCAGCACACCAGAGTGGACTCTAGGGTAGCCTTCTCCTTGACATGTTAGCCTTATACATCCAAGTAGTACAGATGAGGGAGAAATTGGATTCAGTTTGCACTTAAAGCCTAATTTCTCAAAATCACACTTTCCAAAACAATATGAGAACTGAAACATAGCCATCCTTTTTAAAATGTGCACTTACAGTGGTACCTCGGGTTACATACGCTTCAGGTTACATACGCTTCAGGTTACACACTCTGCTAACCCAGAAATAGTGCTTCAGGTTAAGAACTTTGCTTCAGGATAAGAACAGAAATTGGGCTCCGGCGGTGCGGCGGCAGCAGGAGGCCCCATTAGCTAAAGTGGTGCTTCAGGTTAAGAACAGTTTCAAGTTAAGTACGGACCTCCAGAACGAATTAAGTACTTAACCTGAGGTACCACTGTATCTGAATTTGTAATGCAGTTCTGCAACCAATCAATGTTTACAAAAATGCGTATATAATGCAATATATTAGGCAAAATTGCTTGCAAAAAAGTGTGCTTTAGTTGTTGTTTTTTAAAAAAACCCATACAAAATGTGTCCATTTTGCAAAATACACACACACACACAAAATGCTGATGAATTTTCATGAGGATTTTTTTAAAAAAGAAAACTCAAATTGCTGCAGAAATGTAGAGAACTGAATTTAGCATTCAAAAAATGAGAAACTGAGAGACCCAAATTGACAGATTCTTCCATCTCTACCAATGAGATTTGTTGTGATTGATTGATTGATTGATTGATTGATAAATAATGTTTGCCTGATGACATGTATAGATGCTTGATGGCTAAGGACTTGTGCAAACATACAACAGACATGCGCCTTCGACAAAAAGGTGATTTATCATGAGCTCCGGCCCCTAATTCTCCTGTGTGCTGTCCATTACCCCATCAGGTTCTGGCCCTTTGCTTGTTTGGGCTCTTTCCTCTAGGTTCCACTCAGGTACCAGAATGTTTACTTTCATGAATTTGCAACCACAATGAATATTGATTATTTGGAAATTTGAATCATCCTGGGTGCAAATGCGCTTATGCTCTTTGTTCTAGGAAGAATTTTACCATATATTGATGATATGAAGCATGCATTGCCACATCTGATTGGGTGTCAGCATCAAGTGCTCCAACACCCCTCCCCCCATGTTAAATGTGTGGTACTTACTGTAACAACTTCACAGTGAGTACTGGCATCCTTTCTCTCTCTCTAAAAAAAGCACTGGTCAACATGATCCGAAATCACACCATACATTTAAATCACTATGATACCACTTTAAACAGTCATGGCTTCCCCTAAAGAATTCTGGGAGCTGTAGTTTGTTAAGGGTGTTGAGAGTTGTTAGGAGACCCCACATTCCCCTCAGAGAGTTACAATTCCAAGGATGGTTTAACAGCCAATCCCTCTTCCCAGAAAACTCAGAGTGGGGAACAGGTGTCCCCTAACAATTCTCAGCACCCTTAACAGACTATACTTCCCATGATGCCTTGGGGAAAGCCATGATTGTTTAAAATGGTATCATTGTTGTTAAGTTGTGGGCAAACATATCAGACGACACAGCAATTCTTCAAACAGCTCTTCTTTATTCAGATGCCAGAACAGAACTAAGCTGAGGGGCTCAGTTAGCCTGCTTATATAGAGCTCCAGAACAATTGTAACTGTTGCCATTTTCTAAAACTATCCAATCACTGAACGTCACTTTTCGGTTACAGATAGGTAGCCGTGTTGGTCTGCCATAGTCAAAACAAAAAAATTCCTTCCAGTAGCACCTTAAAGACCAACTAAGTTGGTCTTTAAGGTGCTACTGGAAGGATTTTTTTTGTCGTCACTTTTCGATCCTTCATTTGCATAACTATCTACAGTATCCCCCTGCTGGCCCAGGGTGAGAACATCAGTACGTAACAATTGTGCTGTAAATTTATGGTGTGAATTGGGTCATAATCACATGGGCAAAAATTCTCAACTTCACCTTACTGTGTTTCAGTCATTTGTGCAGATGCAAGTTGTATGCGCATAAAATGATGGCAGCTCCCTGCCCCGTGTCCACTTTGATCCCTTCGTGTTTGGGGCAAATCATTTTCTTTTTGTTTGTATTTTGGACATTTGCATAACTCTGCAAATTCATTTGCTGAGCCAATGTGAATGATGCCAGATCTTGAGGAGTAAAACAATAACAATAACCATGTCCACATAGTCTATATGGACAGCCCATTTTCCCTCACACTAATGTTTACAGGCATCAATATGTACTTTTGGGGGGGAAAGATATTTGAAAGAAGCAAATAAATATTATTTGCACTGTATATAGCACAAACACTTCCCAGAACAAAAACACAGTAACAAGTTATACAGACATAGCCCTGGCCACTGTAAATCTGTCTCTTCTTCTGGTGTTAACTTGGTTCCAATTGGGGGATGGGTAGTGCAATTTAGACAAGGCAGATGATCAGTAACAAGAGAGAGCATGTTATGTTCCAGACAGTTATTGGCCCATGTTAATCTATACTAAACCCTTTTTAAACAAGTTGCAATCAGAATGATATTGCTCTGTTTTAATTCATTTTGTAGATCTCTAAATACAGTGTCAAGCCTCACATTTTCTTCAAACTAATAATAAATAAGGGAAAACTATATAGGATGAAATCCTTGTTGCCGTGACATTCATAGGTGTATTGCCACTGATTTTACGGAAATCAATATACTAGCACTAACTGAAGGATCTGTGTGTCTAGCTGTGTTTAAATCAATACCAAATATTAAGCTGATTATTAGAACCATTTTCCCCCCTTCGTTTTGAGAAATATTCAAATGGGTTATAATTTTAGCCCTTTGCTAGCAATTCCTGCAGTTTAATGCTAAATCCTTGTAGCTTTAGCCTTTACTCTACCCAGTCAGGCAGCAAAATAGGGAAATCCCAGCAATTTAAACTTCTGATGATCCCTGAGATTTGAGGATTTTGTTCCCCACTCAAGCTAGATGTTGATAATGCTTTGGATTCAGCTCTGCCAATCACATCCTTTATATCTAGGGAGTACGACAAAATCAGCACATTAAAATTTACTTTCCTAGGAGGAAACGAGAGTGAAAGAAAGAAGGATCAATTTGCCAGTTTTGCCTTGCTGAGTATATAGGTCAAGTAGTTAAAACTTTTCTATTTACAGAGCTGTTTGTTATGCTGGGTAATCAAATAAGACCCTGCTATGTACTAAGTCCAAGGGACGCACGGGGCACATAGCCTGACCTCTACTTGAAGAATGGTATGTACTTTGGGATGCTACTGAAAAGCTAGAAGGTTTCAAAGAATTGAAAAAAGAGTTTTCAGATTCTTAGGAAATGAACATGGAAGCAGGGCATGCAGCTGCCTTTCATGGCATCTGGCACCTCTAGGGTTACTGAGACACACACCACTCCTTTGACCTTTGGCAAAACAAGTATTACTGCTACTGACAAAGAGGAATCTATGCTTGTGCTGTTATTGGTTATTTGCGTTTGAGCTTTCTCATATCAAGGCCAAACATATTGACAGCATATTCCCAGCTCATTGGAGCCGAAAGGGCAGTTGTTGCTTGCTTTTACAGAATCATAAGCTAAATTAGTTATCATTTTCTCTTTGGGCTGTTGGCATGGATATTTTAAAACTTCCTGTGGGGAAGAAACTGTTAGATCAGATGCTTGCACGTGAGTAGCCCAGCCAATCAGCCTGCATAAATTGCAGGTGGATATGGGGATGATGAGAGGCTACAAGCTTTCAGCCTCTTCCTGACAGCTTATAAAGGGAAGGTGGTAGAGTACAGAGAAAGAAAATGGAGTTGGGGGAGAAATTTAGCGAGGCTTCAGATTTGCACTAAAATGCAGTTGAATTTTCATGAGGATTTCTTTTTAAAATTGATGTACAAATTTTAAGAATTGACCTTAAGACTGGAAAAAGTAAGAAACCAAAACTGACAGATTCCTTCATCCATTGCTGGCAGTGGTAGATGTGTTGTCTACCTCTTTTCCCCTGATGAACATGGCTTCTCTGGTCCAATGGGAAGGAGGTAAGAGAATGCATGCAGCCTGTGCTTCTGAAGGAAGCTCTGAGAGTTGTGGACTCTGGAAACTGTGACCACTTCCGTTAGAAATCTTGCAGCCCTTTCCTTAAAAAATAGAATAAAAATCTAACACACATATCAGTAGAAACAACACTTACTAATTTGAGGCACAAATCTACTTGAGAAGACGGTTTCATTACCATACTAGTAGGCCTTCTGGTATTATTCGTTTATTTTTAAACTGTACGGTATACCACCCTTTACCATTGTTTCCAGGGCAGCGTGCAACAACAAATAAAATAGCATGAAAGAATTGTAGCTGCAGGAGGTAGGCTTCAAAAGGCTGCAACCGTATGTAAATTTACCTAGGAGTAAGCCCCACTGAACTCACTGGATTTGCTTGTGAGTAGGCATGCATGGTAAAATACTTTAAAATATCTAGAATTTAGTCTCCATCTGGTACCTAAATGATAATGATGTGGGTTGGTTGCTGAGGTGAGCATCCTTAGGGAGGAAGTAATACAGGTGGGATATTACAGCCCCTAAAGCCCTTTCACTGGTCACTTCACCTCCAGTAATGGGAGCACCTGAAGGAGGGTTTCAACGCCGTTGAAGCAACGGACAACTGCAGACATGCATCTAAAGGCACTGTTTTCCCCACAACTTTGGGAGTGAATTACTCACATCATGCAATGTTCCATGCTAAGCAACAAGTATAAGATAACAAACCACCCCAAAGTGGCCCCACAAATCCTTTGACAACCATTGCAGGTTTGGAAAATCATACAGAAAGCTGAAAGGGATTGTAGGCTTATTTTTAGTCACATCAAGTCTTTATCTTTAAACAAAAACAAAAACCTTGTGTTTATGTGAGAGCACTGATGAAAAGTGTGGGAGAGCGCAAACACACACACACAGTTCTTGGCTAAATAATGAAAAATACACTGCTAAATAATGAAAAATATGCTCACTGGGACATAATGGAACATAAAAAGAAATGCTGAGTGTCAAAGATCAAGCTTCTACTGCAGGTCATCAAAAGTTCAACAGAGTGGATCATATTTCACGTTCCTTGCAGCTGTTCAGAGCTAGTTGCAATCAATTGGAATATAGTCTGTTTTTATTCTGGGATTATCCCATAAAAAATTGCAATCTTTAGTCACTTAATCCACCAGAGAGAAATGTTGATTTATAGTGGAATGAAATCTTCAATCCTTAGCACATGGGGTGTTTTAGAGTTAAAACAACAATTGAGGTTGAACTGCTGTGCAATGTTCCTTCCAGCACTCAGAGCTGTTCCTTCCAGCTTCAGTCCATTCACAGTTTGCAGTGCTGACCTATTGCAGATTTATGATTGGAAGACAACAATGAAACTTAATGTGTTGCACACCTCCCAGATCACCTGGTTTCCGCATTGCTACTGAAGCAGATGGGCTAGTTCTTGGCTCCCCAAGTGTATGGTTTGGTGGCGGGTTAAAGACCACTGTGGACTGGGAGCAGGACAAGACTGACCAGGCATTTGAGAGATTGAGTCCCTTTTCATGAGTAAACTGTTCATATTATATAGTGCAGAATAAATCCTCCTTGGTGAATAACATTTTTCAACTCACAGCTTAACACAGTTTAAATTAGCAAGGGGCAGCTTGTTGTCTGGACAGACTAGGTTACCAACTTAATTTGAGCACATGCACACATATCTGGTTACTGGGGATTTATCTGGCTAAGTTTTACTTAAGAGCAGACCCATTAAATTAATGAGCATGACCAAGGTCCATTAATTTCAATTAGTATATCCTGAGTAAAACTTAGTTGAATAAAACCCTGTAATCTTTAATCATATTTGGATAATAGCTATGTTAGGGTTTCAAATGGATGTCTCTGTGACCGGAGGTCTATTCAAACAACAATATTCATGTGGTGAGGGAAAGCCCTTTCTGTCATGCTAGCTCACCAAATCTCCATAACTGAATTTGTTGTTGTTTAGTCGTTTAGTCATGTCCTACTCTTCATGACCCCATGGACCAGAGCACGCCAGGCACTCCTGTCTTCCACTGCCTCCTGCAGTTTGGTCAGACTCACCAAAACTGAATAGCAATGCCTATGGCATTGAACACAATTCTTACGTTAGGCCTATAGGGAAGCAAGTGGTCCCTAAGGTCACCTGGTCCTAATGCAACTATAGCATTAAAGGCCAGAACCAGCATTTTGAACAGAGACCAGAAGCACAAAGGAAGCCAAAGGAGCTGACATAAAGATAGGTGTTAGATGCCTTAAGCTGCAATTGCTGTATTTTGCATTAGTGGAAGCTTCCCGCCTGGCTTCTAAGGCATCCCAATGTCTAGCAATAACTAAATCATTAATGACTGAGACCAAGTCCGTCTTCATCAAGAAATGCCAATCCTGATAAAAGGCACTCCTAACAACTGCAATCACCTGAGCATCCAGGGGGAGTGATGAATCAAGGAGTACTCCCAAGCCATATACCTGCTACTTCCAAAGGGGAGTGCAACCCCAATCTAGAACATGTTGACTCGCCTTATTTAGATCGCATCTATGCTTGACTAGTAGTACTTGCATCTGGATTCAGTTTGTTTGTTAATCCCCACCTGAACTATAGGAGTTAATGCAATTTAATTTCACAGGATCATATTGTTTCTGTCATAATATTCTTCAGATCTTGTTAAAATCCTATGGCTTCTGATGGAGGAAAATTCTACTTTTGAAGCTTACTTACTTGGAAGTAAGAGAGTGCTGAGTTGTGAATCTGATACCAGTGTCCCCCAGCTGATGTCACTATTTTCCTCACATTGCATAACAGTAGAGTGATTGAGGCTATCTAACGATCAAATTCTCCATGCCATTTCTTTTTAGCAAGGGAAGAATATGATTAGATGCCTCCAGGTCTTATCCCTTACTTTTATATTAGCTGCTAACAGTGATCTCCCCATAGTATGCAGAAAAGTAAAATATGCTGAACATCTAATCAGTGTATTTCTGACTGGTACACACACACACACACACACACACACACACACACACACACACACACTACTTGATACAGGGAACATTATAACTTTCTGAAAAGGATGACACATGTCACAGTTATTAGAAACTTTATTATGACCAGTTTTGACTACATTAAATGCTATCCAGCCAACTGAGCTGGAATTCTAGGGCTACGTTTGCACGCCACGTTAAACCATAGTTAAACTTGTCATGGGCACCACAAAATACCCATTAAACAGAGGGAAAAATAGCAGTGCTCAGACCCTTCCCCTCAAAAAATCCAGGCAAAACATTATCCCCAACCTCACTCCACAGACAAAAAGAGCCTGCAGACACACCCATACCGAAGTGGAGGGGGGCAATAAAACCTTTATTTTTAAACAGAAATATTGATTGGGGCAGTGAGCCTTCAGGATGCATCTGAGGGTGAAATGATACCCAAGAACATTAAGTTGGAGACTCCAGGTTTAATGTGGCCTGAAGTTGAACTTAAATCCAGCCAGACTGATCACAGACATAGTCTGATGTATACAGTTCAACAGGACACTACTGGCCACCTTTTCTACAGTGGCTGTGAAACTCTTTGTAGAGGTGATTCTGTCTTACTATTGTTCACCAGAGTTAGGGTATGCCTCTGGGGAAGGGGGCAAACAGTGTACTGTATTGTGACCACCCCCCTTGGTTGCAAGACATTGTGTTTTTAACATCAGAATGTATGAACAGCTACATTACTACAAGTAGACATCTCTGCAATACCATAAAAGATTATTTGTTCTCACTTTTGCAATGAACTAAGTGTCTAAAAAGCAACCGAGATTACACAGCCTTACTTGCAAAAAAGGAGAGAGACATTTGATGATTGCTGAAAGACAGTTATAATTCTGAAGTCAGAATAGCTTTAGGAACAAAACACCTCAGCACTTTTTCTGCAAAGGTCACTTAAATCTATGGGGAAATTAATACTGTATTATGTTCCAAGGATGCTATGAAGTGATTTTGTCATCTACTCTTCTTCTTTTTTTTTAAGTGAAAAAATCTAAATTGTCTTCCAGAAGCAAGTTCTCTGGAGACAAGGCTGATGCTAATTTTAGTCACTGTGTAAACTAATGTTCTGTCGTTCAGTTATTTAAGTTCCAACATAAATTTACCTCCCAGTTGCTCCTTTCTACTGAGCTTTTATCCTAAGGGGCTTACATTTACAGATAAAAAATGAAAGTTTGTAACTGGAAATACACATTTAAAAAATCCTCATTATTTGATCCTTGTACTATAAATCAGGAAATATCCATCTCCCTTGGGCCCATTAGAGGCTTATTTAATATTCAAGGCATGTGTGGCAAATGGCTTATCCCTAGTCGGTGACTCCCAAGATGGCTTCTATCTGAAGCCACCATGAGGCCAGGCATTAAGCCTAGTTCAGGAATTGCTGTGCTGACAATCAGCTAGGATGAAGATAGCATAGCCTGGATTAGCTGTTCTTTGTGTGGAATGCAGCTCCTGAGACAATAAAAGCAACCCTGGGTTGTGTGACCGGAGCAATTGAGACAGCGGGTGTACTGGAGATGGGGCAGTTTCTAGGGCCTGTCTGGCTCCCCTAAAACAATGTGGAGAGCAAGAGGAGAAAGCCTTGGGAGAGCTTCTGTGAGAATTTCCACAATGGCAGAGTTACACTATGCTCAAGGCCTGTGTGCCCTTTAACTGCCAAGATTTATATAAGCAAGTGTTAATGTATACACAATCCACAAGAATAATGAGCTGGTTATTTTCCTGTCCAGGTGTTCAGGAATACAGCCTACTGAGCTAGAATAGTAAATATAGATAAGAACAATGGGTTTTAAATAGAGGGCACACTGTTCCTTGCTATCAGCCCATGCAAATATTGCAGATATGTGTGTGTGCGTGTGCGCATCCATGCACACTCACCTAGCTTGCACATGCTCATTATTTTGAGGCCTCCTTTACTCAGAAGGATAGTCCACACCAGAAGCTTCCATGTGTTAGTATGAAAACAAACATATAGGATACTTTTTAACAATCAAATAGGAAAATGGGAAACATATATAAAAGCACCTTATATGGGCTACATACTTTACATTAATTAAACTCAAATCCTTGACCACAGACTCATCATCTAAAAGCCAGCTTCAGTGTAAACGAAAGCAAAACAATTTTTAAAAACCCTGTGAAAAATCAGAATTTTATATCTTTAAAATCAGGCTTCAATCCTAAAAGCACTTACTGGAGATTTGGTCCCATTGAGCTGAATGTAATTTACTCTGAATAAACATGTTTAAGATTACTTTGCCAGGCTGTGATCCTACACACACCTACCTGGGTGTAAGCACCAGTGACGCTTACTTGTGGGTAAACATTTATAGGATTACACTGCCTGTTATTTCTTGCAAACAGTTTTGAAAGTTGGTTGAAAAACTACAGAATCCTTTGTCCTTTGTCCTCTGCCAGCACAATTCCACAGAATGCATGCAGAACCGTTATTTAAAAATTCCCTAGTCCTAGGAAATACCACAACACAGTTATTACTACTGTACTACTTCTGGCATTTTCATATTGACATGACTACCTGTCTTGCAGAAGACCTATAAGCAATCTAGCCACCCTGACTGTCCACTGGAGGTCACTGGTTCTTTGCAGTGACAGTACTGTTTTGGGGACTGAATAGATTGGTTGTAGAATAGAATTGTGGACAATTGGGGCTATTTCTGTGGGTCCCTTTAACACGTATCTATGTAAACCTGTGGGCTCTTTGAAGATGGTGCCCAGCGTTGTGGTGGCTGCTGTTGTATAGTGTGATCCCACACTGCAGGGGATGTATGTGTGAATAACATGAAATTGTGGGTGGGGGCAATCTTTCAGCACTTGCCAGGAGGGATCAAACTACGCACAAGCACACACGTGAATAGGGTATGTGAATAGGACACTTGTTATAGGAGTATGAAAAAAGTAGTATTCAGTGTTCTGAACCTTGGGAAGTTAAGCATCTGAGGGACGCTGTAGATATGAGAAGGAGCCTTTTTCTAGTGGGTGTTTTACAGGCAAGATGAGCCACTAACCTTTATGGACATCTGCATTCTATTTTCGTTTGCTTATGTGTGTCATTTGATAGCCATCTTGGCTGCTCATTAACTTCAGCTGCTCTGTAGAACATGACTGAGGAAGTTCCTCCCTGAGGTCTCAGTAAGGGAAAGTTGAATGGTGGTGTTGGAACTGCAGCCTCAATACTGAGGTGTTACAAATTCCATATGTGCCGAGTGAAGTTGAAATAAGATAGAGTGGACATTTGTACGCTCACTTTCCATATCAAGATGATCCAGCGGTATTAAACTCTTTTTGTTAATCTGCCCCTTTCAAATTTCATTGCAGTCAACATAGCAGTGCACTTAGGAAACTGATTTCAATATAGTCTGGATATACGAAAAAAATTCTACTGGATTATAATTTGTGGGAGGAGAAAAAGTACTGAAATTTAGCCGTGAATCCACTATGGAAGCGCTATGCACATTTTAGGCAGACATACAGTCTTCTCCACTAAATCAAGCATGTGGGAAGCTTATTATGAGCACGCATCAATGCAGTAAAATCTCAGTGACCCCTCTTTTTATAAGTACATCTTTGAGTGCTTGTACAGAGTAAGTAGAACTACATCAAGGCTCAGGCCAATACGATGCAGTAGTACAATCCTTAGCGGAGAACTGTTGTATTAAAGCTGCTTTATGCAAACTAACTTAGCGACCCGAAAGGAGGATGCAATCACAAGACATTGTTGCTTTCACAAATGTGGTTTTGGATTAGAGCTGCCAGACACAAGATGCTTTGTGCTCAGCAAAGATGGCAGAGGCATTGTGCTTGAAAGGCATCTCCTCAAAGTAATTGAAAATTACATGCAGAACGATTATAGGTTGGATGTGTACCAAAGGGTAGGCACCAACAGAAGAAAGCTTTGCATTGATTAGATTCTCTTTAACTTAAGCTGGTTAGAAATACGATATTCTTTTCTTCTGCCTGCCGTTTAAAGCACTTGGCAATATTTCCTTGCAACCCAAGATTCTTCACCAAGAAGACACTTACTACTTGATTGTCAGAAAAATGGTTGCTGGGGAAAGCATGTGTGTACTCACATGTTGATTTTATTGAGACCTTGTATACAGTGGTACTTCGATTACAAACACCTCAGGTAGCAAACACTTCGGGTTACAGACTCTGCTAACCTGGAAGTAGTACCTTGGGTTAAGAACTTTACCTCAGGATGAGAACAGAAATCGTGCGCCAGCGGTGCGGCGGCAGCAGGAGGCCCCATTAGCTAAAGTGGTACCTCAGATTAAAAGCAGTTTCAGGTTAAGAACAGACCTCCGGAATGAATTAAGTTTGTAACCCGAGGTACTACTGCATTTTCAGTAAAAGGCTCTTCCTTGTGGCAACTATTTTCTGAAAGCAGCAGCTTGAAACAGTCACACTGGGTTTGCTAAAATATCTCCTAGGACAACTCTTGGGGAACTTTTGCTAGGTTGAAAATAAATGCATGAATTTCACTTCCATAACGTGTTTACATATGCATGAAGTGTGTGATCATATCTGCAATTTTGTTGCCCCTCCAACCTGCCACCAGCGACACGTACCCCCTTTTGTGTGTCTCCCCCCCCACCTCCGGCACTACTGGAATGTATCCTTTAACTGTGATCATGCTTGCCTGGATGGAGAGATGTGTGTGTATGCCAAGGCGGGAGTCAGGTACAGGCCAGCAAGAACTGACGAGGTGTCAATGAAGTTAACTCTTTATTCAAAGAAACAAAACAGCTCAGGCCTCATGAGCACAGCAACTATTTCCTAGTACAGTAGTACCTCAGGTTAAGAACTTAATTCATTCTGGAGGTCTGTTCTTAACCTGAGGTGCCACTTTAGCTAATGGAGCCTCCTGCTGCCACTGCGCAATTTCTGTTCTCATCCTGAAGCAAAGTTCTTAACCCGAGGTACTATTTCTGGGTTAGCAGAGTATGTAACCTGAAACGTATGTAACCTGAAGCGTCTGTAACCCGAGGTACCACTGTACAGTCGTACCTTGGAAGTTGAACGGAATCCATTCTGGAAGTCTTCTGCAGGAAGCTTCTGCAGCCCATCGGAAGCTACGGAAGTCGTGTTGGGATGTTCAGCTTCCAAAAGAATGTTTGAAAACCGGAACACTCACTTACGGGTTTTGATTGTTTAGGAGTTGATTTGTTCGGGAGCCAAGGCATTTGAGATCCAAGGTACGACTGTATGTCTCTCCCCACTAAGGCAGTTGTGAGGACTGAAGGCCCCCACCTTCCCATAGCTCTCTAAGTCTCCTCCTCCCCCAGGTTCTTCCCAAGCACCTGAGACTTCTTTGCCTTGTCTGCCTTTGCTCCACCCTCTTCATACCTCTTCATACCTTTCTGGGAAATCAGGAGGAAGGAGCTGGTCACCACAGGAGGAGAGACTTCTTCAGCAGCCTGCCTCATCTCTGCCTCTTGCCCCCTCCCTCCAGCCTCCATTTCTACCTCTGATTCTGGACTGCCTTCTGCCATAGCCCCTTCCTACTCACTAAGCCCTGTTTCCTTTTCATCTTCCAACACCTGCTCCTCCTAGTCTGTTCCCTCTTCTCCTACTGACAACTCATCTTCGTCCCACCACCAATCCCATGGCTCTGGCCTTCTTCTCTTGGGGATTCTCCAGCTGGTGCCTCCCACCACTCCTCTGCATCCAGCCAGTCCATGACAGTGTGTAGAAACCTCTGACTTTTGCATGGCCCACTGTGATTGAGCAACAGGCTGATGAACACTTTCAGTTGTTCCTGCTTTGCTCCACACTCACTGTAACTGAGGGAAACAAAGCATGAGACCTGTTTTAGCGTTATGTGCAAAACAGCACTCATGGTTTGTTTCTCCCAAACAAACAAGCACCAAGGCAAGAACAAACCATGGCTTGCTGCTTGTGGGTTGGAGAGAAACAAACCATGAATACTGGTTCACACATAATGCTAAGCCAGGCCTTGTGGTTTCCCCCACCTGTAGCTGCAGTGACAGTGAGGACTCACACAGTCTTTCTTTTGCCCTGCATTTCTAGACACAGGTCTGGGCTTTAAAACTCTGTGTCTGAGTGTGTGTGTGTGTGTGTGTGTGTGTGTGTGTGTGTGTGTTTGTCCCAGCACTTTCCCTGGGAAAACCCACTTTTACCTGCTGAATCAGAGCAAACAGAAACAGGGTTTTCAGCGAATTGCCTTTTGCTCCAATTCAGCGGTAAAACACTGGTGTCCCTGAGGAAAGCTCCAGGACAAAAGAAAAACCTGCTTGGACCTGTGCCTGCAAAATGTGGTGCAAAAGGAAGTCAGGATGAGCCCTGACTGAGCAGGGCGTGCCAGCATGCTGCTGCTTCACAGTAAGCTGTGGTTTATGTCATATTTTGGCTTACTGTGACATGCATACCAGTCCACTGATTTCCCAGCCTGACAGCAGTCATGTCCTAGCAAATCACGACAACTGTGCCTCTCCAGTAAAACAAACAAACAAACAAACAAACAAACAAACAAACAAACAAACACACACATTTTTATTCTATTCCAGTTAAAGCTAGTTGTGTGACTAGGGAAGTTGCTGAAGTTTGTGATTACTTGGCTTGGAATTTGAATTTGTCCAGCTTGTTAATGCTCAGCTCTGTTATAAATCAAGTGTAATTTCACCCAGACTTTCTTCCCTGGCTCGGAATGCAAAATGAGATTCTGCACGTGTGAGATCAGCATTCAGGCTGCTTTTGCTTGTGGAAATGTTCTTTCGGTTAGCCCCATTTGTTGTTGTTGTTTAATACTAGAGGCTGTGGAGATGGAACTCAGTCCCAGTTCTGTCTACTCCAATGGAAAGTAGCTCTCCAGAGGTCTTTCACAGAATCTGCTACCTGATCTGTATACAGAGGTCACACTGTATGTCATGTCCAGTTGTGGTCTTTCTGGTGCTATGCAGGAAAGGAAAATGAAACTCAAAATCTTTGGGGTGGGGTGGGGGCTCTTTTTAAGCTAATGTAAGGGTGCCCTGTTTAAAATCAAACCATTTATGTAAGCAGACCAGCCTTGATATAGATGAACCATATGGTTACCTTTTCCTCATTCTGATTTTATTTAATTTTGTTTTACATTTATTTTCCCATGTGTTGCAGAAGGGCTGAAGCTTTATGGTTGCCTCTGGGATCACTAATAGAGAACATTTCTCTCTCTCTCAGCTCCCACGTTCATGAAAATCAACAAGAGGAGCCACAGTGATGTGTATACCAATGTTTCATGCCTCAAAATTCAAAACATCTCACTCAGAAGTAAGTCCCACTGTTTTCAGTAGGGCTTATTCCCAGGAGTGTAGGTATCAGCTTGTTCTGTTAATCTCTTTGGGTTACAGTCCTTAAGAGAAGACAATGCGAGCATGTCATAGAGCAAGTCTAATCACTTTTTAAAGCTATATCAAGCACTGAATACTTCCATCCCCATCTTCCATCCCCATCCTTTTCTTTGAAAATGTCTGTTTGGGGGTCGGGTGGGGGAAATGTTTGCTTTTAAATAGTATTGTTTGCAGCAACTACAATATAAAAGTTTTGGCAGCTGTTTTTAACTGTGGGGTTTTGCAGGAGGAGAGAAGTGCACACAGCATTGTATTTATAGGCTGCTGTAGGATTAAATACAATGTGTGGGTGTGTGCAAACAATATGATTGCTGTAGTTTTGTGCTTGATTTTTTTTTCTTTTTTAATGTTCCTTATGTAACAAAAACAACTCAAGAATTAAGTCCATATGAACACTAGACTCATTTAAAAAAAAAAATCTATTTGAGCTTCCATAAAATTATTCATGGTTATACCCTCTATACTGTATTGTGTATATTGGAGAGATTGAGATGGGGGAAGGTGGCGTTCACACAAGCCACTATAGGCACATCTTTTTTATTAGAATCTGTTTGCACAGGTGCTGGGTAATTATTTTGTGTGTGTATGTTTTGTACTGTGAGGCTGAATTGTCCTGAGAGTTGCTGTGGCATAGTGAATACAGTGTTGGATTTCAACCAGAGAGGCTTGTGCTCCAGGCCCAGGAATGCAGGCTATTGGGAGCAAAAAAAGCAGAACAAAACCCACACAAAGAGACTGGGAGTGGGTGAAATCAGGGCCACAACTTACAATCATAAGTGGCATTAGTATTGGGCAAGGATCCTGGCTGGATACTCGGAGGGTGTTGCTGGTCAGCAGAGACCTGCCCCAGTTCAGCCCAATCTGGTGGGGACTCTCGCCAGAACTTGGGAACCTTGGGCAAATATCACTCAGCTTCACAGCATTGTCACGATAATAAAATGGGGGAAACTCATCTCTGCCACCCTGAGCTCCTTTGAGGATGGCAGGATATAAATAAGAAATATTTATTTAGCAGGAATGGCATTAGATGAAGGAACACCATAACAGACTAATGCCTAAAGGGACTTTTCCCATAGTGGTATCCCAGCTATAGAACTCCCACCTCTCTGAGTGCAGTGCAGACTCCCTCCATGTCTAGTGCAGACTTTGTTCTCATTTAAAAGGTAAAGGTAAAGGGACCCCTGACCATTTGGTCCAGTCGTGGCTGACTCTGGGGTTGCGGCGCTCATCTCGCTTTATCGGTCAAGGGAGCCGGCGTACAGCTTCCGGGTCATGTGGCCAGCATGACTAAGCCCCTTCTGGTGAACCAGAGCAGTGCACGGAAGCGCCGTTTACCTTCCCGCTGGAGCGGTACCTATTTATCTACTTGCACTTTGATGTGCTTTCGAACTGCTAGGTTGGCAGGTTGTTATCATTTAGGCACACGCTAAAAACATGGTTATTTGGTAAGGCTTTGGGAAGTAACTGAATGTTTCAGCTGGAACGGGATGTTTGGAGTTTAATTATGTGCCTTATCTGTGTGTTTTATCTGCTTTTCTGTTTTAATGTTGTATTTTAACAAGTGTTTTACTGGATTCTTCACCTAAGAGATGGACTATACTTTTAATAATAAAGCAAGTGGTGTGGAATCTGCACTGATTCCCATCTGCAGTGATCTGACTGACAGGAGCAAATACAGGTGGATGACGCTTGCAGTGGATCTGATCCTTGGGTTTCTGCCAAGAGGACACATGCAACTTATTTCGTTTTGCCTCAGCCTATCTGGATCATTTCATAGCCAGCCTGAATGTCACATAGTTCTAAGATTATACCCTTCTAGCTGACCTGGAAACAAACAGGCCAGACAGAACTGATAGAGAATTAACTGCATAGCACAGCCAGTTTGGAAAGAATGCATTGTTCTGTCACAGTCAGGAGTCCTAGCTGGGAGACAGGACTCCAGCCAGCTGGGAGCTTGTACTAGGGACAGAGACTAGGGAATACCAGATCACGTATCACTAGCACTAGCTCAGTCAAGCATAGGTCATGTTCCAGCAGGGCAAGGTCAAACACAGCAGAGCATAAGTCCATATAAGCAAGGTCTGACAAATCAGAGGTCAAAGTCCAAAAGGTAAAGAAGCAAGCTATGTAGCGCCTGGATAGCTCCAAATTGTACCTAGGCTGTTCATCAGACAAGGCAGGCTTAAATATTGCTCCAACAACCACCGCGGGTGGCGCTGTGGGTTAAACCACAGAGCCTAGGGCTTGCCGATCAGAAGGTTGGAGGTTCGAATCCCTGCGACGGGGTGAGCTCTCATTGCTCAGTCCCTGCTCCTGCCAACCTAGCAGTTCGAAAGCATGAAGTGCAAGTAGATAAATAGGTACCGCTCCAGCGGGAAGGTAAACAGCGATTCCATGCACTGCTCTGGTTTGCCAGAAGCAGCTTAGTCATGATGGCCATGACCCGGAAGCTGTATGCCGGCTCCCTTGGCCAATAAAGCGAGAGGAGCCCCACAACCCCA
The DNA here is from genome assembly GCF_964106645.2 of Podarcis pityusensis. NCBI lineage: Eukaryota > Metazoa > Chordata > Lepidosauria > Squamata > Lacertidae > Podarcis > Podarcis pityusensis. Next base: position 32,742,368 of record NC_138029.1, read on the forward strand.
GAGTCGTCCGCAACTGGACCTAATGGTCAGGGGTCCCTTTACCTTTACCTATTGCAGCTTGTAAAACAGTGATTTAATTGCCCCCCAAACCTCAGGCTTTTATATACATTATTTACACAATGAGTCCTGTCTGATTGGCTGGTTCTGTTTCCCTCCTGGAGCCTGATTGGTCTTTTCCTGCAGGCCAATCAGTTGCTGCATTCTACGATCCTACCAGCCTAATAGGTTGATTGACTTCCTCCTGGAGCCTGATTGGTCTTCTCCCGCAAGCCAATCAGTTGTTGCATTCTAGGATCCTACTTGCCTATTGTTCTAGGATCCAAGCTTAGTACATAACACTCCCTAAGTGCAGTTACTAATTAGGATCATGCCAAGTGTTCATAACTGGCTTGTCATTGAAAGCCCTATAAAACCTACTATTCTCTGTTAGGGATGTCGGAGAAATCTGCTGTAAGCAGACGGATACAGAAATTCCCTTGTTTTGCTAATACACTTGCTTGTCAGGATAGAATTTCTTCTTGCGAATGCAAGCAGCGTTGTTGTCAAGGGTTTTGTCCCCACACCCTGAAGTCCACAGGTTATACTTAATTAATGATGTATTGTACTCTTCTTTGGAATGCCTAAAAAAGAAATCCCATGATACATCAAAACCCACACATTGTTCTGTGCACCTATATGATAGACCCAAAACAAACCCTTTTGCTGTGGGCTTTTTTCAGCCAAGGTATTGAACTGTTTGTCCAGCTTTTCTGTTTTTAACATGAAAAAATGTTTTACTTTCCTCCACCAAAATAGAAATGGCCTCAGGGGTGTGTGTGTGTGTGTGTGTGTGTGGAATGTGTTGGAAAATTTCTACACCAGCTCTTAATCCCATTAATGCTCTTGCTGATTTTATACTACTCATGTTTTTAAAGTTGGTTTTATCCTGGTTTTTTGGTTGATTGTAATTTACTTCTAAACAAAGTGTACTTCCCCACCCCACCTTGTATTGTAACCCCCTCCCCCTTGGATATTCTACAGGCAGGGATATACTTTAAAATAAGGAATGAGTAAATTGCAGGGTAGTGATAGCTTGCAATAGAATACCATGATTTCAAAAATGAACTTGCACTCTGGGTTTTGCCTAGCTGTGGGAACTTTATACATAATCATAAACACCTATAGTTCTGACAATACCATGGTGATGTTCCTTCAGTTATGCATTCTTCTAAAATTAATATATTTTTAATTGTGTACCTCTCTATATAGTGTAACTCTGCTTCCCTAGAGGCACCTTAGCTGCTGGCCATGTTCAGTAGTACAGGGATAACTGTCAGGAGAATCTCTGATGCCATTCATGTTGTGATATCACTCATCCATTACTAGTGCCTTCAACAACCCAGTATTTTCTGATAGTATCAAGAAGCTGCTTCCGGTGAAAAATATTGGCTTGTTGTACCAGAATGCCTTGTAAAAAACCATCAGCACTGCAGAAGGCAATTCACTCATTTGCAACAGAAAACTCCAGTTGTTACCCTGGCAACCAACCAATGAATTAGTCAGCATTATAATTATGAACACACCATTTTTTAGCAGTTTCAGTAGCACTTTAACAGGGTTTTTCTCTTACTATTATTTTTGTAAGATATAAAGTAGAAACAAAAAAGAGAAAGGGGATTACAGAATTTATACAATATTTAGTATACCCTAATATACTCATTTGTATGTTTTTTAATCCTGTTCCGGTATAGTCACAAAAGGTCTCCAGTTGTCCATAAGTGAGAACTGTGTATTTTAAAAATAATTATCAAAGTCTGCCATACACAAGCCTAGGCAGTGTGTATAGAGGTCCTCCTGGCTGCCCAGATGACAAGATCCCTCTCTTGGCCTCCATGTTGTGGTCCAAAGGAAAGCAGAGCAAAACATTTTGGCACCAGCTTAGCTGCAAGAGTTGCTAGAAGGAGGTGTACAACCATATTAAAACTGCAGAATCTCCTTCAGTCTAGATGAGCTTCTAACCTTTCCTTATCAGCTAAATGCCAGATGCTGAGTCAAAACAGGTTCTCTTCCAGCACCTGTCTTTCAATTAAAATCTGTGGCTTTTAAGCCCAAGTAAAAGTAAAGCAGATAAAACAGATATTGCCTGTATGTTGCAACTAATATTGACAGCTGAGCCAACTGACTTTAAAACTATTCAAAATAAAAAACAAATTAAAACAGATGAGGAACTCGAGGACAAGCAGCCTTACTCATTGCCATCTTCAACTGGAAGTCTTGTTATTGTGGCCTATGGGGCTCATGGTAATCATGGTCCAAAACATTTAGGGAGCACCCAGCCGGCGAAATTGCACAAAGTAGCATATGGTGCAAAACTAAGGCAGAATAGCCTATCCTTTCTAAACTGGTTAAAATTCAAACATAAAAATGTTTCAATGGCCCTCCTGATGTGTATTGTTCAATCCCCAAACATGCAGTGAAAGTTGCAGAATCTTTTTGCCAGCTTTTGTTTTGGCACACTAGCAGGGGGAAAATCCCAGCTGAATCTGCAAGGCCACCACTGTTGAACAAGTGACTACTGGCAACATATTTTTAGATGAGCTATGGTTCTCTGTGTTGTTTTTTTCAAAGATCCCGGTTATTTGAAATGATTTAAGCTGTGGGATATGGTGCTATCCTACCAATATTTATACTTTGTTCATATAAGTCTGAGCTACCAGATTTACTACTTGCAAAGCATATCCAAGTGTATTTTTGGTTTAACACATGGGGAGATGTTCTGCAACAAGACTGTCTGGCCATGCAGCAAGAACTAGTATGCAAGCTATATGGAGCTATGTAATGAAAACCATTAGGCTGGATGCCGTCCATGAGCCTAGTCCAGGTCTCTAGTGCATAATGAGACCAAGATGCAGGTCCAGTCATAAATCTGTCTGCTTCTTAACAGTGAAATATATTGTTTTTATAAAGTTTTTATGGCTGAATGTGCAGTTGTGTGAATCTTTCGCTTTGACTGCTTCTTTAATGAAAAGCAGCATTGGATGCTAAAGCCAAGACCAGGAAGAGAAGGGAAGTTGATCAACCCTTTTTTCACTTGTCTATTCCCACCACAGCTCTTTTTCTTTCCACGTAGGAAAAGATATGAGAACCCTGTGTCTTTTCCCTTGTGGCTGGTAAAGCAGCATGAAGCAGCATGATTTTGAGTGAAGTGGCAAAAGCCCTTAAAAAGGGCAAAGAACAGGCAAATGAGGGGTATTGCCCAGGAAGTGAGTGTTGCCAAGTGAGAGCCCCAAGGACCAGATAGAGGGGCCTGGAGGGCTGCCTCGTGCCCCTGTCCCTGAGACTATTGTGATGTTTAGCAGCAATATTTCTAATAAATTAATCACATAAGTTTGTTGCAGAGCCCAGTTCAAAGTGCTAGTTGTCACAGTTAAAACCCTAAACAGCTTAGGGTTATCTGAAGGCCCACTTGCCGCCCTGTTATCTGCCCAGCCATTGAGGGTATCACTTGGATTTATGTCCCAGCATTGTCTGAGGTTAGGCTAGGTGTTCTGGACAAGGCCTTCTCAGCAGTGGCACCTCTGTTCACTCTTTGGACCTCCTTCCCTCAGGTGGTGCATTTGTCTCCCTCCCTTTTTCCCCCTTCAATGGATGATAAGCTTTTTACAATGACTGAGGCTTTCTCTTGTTTTCTCCCACATGTTTGCTATGTTTAATCTGTGAATGAGGCTATTGCTAGGTTGTTGTTTTTTTAAATTTGTTTGGTTTTGATGTTAGTAGTGCTGTATTTTGTTATGCACTTTTAACTCCTTGTCTGCTTACTATGAGAAAAGTGCAAATTAATATTTGTACTTTTGGCTGAAAAGTACAAATAAATATTAACATAACATATAAAATTTCCTATGACATTTCAGATACATGTCGCTTGTAAGAGTTCATCATGTCAGTGCAGTCTAGAGCCAGTAATTTGCTAATTTGACACATTTCAGTTGTGCAGTGCAGTAATCAGTTTAAGCTTTGCCTTGCCAAATATAGCTCACTGAGTATTTTCAGATTATGACTTTAGCCAGGGTGTTACTGCAGGAAAAGACTCCTGCAATAAAGGTCTCCCTTGACTAAGTGAGCATCCTGTGAAAGATGTCACAATGTTCATAGTTTCAATGTATTATGTTGATATATCACTCATCCATAGGAATGGCAAAGTTGTTTCCAGAAGGTGAAATAATCTGATAAACAAAGGGAATTTGCAAAGGCAGCCACTGTGAAATATGGGTATAGCTGGAATAAATTAATCAACAAAGAGCTATTGGTATTTAGGTGTTGTGTTGATGAAGCTTCAGACCTATATCCTTTTACCTACAGTAACTCCAGCTAAACACATTGGGGCTTACCTCCACATCAGCGAATACTTCATATATGAAGAAACTACTAACCTTGTTTTCTGAAGGCAGTACCCCCTTTGAATTTTTGCCTCCTTAAGGCCTTACTCTGCCTTTAAAAAAACACAACAGCCAGCAACCCTTCTGCTCTGGGCAAATGTACAAAACCAACATGATGAGCAGTTTATTTTGCTTGTAGACTCACTACTGAGCACTATAAAGAGCCATGAATATTTAAACACTGGCTGCCTAGTCATCTTCTGTTTGCATTCCACTGAACATTCTACTGATGTAGCACGCCAACAGGGATGTTTGCGGGAGCATAAAAGAGAATGTGAAAAATATATATTAAAGCAATGCGTTTGTTCTAAGAGTATTCACTCCCGCAGAAGAAAAAGACTAGCCTTTCTTTCAGCCTGCGTGTGTTTTCAGCAACCAGGTTGGCAGTCAATGCCATGTCCAAGTTCCAAGTGAATTTTGAGCAATTGCATTTTCTCTCGGTTTCAGGTCACTGAAGTTTTTCCCCCAGCTCCCAAACCCATGCAAGGCAAATGAACCTGAGTCTCTGCCAGCTTTATTTTGGAGCATAAGTAACCTGGACATTTCGCCAGCTGTTGCTTATGCTTTCATGGGAATGTTTTATATAGTGCAGGTGATGTGTACAGATACACAATAGCTGTTCCTTCTATGAAATATGCAGCATTAGATATCAGAATATTGATTTCAGCCAGGCATTTAGGGTATTTTCAGACATGAGTTTATTGTGGAATTGGTGATGTTCATGCATGCAAGAGTATTGGAGTCTACACAACATTGTCATCAAAATGCCAGCCTATGCTTTTTTAATGATTGTAGGGGAGGAAGCGCTGAGTGACATATTGTTTGCCAGTTAGCTCATGCTGTCTACCTTTCTGGTTTTTTGCCTTAGCAGCAGCTGGCAAAAGCTTCTACATGAAAGAGAACAGGTTAATGGTTTGGGAAAGTCAATAGGAAAGTTTCTTAAGGACATTCTTAAGGATATCAGAAGGATCAGCTGGCATTAAAAGCGCCACTGGATTTAAAATATTTATATCTCACTTTTCTAGTTATATTGTTTCATACAATAAAGTGTGGACACTTTCTGTGGTTGCTCCCTGGTCCTAGAATTGCCTCCCAAAGAAGTTAGTCTAGCCCCATCCCGGATAGTTTTTAGGTGGATAGTAAAAATTATGGTTTATTTTGTCTCGTTTTCAGTGGTTTTAACTTCTCTGCTTTCTTTGCTTTTACCCTTTCTTTGCTCTTAATTTTTGCTTAAGTGCTTATAATTTATTAAATTGATGAATGGTTTTATTGTTTTAGCGTCACAAGTATTGCTTGGTTGGCCCTTGTTTAAGAATGAAGAGAGGCTTAGAACGCTCTGAGAAATAATATTTTTTTTTAAGTGTAGAAAACATCGCCAATCAGGAAAATAGCACCACGTGGCAACCTCAGAATCAGCAGTGGCATGTGAGGAGGCTGCATCGGCAGTGTCACCCTCTCAGTGGCAGTGCTGTGTTCACCAGGATGAAGATGGGTGAGATGGCATCAAGATTGGGGTGGTTTCAGGTTGGTGGCATCTCCATGGGTGTGGAGGTTCCCCAGATAAGTAATGTGTAAAAAGAAAAGAAAAGCATATACTAGGGTAAAATGTGCATAAAAATACATACATTAGTGAAAACAACATACAAAAATGCATTATATTAAGAAACATTGCTTTGCAAAAGTGTGTAGGTTAGGAAAAATTGCATACCTATGTGTATATTATGAGATTGGCATTTTGAAACGTTGCTAAATTTTCATGAAGACTTTTTTTAAGCAATGCGGAAAAGTGGAGAACTGAACTTAAGACTGGAAAAATGAAAAACTAAGAGAATCCAAAATGATCAAATTTTCCTATCCCTAAAAGTATGAAAGAATATCTGTGTTTGAACATATGAATGAATCTGAACCTTATAAATGAAACTCGAAATGTAGTCGAAAAGTTGAATAAAGGATTAGGGAATGAAGATGAAAAGCCTTCAGGACAACCATTTTTTAAATGCCCCAGCAATGGGTGAATGAGTGTTTTGAGGTTATTCAGTCAAAAGCTGTCTTTCATTAAAAAAAAAGCACTCTGTACCTATTACTTACCTGTGGCATTAGCTGATCAAAGAAGCTGTGCAAAGCCAATGTAAACATTCTGATTCCGTATAGAAAGCACTTGTTATCAGGGATGTGTTGGGATTGGAGTTCATAGCACAGAGGATTATTTATCCAGTATGACGATAATTTTTCATTGGCCCACACTGGATTTTCCAAAGCTGAGAAATGAAGGTCAGGAAGTAACTCTATCTGGAGTTATTTATAAACCAGGTGCTTGCCACTTATAATAGTGACATTTGACATGGGGAGTTGTGGTGGGGGTGGCACACCAGTGGTGTGTATTGATTACCAGCAGTTTAACAACCGCTTCCTTTCAGGACCTCACCAAAGGGCTAAAATGTGAGAAAGGGTGAATTGGGCTGCTGATACTCAGTGGCAACACTGATAAATGTAACTCATTGAAAAATGCAATCTAGACAGACATGATCTGCCTAGACTAAAGGCATCTTTCATTCACATCCAAATAATCAAATAGTAACATTTATTTTTCTTTCCTTAAACTGGATTGATGTCTTGCCCTCAGCTTAATTATTTCCTTGGGGCTTTGTGTTTATGTGAAGTTGTTTGTTGTTTTAAGTTCTAGGCAGATCAGAACTGTTTAAATGTGGTCCTAGTCAAAGATTTTGTTGAGGATCTTGGAAAGAGCACTGTGTACATACCTAGCAGGCCAGCTCAAGTAACCGTCTCATAAAGCTTGTGCCAAAGCTCATCCCATATAATTTGTTGACACTCAATAGTGAGCAATGCCTATTGCTTTAGCACTGAGGTTCTCAGACTTCATGCTCCTTCATGCTACCATTAGGCAGAGTGAGGTGGCCACTTCAGGCCGCTGATTTGACTGCTGTGCAAGGGCAGCTAATTGTTACTTAAAGTAAAGGTAAAGGGACCCCTGACCATTAGGTCCAGTCGTGACTGACTCTGGGGTTGCAGCGCTCATCTCGCTTTATTGGCCGAGGGAGCCATCATACAGCTTCCGGGTCATGTGGCCAGCATGACTAAGCCACTTCTGGCGAACCAGAGCAGCGCACGGAAACGCCGTTTACCTTCCCACCGGAGCGGTACCTATTTATCTACTTGCACTTTGACGTGCTTTCGAACTGCTAGGTTGGCAGGAGCAGGGACTGAACAACAGGAGCTCACCCCATCACGGGGATTTGAACCTCTGATCTTCTGATCGGCAAGTCCTAGGCTCTGTGGTTTAACCCACAGCACTATTTACTTCATAGTTATATTTTTACTTCCAGGCAAGGAGAGAGGTACTTGTGGGATTATCTACATCAGGTGCCAAAATGAACTTGCTGGCTTGGTTGCTCTATACCTTACTGTTGGGGGGGGGAGAGGGGGCACCATTTGCTCTTCTGCCTCAGGCAGTGAAATGTCTTGGGCCAGCTCTGTCTGAGAAGAGACCACTGTTCCTGTTTATACTGTATCAGCAATGCTAAAGAGAGAATTAAAATGGATTTCCCTTTCCAAAGTTTATTTTATTTCTTAGCTCACTCCTCATTGGTAGGAGGTCAGGGTACAACATAAAATAAGTTATAAAATAAAAAACAGTAAAACAAAAAGAAAAAAAAATATGAAATACACTGTAAAACAAAGACAACTAAGTACAACTAGACAGATAGGGAGGCTAAAATAATTTAAGCAGCGCACAACACATTATCTGTATACATGTGTGTATGTGTGAGGTTCCAGTTTCTATCCTCACCCTTCATTTTTGTGATGAATTAAGATGGCTATCCTATCACAAGTATTTGATCTGAAAGTAAAGGTAAGTTTTATTTGTTCTTTTATGCTTTACCATATTGGCTTATGGCCAAGCCTCAGGCCATTCTCATTCTGCTGCTTTTAAAAAACCATACAAATGTTGCCTGTCATGTTAATACAATGGGCTGGAGTCAAGCTGCTTTCTATTTATAGCTTTCTTGGAACTAAGAAAATGAGACAAACTGAAAATATATGCTTAATCACCCCCAGGAAAAGCTAACATTATATTTTTGGTTGCATAAGCATACTAGATTGGAAAATCTGGGATCTGTTCAAGACCTTTTGATCAGAGCTTTGCAAGTGCAGAAAATTAAAAACACAGACAGATGGGGATTAGAGTTGAGCATCGGGAGAATAATTTCCTTTTTTAATTTTAGTTCCACCCATGTATAAAAAGTATTAACAGCCCAGTTATGTAACTTGCATCAAAGCTCAACTATATATGGAACAATAATGCTAAATGTAATTAAGTCATTACACATTCTGTGTTTGTTTTTATGGAGAGGAGATTATTTTCACATGCATAAAGAAAATGCACCAAGCATCCAGAAAGATAAACAGATGGGCCAAAATCACTCATCCAAACTTTTTTGGATGTTGAGAGTTTGGATACCCAGTACTTTTTTGTGGGGGTACTCAAGGGTACACAGTACCAGTGCCTTTTTTCTTTCAAAGTTGAAGACGGTTGGGGAAAACCAATTTTGCAAGAGATTCAAAGAAGAAAGAAACACCTGCTTCTTGTTCCCTTAAGAAACCTCTCATTTTAAAACAGGATTTTTTCCTTACAATTATGTTGCATACACAAACAGAACACAACTTACATGTTCTAATTCATCTGAATTCAGTTTTAAGAAATGAGAAGTCATCCAGGAGGAAACAGAGCATGTATATAAAAATTGTAGCTAAGAAAGCAAGAGTAAGATGAGGCGAACAGCAACAGAGTTGAAGATCAGCACAGAAATAATCCTGGAAACAAAACAACCCCCCCCCCCCAAATCCCCCTGCAAAATATTAGATGCAGAGGGGAAATATAACATAAACAAAGAGATTGAACTGTGGACAAAACTTTCAGGAACAGGAAAGGACCACGGAAAAGTTGGGGAGAGAGAACTGCTCACAGAAACTTTGAAGGAATTACCTGGCTTTTTAAAATAATAGCAGACGGCTATACTAAGGACTATCAATTATACTGCAGTCCTCTGCCCCCACCCTGCCAGCTTATTTCCTTCTCATTAGAATCAATGTGAGGGAAACTTGTCATAACTGGATGGTGAGGAAGGAAAGATGCAACACCCCCCCCCTTCCACGCATTTCTCTTTTGCCCTGTTGGTACAAACTGAGCAGAATACAGGAAAAGGTGCTTTGCCTACCTTTGGCTCCATCTCCCCCTTTTTTTGGTATTGCCCTGCCTGAGTTTTTTCTAATAATCTTGCTGAATCCTTTTACTCTGCAGTCATTGGTTTTGTGAGAATTTTCTCCTAAGATTTTGAATTGAATCAAATTAACTCCAATTTCAGAGTAGTTACTTGTCTGCCATGAAGGTCAAGGGACTTTCCCCTTGTGTGTATCATAACACTTCAGAGCTGATTCCTCACGCCATGCTTTCAACCACATTTAGGTAATTTTAGACTCTGGACTTAATCTTACGGGGATTCCCACCCCCTCCGACTTTAGATGGTCATGTGTACTACGTTACTTGCTTCAAAATGTGGTCAGGCAGTCATGCTATGGTTTTTGGAGGCCCTCTTTTTGCTCATTCTTCTGAGCAGGGGGTCCTGGAACTCTGCCCAAAAGTCCCGTCCTGATGTCATCATCACTGTTCAGTGTTCACATAGGCATGATGGTGGTAGTTTGCCTTTGAGAACATGAAGGCAAAACTTTTGTGTTGTACCACCAAAAGATAAAAAAAATCCAGACAGACATGTCTATTTTAGCCTGTTGTAGCCAAAACAGCAAAAGGACTTGTGGCACCTAAAAGACTAGCCAAATTATTGTGCCATAACCTAAGAGAGAGAAAATATTGCCTTCATTTGGGAGCCAGACATCCCCAACACTCAGCTTCCTGGCTTTGTTTCTTTGATAGTTTAGATAAGCAAACACTGAGTGAATTCTAGACAAGGGCCCTTTGAAGGCCCTTCAAATATCATCGGAGCAGCTCTGGGACTATCTGTTCTGCAGCTGCAAGTTCCTAGGGAGGAAATGGAGGGTGAAGCCCAACTGGAACAGGAAACAGAATGCCTTGCTGCTCTAGAAGAAAGGGCAGGAGCTAGAATTCCACAGATCCTGGTGTTTTCCCCAATGTAAGCAATATGAGCATCTTGATAGCCACATATGTGTGTGCGGAACTAGATAGTAGTCCAGAATCAGCATTTTGGTCTTTGTCCAAGGTCCTGATCTTTCCTTGCCTTACCTTCCTGTTCCAGGCCTGCAAATCTCCACCATGGCTTGGGCTGTCACTTTCCCTTAGTGGTGGACCAAGACCTTCTCCTGTGCTTTCTAGGCGTGGGTCCAAGTGGTTTTTCGTTTGTCCAATCTTTTTCCTAGGGGAATCCCGCTGTTTATCACCAAATCAGAACAAATGTCAGTCTGCAGAAAGACCAATTGATGTTTGTTCCAATTCAGTGGTAAGCAGTGGGTTTTCTTGGGAGGACGTACCCAGACAAGAAGAATGGATGAGCCCTTTTAAATGGGCCTATTCTGAGTAAAACTTAATTGAATACCACCCATTGCATGTACAAAGAGCAGAGAGGAATGATGTATAAAACTGGCAGTTGAGAGGAACAAGTCAACTCTCACTGAATGAGATGGCAATGGGGTACAACTAATAGATAGCTAATGTTAGCACAGGGTAACAGAAACTTTCAGAAAACCTATGGCAGTCTGCTCTCTTTTTGGAAGTGCTCTAAAACGGGTGGGCAACCTAAGGCCTGGGGACCAGATGCGGCCCAATCACCTTTTCAATCTGGCCCATGGACAGTCTGGGAATCAGCATGTTTTTACATGAGTAGAATGTGTGCTTTTATTTAAAATGAATCTCTGGGTTATTTGTGGGACCTAGGAATTCATTCATTATTATTTTTTCAAAATATAGTCCGGCCCACCACATGGTCTGAGGGACGGTGGACCGGCCCACAGCTGAAAAAGTTTGCTGACCCCTGTTCTAAAACTCTGACAAGGGAGGCCAGGTCAGTGGAAATAATGTCAGAGAAACCTGAAGCAAAACTGACAGGCTACAGTTCTTGTTTGTACCAGTATTGCAAGGGGAGGGGGTTTACCATTTTATTATAAGTTGACAGCCCTTAGCACCAGCTAGGTACCAATAAGCTTGCCTTTTGTCTAAAATTATATTATTATGAAATATGCTTTTTGTTTGCTATGCTACAAACTGCTCTTGATTTTATTCTGGGGATAAAATGTTCCTTGCATAAAGAGTCCATTTGCATTAAATCAGTGAGCATGTACCCAGAAACATCAATTAAAGTTAATAAGATACTTTCGTATGGCATCAGGAAAGGTGGAATCATTTAAAAACTGTTAAAACCACTTCCCTCTGGTGCTTATAGCAGCAGGGTAGCTGTAATCTCTTGTTTTTCCTTTCCTCCCTTGGAAACAATAAAATCCCTTAAAGTTTACCTTTTGAAGCATTCTTAAAATACAATCATATTAATCTTTAGTCAACCCAAAACCAATCTACAGTTTTTGCTTATACAGTAAAATATCTCTTATCCTGAATTCACTAATCCTTGTTCTGGATGTTGCATTATATAACTCCCACACAGGTCTGGCCCTACCATTAGCCTGAGTGAGGTAGCTGCCTCAGACAGCAGAAAGGAGGACTGCAGCCCCACTGATATTCCTCCTGTGTCCTTCAGCACCTAAGTTAGCCTGCTGCCCTCAGATGTAATGATGTGCACTAGCCCATTGCTAGTGTTGAAGTGAGATTCAGTTGCAGCACCATCTTGTCCTTTGCCCCAGGCAGTAAAATGTATTGAGCTGGTTCTGCTCCCACAATAACTACCATGGACAATTATATGTATACAAACATGGTAGTGAGTTTCCTACTGCTCATTTGTTCTCACTTGTTGTCTTTTTTTAACAGACTCACAAGACATTCACTGTTTTCTTACAGTGCCTGCCATTTGCTGGAAACTAGCAAAGCTTTACCTAAAATTAGAATAAGAATTCTTTCCCAAGAGATCAAGCAAATCTCTATACTGTTCTAATAACTGGCCCATGTTCCTTCATAAAAGAATGTAAGTGATTTGCCATTGGAATGGTTCACACATAGGTTTTCTTCACCTGATAGCCCCATTTAGTGCCAACTACGTGAAAGGGTTCTGAGAAGGCACCCAGGTAACCCTACCCATGAACACTGACATGCACAATAGTAATAAAGAGTTGACATCAGACTGAATGGGGCCCTATATATATGGACGCAGACATGTCTGACAGCTTCTATGGGGATTTAACCTGGGGTGAAAAGAAGTGTAGGGGGTTAGGAGGTAGGAGGCTATCCAACAGGTGCATCACTACTTTAAAGATTAGATCAGGATATAAATTTCTTCAACATGCAGTGACAATGGCTGTTTAGATCAAATGTTTTGGGATCAGTCCAGTTTTCTTCTCTAAAAAGCTGTTCCCATCAAGTTGCAATGATGGGTTTTCATTTTCACAGTATGCCCTAATAGAAGGGTGTGTGTGTGTGTGTGTGTGTGTGTGTGTGTGTGTGTGTGTATTCAGCTGAACAAACTATTTGGAAGCTATTATTCATATGCTTAACTTCACAGTGGATTGCATGCATGATTCAGCAGCTAAAATAGTTCTACTATCTTCACCTTCAGATACTCATTTTATTGTTACTGTTACTGTTATGGGTTGTTGTTTTTAATCCTTACTCCTTAGGGCCAAACCTGTTCCTATTTCATCACAGCACTATAATGAATTGCGGCATACAAAGCTTGTCATACAATATGCAGTGCTAGAGCAGAGCAGAGAGAATCTTTGGGGTAGGTTACCATAGAAACACTGACGTACTGCCTGGCTAACAGGACATTGAGTTCTTGAATGAGAGGCAGTTTAAAAAAAGAAGAAGAAGCTGTTAAATGGCTGAAAGCCAATCCAGCTAAACCATAGCTTTGGATCTTCCTGCAGAGTACAACTCTAAAAGCTGGGGAGAGGGGGTGGGGTGGGATGGGGAAACTGCCCTTCACTTTATAAAGTTATTACTGTTGGACAGCTGTATTTTATAAATAAGGGAAAGCAGCAGCTCTAGAAAATAATTAAACTGCTAATCAGAACAGAGTCAAGTGAGAGTGCCAGAAACATGTCAGCACCTGAGGCTGCAAAATGTCTCAAACCTGCTTTGCTTCTGTCACCAGATGCAGTGACCCGGCTGCCTTTATGTCAGTAGAAATCCAAGCCGCAGGGTTGCAACCCAGTGGCAAAGTCCCCAGGCTGGCCCTGGAATTAGGCAAGGTATTTTCCTCAAGTTCTGCATCTGTATTTTGAAATGTGTCATCCTCTTGTCTGAGGAGGAAGAACCTTCTTGGCTGGAATACGATGCCTGGGGGTGATCACTCAGAAGAATAAAACAGGACTGCTGTTCTGCTTTCCCCATGTATGAAAACTAAAAGAAAAAGTAGGTTTGACAACTTTTTCTATTGGCTCCCCTTTTGTACCTTTAACAACAGTCTGGCATACAGGATTTGAACAGAAAAAGATTTGATGGCATGGTGATAAAATGATGAGAAAAGCTTCATTTGCTTTATTTCTGTTAAAAGAGCAGGCCCAATAAATTAAAAAATATGGCAAACTAAGAAAATTTAGCCTGGTTCAGATGTAACCTGGCTATCTTGGTCCAAGAAACCACGGCTTGTGCCTGCATATTCCCTCCTCCACTTTCTTCATGTGCCATAATGCAAAATTTCTAGTTTGACAGAACACAGTTTCCAGTTATGCCCCAAGCTGCAATTTTAGATGGTTGCAGTACACTTGGGAATAGTGGAACCACATGGAGATAGTCAATGGCATGCATCTTTCTTACACAAACTCTGCCTTCCCTCCCAGCAGGGTGAAGGTTGAATTGGATGAGAAAGGCCCAAATGATTGGTCACACCCACATGGTTCTTCAGTGCTGTTGTGTGGCATCAGGACACTCAGAAGTGCCTTCCCATCTGAAGGAAGCTTCCAGGTATTCTATCTCCTGGTGGCTAGAATAGCAACTGTAATACCAAATCAGTAGTGGGGAAAACAGTTGCTACTGGAAGAGGTGCTTCCTAACCTGGGGGAGTGGCACTATTCCCTCTCCCAATTACTGCTGGTGATCACTGCCATCATTGCCTATGTGGCTTATGGGTGTTGGGCATGCTGCAAATAGCACTCTCAATACTACCTGTCAGAAAGTTGTTACTTGGATGAAAAACTATTTCACATTCCTGTTTTTCATTACATTGCCAGATATTTTTCTGATTTGTATCTAGTTTGACATCACTATTTCTTACTGGAAAAATAGTCAAATATTAAATAATACATGGTGTGGAGGGAAAGCCACTTTTATTCAAGTGACAATTTGCATGTGTGAATGAGCCATCAGAGAGCAATCCGCTCAGACAGAACTTTAGTAGTACCCCACATAAAGCTTTTCAGTGGAGTCAGTTCACACTTCCAGACTTTCAGATATCTGGGTAGTTGAAGTTTCCCATGACTACTATATCTCTCATTTACAAAGATAACTTTACTAATATTTTGTTCATTTTGCATCCTGCTCTTTCTTGTGCAAGTTCATAACCCTTCAGAGCAGTCAGCAATATATATATATATATATATATATATATATATATATATATATTCCACAGTGCAAATACTTACAAAATGCTTTTGGTATGTGCCACATTGCCAGCACTTTAAAGATAATTGCTACTTCATAAATAAGAATATTCTTCAGAGTCAGAACACATAGATTGCTTTCATCTAGGAACCATGAAGCAAACCTAGTGAATGTGCAGCAAAGGCAACTAAGATTCAGTGCCAGTAAATAATGCAAATTGAGGCAAATAATAATAGCAATCCTTGATTTAGTAGGCCTTTAATTCAAAGGTTTAAAGAACACTAAGTAATGCTGCCTCTGTTTAGGGTTCAACAACTTTTGGCCCTTCATTTAACGTGAAAGAGGCTGCCTATATATATAAGCTGGGAAACCAAATATGCTCCCTTAATTCTTCTCTCTAGTTGGAAGGTTAGAACTGATCTCTCCAAAGCAAAAGCATCAGGAAAACTCATTAAAACTCTTGCATGCTTTTACAATTATGCCCAAGCCACCAAAGTCTTTGAAGCAGAAACCACAGCGTAGAGAAGTATTTTTTTTACTGACACCAATTTAACAAAATAAACTATTATTTTCCGCCAAGTTTGCTGAAGCATTGTTATATGTGGTGCTTATTTAATCCTGGAAGTACAGGAACAGCAAGTTCAGTTATCTAACTAAAGAAATAAAATGAAAATTGGAGTGGGGTATGAAAGGCGTGCTTCTGCCTGATCTCCAATGTTTGTGTGTGTGTGTTTTAAAAATAACAACATAGGAATGTGAGCCACACTCCCCCCTGTAACAGCTGAATGCCTTTTTAAATTATGTAAAACCACCAGAAGGTTGCCGGTTCGAATCCCTGCGACAGGGTGAGCTCCCGTTGCTCGGTCCCAGCTCCTGCTAACCTAGCAGTTTGAAAGCACGTCAAAGTGCAAGTAGATAAATAGGTACCGCTCCGGCGGGAAGGTAAACGGCGTTTCCGTGCACTACTCTGGTTTGCCAGAACCGGCTTAGTCATGCTGGCCACATGACCCGGAAACTGTCTGCGGACAAACGCCGGCTCCCTCGGCCAGTAAAGCGAGATGAGCGCCACAACCCCAGAGTTGTTCGCGATTGGACTTAACAGTCAGGGGTCCCTTTACCTTTTAAAACCACCACAGGGCGGCTTGTGAATATTACATTAATTTAATCGATCCTGATCGTGAATACCAGCCTTTGGTTCTGTTTTTATAACAGTCAAGTCAGATTAAACATATACGCCACAATTTGTTTTTAAGATCACCTAATATGGATTTAACACAATTTAAATATCTTCGCATAGTGAGGATGGTTAAACTGAGATTCCCCCCCTCCCCCTCTTTGTCAAAAATTCTGATTCAGTAAAACTGGAATGTTTTTGCAAACATGAATGTAATTTAGAATGACTTGTTTTCCTGAGAAGGGCCCTGTAACTTTTGAAGAGTTGTACAAAGAGGTAAGCTAGAAAAGGTGGCAGCACTAGGTCCGCCTAGCCCTGCAGTCTCCAAGTCTGATGTGGGTTTCATCAGTGAGGCATGGGCAGTTGCCAGGTTAGTTATACAACCTCTTGCCTGATGCTTCACAGATAAGTTTTTGTGCACATCTTGCTTGGCCAGAAAGCAACATGCTAGCTATGCAAGCAGCACCGTGGCCTGAGAACCAGCTCTGCCACTAAATCTCAACTGAAGTGTGCCATAGATAATTGCTTCATCCTGTAGCAACTTGCATCAAATGAGTTAGCTGTGAATGCACACTTGCTATGTACCTATACACAGTAACCTATGGTTTGTTGTCTGCTGTTTTTAAAATCTGCTTTTCACTGTATAGTCTTTCTGAAGAAACGTGAGGTCCCCATTAGTTTGAAAGGAGAGGCATTGGGAGCCCCAATTTGCTGAGGCTTACTCAGTTCTAACTTTGAGGCCACTCAAGGAGCTCCATGCTGAGATCTCTTACTGAATAAGAGTTCCTTCTTTGCCTTTCTATAGCACCAGACCCTCAATTCGACCTTCCACTCAAGACAATGGTGAGTGTGAAGACAGAGAATTTCTATCAGCTGCTGCAGTGAAAGTGCTGCCAAAGTTGGTGGGAGAATTTTCTTGCTTCTGCAGAAGGAAGGAAGGAAGGAAGCAGAACCTCATGGTCAATAGCAGGAGTGAGCACTGCAGGTTATCTTCTTTGACATGAACAGGAGGAAATGTTTTACAAAACAGAGGTGGTCTGTGGAATAGTAGATGATTGGAGTTACAAAAGATACCTCCCTAGATAGGCTGATAGTACCACTCTGTAGGCCTCATTATCCTACCAGCCCCCCTCAGGGTGTTCTTCAGTCTTCCAACTATAGAAATAAAGTGCAGAATTCACACAGGCATGCAGAGCTTTGAAATTCTCTATTATGTGCCTTCAGCAAAAGCAAATATTCAGGGAAGCATTTATTTAAAGCCAGAAAATGTCTGGCAGAAGAGAAGATGATTGAAATACGACCGCTTTGCAGAACCTGTTGTGGATTTTGATTATAACTTGGATCTCATTGACTACTATAATCACCCAGACAAATCTATACATGCCAACTCATATCTTCACTCCCCACTCCCCAGGTACACCTTTGACATGGTATTTAGAAGCAGACAGGTACATTATGAATTTCTTTGCTTTTGAAAATGCTGTACTGCATCCTTATGTGGAATTTTATGTAGCAGTTGAGCTACTTTTTTAAACGTATTCCCATACCCTCCATCTTTTCTCCAATTAAAATAGGGACATCCTATTCCATAATGATAAATTTCTACTTATACCCCACACATCTTATTGGGTTGCCCCAGCACTCTGGGCATCTTCCAGCATACATTAAAAAAATAATAAAACATTAAACATTTATTAAATTACTTATACAGGATTGCCTGCAGACAGCTCAGGGGTTGGATAACTCCATACAATCCATCATTTCTCCAATGAAAATACGGACGTTCTAAGGAAAAGTGGGACATTCCATGATCAAATCAGAAACCGGAACAGCTGCTCTAAATCAGGGATGTCCCTGGAAAATAGGGACACTTGGAGGGTCTGTACTTGCTAATATTTGATGAACACGATGATGAGAGGAAATATATGATCCATTGTAAACTTTCAGTACAATTCAATGCACGGTTTTTACTTGGGAGGGTAGTTAGATACAGTATGTCAGTGGCCTTTGTTGTAAGCATAAGAACAAAATAAGTGCCTGCTGCATGAGGCCAATGACCCATCTAGTCCAGCATCCTGTTCTCACAGTGGCCAACCACATGCCTGTGGGAAGCCTGCTAGCAGGACAGGAATGGCACAGCTTTTAAGTGGGGTAAGTAGGATTGATTCCTTTCAAATATTTTGTAAAATGAATATTTTACTTTGTGCTTGCTGCTGTTGTTATCTGATTTTAATGTCTTTGTTAGTTTATTTTTACTGTGCATGTCGCTTTAAAGCACTTAATTACAACATGTGACTAAAACAACAACTTGGATGTAAGCCCCTTTCTTCAATGAAGCTTAATATCCTAGTAAGTATGGACTGCAGGTAAGGTAAAGGTAAAGGGACCCCTGACCATTAGGTCCAGTCGTGGCCGACTCTGGGGTTGCGGCGCTCATCTCGCTTTATTGGCTGAGGGAGCCAGCGTACAGCTTCCGGGTCATGTGGCCAGCATGACTAAGCCGCTTCTGGCAAACCAGAGCAGCACACGGAAACACCATTTACCTTCCCGCCGGAGCGGTACCTATTTATCTACTTGCACTTTGACGTGCTTTCAAACTGCTATGTTGGCAAGAGCAGGGACCAAGCAATGGGAGCTCACCCCATCGTGGGGATTCGAACCACTGACCTTCTGATCAGCAAGTCCTAGGCTCTGTGGTTTAACCCACAGATGCCCTAATTTGGATTGTGATCACAGCAGAAGGAAAGGGTTAAAATTCCCCCATCTCCCCCAGGCCTCCTGCCCCAGCTGTTTACTTTTTAAAAGGTCATTCACACAGTTACATGAAAGGTGTTGCATCTAGCTTCGCCCTGTATTTTGGTGAAAATAGAAACTCTCAGCAGGGGATGTTTATAGGGCAGTCTTATAGTGTCATAACCTTTTGGGAATAAAATCCATTCATGGTGTTGCTTCTAGTAAGATCAAACACAGGCATCTGCAGAAGAATCAGAGTTCAGAAGGGGAAATCTGAGCAATACTGCCAAAAATAAAAATAAATCACTGTGTGAGGAAGAATGATATTTATTGTGTGAATGAAATTTGCAAGTGACCTGTCTAAGAAATTGCCGCTGCCACCATCCTGTGCTCTGCTTTTATAGTTGCTTTTTGGAGTGCTGGGCCCAACGTTGGAACACTGTGCTAGGTTAGGGGGCCTGATACATTCTGCACTGCAGGCAATGAGCTTTAATAAATAAATAACCTCCTGAAAAGCTATGGTTGTAGTTCAGTGTATTGCACTGGCAAATAATGAGAAACAAATTTCTATATCAAAGAGATCCAAAAATAGACCAGGGCCAGGCACAAACACAGTCATGAAATTATTTGTCCTTGATCTCCTCAGTACGTCAGATTCAAAGCCAGGCCTCCTGCTTCCACTCTGGCACCTTATCCTCTAGACCACATTGACTCTACAGAATTGTCCATATAAATTGCTTACAAATTGTTTGTCTTGCCTCCCCTGCAAATTTATAAGCAGGCCACACAATGTATTCTTCGAGTTAAAAGGAAATACCTGCAGAGGCTCCATGTTCCTTGCTCAGCAGAACATCATTCATTTTGATTTGGTTAGAACTTTGTGCAGAGGTCCTTTTTAATTTTAAAAATAAAGAGCTACAGGAGAGCTGTTGATGCAGGAGAAGTTCAACAATGAGCATTCAGCCTCTAAGGAAGTTTTATTTAAAGTGTACAGTCACAAAACGGTGTGGGCACAGGGTGAGGTGTCACTCCCAACGTCATCAAATGCTGGATAAGCCATTGTTTTCTAAATGTTTCTCCACACAGAAAACGTGACAGACGGGTAGAGGCGATTGGATTCATCTCAACTTAGTTCAGCAGACAGTTTAGTTCTGAAAGATACACCTAGCAATTTTCACAGTGATTTCTGTCTGAACCAAAATTGGCAGCCATTTCATAGAACTGCTATCTGGGTGGGTATAGTAGGACAATTATTGCCTGCACCTAACCACAGATATGAAAGGAAAGGAAAGTGGACATCTAATTTCCCTGAGAATTTTTTGTCTCATCTGTCATTTTCTGAGTCCCTAGAGAAAAGCAATGCATTCCATATGAGAGCATGGGAAATACTTTGTGCTGTTGTTTTAAAGCCAAGCTTTTTGTCCTCTGTATTTAAAAAAGTGGAACCTATTTAAAATGACATGGATATATTGAAAGTATTCAATGACCTTTGCAGGTCATTCTCTAAAAATGGATTTTATCCCTAGCATCATACCTATACATGCTCTGAGTCAGCATGAGTGGTGTGAGTGACAACTTTTCCCCACATAATGGACTGGAGCGGTGGAGAAGGACCTCTCTCTCTCTCTCTCTCTCTCTGTGTGTGTGTGTGTGGACTATTCTGCTGTTTCCAGCTTAAAAATACTAATTGCTAGAGGAGCACAGCAGGGGAGTGCATAGTTAGGAATAGTGAATCTGACATCACAGAACAGTATTTCATAGACTGTGGGCATCAAGAGATTCTTCTCACAGGTCAATCCTAAAAAGCTGAGCAGAGCCAGCTCTGCCATTAGTCAGAGTGAGGCAGCTGCCTCATTCAGCAGAAGCCCCCGAGCTAGCAGCCTCATGGCTGTGCTGTCTGCCCCACCACCGGTGCATAAGCGGCACTGGTATTGGCTGAAATCACACAAGATCTTGTAGAGCATGCAATATCTCATGCGATTTTGCTGAGATCTCATCCAAAGTGGACAAGATCTCACCCGAAACTGATGCTGATGGCAATGCCTCTTCTCTGCCAGTGGCAGAGGCGGCAGAGGTGATGGGGCAGGCAGAGAAGCGGTGCCAGCAGCTGCAGGTATGGAAGCACTGGCGGCGGCAGCAGCAGAACAAGGCAGCAATTCCTGTTTTGCCTCAAGCAGCAAAACAGGAGGTGCCGCCCTGGATCTGAGCATCTGCGGTGACATGAACAGTACTTTGCTCAGTAACAGCAACTGCCTAGGACTGGGAAGGGCAGTGCTGTCCTAGCAACTGGGATATTCACTATTAAGAAGAAAAGCTTTCTCTGAAAGCCCTTTTGGAACTGCAAGAACACCCAAACAAGCATGCAATGGGTTTGTGGAGGAAAATGTTGATTTAAGCATGTTAGGTGCTGACTAATCAATGGCAGGGCATCTGGAAAATACATTGCAACCTATGGAAGGGCAATTCTAATCCATGTTAATGATTTTGGGTGCTAAGCATGTATTAAACAATGACAGTGAAACAGACCTTCCAAGTGTCCCTATTTTTCAGGGACGTCCCTGTTAGAGAAGCCGTCCTGGTTTCTGATTTGATCCTGGAATGTCCTGCTTTCCCTTAGGACGTCCCTATTTTCATTAGAGAAATACTGGAGGGTATGGTAGGATGCTCCTATTTTCAATGGAGAAAGTTGGAGGGTATGGAGTTATCCGACCTACGAGCCGTCTGAAGGCAATCTTGTATAGGGAAGTTTTTAAATTTTTTTTTTGTTTTATTATGTTTTTATATATGTTGGAAACTGCCAAGAGTGGCTGGGGCAACCCAGTAAAATGTGTGGAGTATAGCTAGTAAAACTATTAATATGGAATGGGACGTCCCTGCTTTCATTGGAGAAATGTTGGAGGGTATGGTGAAACAGTGATGGTAGAGCTAGAGTTGGGGGTGTTTAGTTCAGATTAGTTCATACAAAAATAATACTGAAAATCTGCTAGGGAAATGATGCTCTGCCTAAGAAACTAATCTCTCTCCTTCTCCCTGCTCCATTAGTTACAGGACTAAATTTGATATAAAATGGGAAAAGAGGGAGGACCTGAGTTTGCATTGGTTGCTGGGGAATAAGCATCCCATTACCTATCACAGGTTTATAGATGACTCTCACCATTGTAGCTCATATGCTTATTACTACTCTGGCAATGCCTGCGAAGTTGCATTAGGAAGAATGGCAGTGCATCAGACACAGTCTTTTTAAAACATTACCGGAACATCCTATCCCTCAAAATATAGCTGCAAAAAATATCCATTGTGGAAAGACATGTGTCTGTGTCAAATGCTTCTTTAGGGAAGCTATGCCTCTTGCAGAGCAGCAACACACATGTGCAAACAGAGGAAGCAGAAAACACACACACACAACCCCCCACTGCTATTCTTACAAGTGTTCTGTGTCTCTCAGATGCTGAGGCTGCAGAAACAGTAGATGGTGCTGTGGGAGTGTTCCTGGAGATACAAGGGAGTGATTGTTTTTCAGCTGTAACAAATGCTGGCAGCTAGGATGTCCTTCCCACTACAAGTGGGCCTGGTAATGGATGGACATTGGGATCCCATGCTTTGAGACAGATGATATATTTCCAGGTTTCTCCTAGTCCTGAGCAGGCATGCTGATCTTCTTTCTATCATTCCATTTTTAGTTTGTGCTGCCAAAATGAGCACAATCCAAGCCAACAATATAATCTTCTTCACTGGATTTTGCATTGAACATTTTCCCCCCATAGCAGGCCTTCCACATTGTCACTATTGTGTTTGGGTTGGAAGATGTTCTCAGTTATGGAGCAATGTGGTTTTAAAAAATACAAACATGCTAAAAAATAAACAATTTCTCTTCTCCAAATGCCACAAGTCCACTTTTTATGTACCCACTAGCAGTGCAACCTAGTCATGGCTGAAGTGCAAACACAAAGATTCCAGAAGGGTTAGAGTTGCCAATTTTTGTCCTCAAAGAATCTGCCACCTTGAGGTAATCACCTCTAAACATGTCCAGAGTTTGTTTTCTCTATGGAAAGAATCTGACCTTGCTTCCGTTTCCAGAAGCTACCTGGTCATCAGTCATTAGATCTGGTATTCAGTATCTGTATTTGTTTGTTGTTATGTTATGTATTTTGTGTTTTTATAATGTAAACCGTCCTGTGATCTTTGGATGAAGGGTGCTACATACATACATATATACACCACTTCTGTTTTCCTGCCCAGGGCAAAGTAGCCACACAACTGCATTACAGGCCAAGAAGCAGCCTGGAATAAGATCAAGAGGCTTGGACTCTCTTTTAGGTGGTTGCTTTGGCTGGTAAACCAATGTTCACACTTGGTTCACACTTGTTGTAGAATAATTATTTTTATTTTTATTTTTACCCTGCCCATCTGGCTAGGTTTCCCCAGCCACTCATAAGATGTGACCTGCAAACACTATCAGCCACTTTCATACTTCTCTTTTTAATGGTTTGATCTTATGTGGTAGCATCATGCACATACATACACATTCTGAACACATAAATGCCCTATATACAAGCACTCAGGTACTCCCCACACAGTGCTTTTGTGTTAATGTGTTTATTGTGATAGCTCAGCTATATGTATCAATAGGAAAAGTGGAGTGGGGGGAAGGTCTTCTGGATTTTTTTCTCCAGCTCTGCATCCTTCAGTTATGATAAGAAGATAAAATGATGGCCCAGCTCAAGAAATTCTAGCCTGCTGGGAACCCTAAAAAAAGAATGTGAGACTTAACCCCTTATGATTCAAACCTCATTTATTAAATATGTGTTAGCCCTTATTAGTATGCTCCCTTCAGTTCTAATGATTTAAAAAAAAAACCTCATGTACTTCAGTTTCAGTTTCATAGAATATAATCATAGAGGTGGAGGCAGAAGAGTTTTCTATCTGATTTGCAATAAGTTCTCCCTGTTCTCTGGATGTGCAATGCAAACAGGCAAATCATTTGGTCACCTACTGACCCATGAAACACGGGTGCACTTCAAAGAGGAGTACTGTACTCTGCAATAAAGATTAGTTTCAGAGCAGCCAGAAAGAAAGAACGAAAGAAAGAAAGAAAGAAAGAGCAAAGTACAATGAGTGCAGTGCTCTGGGACAAGTTTGAATGAATGTTCTCTTATACCATAGCTGGACATCTCTAAGCACTAAAAGTGCAGGTCATTTGGAAATGTTCATTTTAACACCAAGTCCAACTGTGTCTAGGGTCATTGCAAGTCAATAGAAGGGGTCAGGTTTTGGGGGCCCAAGATGAGCAGGGGCCCCAGGCTCTCAGCTGTCATTTTTTAAAAAGAGAGTAAGCTGACCAGACGTTTCTCAAGAAAGTTAGTGCGCAAACCATGGAAGCAAGCACTTGGCAGGCAGCACTATTGCTAAGGACACTTAATCACTTAGTTGTTGTTGCTAAGCAATCAGCGAAAGGCACGTTGACCACTCCCACCTGCCCCCCTCCCAGAGCAGCAGAAGCTGAATGAGGGAGGATATTGGGGTATATTTCTTTAAGCACTTTCCTCATGATGTCCACATTTGCTCCCCAAGTGTGCTGCCTTTACAGAATAAAACACAACTGGCAGGTTTTAGTATGATTTACTTTAAAGTAAAAATAAGTGAGGTTGAAATGAGTTAGGTTTCCTCCCTACTGATTTTTTTTTTAAGTGACATCAAAATCATCATCTCCCCCCACCCACAATTTTCCATGTTCTCTACACAACCACAAGTGGTCTGCTTGTAATCACTGGGCTGTTATTTATTAATATACGGTAACCATAAAACAAAAATGCAAAATGAATCAGCACATACAATCATAAAATTATTAAACACCTTACTGATGCAACAAATTAAAACTCCTAGATTCTGTACTTTAACCCAAGGATGTCTATATTTCTGTACTGAGGTTGGCAAAAATTTTGTGCATATATATGTTTCGCTGAGAGTTGTGAAATTGCACATACACTTGTTCAGTTTTTGTGTTTTGGATTTTCCTCCCAGGAGTTCAAGTCTATGTACATTGTCTCCCCCCTTCACCATTTGATCTTCACAACAACCCTTTAGGGTTGGGTAGGAGAGTTGGCAGTTCAGGCATCAGAGTTGTAAAACCACACAGAGTACTTTTTGCTTGTTGTTATTTAATCAGGGTTCGTTTGGGTATTTTGCTGTAAATATCAGGACTATGAAATGTAGTCAAAGGCTGCTTTTCTAGCTTCCTTTACATCAACTGTGAATAATAATAATAATAATAATAATAATAATAATAATAATAATTTATTATTTATACCCCACCCATCTGGCTGGGTTTCCCCAGCCACTCTGGGCGGCTTCCAACAAAATATTAAATGACATTACTTAAGAATATAGGAAGAGCCCTGCTGGATAAAGCCAATGACCTATCTAGTCTAGCAACCTGTTCTCTCAATGGCCAAACCGATGCCCATGAAAAACCTGCAACCAGGACCTGAGCAGAAGAACACTCTCCCCTTCTGTGGTTTTAAGCAACTAATATTCAGAAGCATACTGTTCTAACTATGGAGGCAGAAGCATAAACATTGTACCCATTTGCCACTGAAAGCCTTATCCTCCATGAATTTGTCTTTTAAATCCACCCATTTTGGTGGCCCTTACCGCCTCCCATGGGAGCGTATTCCATAGTTCAACTATGCACTGTGTGCTATATATTTGCTTTTCCGCCCAGGAGCAGAAGGTTGTTTACATTTCCCTCCCCTCCCCACATTTCTGTTTGCAACAGCCCTGTGAGGTAGGCTAGGCTAAGTTAACAATTGTACATAAGGAGCAGCCCTTGTCCATAGATTGTAAGGGGGTGGGAGCAGAGTATAAGGTCCCTCATCCAAATACAGTATCAGTATCAAACTTTATTTTGGTCACAGACCAGCATAAGATAAAACATACGGATAAACTGAACACAGAAGACTTAAAACAGGTAAGGAATAAAAAACCTAGTAATAAAAAGGTGATTAGATCATACATACTTAAAAAGATAGAAACAGGGACAAACAGTTCAAAGTGACTATAAAGGAGGGAGTGTGAAGGAGCACAGGCCTTGCATTTTGGGCCTAGTTTGTGGCGCAATCCATCCTTTGGCGAATATCCATCACGGCAGCACAGAAACTAGCAACTCAGTATGCAACACCTGTGTTTTCATCTTGAAGTAACAGGGAGGTATAGAGTTCTTCTGTGCAACCTGGGAATTTGTGTAGTATAGGCAAGATGAACCTAGCTCGTATGTCTGTATAGTATTGGCAGTGAAAAAATACATGTTCTGTTGTTTCCAGTTGCCCAGAGCCACGTGGGTATTTCCTCTCCTCGTACACTCCAAATACAGTGTACCAGGCTAGGAAATCCTGTTGGCATCCCTGACACTGTCTGTGGTAGGCATATTCTTTCGTGCTGGCAGAAGAAGCGCTTGTCCGTTTTCAATTTGTTAGGCTAAAGTAAACAAAAGCTGCCTTTGTGGCGGAAAATACTAAAGCTGAGTGTGTTGGGTTAAGAGTTTTAGTTAGATGTCCAATGAATCTGTGATGAATTCCTTGGACTGATTTGTGTGAATTCAGTGCTCTCATTTCCAGAAAAGTTACCAGCGTGCATGTTTATCAGACCCATCATTTGGGCTGTAGCTGCAGGGGATTTTGCTCTTCTCTTGCTAGACTGATAGGCTAGGAGGACTGGTAGAGTTAGAGCCATAAATATAAGCATTGGTGCAGGCTACCCCAACCTGGTGCTCGCCATATTTTCTGGATTGCAACTTCCAGCATCCCTGACCATTGGCCATGTTGGCTAGGACTGATGGCAGTTGTACTACAAAACATCTGTAGAGCACCAGGCTGAGGAAAGCTGCATCAGCATGTTGATGTAGAAAAGTATGAGATGCCAGTGAAAAGATATACAGTGGTGCCCCGCAAGACGAATGCCTCGCAAGACGGAAAACCCGCAAGACGAAAGGGTTTTCTGTTTTGGAGGCGCTTCGCAAGACGAATTTCCCTATGGGCTTGCATCGCAAGACGAAAGCCCATAGGGAAATGCTGGCGGTCGGGAGCAAAGACTTTCGCCCACAGCCGGCCTTCAGAAGAGGACCTCTTCTGAAGGCCGGCGGGGGGCAAAAGTCTTTGCTCCCCCCCGCCTGCCTTCCCCCCCGCCTGCCCCGGGCGATCTTAAAATGCTGGCGGGCGGGAGCGAAGCGCTCGCTGCCGACCCCCAGCATTTTAAAATCTCCCCGGGACAGCAGAGAAGTCTCTGCTGTCCCGGGGAGATTTTAAAATGCTGGGGGTCGGGAGCGAAGCGTTCACCGCCGACCCCCAGCATTTAAAAATCTCCCCGGGACAGCAGAGAAGTCTCTGCTGTCCCGGGGAGATTTTAAAATGCTGGGGGTCGGGAGCGAAGCGTTCGCTGCCGACCCCCAGCATTTTAAAATCTCCCCCTGTCCCGGGGATATTTTAAAATGCTGGGGGTCGGGAGCGTTCGCTGCCGACCCCCAGCATTTTAAAATCTCCCCGGGACAGCAGAGAAGTCTCTGCTGTCCCGGGGAGATTTTAAAATGCTGGGGGTCGGGAGCTGCCGACCCCCAGCATTTTAAAATCTCCCCCTGTCCCGGGGAGATTTTAAAATGCTGGGGGTCGGGAGCGAAGCGTTCGCTGCCGACCCCCAGCATTTTAAAATCTCCCCGGGACAGCAGAGAAGTCTTCTCTGCTGTCCCGGGGAGATTTCTCTGCTGTCCCGGGGAGATTTTAAAATGCTGGGGGTCGGCAGCGAACGCTTCGCTCCCGACCCCCAGCATTTTAAAACGCTGTTCCGAAGCGGGGCGGGGGGCGGGAACACCTGCCCCAGCCGCCCCACTTCGGAACGCTGTTCCGAAGCGGGGCGGGGGGGCGGGAACACCTGCCCCAGCCGCCCCGCTTCGGAACGCTGCTCCGAAGCCGGGCGGGGGGCGGGAACACCTTCTGAAGGCGGGCGGGGGGCGAAAGTCTTTGTCCCCCCTGCCTGCCTTCCCAGGGGCTTTTAAATCGCCCCGGACAGCGGAGAAGTCCTCCGCTGTCCGGGGCGATTTTAAAATGCCGCCCGCCAGCATTTTAAGATCGCCCGGACAGCGGAGAAGTCCTCCGCTGTCCTGGGGTTTTTTAAAATGCTGGGGGTGGGAAGAAAAGCCCTTGTCCCCCCCCCCCAGCCTTCAGAAGAGGTCCGGGGACAGACTGTCCCCGGACCTGGTCTGAAGGCGGTTTCCCTAGGAACGCATTGATTGATTTTCAATGCATTCCTATGGGAAACCGTGCATCGCAAGACGAAAAACTCGCAAGACGAAGAGACTTGCGGAACGAATTAATTTCGTCTTGCGAGGCACCACTGTAATAATAATAATAATAATAATAATAATAATAATAATAATAATAGAGAGCCAGTGTGGTGTAGTGGTTAAGCGTGGTAGACTCATAATCTGGTGAACCGGGTTCGCATCTCCGCTCCTCCACATGCAGTTTCCAGTTCTGTGAAGTCTCTCAGCCTCACTCACCTCACAGAGTGTTTGTTGTGGGGGAGGAAGGGAAAGGAGAATGTTAGCCGCTTTGAGACTCCTTCGGGTAGTGATAAAGTGGGATATCAAATCCAAACTCCTCTTCTTTTCTTAATAATAGTAAATTTTATTATTTATACCCCGCCCATCTGGGTGGGTTTCTCCAGCCACTCTGGGCAGCTTCCAGCAAAATATAAAAATGCAATAATTTGTCAAATATTAAAAGCTTCTCTAAACAGGGCTGCCTTTAGATGTCTTCTGAAAGTCAGATAGTTCTTTAATTCTTTGACATCTGATGAGAGAGCGTTCGACAGGGCGGGTGCCACTACTGAGAAGGCCCTCTGCTTGGTTCCCTGTAACTTTGCTTCTCGCAGTGAGGGAACCGCCAGAAGGTCCTTGGCGCTGGACCTCAGCGTCCAGGCAGAATGATGGGGGTGGAGATGCTCCTTCAGGTATACTGGGCCGAGGCCATTTAGGGCTTTAAAGGTAAGCAACAACACTTCAAATTATGCCCGGAAACATACTGGGAGCCAGTGTAGGTCTTTCAGGACCAGTGTTATGTGGTCCCGGCGGCCACTCCCAGTCACTAATCTAGCTGCCGCATTCTGGATTATGTGTGGACAACATGATTAAAGTGAAAAGGAGCAGAAATCATTTGAGAGAAAACTGCTGCTTTGTTTTACTAAGGATCAACTACTTTTAAATTGTGTTTAATTGCCATGGAGACGTCACTGTTGCAAATCAATTACTTTGTTCATATGGAGTTGTCTAAGGCTAAAGAGCAGGAAAAAATATCCATGTTTCTCAAGTAGGGCCAGTACTTTCTTCCCCAGCTGTCAAAGTCATAGGAAAAGGCAGCTGAGGAGATGTTTTGAATAAGCAAGCCTATGACCCCATCCGCACTATATTTTTAAAGCACCATGGTGCCACTTTAAATAGCCATGGCTTGCCCCGAAGAATTCTAGGCAGTGTAGTTTGTTAAGGGTATTGAGAGTTGTTAGGAGACCCCTATTACCCTCAAAGAGTTGCAATTTCCAGAGTGGTTTAACAATCCATTTTCACAGGGAACTCTGGGAATTGTAGCTTTGAGAGGGAACCAGGGGTCTCTGAACAACTCTCAGCACCCTTTACAAACCACAGTTCCCAAGATTCTTTGGGGGAAACCATGACTGTTGAAAGCAGAATGATAC
This sequence comes from Podarcis pityusensis, assembly GCF_964106645.2. Taxonomy (NCBI): domain Eukaryota; kingdom Metazoa; phylum Chordata; class Lepidosauria; order Squamata; family Lacertidae; genus Podarcis; species Podarcis pityusensis. Next base: position 32,772,120 of record NC_138029.1, read on the forward strand.
TGCATTAGATGTGTAGTGCAGAGGGGGCCTATGATGTTAGAGGTGCAAACAGCTATTTCAAGTGTATGCATGTGAGGGCATGGGGAGTGGTAGTACAGACATATGATTATGATTATGATTACCAAAGTACAGCAGAAAGTGCCATATGACATTTACTGCCTCTTCCATTGCTCAAAATTTTGGAGTGGTATTCTCAATCCTAAAAACTTCCATGGATGCAATGATATATTTTGAGGGGTTTGCACTTGTAAAGTGCAAAGAGATATGCCCCGTTCCATCTTACTTATTTGCTTATACAAATTCCAGATGCTATTTTTCATACATGGCAGGGCTGTCTAGCTTACAGAGTGGATCTGCCTCAGAGGGTATTTTTGGTGTCCCTCCCAGACTCCTATAAATTTGACAGTTTAAAAACTGTTCTGCTGAGGTATCTCCCACCATAGTGTTGTAGTGTACCCACTCAGGTGCTTGCAGGGTACAGAACCAACAAAAGTTGGACACCTCTGTGTTGACTTACCTTGCACAGAAGCCTCTCCTCTCTTTGGTGCAGCACCACTGCAAGAAGATCCTAGAGCAGGCATGGCCAAACTTAGCCCTCCAGATGTTTTGGGACTACAACTCCCATCCTCCCCAGCTAACAGGACCAGTGGTCAGGGGTGATGGGAACTGTAGTCCCAAAACATCTGGCGGGCCAAGTTTGGCCATGCCTGTCCTAGAGCATATCTTTGGCTGGCTGCCTTCCTATATCTCCCCTACACACCACAGGGTGTGTCTGCTCACCCACCTGGCTGCTTGTATGGGGCATGTGCTGTCTGTATGTGTGCCTGCATTCGCCATGTCCATCTCTGGCATGCAGCCTTCGGAGGGGTGGCAAACTCTCTATGCAACCCTTGGGCCACAAATAGTGAGCCACCCCACATATACTTGAACATCCCTTCCACTGTTTATACTTGTGAATGGCATTGTTGTGTGAATCAGACTGATTAATCTGTGGAGTAAAAACATTAAAACTACGGTACTTAATTCTTTTTATAGTTTCATGGCTAATGTCACATTTTGTGGCAACAAACTCCATGCTTGCTGCTTTGTCAGTGACTCATGGAAGGCTGAGCAGCTTTAGTTTTCCACTTTGCATGAGCCCTGATTTTCAGAAGTGGCTGGCATCCTTTTCTCAACCCTGGGTATATATGTGTGTGCTTTCACTCTTAAATGTTGGGTCCAGATATATATATTTGAAGCATCTGCTTTGTTTCCTATTCCCTAGCGATACTGTGAAAGCTAGTCATTTTACAAAGTGCCATGGAGATGCATGTAGCTGTCTACATGAGCTGTACGTCATCAAATACGGAGATGAGTTTTGTTCTTTATATGAGTCATCATTCCCTTTCTGACCTACTCTTCTAATTGCTAGTCATTTATTCTTTGGGAATTCATTATCCCCGCCAGTAGCTTTTAACAAACAGGCAGCAGCCTGGAGTGGCAGGTATTTGCCTCTGAGGTACCTGATGTGTGTGACAAATTAAAAGTCGTTTAGAAACCTGACAGTACTTTGCCATGGTTCCACCACCAAAAATGATCCTCCATTCAAGCCTCATGCATTTCACATGTTGTCTTTATTCCAAGGTCAGCCCAGGGCAAGGCCATTTAACCGACTGAGAAAATTCTGATGCTGAGCAATGTTCTAGTTAAATAAGAGGCCTTGGGAAGGGATTCTCTTGAAGTCCCTTGTCTCTGTCCGTCTGCATTTCAGTCTCACTAACTGTGGTATCAGGGCAGTGATTGGACTGTGTGTGCTGAACATTGCCAAAGGTCTACACATCTTCCTTCATAGGTCTATTGCTCCCACATTCCCATGAAGGAGAAGATTCACAATATATGTTTCTTTCAGAGGAAGGAATACCAGAACTCTTAATGTTTTCAATAAACCTTTCTACTGACAAAAGTTACACAGCCGTGGGAATCAGGCGGAGACTGTTACTGCCCTAGGCAAAATCAGAGGTTATCCCCTTGCTTGGATTCATACAACCTCAGTTTCCCATTGCAGTTTTGCTCATGTCTGCCTCAGCTGCTTCTGTGGGTTCTGTAAGGGCTGCAGTCCTAACCCCACTTATGTGGGAGTAAGCTCCATTGAATTCAGTTGGACTTACTTCTGAGTAGACATGGCTAGGATTGCATTGTTAAGGGCACTTCGAGATGAAGGCAATTTAGCAGCACTTTATCATTGCTAATCTGCTTTAAGATGGAAATGGAATAGCAACTTTGCTTCCAAGCTTCTAATATGCTGTGGTCAAGTGGCAGGCTCCCTTTCCCTTGCTTGAAATATCAGAGGTGACGGTGGAGTAGGGTGAGTTATTTTCATTTTAGCCATTATATGTGAGAAAGGATTAAATGCTCCCCACCCCATGAGAAATGGCCAGCTGAACAACCCAGGAAATGGCTAGAGCAATTTAACAAGCTGCAATAGCAGTACGAGAGGACATCTATACCTGAAAAAATTGCACTGCTATTCCACTGAGTTTTGTTTTGTCAGATTTTCTGAACTTGGGGGGGGGGTCCAGAAGCTGAACTGGGAAAACATGAGAGTTGGATGTTTTGTCCCCAATGTTGTTCTTATTTCCCCTAAAAGTAAGTGAATGAAGCCTGGCTATTCCACAGTAAATGCCCAGTGTGGAACCAGGCTAAGAAACAGTCGTTTATTTCACATATCTGTGGTTTGATAAAAGGTGCAGAGGTGTTTGGAAGGTGCTTGTTTCCAAAATCCTGAAGCTTATACTGTACTGAGGTTTATACTGTAAACTGTGATCCTCAGATGAAGTGTGGTATATAAATTTAATAAATACTAATACGTAATAATATTCCTCCTTTTTAAAAAGAGTTTGCTGTGTACACCTTTAAAGCACACTCAAAACACTTTCCCTCAGAGAATTCTGGGTACTATAGTTTGTTAAAAAGTTGCTGGGAAGTGTAACTGTGAGGGGTAGATCTCAGGGCCCAGAATTCTTTGAGGGAAAGAAGATGCTTTGGATGTGCTCTAAAGATATAGTGTGCATACATAGCCTTTTTTTTTTTTTTTGGCTGCGCTATGTGTCCTTCACCAAGTTCCCAGCTGTGTCCTCATAATTCTGTCAACACAAGGACATGGTGATGTAGAGTGATCCATGCAAGAGGTTCCATGTGTTCCATGGCTAAGGTTTTATATACTCCTGTTGCTGTGCCATGATTAACTCTTGGGTGAGAAACCTTGATCATGAAGGAATCCTAACTTCTGATGATATGGGGTAGGAAAAGTGTGCTGTTGTTTTGGGCTTTTTACTGACTCCACCAGGAGTTTTTGAATTTACAATCCCTACTTTGCTGACACAGCATTAGAACAGGGCAGGGGTTACCTTTGAACAGGCATAGGATTTCATCTGAACACGATTCCATTTTTGCCACACCTCCGGCTCCACCCATTGGAGAGGACTGTTTGATGTAGTGTTCAGTTACATGACTGAGAAAATCTGGGTTCAATTCCACCTCAGCCATGAAACAAACTGTGACTCTCTCGGCCTGCCCCACCTTGCAGCAGTCTTGTGAGAATAAAAGTTGGAGACACACCACCCTGAGGAAGGGTGAGGTTAAACTATACCGTAATAAATAACACACCCACCCCTCTGCTCTGGTATTGTGTCACTGCACTCTTCCACTCATGTAACATAGGTAAAGGGTAAAGGGACCCCTGACCATTAGGTCCAGTCGTGGCCGACTCTGGGGTTGCTGCGCTCATCTCACTTTACTGGCCGAGGGAGCCGGCGTACAGCTTTCGGGTCATGTGGCCAGCATGACTAAGCTGCTTCTGGCAAACCAGAGCAGCGCACGGAAACGCCGTTTACCTTCCCGCCGGAGCGGTACCTATTTATCTACTAGCACTTTGACGTGCTTTCGAACTGCTGGGTTGGCAGGAGCAGGGACTGAGCAACGGGAGCTCACCCCGTCGCGGGGTTTCGAACCGCCGACCTTCTGATCACCAAGTCCTAGGCTCTGTGGTTTAACTCACAGCGCCACCGGTGTCCCCCTCATGTAACATATTGCCATGCAAATGTAGTTTCAATATGCAAGCATCTTTTGTGTTCCACTTTCAAAAGGGAATGTAGCAGTGATCCTGTCTCACCCAAGTGAGTAAAGTATGGAAAGACTGTAGCCCTGTACACATTTAAACAGCCATAGTGTCAGGCTGATAAATGCCTTGGTGTGATGCATTTCCAACAACAAATGTACTTGGCAAGATTAATGCCAAGTACAGCATGGCTGTTTTCTGCTGTGGTTGTGCTCTAAGATACACATCAACCAAGATCTGACCTCTCTGTTGACTGCCTGTGCATTGGGTTGTGGGCTTCCTGGTTAATGATTGCAGGTGCCCCTTCCCTCCATTATGCTAAGGTCATGGTTATTCTTCCACTCCCATTCCTTATGCTGCATTCAAAGCACAAGGTGCCTCCAGGGAGAGGTAAAAGGTCAGAGGGCTGGCATGCCTAATTGCTACAGCCAGCAGAATCTGAGATCTGTGTCCTTGCTGTTTATCTTTAATTTCATCAAGGTTGGCTGAACCAACCTCTAGGCACATACCCATGATTCTTAACATTGTTCAAATTAAAGCCTAGGCCAAAAAGAAAAATAAGTCAGAGGCCCCCTTAGTACTCTCCAAGCACAAAAGGAAAGGCAAAGGTTTTCTCAGCCAAGTGAGCTCTGCTTGTGTGATGAACAAACAGACCTTGTTCTTTCATTACACTTGAGAGTAGCCAGTTTGGCTCATTTCATTCAAAGAATCATACAAAAGCTTGATTAGGTATTTCAAGGGTTCATGTTTCCTCAGACTGCAATGTTCTTCTGAAGGGAACACACAAGGTCTCTGACATTAAGCATTCCCACTGCTGTGTTTGTTTACAACATCACAGCCCATGTTCAGTAACTAGTAAAGCCACCTATTGCACGGGATCCAAGTGTCTAAGACGGACCTCCTCCTCTAACAACATCCTCATTGTCATTACCTCCTCTTGACCATAAGATCGCAGGGTGGATTACAGCAATTAACCTGTCCAACAACTACAACTACAGTCAGAGACTACTAGGTAGCTGGGAAAGGGAAATTTTGGTCCGGTCCGACCATGAAGCAGAGTGAAGCATCTGCCATAAGCTCTGGGGCCCCTAAACTAGGATGTTCCTAGATGCAGTGGAAGTTGATATCCTGTCACCAGAGTTGAAGTAAGATTCAGCTGCCAGTTCAGTTGGATTCTGTATGTGGAATGTAAGAGCCCTATCTTGGCCTTTTCCTCAGGCAGCAAAACGACGACCCTGTTGTTTTCACATCCCTTTGTCATGCTCTCCACAGGGAAACCTACTCAGCACCAAACTTTTAGCTGCCAGGTAAAAACCTGCTTATTTTATTTTATTTTTAATAATTTTTTGTTGTTTTTTACACATATTTTCCAACATAACATCCTTTTAAACATCATTTAGAAATTTTTGGCTATCACAGCCTAAGACTTCCTTCAACCTCGACTGATGGTTTTCTAAAGTCTTTCTAATTATGCATTTTGTTACTATAATTATTGCTATAAACTCAAATTTCCAGTACATCTATTCTTAATTCTTTTCACAATAATTTATAAATTACTCCTTACAAAACTTCTTTTAACCCTACAAGCGATGTCAATTGGTAAAAACCTGTTTATTTACCTTAGCTTTTTTGTATATGTTCTGCTGAAGAGAGCACAATTTACCTTAGCTTTTTAAAATGGCTGGCATAACATAGCCTTTCCTCTGCTGCAGCCATACTTAGGTGCCCCATGCCTGCAATTTGCAGTTGGAGGGCAATTCAAATGAGGATGGTGACAAAAGCAAAAGCTAAAGTCCCTTTCCGCACATCATGGTCCTTATGCAGTTTATGCCCTCCCTCATGTACTTTCATCTTCTTTTTCTTTTTTGCATGCCATTTGTTTTTATACCAGCCACATTAGGGCCAAAGGCATTCACATGTCACATTTAATTGGGCCTTGGCTCTTCATATTTTCTCACTGTGTTTTTTTAAGCATCTGGTGTTATGTTATTGTCTTTGGTCTCTTGTTTTTAATTCCAAAATTGGAAGTGGAATATATATATAAATAAATGTGCGGATTCAGGATGTCTTAAGGGAAAGCATATAGGATTTTAAAGACAGGTTGATGCTGGCAAATTTGGCATATCCTTTCCTTTCTCTAAGCAAAAGGTAACAGCAGAACCTCCATGATTCTCGAAATTCCCTTTCAGCCACTTTTGCTGTGTCCCTTTACATTGCTCCATGTCAATACCATTCATGTAAGCAGTATTTGCTTTACTTCAAGATCTGATGGTTTGGATGTTACCCAAGTCATTTGGATAAATGAGGTTGAATTGTATAAGAATCATGGCTGTTTCCAAGCTAAATGTGAGTTTCACATGGCAAAGCATTCTCTCTCTCTCTCTCTCTCTCTCTCTCTCTCTCTCTCTCTCTCTCTCTCTCATGTTTTTGAGCATTGAAAACCCTCATCAAACCTGCCATTATAAATGAGAAGCTTCACAAATGCAAAATTAGAAGGTTACAAAAATATATCCTGGAACGAGGAAGGAGAGAGTTTGGGTGAGTCTGCCTACACAACATACATTTAAAGCTTATTTCTTCCCCCAAAGATTCCTGAGAACTGTAGTTTACGCCTCACAATTTGCAGTACCCTTAACAAACTATATGTCGCAGGAGTCCTTTGAGGAAGCCATGGGCTTTAAATATATGGTGTATACTACTGTCCCAACTGAGTGTGCATAGGACTGCAGCCCTGGGTTTTTGGGTTTTTTGTTGCAAGGTTAGAAGGCCAAAGAAAGACGATAAGCTTGGAATTGGTATAAAGGAAAGACTGCAGGGGATAGAACTCTACCAGCAAAGATAAGAGATGAAACCACAGATATGGGATTAAGCAGCAAATTGATCAAGATTCTGCAGAGGAAAAGAGATGTCTTAGATGGATTTAGCTGGATAGTAGGTGGATTTTTAGCATCCAATTCTGAGTTGTAGGAAATGGGACAGTGGCAAAAGAAAGTACATGATGTGTTTGTTTAGAGCACAGACAGATAAATAGAGAGCTTTCATCTAACATGAGGAGGGGGAGACTTTGAAGACAGCTTAAAATGCTTCACTATTTATCCTAATCACAGGGTGAGTCAGTGATAAATTATGTTTATCCAGTCCTGTATTCAGCTTTCTGTAATATGGTGAAAGAGCAGCTGATAATATAGTCATACAGTGGGAGCAGATTCTTACCCCTCTCTCCAAAAAGGGGCGGGTGGGGAGAATTGAGTCAGCCAAAATCATGTAATTATTATCTGAGGTAAGAAAGAGACATCATTTATTCCCAACCAGTTCTTAATGCAAAGTTATACACTGTGTAGAACTGCCCAGTTTTCTCTTAAGAAGCCCGTGCCAGCCACTGCTGGGCAAGTGAGGGAACAAATACAAAGGGAATAAGGAACTGAAAAAAATGAAGGTTTAGCTTGACTTGAAAAGTTTGCCATGACAAAAAAATGAAGAGAGCTCCTTATCCTTAGGCAGATGAGCTTGAAGATTTCATACAGGTTGACCCTGAATCTGAATTTATACTTAACTAAAGAAAATGCTTATCCAGATGCTAAAGTCCTGAAAGATAAAAAAAAATTAAAAAAAATTCCTTCCAGTAGCACCTTAGAGACCAACTAAGTTTGTTATCGGTATGAGCTTTCATGTACATGCAGAGTGTATCTGAAGAAATGTGCATGCACACGAAAGCTCATACCAATAACAAACTTAGTTGGTCTCTAAGGTGCTACTGGAAGGATTTTTTTATTTTTTATTTTGTTTTGACTACGGCAGACCAACACGGCTAGCTACCTGTATCCTGAAAGATACATAGCTATTCCTAACCGCCCTATGTGTCCATGTTGCAGAGGAAAAGCAGTAGCCATTAAGTCATGGTGTCCAGAAAGAAATAAGAGTAGGATGGTGTTTGAAAGTGGGGGAAGGAAATTGTTTAGTGCACTGTGAATGGTTAAGGCTAAGGCAGGGAATGGACGGCCAGCTTCTGAATTATAATGAAGTTGGAGCCATCTACCAGTAACAGCTTCATTGTTGTGGAACACATGCACTGAGGCATAGCCAGGACGTCCCACACAAAATCCAAAGGAAGAGGTAACATTGGCATGTGGGTTCCCACTCACCCTGTCTCTTCTCCATTTCTGTTGTCTGTTAGTATTTCACAAGACTAATCTAAGACGGCAACCAGAGGAGGGACTTTCCACTGGTGATGCCCTGTTCATGCAATGCCATGTAAAATTGATATCCTTCATGGAAGCCTCCACTTGGATCAAAGAGCTTCTAGGACTGATTACAATTGGGGGGGGGGGGGAGCAATGGCTAAAATGTTTTGATTTGAAAGACAGTTAAATTGATCATTTAATCTACTCCTTGATGGTACCTGATGACTGCTTATTTTTATTTGTTTATTACAAATATTGTGCATGTGTGTTTAAATTCTGTTTTCCCTCTGCGGGGTTATTGGGTTGTTTTTGTTTTTATTTTGTGATTTTATATTGTGATTTTATCCTGTGAACAGCCCTGAGACTTACGGGTTATAGGGAGGTATATAAATTCAATAATAAATAAAATAAATAAATAAGCTACTACTGATGTCAGGGAGTCCACCTTGAGTATGACTGACCCATAACAAATACATACATTTTCTCCCCCCCCCCCCACCTTGTATATTCCCCATCTTGCCCAGCTGAGTCACTCCTTTTGTTTTAACGATTTAGGAGTTTATACTCCAGAATCATTGTCTTCTTGCTCTTCCTTATAAATGCCATGAAGCCCCCTAAGTGGCTTGGGGCAACTTGCTGCCTATCAGCCTACCCTGCCTCACAGGGTTGTTGTGAGGATAAAAGAGTTAAAGTGTGCATGCCACCTTCAGCTCTTTGGACAAAAGGTGGGATATAAGTGCAATACTAAATTAACTAACTGCAATCCTATCTTGCGGGGTCGAAACATCATCTGAAGTCAAACACAATAAGATCAATATTTATTATATTCCTGCAAAATCTTCTCCTAGTAACCTAGCTGTACTTGCTATTAACCATACTTCTTTTACAACTCATTCTACTGTTTGCAGTTGAAAATGTATTAATTCGATTCTGGGTAATCTTTTCTTTCGCACATTAATTCTGTTGCAAAGACCTGCTGTTATTTCTTGTTTAACATTGCAAAAATGAAACTATATCTGCCTTTTGCTATAACTACAACTCTAGTTCAAGTGATTGTTTCTCATCTTGATTGGGTTAATATTAGGCCTGCTGGTTCCCAACTTTTCATCTTCCCCTTATTTCAGCTTTGCTGCTTGTCTGGGCTGCTGTTCTGCTCATGTGTTATCTCTTTTTTTCTTTTCTTATTTTGCTTTACTGGCCCCTTTTTTTCCTTTTTCCATACTTGCTATAAACTCATTTTTACCATTAAGGCCCGTCATGCTCTTGCGCCTTCCTTGATTTCTCCTTGTGTTCCATCTTGTTCTTCATGCTTTGTTTAATCCTATCTTCAGGCTAAGCCTCCAGCTTTCTATTGTCACTATCTTGTTGTCACTGATCCTGTGGGCCTAAAATGGTCTTTTAATAGATATATTGTACAGGTGCAGTATAAATAAAATGTAGCGACAATCATGAAAACAAGTTTTCATTTCTTTAAAAGTGAAACTGTGGCCAGATAACATTTGCCTCACCTTTATTAAAATTGTGTGGCTATATCTGTTGCTAGATTAAACTGCTTTGAGGAGCAGATCCAGGTTACACATACGAAGTTTTCTTACTCCAGGTCAGCTTATTTATCCATCTAGCCCAGTGTTGTCTGTTCTGACTGACAGCAGCATTCTGGGGTCTAAGGTAGGGGCATTTCCCCTCATCTGATGTTTGATTCTTTTAAGTAGAAATGCCAGGGATGAAACAAGATTTTATGCATGCAAAGCGTATATTCTGTCACTGAGTTATAGTCCCTCGCGAATCAATAGACAGGTTGATTATCCAATGCAGTAAGATAAGATAAACTTTAAGTATTGGTAGGAATTGAGGCGCTATTGCAGGCTGTGGAAGACACTTATTCATTCTGCTGTGTTTATTCAACCATGTGAAGAGTGAATCAGTAACAAACTGTACAATCTCGGAAATTCCTTTTGAAAAAGAGACACTTCTGAGCCATTTCAGCAACTGCTTTCTATTTTTCACTAGGAACTAAGGAGACATTGATCTCCATTTTGTGACCATTTATCTGCATTTTATGATCACACAATGCAGTTTGTGAACACATAAAATTCAAGTTCCTAAAATTTCCAGGCAGGTTTTGTTTCACCTTCATGACAGTTCTGAAATAGGTTAGATCCATTGAAGTCTAACAATGGTGGTTTTTTTAAAGGGTTTTGTCATCTTAATTGCTTGCTTGTTATATCTACTTCCGTTCTCATGCCTAAGGGATTTTATACTTCATTACAACCCTTTTTAAAGCAGATATATTTTGTGGTAAAGGTAAAGGACCCCCGACAGTTAAGTACAGTCGTAGACGACTCTGGGGTTGTGGCGCTCATCTCACTTTACAGGTCGAGAGAGCCAGTGTTTGTCTGCAAACAGTTTTTCCAGGTCATGTGGCCAGCATGACTAAGCCGCTTCTGGTGCAATGGAACACTGAAACCAGAGCAGCACACGGAAACGCCATTTACCTTCCCGTTGGAGCGGTACTTATTTATCTACTTGCACTTTTGGTGTGCTTTTGAACTGCTAGGTTGGCAGGAGCTGGGACCAAGCAACAGGAGCTCACCCCATCGCAGGGATTTGAACCTCCAACCTTCTGATCAGCAAGCCCAAGAGGCTCACGGGTTTAGACCACAGCGCCACCCTCAGCCTATGTATTTTGTGGTAGTTTCCATTGAACTGGGAGAAGCCACCATTGAGTTGAATCCATACTGAGTCGTGCTTAACCTTAACAGCTTAAAAATATATTAAAACATCAGCCATCAAAAACTTCCCTAACAGGGCTGCCTTCAGATGTCTTCTAAATGTTATATAGTTGTTTATTTCTTTGACATCTGATGGAGGGCATTCCACAGGGCGGGCGCCACTACTGAGAAGGCCCTCTGCCTGGTTCCCTGTAACTTTGCTTCTCACAGTGAGGGAACTGCCAGAAGGCCTCGGAGCTGGACCTCAGTGTCCGGGCTGAACAATGGGGGTGGAGATGCTCCTTCAGGTATACTGGACTGAGGCCGTTTAGGGCTTTAAAGGTCAGCACCAACACTTTCAATTGTGCCCAGAAACATACTGGGAGCCCGTGTAGGTCTTTCAAGACCAGTGTTATGTGGTCTGTCGCCGCTCCCAGTCACCAGTCTAGCTGCCACATTCTGGATTAGTTGGACTTTCTGGGTCGCCTTCAAAGGTAGCTTCACATAGAGCATGTTTCAGTAGTCCAAGCAGGAGATAACTAGAGCATGCACCACTCTGGTGAGACAGTCCGTGGGCAGATAGGGTCTCAGCCTGCGTACCAGATGGAGCTGGTAGACAGCTGCCCTGGACACAGAATTGACCTGTGCCTCCATGGACAGCTGTGAGTCCAAACTGACTCCCAGGCTGCACATCTGCTCCTTCAGGGGCACAGTTACCCCATTTGGGACCAGGGAGTACCCCACACCTGCCCGCCCCGTCTCCCCAAAGCAGTACTTCTGTCTTGTCAGGATTTAACCTCAACCCAGTAGCCGCCATCCATCCTCCAACTGCCTCCAGGCACTCGCACAGGACCTTCACGGCCTTCACTGGTTCCAATTTGAAAGAGAGGTAGAGCTGGGTATCATCTGCATACTGATGAACACCCAGCCCAAACCTCCTGATTAGATCTCTTGTTATGAAATTCAAGTAATTGCAGGTAGATCCAAGTGGGATATACCCTTGGAATGCTGGCATTGACCAAATGCATCCTTGGAAAAATCAGTGGGCTAACATCTTCACCTATGTATTATTACTGAAGGGTGAGGGAAATGCTGTATAGTCTGAGCACAGGAAGAGAAATCAGATCCTCTCTCCTCTTATCGTTGTTGCTTTCTATAAGTCCTTCGTCTCCTGTATGACTTAGTAGAATAAATCATTAGGGATGTTGACACTTTGCAAGGGTTACTGGGGCTATGGTAATAAGAGATGACATGTGTGCTGATCTTCCCCTACCATGCAATTATTAAAAGCAGGGTGGCTCCGTTGGGACCATGAGCTGACAACCATGTATATGAATGAAGCATGAGGTTGGTTCAAGTTTTGCTAATATCTAGGGAAGAAATAATTCAACACCTGAAGCCTGTGATGAGCATCACCATGACTGATCTCTCAACCTTTCCAGAATGAACACAGGAAGAGCTCTGCTGGATCACACCAAAGATCTAGCTAAGCCAGAATCCTATTGACTGCATTGGACAACCAGATGAGTCCAGTAAACCAACAAGCAAGACATGTAAGTAACAACCCTTCTCTTCCTATTTTCCCTCTTTTCCTGTAATAATTGGTATTTGGAGGCATAAGTTTGCCCTTGAACCTGCAGGTTCCATTTAGCTTTTCAGCTACTAGCTGTTAACCGGCCTGTTCTCCATTCATTTCACTAGTCTCTGTTTGAAGCCATTTAAGCCAGTGACCCTCACAATATCTAGCGGCAGATGATTTTGTCAGCTAATTATGTGTTGTGCAAATATGAATTTCCATTTGCCATCCTAAGTCTATTGCCAGTCAGGTTCACCAAGTGACCCCAAATTCTTCTGTTATGAGAGAGGAAGAAAAATGATCTCTTTTCACTTTCTACACACTGCACACTTTTTTTTACAAACCTCTTATCAGTTATTATTGTTGTTTTATTGATTTATCCCCTGCCTTTTTCCATGACGGACTCAAGGCGGCTTATAGATAAATAGAAACAGCCAAAAATATTTGGGAGGGGGAACAATCATTTAAAAACAATTGAATAGAATTAAAACTATATATAACTATAAAATATCTATTAAAAACACACAGGTAGTTACAATCAAAACTGCACGGCACCAGCCCTTTCTTTAAAAGTGGTCAGTTCCCCAAAGCCTGTTGAAATAAGAAGGACCTGCCAGCAGAAGGACAAGGAGGGAGCCAGTCTAACTTCTCTAGGGAAGGAGTTCCAAAATTTGGGAGCCACCACTGAGAAGGCCCTCTCCTGCTTTGACAGTTGGTATCCTTTTAGGCTAGAATAGGGCTGCTTTCTTAAATCAGGTGGTTTCAACTGGCAGCACACTGGCAATTCAACTCACACCACCAGAGGCATTCATGTAGCACTGGTGGAAAAGAAACAGCACCAGCGACAGCTAGCAGTGCTTATTTGTTACTATTTTTTCCACCAACTGAATGAGCTACTGTAACTGCAGAATACTTAATGCTATGCTGTTTTGTGGCACTTCCAAAAAACAACAACCATACAAATAATCCTGGTGCACTCTGCCCTTGTAGGTAAGCCTAACAACTCCATAAAAGCCATATATTTTCCAAAATTAGTAATCACTTATTGGAGAGGATGATTATAAAGGTCTTTACTGATGGATGAAGAAGTGGCACAGCTACTTTTAGATAAATTGTCCCTTCATTCTGTTGCCAAAAACGTCACTAATATTTTATTATAAAATACCTGGTTTGTGTGGACTCCTGAGATAACATAGTATATTAAGAACTTGACAAATGAAAAGTCTTTCCCATATGCCACAGTTTGTCATTAGTGGTATTAGTAATTATTATCATGGATGGTAACATAAGCACACACTTCATGTAGTCCAACAGTCATAGAGGCATGCTGAAAGCTTGAAAAAGTACTGGTATTAATTAAACTTGGATGACTACGTTATGTACTGCCATTTTCCCTCCACATGATTGACACCTGTGTTCACCAGAAAGACTGTCCAAGGACCACAGCTGATATATTATTACTGAAAAGAATAGCTATCATGATTAATCACATAGATGAATAACAATGATGAAATATCACCAGATAAAATGTGGTTATCATAGCATGTGTGAAATTAAAGTAGTTGACTTGAAGTTAACAATTTATGTACTTCCTTTGGGTGTTCAGTGTTACATTATTATTATTTTTAAAGTACTCTCCCTTTTCTGTAATACAACATTGGCTTTTCTTCCATAAAGAGGTCAAAATGTATTGCTCAGCCCACTTTATACAATGGGAGCAATTGTCAAGGTGTTCACAGTACACTATTGCTCCTGACTGTGAGGTGTTTTGAAAGACCAAAAGATATCTGGGAAACCAGGTAGGAAAGGGTAGCTAATAAACTTCAAGAAAAGAGCTGTGGCTCAGTGTTTAAGACAAAAAAAAAAATGTTTTGCATGCAGAAGGTCACAGGTTCAAGCCCCAGTGAGGAAATAGACATGGCTGAGTCCTTGAGAGCTCCAATATTTATAGTACTACAATCCTCTGGTTTGATATAAGGTGGCTGCGTATTTCCATAGTATGGGAGTTCAGAGATATGAAAATCCGAGTGACAGATCATAGGCTGTCTCTAGTAAGTTCAGTTATATCATACTTATTGCCCACTAGACAAGAAATAGTTGGAATTAACATTTTAAAAGGCCTACATGGGTAGCTCATTGGCTGACCCTGCACCAGTCATTCTCTTTTGGTTCGCTTAATCTGCATCAAAGTGTTGATGTAACAAAATGGTGGAAGAGGAAAGAACCTTATATGCTGCCTTCAGCACCTTGGAGATAGGGTGGTATAAAAATTGGGAAATTTCCAGAATCGTTATATTCATATGCAAATTTAAACAAATGTAATTGATTAAGGCTCAAATCTTAACTCTGCTTAATAGAGAATAAGTGTCATTGAAGACAGTGGGACATATCTGAGTAGAATTGCCCTGCACAATTTCTTTGATTAAGCAACTAAGATAATTGATGATAGCCCTGCTTATTTTCTTCTTTCTTTTCTGTCAAACTTTAGTTCCTAAGATCTTGGGAAGAGGGACCTTTTTTGCTTTAACGTATGGTATAAAACAAGGATAGGGAACCTGTGGCCCTCCAGATGTTGTTGGACTTCAACTCCCATCATCCCATTGGCTGTGCTGGCTGGGGCACATGGGAGTTGGGAGTCTAACTACAGGTTTCCATCCCTGCTATGTAGCAGGCACCTGGATGCCTGGTGACCCACCAGCCCTACTAATTCTGCTATGTGCAGTTCAGCTTGAAGTTTTGTATTTAGGAAGTCCTGATGCTGCTCAGGGACACAACACATGCCTTGCATGCAAAAGGTCCCATATTCAGTGCCCAGCATCTCTAGGTAGGGCTAGGAAAGAGCTGAAACCTTGAACAGTCACTATCAGTCTGTGTGCAAACAATGTTTATTTCAGAAATGTATTTCCCATTTTCTCCTCCTAGAGGAGCCACTCAAAGCAACTTACGAAATATAAAAACAAGCACAAAATAAAAACAAGAATTCAACATTAGAACAAATTACCAACAACAAACAAGACTAAAAGCATCATCAGAGAACACAGGGGCTAGAGCTAAAAGCAAGCAAGCAGGCAAGCAAGATACAGCAGAGTCAAAGGCTTCAAAGGCTGGCAGAGCACAAGAGAAAAAATAAGCTAATTTCTTAAGGCAGGGAATTCAATGTGCAGGGTGCTGCTATAGAGAAAGCCCTTTCATGCATTGCCACCCCACCAACTGTAACTCAGAAAGCAAATGGATGACACAACAGGGCTATGTTCTCTGAATACTGGTTGCTGGAAAATCACAAGCAGGGAGAGCAAGGTTGTGCTAAGGTCCTGCTTGTGGGCTTCCCACAGGCATCTGGTAGCCATTGTGAGAACAGAATGCTGGACTGTATGAGCTTGATCCAGCAGGCCTTTTATAAGTGACACATTCACCTTGGAGCAGACAGTCTTTCAAGTAGCTTGGGCTGAAGCTATTTAGGAATTCAAAGGTAATTACTGAGCCAGGTGGACCAGTGGTCTGACCCAGTATAAGACAGCTTCCTATGTAACACCAGCGTTGGCTTTTTTAATTTACAAAAGGAAACTTTTAAAAGTTGTACAATATATTATATGGTTATCCAAAGGAACTCACAGCTATACATCTCCTTCCTGTCCCCATTTTATCACCACAACAATCTTGTGAGGTTAGGCTGAGATAAAAGGAGGTTCCAACAACCCCACCCCCTGTATTCAAGGATTGTGCGAGGTGGGTTGTGGGGCAACGCAGGCTAGTCTCATCACTACCACACCCAGCAGCCATGCCCCTTCCCTGCCACCCACACATTTGGCATGCATGCACATAGAGATCCTTCATGCAAACATTGTGTGTGCACACATATCACCTGGCATGTGCCCCACAACCCACTTACACTTTCCTTGAACGCATGGCTTCCCACACCCCACCACTACCAACAGCACCATATAAACTCCCCAATAGTGGCTGGCCAAATCCTGTGAGCTCCCTGGCTGGATTAGGCGGCCTTGTCTAATATTTTAACCATTTAAGAATGCTGGCCTCATTTTTATGCTTAGGACATGTTTGCTTGCCTATGTACCCCTTCCAACGGAAGCAGTTTTACAATCCCCCCTCCCTTTTCTTAAAAACATATGGGTGACCACTAGTTTTCACAGGAGCACCACTCGTTTTAGGAGAGTTGTGCTTTAAATATATATTTTTCTTGAATTACTCTGAGGCCAGCTATCCTGGAGGGGGGGCTGTTTGCTCTCTCTGCCTCCTTCCACCACGTGCCCCCAGTTAAGTGCGTCCTTTGACGTTGCTGAAGCAGGTAAGTGAGGCAATGGCTTGCTGCGCTCCAGTCACGGTTATTTTCTTTCACAGTAACCTCCATTAACTTATTCGCCGCCATCCCCCTCCCAAAAAACCCGACTTTGACGTATTCCTCCTGGATACTGAGTGACCAATCAAGCAGTGACAGAGGAGGGAATGTAGCCAATCGGTCATCGTTGCTACCTGTGGGCAATATTTTTAGCTCAAAGGGAATTAAAAGAAGGGCGGCGAGAAGATGAGAAGGGAGAGAAAACAAAAGGAAGTATTTTTGCGCATACAACTGTAACGTTTTTGCGTACGTTTTATTATTAAAAAAACCCAGTAAGTTACGTATTACCGTGAAAAACAAAAGAGAGGCATCTATGCGCATAAAGGCAAAGAAGGTTTCAAATATGGAATCGGACACAAACGCAGAAATCCGGTTGCTTTTCTTCCAGTCTTGTTGGCGACGCTCGCACGATTCATAACCCCCACCCACCACCCCGGCCTCGCCTGGTTTTACGTGCTTTGCCTGGACGCTGCACAGCCCCATAAGTCCCCCATGCAGCACTTCAGGCTGATTTCAGTCATCTTCGTGGAGAAAGAAACCAACGCAGTTCCCTCCCTTCTTGCGAAGATGGCAAAGCTCCACAGGGAAGGGCTGCCTGGCAAACGGCAGATATCCTGCCTGGTTCAGCAAAGCCTCGCCGTCGCTACTACGGAAACCGGACCCCGCAAGTCCCTTCGCTGTTCCTCCCTTTGAGTGGCAGATTCCCGCGCCCAATGACTTTCTCTTCCTTCTCCCAGCTCCAACCAACGCAGTAAGACTGGAAAGATTGCGCTTTGCCTCCGCCTATAGAAAAGGGCAAAATTGCAAAGCGAAGTTTCCCTCCTCACCCACCCCCTCGTTTGCTTTACCTGCAAGGCCTCCCCCTCCGCTTCCTTTCATCTCTCTGCTTTAACTTCTCTTCTCCCGCTTCCTTTGCATTGCTTTTTTCGTCCCTAATAATAATTTTTAAAAACCCAGGGACTACCAGGAGCAGCGCAGACGCATGCGTTTCAGCAGCGGGGTGGGGTGTGCGAGATTGGCACGCAGCCTGGTCACCGGTGAGTGACCAGCTTGGGAACCAATGATAAGAGGAAAGGGGGCGGGGATTAGAATTGGTGGATCTAAGATTACTCAACCGCTGCTCTGTGGTAGGAAGCTTGCCCACCCAATGCCCCCCTCCCGCTTTCACTGTTTATACGTCAAAAAGAGCTAGAGATGAAGGTAACTCCCACCACCACAAATATCCCCGAGTTTTCCTCCTTTTTTGCCATCCCAGATCACCATCATCATCAACAATTAACTAGGCATGCTGGGTGCCTATTACCTTCATCATCATCATCATCTGACACTTTAGAAGTGTTACAATCAAGCGGTA
The DNA here is from genome assembly GCF_964106645.2 of Podarcis pityusensis. Taxonomy (NCBI): domain Eukaryota; kingdom Metazoa; phylum Chordata; class Lepidosauria; order Squamata; family Lacertidae; genus Podarcis; species Podarcis pityusensis. The sequence continues at coordinate 32,790,395 of NC_138029.1, forward strand.
TATAAATAAGCAACACTAAATTATTTGCCACGCTGGATACTTATTCCCTTCAACATCATCATCATATGACGGTTTTAAGAGTTGTTACTACAATCAAGCGGTATGTAAATAATGAACACTAATTATTTACCACGCTGGGTACTTAAATCCCATCTTTTAAAATTCCTTCGCAAGATCCAAAGGCCAGAACTTGAATATATCCAACACAATTTTTCCAAAACAACACCAAAACCTTTGTGTTTTTCTATGAGTGTTCGTTGCGGTTGGTGTCTCGCTAGTAAAAATGTATGTCGCTATGACTGACATGGGTGTGTTTAAAGGGAGTGTATTATGCTATAGTGTATGTTATGTGAGGCAGTGCATCGCTGCGCCCATTGAGGAACACTGCACCACCCGCGGGGATCAGTCCATCCAGTTTTAGGGTAGGATGGAAGACAAATTAAAGGAGTGCATTTAGGAGCACTATTTGGGTGAGGATAAAATTGCTGCCTCCCTTTTGGGAACTCAGCCCGTGAAATTCAAACAACTTCCCCGCCACATAGCCCTGCCTTGGGATTTGTTTGTTTGACAGGTTTCTGAGTATGACGATGTGTTAGGAGCTGTGCTGGGTTTTCTTTTTTAACCCAATATAGATAGTAACTATAGCAACTATCGATTCAAATCACACCCTCGCTTTTTGATAAGCCAGGTTGTGGTTTTTTTTTAAAGGCGTTGTGCCTTAGGTTTAGGCTCTTCTCAATTACAGAGGACTATTTAATGGTCTGTATCAGTGGTCAAGGCTAGAGACAGGGGAAAGAACGCAGGTATTCAGAGTACAGTCGCGTTTCTTTGGACCCACGCTGATACTTTTGAAGAATCAGGAATTTTAAAGCAACGCAAAAGCCTGCAAAACCTGCTTTGCCAAAGACAAAAGGTGTCAGCAGCAATCTCCATTTCCATTTGCCTTCATTCCGGGGAGGGGGCACCGGGACCCCCTGACTGGATGTAGAAGCATTGAGTTTGCCTGGGATATATTCTTCGGGAATAATTACGGGCGGAGAAATCCCATCCCTGGTTAAACCAGGTAAGTCTAATGCTAGCATTGCTTTCTATCAAAGGTATGTCAGTGAATTAATTCTCCTCCCAAAAGGGAAGAAGCGCGAGTGCTCCCTGCCCGTGTAGTTAGTGTCGGGTCACCTTAGACAGGAGGAGGCTGAGGAGCTGTTGGCCTTTGATGCCTCGCAATTCTCCCTTTCAGGTTCGGGCACATTTTTCCCCTCGGTGACGTCAAAAATCAAGGAGCATCCTGGGAAACGTAGTTTCGTTCTTCCTGGAAGGGAGGGAGGGGGTGTGATCAAAGGAGAGTGACGTAGACGTTTGACGTAACCGCAAGCCTCGCAGCAGCAGGGGGTGGGGATGAGGGAAGGCGTGAGCGTAGCCGTAGAGAGAGCCCGTTTCCCATTGGCTCCTGAGAGGAAAGAGTGGGGGGGGTAGGGGAGGGGGAGGCACAGAAAGCAAGATGGCGATGAGCAGAATATATCAATACACTAAAGATGTGTGCATAAGAAGGGTGGGAGGGGGACCCGGAGCGGACGTATAGGCAGGGGAGGAGCATCTGCAAAGATGGGGAAGGAGGAGGCGGTGGCAGCAGCAGAGGACGACGCTGTTGGCAGGAGAGTTAAAGGAAAAGCAAACAGCAGAAGAAATGTGGGAAGAGGAGGGAACAGCTGCCAGAGGAGAAAAAGGGAAGCCTGAGGACGACGGCAGAAGGGAGAAAAGAAAAGGCGAGGCGTAACTCAGACCTCGAATGCAATGCAGAGCTACGTCACTGCCGAAATATTAAACAGAATAGAACAACTGGGCGGGGAGGGGGAAATGTGTGTCGCAAAGTGAAACCTACAGCAGAGAGACATGGGGAGGGCACTCTTAGTCTGGGGGTTGGGAGTGATCTGTGAGTCCACCTGGAGAAGGGAAAAGGGCAACGATAGGAACCCTCTGCTGGGGGGAGAGCGAAGACAAGGGGAGGGGGAAGTGGGAATGTGATGGGACCGAGGGGTTAGGAGTAGGTGGGGGAACAGAGGCGGGTGGGGACTGTGCCTTATTGGCAAGCCCAATGCCCCAATCAGGAGCAGCGCCCGGGACAGGGGACGGCCGATTGGTAGGTTGGTGGGTGGGGCCAGAGAGAGCTGTGGGCGGAGAGTGGGTGGGCGTAGCCACACGGGATGAAGGGGCGGGGCAAGGGAAGGCATATATAGAGGAGCGGCGAGCGCTCGGGCGCTACAAGAAGGCGTCTAGCAGCTGCTGAGGCGGAGCGCGCTGTCTCTCTCGTCCCGGGGTGTGAGAAGCGCCATCCTCCCTTTTTCTCCCCCCACCCTTTCCTAGCGCTCTTCCTGGGGTTATGGGGCTTCGGTACTGAGCTCCTCCCGCCTTTCCTTCAACCCCAACCCCCGGGACTGCCACCGGGATTTGTTTGCACTATTCACATCACCTTCTTCCCCCACTCACCCCGGGTGAGTATCTCTCCCTCCCTCCTTCCTTCCGTGTGGGGCGAGCGGTGGGGAGCTGCTGCTTCTGTCAAGACCCGGCTGTGAGGGAGGAGGTGGAGGTCGGCGACTTGCCATAGGCCGGCGGGGCTTGGAGGGACGACAGCGGCCGAGAAGATAGATTCGGGGGGGGGGGGTGGAGGAGGGCGGCTTACCGCACCCTCGCCTGGTCGCCCAGCCCCATAGAGCAGGGCCGGCGGTGTGCGTGAGGGGTGGCGGTGGGGGGCTTTTGTGCCAGCGCCTCTGGAGGAGGAGAGACTGAAGAGTTGGCGCAGCTCGACTGGGAGGAGGGGAGTATTGGGGGGGGGGGGAGAGGCTGGGGGAGCCTTCGTGGGGCCGCCCCACGGAGGTCGGCGAAGGGGGCGTCGGACCAGGGCTGGCTGGCTGGCGTTGCTGGTGCGGAGGCAGAGGGAGGGTGTTGGCAGAAGGGCTGACAGGGCAGCGCCGGCTGAGGGTGTTGACACAGCCCTGCAGAGGGAGGCGGGGAAGCGAGCGAGAGGCGCTGGCAGGCGCAGCCCCTCCGAGGCAGCGGCTGGGGAAAGGGGGCTGGCGGGGGGGGGGCGTCGGTGGCACAAGGCAGCCTCGTACAGCAACCGTGTGTCTCTGGAAGGGGGGGAGGATTCGGGTGCCAAGTGTGTGTGGGGGGGTTGTTGTTGGTTGGCACAGCTTTTCTCCCCCCACCCCACCCCCCAATCCCGCCGTGGCTGGGGAGGGAGAGGCTGCTTAGGTTGTCTGGCACAGCCCCGCCTCTGGGGGCGGGGGGAGGAGGCGGGGGAGGAGGCAGAAGTGTTGGGACGGCCCTCTTGAAGGTTGGCGGGGGAGGGAGGGGAGGCGCAAGTGTAGTTGGCACAGCCTGTTCGGGGAGGGGAGTGCAGTTGGGGTGGGGGTGGGGGTGGGGAGAAGGGGGTCGGCATAATCCCACCCAGAAGAGACATTGTTTGGGGGGTGATGGGGATTCAGTGCATTGGCAGCAGTCTTAAGATGGATGTGGTTGTTGTGAGGCTGTGGTGGCAAGGGCTGAGAGAGAGAATGTAGATTATAGTATGGTGCTGAGAGAAACACACCAGCTATAACTGGAGGGGGGGCCCTTTGGGCAGGGAGCCTGTCTTTACAGAGTAGAGATCCAGACAATACCAGGTCAGAATGGGAGAGCGATTATAAGGCGATAAGTTCCTACATATGTTCGATCAGGTTGAAAACTCACTTTTAAAGGTAGTGGTTGCCCTTCTGGCTCAAAATCTTGTTCCTAGCACAAGGAGATGAGAGGGAAGGCCACTGGGAGTGACACAGTGGAGAACTGGGCCTGGCTTGACCAGGGGAGAGAGGACTTGGCCAATCATCTTGCTTTTCATAGAAAGCACTTTTTCTCCTGCTGCTGGAGCTCCAAGAGCTGTGAGCAGAAATCTAATGAGACCCAACTGCCTGGTTATGTAACGCCCATATACCCCGCTTAAAAGTTCCACCTTTTCCCCTCTTGTCTCCAATTCCTTGACTAACGTAATTAACATATATAATTAATTTTAAAAGGTTCTTTTTTAAAAGCTAGAAAACATTTGAACTGTTGCAGGTTGTTTTGTTTAATCAGGTCTTTGTGCCAGGGAAAGGATGCCAATTTAATTTCTGTTCTTCTTGAAAGGGTAATATATTTCCTATGTGCAGGGGTGGTTAAACAGATGGATTAATAAATCATTTTGTATGTTTGATGTAGCTAGTCCAATCAGATCATCTGTACTTTTATATGTTGCATTTGTAAATATCTTCTGTTTGCCCTTGATCTTTCATTATCCCCACCCAGTGCTGATCCAGCAATCGTTTAAAGGTCGCCTTATCGTACAGCTGGTAGTTCTCTTATCATGTAAAGAGGGCAAAAGGAAAGGGAAATGTCTTTAAAAGCTGGGTTAACCTCTGAAAGCTAATTATTTAGGGCAAGGAAATAGAATCTACTCATTATGAGTGCATTTTTGCTTTCTAGCTTATGAACTTACTAGATTTCAAAACTACTGTTGCGATGCAATGCAGTGCAGTTGAAAAACAATGTTAATGAGTAAACATAACTTTATTAAATTTTGTAGTAACTTTTTAAAGATAGAAACCTTGTCTTTACAGGCTTTTAATCTGAGCAGTATGATTTTTCAGTAGTATGTTAATGTTATTGATTTAGCATTGTATTTTGTATTACAATTTATTATTAACTCTATAGAGCTGCTACATTGATTTCATTATAAACGAGAATACCATCTATGTAAGGAATTTGGCTAACAGCTTTTTCAATTTTCCCAGTACACTGAAGATTTTAATACATTCTCTTTATAGTGTAATGTATTCATAATTAAAAATTGGTTGTCTGGTAAGGATGGACTTCTTACTTGATACCTCATAATGAACTTCATGTGTGACTATTGTAATAAAATTATAATTCTGGAATTTTATGTAGATTTTTTTTTTTAAGTATCAAAATATAGGAATTACTTCTCTTTTCTTTGAGCTCAAGCAATTTTGAAATTCTACCAGTATTGAAAACTACATGTTACACTTCAAACTAAGAGTTTTATAGCCTCAAAATGAGGAATTCCTTTTTAGTCTATTAGCATTATTTTCAAATATCTTAATGTTATGGCTGGCTTCTGTCAGTCACCAAACTATAGGTGGTAGCAGAAACATTTACAGGACAACTACCACTGTTTAGTTTATGTCCTAGACTCTTGCTCTTCTCTCCACATTACTTAAGTACCTGAGCTGCAAACTCAGAACTTGAAATGCATCCATGGTGATCTTGCATTTGTTCTCTGTGTATTTAATCTGCTTAGCTTTTAAGTTGCATATACAGTGCCAGTGTGTTGCAAATGTCTGTAGTTGGGAAATATAACCTATTTTAGGGAAAGTGTGATGCTAAAATAAGAGGCCTAGTTGACTTGCTTGTGCACTTTCCTTATTTGGATCTTTGCTTTTGTTTTTCTTAAAGGAACAACACTACACAAGGTGAAGAATAATAATCTTCTAGAATCAGCACTTTGAACAAATTTTTGCTTTCCTGTGGTATTTTGAACATTTCTCCCATTCTTTGTGGTTTGAAACGGAGACTTTGTAATTCTGTGTTGTAGCAGCTATGCAGCTTGAAATACAAGTAGCACTCAATTTCATTATTTCGTATTTGTACAATAAGCTTCCCAGACGACGTGTGAACATTTTTGGTGAAGAGCTGGAAAGACTACTCAAGAAGAAGTATGAAGGGCATTGGTATCCGGAAAAGCCATACAAAGGATCAGGGTTTAGATGTATACATGTAGGGGAGAAAGTGGACCCAGTTATTGAACAAGCATCCAAAGAGAGTGGTTTGGACATTGATGATGTTCGTGGCAACCTGCCTCAGGATCTTAGTGTCTGGATTGACCCGTTTGAAGTTTCATACCAAATTGGTGAAAAGGGACCAGTGAAAGTGCTTTATGTGGATGATTCCAATGAAAATGGATGTGAATTGGATAAGGAAATCAAGAATAGCTTTAACCCAGAGGCCCAGGTGTTCATGCCAATTAGTGACCCAGCATCTTCTGTCTCGAGTTCTCCTTCGCCTCCCTTTGGTCACTCTGCTACTGTGAGCCCAACCTTCATGCCCCGTTCCACCCAGCCTTTAACGTTCACCACTGCCACATTTGCTGCCACCAAGTTTGGCTCAACCAAAATGAAGAACAGCAGCCGCACCAACAAGGTCGCCCGCACTTCTCCCACTAACCTTGGCTTAAATGTCAACGATCTGCTGAAACAGAAAGCTCTTTCCTCCTCCATGCACTCTCTCTATGGTCTTGGCCTAGGTAGCCAGCAGGTTCCACAACAGCAGCAACCACCACAACAGCAGCAGAAAACGTCTGCTCTTTCTCCTAATGCAAAGGAGTTCATTTTCCCCAATGTACAGGGCCAAGGTAGTACAAACAACCTATTCCCTGGCGACAGTCCCCTTAACCTTAGCCCTCTCCAGTACAGTAATGCCTTTGATATGTTTGCGGCCTATGGAGGTCTAAATGAGAAGTCTTTTGTGGATGGCTTGAATTTCAGCTTAAATAGCATGCAGTACTCTAACCAGCAATTCCAGCCTGTTATGGCTAACTAAAACAAAATACAAATCATATTGTACAAGTTGAAATGCACGTACCCAAGGGTGTATCTTTTCCACCTCTTGAGTTTTTTTAAAAAAGCTTGTAGTATGAATACATTCAAGCTTGGTTAGATAAGGACAACATGCATCATTTTTTCATTTGCCAACCAAGCACAAAGTTATTTTTTACTGACTGTACATTAAATATACTCGAGATATGGCCTCTTACAGTATTTAAGATATAGCAAGGACATGGCTGATTTTTTATATATATAAAAAATTGGCACTAATAAGTGGGTTTATTGGTCTTTTCTAATTGTATAATTTAATTTAGTACAAAGTTTGTAAAATATCAGAGTATATATTGTTTCTACAACATGGTATTGCATTTTTATCTTTTTACTACAGTGATCTGTGACAACTGCAGCAGCTTCATGTTGTATTTTTTTTACTGAAATTATAAAATTCATCTTAAAAAACATCAATTCTAAAAAGTGTGCAAAATATTCCTTAAGCGGTGGAATTCAAATTGTATGGAATACTTTTTTCCAAGAAAGAAACACAAATTGTATTTTCTGTTAAAAAGTTTAAAGATTTTTTGCTATATATTATGGAAAAAAATGTAATCGTAAATATTAATTTTGTACCTACATTGTGCAATACTTGAAAAAGGTATAAAAGTATTTTGAGTCAGTGTCTTATGTTAAAGAGAGGGACTGAAATAGTTTATATTAAGTTTGTATTAAAATTCTTTAAAATTCAACTGGTGTTGTGGATTTTTTAAATGGTCAAATAACATTGCAGTGTTAATGCTGGGTAGCAGCCTTTATTAACATGGATCTTATAATATAAAGCAGTCTGCTGTGTTGATGCAAGCTGATAATTTTCTGTGCTACTTACTATTCTAACACAGTGTGCTGTTGTATTAAGTTTATACTTCATCAACTAATTTTCATCCTAAAGCTCTTCCTATATGACTCCCCTTTCCATACTGCAATCAGTTAGCGTTAAAACATTTATTCCTAAACAGTGAAAGCTCTATATTATTTAATGCTGGATTTCTGAGAATAGTTTATTAAATCTATAGAGAACTGGGGAGGGGTTATAATGAAACTCATGTGAATCCAATCAGTTTTTTTAAATCTTGTGTTAAACTTTAGAGCTCAGAAAGCTACCTGAAAACATGCTTTTTAAGGAAAACCAGTTCTATAAATATATTTCACCATTGTTTGATCCATTCTGTTCTGATAAATATTGCAAGATAGAAATTGTAAAATATCATTTAATGGGTATTTGAAGAAACACACTCCCGCACTCCTTCCCTACCCCAAATAATAAGAAAAGGTGGTTTGTAGAGGCTAGTGAAATTTACACAGGCAGCTTAACACATAAAGTTAGTTCTGCAGAATTTCTCTGGAGCCTGTTTGAAAAGTAAAATATGGAGCAAGATAGCAGCTGTGGTTTTCCAAAGCCTGACAACTAATTTGACTGACATTTTCTTGCCCCATATTGTCATTCTTGCATTACACAATTCAGGGTCAGTTTTGTAGTATGTGTATATATAATTAAGTTCTGGTGTTCTGCAGGCTCCATTGAGATAAATGCCTTGAGTCATCACTGCTCCTGGTTTTAAGTTGGGATGGGGGTGGGTGTTTCCAAGTTCTTGGAACAGAATCAAGCATGCTGCTTAGCACCATTGTACACTTTGTTTTGGGGAGGCTGGAATCAGGCTGTGGAGGAAAAGAAGGCCAGCAAGAGTAGGAAGACTGAATCCTGACATAGATTTTACTTTCTGTGTGTGCTAAAGTTCAATAGCTGTAATAGGGCTTGGGATTTTTGTCCCTTTATCACTCCTCCTATCTGGTCCGCTTGTATCGACCTCAGGATCTGCTTCACCTTGGCATCCAGCAAATAGTACTGAATGTGTAAAGCAACTTTGTCAGATCAGATCTGGCATAGCATTGTCTACTTTCACAGGGCATAGCTTTCACACAAGAATCTTCCAAATCCTGCTACCAGAGATTATGCTGCATATGCCATGGATGAAGCTGTGGCCATCTTCCTGTGTGATAATTATGTGCCTTTCTGCACTCCCATTAAGCTGCTCCCATTTGCCCACTAAAAGCAACACGGTCATATAAATGATGGAGCTCTCTGTTAGCATTTAAATTATTAACTGAACAATGCCGTTATTGTTCAATTGAAGTTAATGTCCCAGGAATTAAGGTCAGACTCCTTTCAATTTGCCATATAGCACCAAGATCACTATCAGCTTAGCAAACTTCCATGACACAAATAATGACACGATTGGATAATGTGTTCATATAATCAAGGTACAAGATATGCACATGCAGCCTAGTTGAGCTAACACAAAAGTAGGGTTGAATTGCATCTTTTGGAGTAGGTTATTTTTTTATTCACCCTCTTAAAACTGAAGGCATTGTTCTAACTGATGTACTTAATTCTGTCCAGATCCATACCATACATTTATAGCACATGACAGTTCCCAGGATTTTTCAGGGCAAACCATTTCTCCCCCAGAGCTACAGTTCCCAGCACCTTAAACAAACTACAAGTCCCAGGATTCTTTGAAGTTTTGTGCTTTAAATGTACATTGGAGGTAGTGTGGATCTGGTTGGAAGAAAGACTGCAGATAAGGATGGGCAGTTTTGATGAATGCCTTTATTTTTCTCCTAAAGACGAACCCTTGGTGTATTATTTATGGCTGCAAAGTGGTCTAGAAATCCTTTAATAAATAAATGCTCAAATAAAAAAGAAAAGGTTTGAGTATTTAGGGCTTGCATTGTGAGTTTATTGTAGGTCAATGCAGAATTGAAGTGTGACTAATCACGAAGACACTATGATGATTACATATTAGATTCAACATAGGTACTACTAGGTTTTATGTTTTTGCTTAGGAAGAAATGCAGGGTTTCTGCTTAACCCAAGTAAGGTTCAGAGTAGTAGTAGTAGGAGGATTTATAGTCTGCTTATATACCACAATGGCTTGTAAGTGATTTACAACTATAAAATCAATACATAATTAAAATACACAAAAACAGTTCCATTGGAATGTTAGAGGAGATGTGTGTCAGGCAAGTTCCTTTTCCTCATTTTCTTTTGTCATTTGTGCAGTTGCATTAGTGTGTGTGTGTCCTTGCAATGTTATGCAATTGCACATTATTCAGATATTTTTCAGTTGGACCCATGACTTCTGGGCAAAATCTTTTCCAATATAGGTAGAAAATAAAATTAGGCTGAAATCAGGACCAGCCAATGCAATGTCAAGTTGGCCACTGCTGTTTGAACTTGAAGGATGTGCTCATAATTTGGCATCAAATAATAATTTGGAATCCAATAGAGAAGTGGAACATGCCTTCCTTAGCCTACACGTATTGTATCAGGAAAGTACTGTATAGTACTGTTGATTTCATCAGGACTTGATTTGTAATATGTTTCCACTTAATGCATTTGAGAACTTATGTCAAAATGTACTCTGTGCACCAGAAAGTGCTCACTTTTGAGATGGGAAATGTCAAATTGAATCATGCATTGCAAAATTATGCGACTTACCTGACCAGATTACTAAATCAAATGTCACTGTGGCTGCAAGTCCTGAATCTAATTACATTGCCTATGAGGTGGAACACTGCTGTATCCCTGTAATTTTTAAACAATGGCCTCATCTCATGAACAGTCTGCATTTCTCTCTCTGTGCATATTGTATCATTGGCAGAAAATAATACAGTGGTACCTCGCAAGACGAAAAACTCGCAAGACGAAAGAGTTTTTCGTTTTTTGAGTTGCTTCGCAAGACGAATTTCCCTATGGGCTTGCTTTGCAAGACGAAAAACGAAAACGTCTTGCAAGTTTGTTTCCTTTTTCTTAAAACCGTTAATACCCAGGGTGACTTCGAGGAGCAACTCATAGCACGCGGTGTGGTAGCCTTTTTTGAGGTTTTTGAAGACTTTGGTGATTTTGAAGACTTTGGGAAACCGTGCTTCGCAAGACGAAAAATTCGCAAGACGAAAAAACTCGCAGAACGAATTAATTTCGTCTTGCGAGACACCACTGTAATAATGTGCTTACTAATTTTGTGTTATATCAATCTCAATGTAATCTCAGGACTGCAGTCTTAAGCACACTGATCATGGACAGGGAGCAAATCCCACTGAACTCAAAGACAAGCTCAGGATTGTGCAGTATACGGCTGAGTTTCTCTTACAGCCTCCATCACTGCCATTTGGCTCTGAAATGTAGTTACGAAGATTAGTGGGAGAGAAATTGTAACTTGTGTTTCAAAAACTGTATAGCAGTACAGAGTATTTGGCTACTTAGGCTGCGCATGCATCATCTCTGACACTGCTCAAAGTAAGCAGGTCACTTTTTTGTACATACAGTGGTACCTCGGGTTACATACACTTCAGGTTACATACGCTTCAGGCTACAGACTCCGCTAACCCAGAAATAGTGCTTCAGGTTAAGAACTTTGCTTCAGGATGAGAACAGAAATCATGCTCCGGCGGTGCGGCAACAGCAGGAGGCCCCATTAGCTAAAGTGGTGCTTCAGGTTAAGAACAGTTTCAGGTTAAGTACGGACCTCCGGAACGAATTAAGTACTTAACCCGAGGTACCACTGTAATTGCATTTTATAGGTTTTTAGCAAGCTGTTTTAAAACAGAATCTTAGAATGGTAGAGTTGGAATGGGACCATGAGAGCCATCTAGTCCAGCCCCCTGCAATGCAGGAACCTTTTGCCCAACATGGGGCTTGAACCCATGACCCTGAGATTAAGAGTCTCATGCTCTACAGACTGAGCTTAAAATAGGTTTGTAAAAGGGTAGATCAGCCACGTGACTTCTAGCATGACTTGAGTCTAGTGTATAAAATATATTTCCTCTTACAGGAAAGTGTCAGCTTTTGACCTGATGTGCTTTCAAGATACATGTTAGAAATATATTTCCTCCACATTTTATTTTCTATGTAGTTACCAGCCCAAACTTTTTCGGGTGAAAGCACACACATGCAAAATTGACAGGCAGAGATACGCCAAAACTGAAGAAGGGCAAATCATTCACTGTCTCAATTGCCTAACCCAGATCTGTGGCCCTTGAGCTGCATGCAGTCTGCAGTTTCCTCCAGGTCTGCCCTTGGCTTTCTAGATTGTTGTTGTTGTTTAGTCGTTTAGTCGTGCCCGACTCTTCATGACCCCATGGACCAGAGCACGCCAGGCACTCCTGTCTCCCACTGCCTCCCGCAGTTTGGTCAGACTCATGTTTGTAGCTTCAAGAACACTGTCCAACCATCTCGTCCTCCATCGTCCCCTTCTGCTTGTGCCCTCCATCTTTCCCAACATCAGGGTCTTTTCCAGGGAGTCTTCTCTTCTCATGAGGTGGCCAAAGTATTGGGGCCTCAGCTTCAGGATATGTCCTTCCAGTGAGCACTCAGGGCTGATTTCCTTCAGAATGGATAGGTTTGATCGTCTTGCAGTCCATGGGACTCTCAAGAGTCTCCTCCAGCACCATAATTCAAAAGCATCCATTCTTCAGCAATCAGCCTTCTTTATGGTCCAGCTCTCACTTCTGTACATCACTACTGGGAAAACCATAGCTTTAACCATACGGACCTTTGTTGGCATGGTGATGTCTCTGCTTTTTAAGATACTGTCTAGGTGGCTTTCTAGATGCTACAAGCCTATTTTTGCCCTCAGGCTTCAGTTTCTTTTAGCCTCGTGTGTTTTTCCCAAGAAAAAGCAAACTTGAGCTGAACTGAGAGAAGGAAGGAGAGGGCTGAGGTTACAGTGGCCTGGCTGGTTTATACAGCGCCAGTGCATTGTGATTATGAATTCTGGGTACATGGCGGCAGCTCCAGGGAAGATGGTGATTTCTAAATCGAAGCAGAAATCATTCTGTGTGGTGTGTGGGTGTATGTGTGTTAAAAAAAGGGAGGGTTTGTTGTTCGTGTGTGTGAGGAACTACCTACCTGATCCCTACATTCTAAGCATAAGCAGAAATTGGTGGTAATGGTAAAAAAAAAAAAGGACACCATGCTATTCCCACCATAACTCCCCCCCAATTCTTTACTCAGAGCAAGCACTTCTGTGCAGCCATTCCCTTCCTTGTTCCAGAAAATGAGAGAGAAAATAAGTGGATCCACCCACCTTTGACCCTGGATTTGCCTTCCATCAGGTGAAGTCCCTGACTGATGCTTCCTGTAGGTCAACAGCCCTTCAAAGTTCTGTACCCTTGGTGTAGTCAGTAAAATAATACAGGTAAAGGTAAAGGGACCCCTGACCACTAGGTCCAGTCGTGGCCGACTGGTGTTGGGGCGCTCATCTCACTTTACTGGCCGAGGGAGCCGGCGTACAGCTTCCGGGTCATGTGGCCAGCATGACTAAGCTGCTACTGGCAAACCAGAGCAGCGCACGGAAACGCCGTTTACCTTCCCGCTGGAGCGGTACCTATTTATCTACTTGCACTTTGACGTGCTTTTGAACTGCTAGGTTGGCAGGAGCAGGGACCGAGCAACGGGAGCTCACCCCATCACGGGCATTTGAACCGCTGACCTTCTGATCAGCAAGTCCTAGGCTCTGTGGTTTAACTCACAGCGCCACCCGCGTCCCTAAAATAACATAGACACAGGCTTATTTCTTGGAAGAGGGGCACCCACCATGTTGTGCCTTTTCTCACATTCTAGTCAACAGCACTTACGTGTTCCACAGCCCTAAAAGGGGTACAAAAATCTGATGGTCAATACAGTACCAGGACTGCCAGGTGCCAGCAGGCTTATGTGATTCCATCCCCCTCCCCCTCCTATCCACTTCTCTCTCATCTCCACTCTAAAAGCCTCATTCGCTTATTTTTGCCACCGCACTGGCACATTCTGTCCCTTCTCCCCGCCATGCTCTGCATGCACACCTTCACCTGCCGTGAACTGTGTGCCACCATCTGTTGTGCGCAGAACCGCTGCCACCCTTGCTCTGCTCCACAATTTGAATTTCCTGCCAGTGCTGGTGTGAAGTTGAAATGCCAAAGGGAAGTTCTTCCTCTGACTCTGGTCACCGTCATGGCCCTCAGAGGAGCCACACCTTGAGACTGTGGGCCCTATCTGAGTTTTTGGCTGCTATTGCCTGCTGCTACCTCTGCACATCTGCTGGCGTGTACGGGGAATGTGGCTATCCCAATTAGCAGTTTTGCACTCTTTGTGCATTAACTGAAACATCAAAATAGCTGACTTCTGTACTAGCCAGTGGTGCTTTGGAAACAAGGACAGCTAGTTTATGTAGTATCTGTTTGCACATAATACGTGATCAGGTTGGTTTTAGAACTCTGTACTGTTCTATAATGTTTGAATAAGAAATACCTCAGAGTTTGTATGTCTCGTTTGGAAACCGATGAAGCAAACTGTCTGGTTCAGCACTCTCCCCCCCCCTTTTTTTTTGGTCATCAGCAAGCTGATTTAAATTGAATGAACAATGTTGACTGCATTCCTCTCGTGAGTAGCATTAAAAAAAATAATTGCTAAACTGTAAAATCCTGCTGAAGTGATTGTTCCAGAAAAGTGTAGTGGTGGCTGGGCATAGTCAAACAGACTGTGTTCCTGTGGCTTTTTGCCCTGTTGGCTTTATATATTAGTGGAGAAAGCTTGCTGCACAGAAGTGAGGGGGGGCATTTAGCAGGATAAAGCACACTGCCCTCAGTATTCTCAGACATTTACCTCACAGATAAAGCATGATCAGTGTGCAGAGCTGAGAACAGTTGTAAAATATTTTTAGAAAAATCTTGGCATGCAGCAACGCAGAGTTACAGACCCTTTTACCCCCCATCTCTCTGCCCTTGTTTTGTTACTTTCAGATTTGACCCAACAGGCTCTGTTTTGATTGGATTTGTGTAGCTGACTTTGAAAAACCAAGCTTCAGATGAATAATCTGATAAACTACTAGGCTGACCTCATTTGTAGAATGCAGGCCCCCATAGGAAAACATGCCCTGTCTCTTACAACAAGGGGCCTCAATCTCAAGGTCTTGCCGAACCTCTTCCAGGTTCATTGAGCACCAAGGGGCAGTCCATAAAATATATGCCCTTTATTATGTATGTGTAGTAGATTTGTGGAAAAGACATGACTGGGCAATGGTTAAAATAGGACCAAGCATGAGAAGACGATCTTTCTTTCTTTCTTCCTCTTAAAAGGATAACTTTCTTTTTGGACGGTCCCAAAATGCTGGCCTGTTTATAGGACATACAGTACACAGAATATGAGAATAACAGCATCCTTTCTCTGCTCTGTTTCCAACACCACAGCAAGGTGCTATGAGGACAGGTGCAGGAAGGACAGAGAGAAGCTTTAGGAAAGGCAGTGCTGTTGTGAATGGGAGTTGTAGTCCAACACTTGGAAAGCATCATGTTGGGTATTCGTGCGCTAACCAGTACACCACCCTGACCAACCTCACTATTCTTTCACCATCAGCTCAGCCTGATAAATTGGGTTTGATGTCATGTAATGCTGTTCTTTCTTGTTCTCTGTGTTTTGGATCAAGACAGCTGCCAAGGTTTTGGGCATGTCTATGGACTCTATTTGTGGGATGTGGCTATGGGCTTTTTGGGGGGGAGGGGGGAGGACTTTGTGGGGGGGGCAGAACTGACGTGATTGTTCAGTTAGTTAAATATTTCTATTGTTTTACTTGATGGGGGGCAGCTGCCCCTCCCTGCCCCCAGCTACTCCCATGGCTATGGTGGCTGTCAAAATTAACACCTGCACCAACAGTTCCCATTTTGCCACTGATAAAAAGTTGGCCATGGATCCACAGAGAGATACTCACAGTGGTGTTTGCATAAATCATTCTGTTTGGCTGCATCCCTGTTGACTCTATGCTTATGCTGTAAATCAGCTCCCTTGGGAATTTGGAGGAGGGTTTTGGAGATAAGACTGTACCTCACTGGGTAGAGGGCACCGTTTTCATGCCAAAGGCCCAATCTCATTCCCTGGCATCTCCAGTTTCAAAAAGTCAGGTAGCTGTTGATAAGAAAGAGGGCTGCTGCCAGCCAGAGTGGGTAATATTGTGTGTGCTAGATGGACTAGCAGTCTGACCTGCTTTACAGTAGCTCCCTTGTGCACCTGAGACTGATGTTCTTAGCCTGCAGATCACGAAGCACTGCAAATCATGACGCAGGATTAGAGTGGAATTACGTTACAGTGAAGCCTTTAAGTGATCTGCTTCATGAATATGGCTGTGGATGTGCGGCTAAGGTGTGCTTTTGGCTGTTTGTTACACAGACTCAAGTTCCACAGTAATTTTGTGGCTCACCTATAGAAATCAAGAGATTCCCCCCCTGAGCATCTTTCCATTTGCCAGAACAAGAGAGCTTGATTTGAGCAGCACATGATTAGGAAGCTCACGTCACACCCACCCACTGAATTTCAAATTGTCTTTTCTGGAAACAACAAGCTGCTCTGGGAATAATCTAGTCCTGGATGACACTGGAGAGTGCCACTCTGGCGTTTTCCTGTCAGAGGCCTTTTAGGCTTTTGTTGGATGCTGCAGACTATTTTCATTACAAGAGCAAGAGCTGTATACTTGCTACAATACGCTCGGTTTGAAGAATCATTTGGCTTTTCATTGACAAGAAGGAAAAATACTACAGTATACCGTCCCATTTCTAGATTATGATGATTTTCTGCCTGCTTTTATGGATGCAGAACTAAAATGTGCTGCTCAGTCTGTATATTCCTCATCAGTCAATTTTTAAAAATTCCCTTTTTATGTTAAAAAATGTAATTCAAATTCTAAATAACAAATGAGACCTGAAATAATGAGCTGTATCCAGTGCTAGCCCCAGAGTAGACCCAGTGAAAGTTAATGGGCACGACTAACTTAGATTTATTAATTTAGATAGGCCTACTCTGAGAACTAGTGATGTATGGAAGTGAGAGCTGGACCATAAAGAAGGCCGAAGAATTGATGCTTTTGAATTATGGTGCTGGAGGAGACTTGAAAGTCCCATGGACTGCAAGAAGATCAAACCTATCCATTCTTAAGGAAATCAGCCCTGAGTGCTCACTGGAAGGACAGATCCTGAAGATGAGGCTCCAATACTTTGGCCACCTCATGAGAAGAGAAGACTCCCTGGAAAAGACCCTGATGTTGGGAAAGATTGAGGGCACAAGAAGAAGGGGACGACAGAGGACGAGATGGTTGGACAGTGTTCTCGAAGCTACCAGCATGAGTTTGACCAATCTGTGGGAGGCAGTAGAAGACAGGAGTGCCTGGCGTGCTCTGGTCCATGGGGTCATGAAGAGTCGGACATGACTAAACGACTAAACAACAACAACACTCTGAGAACATGTTGCAATGTGAGGTGAAGTTGTTCAGTGTTTCAGCCACTCCAACCTCCCCACCCCAGTTTTCTGTCTCCCCTCAACCATCTGATAGCACCAGTGAGGTGCATGTTGGTGCAAATGGTGACAATGACCTCCTCCAGTGGCCTTGAGACTTTTGCAGCGCCTCCATTTTTTCTCCCTTTGGCTGTACTAGCAAGGCCAGATTAAGGTGGTTGGGGGCCCTGGAGGAATTCCAGAAATAGGACTCTCCTTCCCCTTCCAAAAGCAATGCATGAAATAAGGCACCAGAAAATCCATATTGATGTATCTTAAAGGCTATTGGTAGGATTCACCTAACAAACACCATCAGCAGAGGCCCTGCACAAGGCATCTGCATAATTGACTCTGGGGTGACTGGGGGAACCCCCAGGACAGTACATGGGGTCATTCTGTTTGGGTAACTGATAGGCTTGCACAGATAGAACATTAAACATAGTGTGAATTACCCCCCCCCCCAAATATTATTAATCAAACTTGCATTGACTACGAAAAAAAATACTCTGAGGCTGTACTGTTTCACATCTCTCAGCAAAACGCAAACATCTGGGCAACCTTAACAAACAAAAAGAGAATACTCTGAGCACATGCAGTCAGTTTCATATTTTAAATTCACTTATTTTTGTTCACTTCCCATCTTAGGTCAGTCATCAGCTCTCAGCCTAACCTACCTTACGTAGCTGTTGTGAAGATATACGACATGGGTAGGCAAACTAAGGCCCGGGGGCCAGATCCAGCCCAAATGCCTTCTCAATCCGGCCCACAGACAGTCCGGGAATCAGTGTGTTTTTACATGAGTAGAATGTGTCCTTTTATTTAAAATGCATCTCTGGGTTATTTGTGGGGCCTGCCTGGTGTTTTTACATGAGTGGAATGTGTGATTTTATTTAAAATGCATCTCTGGGTTATTTGTAGGGCATAGGAATTTGTTCATTTATTTATTTTTCCAAAATATAGTCTGGCCCCTCACAAGGTCTGAGGGACATTGGACCGGCCCCCTGCTGAAAAAGTTTGCTGACCCCTGATATGGGAGGAGGCAAAAAATCTCCACATGTAACTATGTGTGGCTGGTGGTGGTTGCCTTTGTTCCAATGAACTGATGCTTTGTAAGTTAATTTTACACTGAATTCTTAATGGCTACCTGGACCCCAGCTACTTATTGTGTAGTAGCATTTGCAGTAAATAACTTGTAGAGAGCATCTGATCTCTTATGAAACCACCATAGGACAGGTTGCCAAGAAGAAAGGAATCAAAGGGGAAATCTGGGCAATTCCAGGGATTAGAAAGGGATTCTTGCAGGGATTCTTGCAACATGTCAGCCAAATCAATTAATCACAGTTCTGACTTTACTCATTGGTTAAAAATACTGGAAGGCAAGGAACAGCCTGGCTGGCTTCCCTCCCAGAAATACAGTGGCTTAGAAGTATGCCTGTAGATTTCGCTTTATAACTTTTCTTCTAGTGTGGTTAGAGGTTTACTCTCCCCCCGCCCAAAGAAAGCTCAGAGTCTGGGTCCCCTTAAGGCATTGGCCCTGGTGCAATTAACTGCACATTATCCAGCTGATCACAGGCAGCAGGCAGGGGCCAATCACACCCTTTAAAAAGCACATAGAAGTGAAGAAGGAAGTGAAAAAAGGGCACTTCCTCTCTCAACTCCATGACCTTTTCCAGGCTGAGACCAGGACTCAACCTCCCAAGGAAATGTGGGGAAGGGGCCTGCATAAACGTTGAAAGAAGCAGACAGAAAAAGGTGAGGTTGTGGGGAGGGCAGCAGCAACCACCACCAACCCATTGCTATTGTGGGAGGGAGTGTGTAGCTTGTAGGTTTGCTTTTTTTTGGTTTTGCCTCTTGAGTTTCTCCCTCTCTCTAGGGCTGATTTTGTCTCTCTGGTTGGGTTTGTCTGTGTTCCTTTTTATTTTGCTAGGCCTGTGTATATTGGAAGAAGAGGAGTTTGCCTTCTGTAAAAGTGGCGTTCGTGTGGCTGGCCGCATGTAATAATATAAATTTTATTTATACCCCGCCCTCCCCGGCCAGAGCCGGGTTCAGGGCAGCTAACAACAGTAAAAATTACAGTAAAAACAGAATGGGGGGGGGGGAACCAATTTAAAATACAGGTTAAAATGCAATTTAAAATGCAGGCTCATTTTAAAAGTAGCCCATAGATCAAAAATGTCCTACTACCGCAGTCGTTTTGGTGAATGGGCAGCCCCCCAACCCATTAACAGTCATTTTTGTGAGGGTGCCCATGGCCCACTCCCAAGGTTGTAAACATGCCCATGGGCCTCAAATGATTTAATTAGGCTGGATTTAAAAAAAAACAAAAACTTTTCCTTTTTTTAAGGAGGAGGAGTGTACTTTATTCATTCATTTATTGCATTTATATCATATCTTTTTCTCCAAAGCGTTCAAGGTAGTGGACATGGCACTCCCCTTCCCCCATTTAATCCCCACAACAACCCTGAGAGGCAGAGCCTGGTGCAAGGTCACCCAGTGAGCTTCATGGCCGAGTGGGGATTTGAACCCTGGTCTCCCAGGCAGAGATGATGCGTCTCTCATTTGTGGGTGGTGCCATTTGGGCTACAGTAAGCAATGTCACTCCCAGCCTGGACACTGGAAATAGAAAGGATGGTCATAATCTCCACAGAAAAGTAATTGTTTACAATATGTAACGGCAACCTTAATATTTCCCCCTAAACTTCAGTCCCAATACTTGCCCAGCATCTCCAGCTAAAATATATAAGGTAGAAAGCAAAACTGGGAATTATCCCTTCATCAGAGCTTGAAAAAAAGACTGCTGCTCTTGTTTTAGACAGTCCTGGGTTTGATTGGGCCAATGGCGGATTACTATTTATATGTTCTTAGTATTAATCTTAGGGTAGCCAAATGCAAAAGAGAACATGGCTGCTGCCCCTTTAATAGTTGGACAGAAGAGGGGATTTCAGCAGATACAGTTCCCATTACAAGCTACACCTGCTGAACTTTCCTCTTTTCTACAACTATGAAAGGTGCAGGGCTCTTTTCCGGTACCCAGGCAGCCTAATCCTTCTCCACAGAAATGTAGCTGAAGTTGAGGACGCTAAGATAGGCACAGAGCAGTAGAGGTTGCTTGAAAATTTCAAAAACACCATTTGGCACTTTAAAATAAATCATTTACTACTTGTCATACCCAATTATCTAACAGAGTCAAAATGAGCAATTCCCCCCCAATTCCATTTAGGAAAAAGGACGCTGCTAAGGTAATGTCAGTGCTTCCTGATACTGGCTTTTCCTATTGATTTTAGTGCTTTTGCAAATAATTGGTACACTGTAGTGTTGCTTACCTGCAAGCCAGGTGTTAATTGTGTGCCAGATTCCAAATCCCATGCAGATAGTTGCAAAGGACTACTGGTGTGTGTGTCTGTGTGAGGGAGCAATAACAGAATCCACTGCGCAAAACTAGAAATGGTATCTCTAAGCCCCATGATAATGTGAGGCGCTTCCTGTTTTCCTCTCAGTTTTGCACACAGCTACTGTTGCTGGGGAAGCTGACATCTAGGAGCGCCCTTAGCAATTAAGGCAGGAGCCGGTATGGACACGCTTTCCCTTGTGTGTCACTAAACTCATTATATTGGCAGTCAAACAGGAAATAAAAGCCGGGCAAGCTTCTCCCGTTCCTCAGCAATGGAGTCACTGCAAGGAGGAGTGCTAGGATTAGGAAGAGCAGCCCAGAGCGTCTCTTTTCCTTTCACCTTCCCATAGACACAAAACTCAGAGGTGTAGCCGTGTTAAGTCCATTGCAGCAATAACAACAGTGGAGTGATTGCACCAGAAGCTTTCCTGGGCCATAACTAAGTTTGTCCAATGAATGAAGCATTACTCAAATTTGGCCCATTACACAAAACACCCTCACATGGGTGCGGAGGGGAAATGTTGTAAGCAGTGAGGGCGAAAAGGCCACAAAATGTAAGGAAGCAGAAGGCTTCTAAGATTGCTTTACAGCACCAAAATGTATACAGTGGTACCTCTGGTTACGAACTTCATTTGTTCCGGAGGTCCGTTCTTAACCTGAAACAGCTCTTAACCTGAGGTACCACTTTAGCTAAAGGGGCCTTCTGCTGCTGCCGGCGTGCGATTCCTGTTCTCATCCTGAGGTAAATCTGAGGTACTACTTCCGGGCTAGTGGAGTCTGTAACCCGAAGTGTTTGTAACCCGAGGTGTTTGTAACCTGAGGTACCACTGTACAAATTAGTGCTCTTGCTGCAGTACTAATTTAACATACAACAAAGGGTTGCTTTTCCATTAGAAGTGTTAAATTAACATAGGATAGCTGGCTTGGAACCATGATCTCCCCACCCTGCAATAAAACGACTCTTGTAGCTCAGTGGTAGAGAATCTGCTTCGTATGTAGAAGATTCCTGGTTCAATAACCAGCATCGCCAGGTAGTAATCAGAGAACTTCCTACACACGAAACCCTGCAGAGAGTCTGCTGGTCAGTGTGGACAGTACTGCGCTAAATGGACCAGTATTCTGACTCTGTATAAGGCAGCTTCCTGTGAGTCCTTTTCCAGGCCAAATGTCAGCGGATGCAGAATTCTTGCCATGAAGAAAGCTTCAGCTCTCGAATTTCCCCCTGCCATGCCATTGCTAAAGGCACAGGAACTCTGGCAGTCCTAGCCCCATTCTATCCTTTAACTCAGCACCACCCATATCTAGTCCTCCAGCCCTTTTAGTCAGTACTGCTGCACCCATTAGCCCTTTGCTTGCATGGATAATTCAGGTCGCTGTGATGCGAAGTAAAATGCTGGTGGCAGCAAACACAAATGGCCCGCATGCTTCTCAGGTTCAGGTTTGCTAGTGAACCAGAAGAACCAGAAAAGCTGCCAGATCAAGGTCCAGAAGACAGCAGAGGTGGACTTTCCCCCCTGTGTTTTTAAACAGGTCTGTAGGACATTCTTATCAGGTGGACCTTTAAAAAAGGCAATTAACCCTGGAGTGCTCAGTGTCCAAACCGCTGTGCACAGGAAACGGAGGGTCACTGCATTTTGTGAGGTTTTTAATCTCTGTTGAAGGGATTGCAGGATGAGGAGCTTAAGATGCAGGTTTTATTTATTTAAAAGGGCATTCCCTTCCGGTCTTAATGCTGTAGAAAAATAAAGGATGACCTCTCCCTGCCCCTTAAACCTGAACGTTAGTGGCGTCAAGATGTTTAATGAGTAGTTTTCGGTGGCATAATATACGAGAATAGTGAGGAATAGAAATAGAAAAGATGGGTAAATAATAATAAAAAGAGAAGGGTTCTACTTTCTAAGAATTTCTTTGGGGCTCCTCCACTGGCTTCTACCGCAGGTATACTCTGCAATGTGCTCTGTAACCTTGACACAAAAATAGGGCATTAGTGATGGATTTGTTCTGCTTTATTGGTTTGTTCTGGGATGCATCCCCAATGCTACCACATTGTTGCTGTCTGGAGAGGCTGTAATGCAACAAAGAAGCACAACCCACCCTGAACATCTGTGGTATGAGAAGTTACTGGATCTCAGCAGGAAATTGCAGGATATGCACTATTTGGAAACGAAGCAAGTACAACTGCCTGAAAAGAATTGCAGGCACAAATCGTACTGAAGGTGGGATCACAGGCGACCGCCCCGATAGCATTGTGAGCACAACTCATCATGAAGCGGTTTACACATTCCTGATTACTTTGCATTCAGTGCGCTCCTGCCAGTGCTGTGCACACATAGCATTAGCCATAATCCATATCTATCCTATATCTAACTTTTTGTTTCTGATGAAATACTGTGTTTTGATGTATTCCACCCCCCACCCCCCAAAACCAGCTTTGGTTGAAATGGAGTAAAAATGACGGAGCTACATTTTAACCTAGTGGTGTGAACACATCTGATGAGCAGGAGAATTTGGGGAAGGAGCCCAGCAGGTGGGGAAATGAGGATTCACATCCCAGGGAGGGACTGAATAGGCTGTTAGGGAAGCGTTCTGCCCCCAAACTATTGAATGTCCTGGGCCTGAGTTTCATGGCACCTTAAAGACAACACACATTTATCATGCCATAAGCTTTGCTGAATTCAAGCCCACTCCAACAGACACATTCATCAGTTTCATTGCAGTGTCGTATAAACTGGGACCAAGAAACATGAGCAAAGAGGTTGAATAAATAATGCCAAATATTAATTTAGAGATGCCTTGTTGCCACTCACACCTCCAGCAAATGCCAATATGTGTGTCCTCTTCTATACTGCAGACCTGAAAACAATAACCAGTCACTTTATGACTTGTATCTGGTTTTTATGTTTTACAGTTCTACAACACCCCGATATTTATGATATGGTGGTACGGAAACAAAACACCATTTATTTTCTTACAAATGGTACAAGCCAACAAATACTCTTAAGGGACAAAAGTGTGATCCAACACATAAGAAACACAAATGGATGATTTTAAAAATCAGTGTAGCTGCATTACACAAAATCTAAATAGTCCCATGCAGAAGTAATAGATGCTGTACTATAGTTCATCCTAAACAGACGGTTCATAGTCTTCAACAACAGGTTGTAGTGCGAGCTGCTTTGAGGCATAAGAAGAATCAGAGATCAGACGATTGCTTGCTCCAGTGCTAGTGGGTATAAGGAATATTAAGTCAGTGTGTCTTACAAAACTATATGCTCTTGGTGATTAGATATGAAATGGAGGCAGGGCCCTTTTGTAGTTGGGTAGAACTGGGAATTTTGGCAGGTGCAGTTTGGCAGCAGCATCTGTTGAGATTTCCCTCTTCCGTGCAGCTGTTAAAAGGTACAGAAATGCTCTCATCCTTTGCGCTTGACCATCCTACATGTATTTTGTCATAACGGGGCAGGGGGAGGAATTCCCCCTCGCTTCATAAACGCCAGCTAAAGAAGCTAATGAGCAAAATAGGCAGTTCTAAAATTTCCTCCAACAGTTACAAGCATCTCTATCTTGTGATGTCAAGTGCCACCTGGTGTTTGACTTAGTGAAAAGCAATGGGATGTGGGCCATTATTTCTCAAGCACCATCTTGTGTACCTTGCACAGAATACCAAGCACAAAAATTCCCTGTACAAGCATTTTTTTCTGTTTGGAGGGTAGTGGGGGGCTGGCCATCAGCAATGCTTACTCCTTGGCAGATGCCCCCTTTTGTACTGCAGCACTTTTAAAAAATGGTTGGAATGGAATGAAGCAACTTTTTTGATGCTCTATATCCAAAGCATAACTTCTGATGTATTTGATTTATTTGGTTTATTTGGTAAGTATGCCCTGCCTCTTGTCTTTAAAAAATAGAAGAGACAAGTCACATTTTTTCAACCCCATTTGCTTTCACAGCACGGCCAAATAATTGAGTTCATATGCACCAGGGGATGGAGAACTTGTGGTCACATTCCCTCCCGGGAAACCACCTATGGACCATATATGAGCGGTGGGAACTAGGACCAAAGACAAAAATGGGCAGAACAATGGATGAAACTCATTTGTACAGTAAACTGTATTCCAGCCAAACCAAAGTTAGAGGTTTACACACACACCCTCTTCATCCCGGCAAACAAGAGGTGTTATCACAATTCAAGAGACATGTTTCAGAGAGCCAGCGTGGTGTAGTGGTAAAGAGCGGTGGACTCGTAAACTGATGAACTGGGTTCGCTTCCTTGCTCCTCCACATGCAGCTGCTGGGTGACCTTGGGCTAGTCACACTTCTTTGAAGTCTCTCAGCCCCACTCACCTCACAGAGTGTTTGTCGTGGGGGAGGAAGGGAAAGGAGAATGTTAGCCGCTTTGAGACTCCTTCGGGTAGTGATAAAGCGGGGTATCAAATCCAAACTCTTGTATTAAAAAAGAGAGAGACTTGTTTCAGCCAAACAAAAGCACTCAAGGAGGGCACAGAGCAGGTCCAATGAATGCTGTGGCCTGGGAAGAGTACAGAGGGGTCTGTTGGAGAGGTCTCTAGGGCTGCATTTGGGCCCCAGGCCTGAGGTTCCGCACCCCTGATAGGCACACAATTGCCTTGAGAATTAGTTGGGCCACCGCAAATGGTTTCGTGACCTGACCACGATGGGTCACACGGAGGGATCATTTATACGAGTCACCGCTATATGTGATTGCTCCCCTCGTGATTCTTCAAACTGTGAGGTAAAAGTATTGTTTTCATTTGTGTAAATAAGCCCTCAGAATAATTCTGTGCCATCCAGCTCTTTTGAACGGGAACTATTAATTGCAAAGCACCTTTTAAGGTTGAATTGGCAACCATAGATTTAACTTAATGTTCCAGGGAGCTTTCAGTTTGCAAAATAAATGTACAAGTTTTTTTTACTGGCCCTGCTCCTATACCTTTCATAACAGCCTAATGTACCAAAATTTAAGTTTTTCCTGACATGCATGGAGGTTAATAGTGGAAAAATACATTTTACTGTTCCTTAGAGGTTGGGTTTTTTTTAATAAAAAAAATCACCTTAAATCTGAAACTGACAGACATCTCAATACTTAAGAGGGAGGGTAGATGGGATTCCTTTTACAATGCAAGTCATTTAGTTACCTGAAAACCTATTCTTCAGTGTGTGGATCCTATGTAGGTCCAAATCGGCCCAAATATACCCTCCCCTTACTCACATGCTTTGGCTGTGTGTACCCCCTACATTGAAAGCACATGATTTCCCCCAAAGGATCCTGGGAATGTAGTTTACTCCTCACAGAGCTACAATTCCCAACACTTTTAACAAACTACAGTTCCAAGGATTTTTGGTGGGAGTCGTGTGCTTTCAATGTATGGCGTCTGTGCAGCCTTCCAGCCTTGCAATTTGATCTGGTGATCCTTCAGAGTTCTGTGACAAAAGTGTGATCATATCCGCCTTAAGCAGCCTATATATTCCAAGTGTGTTTTTGCCTCAGAAGTCGTCTCCTTTTACTCAGCCCTAGCCATTTTGCTGCTTCTCCATAGGTGGGTGGTTGAGATCAGATCAAGAAGCAGCTGGTTAAAACAACACAGACGCTTAGCTTAGCTCAGCGCAGCCAATGCTATTTAAGTGATGAGCCGTGGGATAAAGTGAGGCTGTTGTGTGACGGTTCGCTTCTCTCTCCTGCAAAATGGTTCCGCTTGAACATTCTGCAGATAGCTACCACCAGCGCATACCATTTGCAGCAAACGGGGCACTTGGCACTGCATTTCGTAAAGATGCTCCTCCTTTTTCCCCTTTGGCAGCCAAGCATTTGTGGTTTAGCAGAACAGAAGGGAAAGTGCTTATCTCTAGTGGACCAGAAAGTGAATCTGAGGTCTGTGGGAGGATTGTGGTTTCATTCGCGTGTGGGTTCCAGCCCCAGATTTTCATTCCTTGGAGAGCTGTGAGCTCAAAAAAAGTGTAGGGTATTTAAGCACTGCACTCAGTCTGAAAGTTATTGCTATATTATAATCTGGCGTCAGAATGAATTCTGGAGTATAACAAACAGCATGTAAGGTTTGTAGGTTTTGCCACAGACCGTCTCTTGGGAAGGTCTGTTCCACTGTCAAACTACTTTTTCTGTCAGTAAGTTCTTCCTGATATTTAGTTGGAATCTCCTTGAATCCACTAGTCTGTGCCCTAGCCTCTGGAGCAGAAGAAAACAAGCTTGTTCCATCCTCCATGTGGCAGCCGCTTAGATATTTGAAGATGGCTTTTATATCTCATCTCATTTTTGTCACATACTCAATTCTCTTAGCTCAGAGCTTTCCAAATGTGTGTCGTGACACATAAGCCTGTTCCTCATAAGGCTTGGTTTCCAGACCCTTGATCATCTTGCTTGCCCTCCTCTGCACACATTCCAGCTTGTCAACATCCTTTTTAAATTGTGGCACCCAGAACGGGACGCAGTTCTCCAGGTGTCGTCTGACCAAGGCAGAATAGAGCAGGACTATGACTATCCTTGATCTGGACACTAGACTTCTGTTGATGCAGCCTAGTACAGCGTTAGCTTTTTTTGCTGCTGCATCACACTGTTGACTCATGTTAAGCTTGTGGTCTGCAAAGACTCATAGATCCTTTTCACATGTACTACTGGCAGTCCAGATGTCCCCCATCTTTTATTTGTGCAGCTGGTTCTTCCTGCCTAAGTGTACATTTGTCCCTATTGAAATCCATTTTGTTAGTTTTGGCCCAGTTCTCCAATCTGTTAAGGAGTGTCGTATGTGAACAGTGGGGAGAGTAGAGATTTTCTTTACTAGCACAAATGTAGCAAGGGAATAAGCCCTGAACATTTCCCCCTGACCCATGTTATATTCACAATATGGACAGTTATGATTCTCTTGTCAGAAGTGGATCTCCTGTTGAGAAGCACAATTTACTTAAGAAGCACACAGGCTAGCTTATCTTTAAGAATGGCTTTGCTGAGCTGGAGTGTAAATAGCTTCAGAGCTGAGAAGCTAATGAGCAGGGCATTTTGATGGCTCATAATCTAGTATTCCCATTTACTTGACTTAGCCCTGAACCTACCTCTGTTGTTTTTATGCAGCACAGGATGGGCCGCTGAAAATGAGCACAGGAGTCCACCTATAATAGATTGGTGTGTAGCAGAAGGAATTTACGCTGCATGGCAAGTTGCAGAGAAAATAATAAGAAGAAGAGTTTGGATTTGATATCCCTACCCGAAGGAGTCTCAAAGCGGCTAACAATCTCCTTTCCCTTCCTCCCCCACAACAAACACTCTGTGAGGTGAGTGAGGCTGAGAGACTTCAGAGAAGTGTGACTGGCCCAAGGTCACCCAGTAGATGCATGTGGAGGAGCGGGGAGGTGAACCCCGTTCACCAGATTACGAGTCTACCGCTCTTAACCTCTACACCACACTGGCTCTCCAAAGGGAATTTCATCCAAACTATCCTTTTTTTGTCGTGCAAATGACACCTGCTGAACTTCTATTGGCTACATGACTGGAACTGAAGGTGCAAGGAGCCCTGTCCTGTTTTACATCTGCCTTTCTTAGTTCCAGCTGCTGTTTCTTTACTTGTGCCTACACAACACACCAGCACAGTAATTACATAGTGACCTGAACTGAGACACAGTGAACCACTGTGAGTATTGGGGTGTGTGTGTGTGTGTGTGTGTAGAGGGTTGGAAATAACACTGCCCACTCCAGTAGTCAGAGCTTCAGTGCCTTAAACAGCTGTATGACAAGCAGAGCTTGCTCTTAAATGTTGTTTTGTGTTGTCCTTTGATTCTGCTCTGTTGTAGTTGTTCTTAATTGTATGTTGCTCCGTTGGTTTTATTTGCAAACTGCTCTCTCGGAGCTTAATGGCTCATAAGTAATTTAAATGCATAAGATTCAGCTGGTAAAAGGCAATGCTTTCTCCAGCTTGTAAATTCAGTGGTAAGGGGTGTGTGTGTGTGTGTGTGTGTGGAGACTTTACCTGCTGAATGTCTTCCTATCATACAACTCTTTTCCTGCAGTGGAAGGGTGGGGGCGGGGAAATAGAGGTGGAAACCTTATGAATACCTGTGACCTAGCAGAGAGGGCAGGATGGCTCACCCTGCATTTTATTTGCACATTGGTTGGGGTGTAAACAAGCTGATGGGGGGGGATAACCACCCCCCTCCCCGCAACTAAACAATTGAGGAAACCATTATGGGCCCTGGCACCCTTTGGAAGCCAGCCTTACAGTGCATTGCATGGGCGGATATTTTTAATATTTCATGATCCTGGCAGTTCTAGAATTAGAAAATGTCCTGGGTGCGCGCTCTCTCTCTCTCTCTCTCTCTCTCTCTCTCTCTCTCTCTGTGTGTGTGTGTGTGTGTGTTTCCAGGCCTGAGAGGAAACAGATAGGCATTTAGAAGAGCATGAATAGTAAGTTCAGGAGCGGGAACTGCTTCTCCCAGAGGGACTGCATTGCTGCCTCTTTCATTGCAGGGTTAACCATTTCCTGCCCCCTGGGCTCTTGAAAATAAGGTGAATAGCAGGCAGCGACTACTTCCCAGTTGGGAAATGAAGGCTGCCATTCTCAACACAGGCTGCCGGACACAACAGACAAATTACATGGGGGTAGTTGCGTTCAGATATATGAATATAAGGCATACCAACATGTGTTTAATTGGAGAAATGTGCATTGAATTTGTGTGATGTCTTCTTGGAAACAAGCAAATGCAATGAGAAGCTGAGAGTAACCCAAATGGACAGATCCATTTGGAGTAGGGGTTGTGGTTTGTGTCCCCTTCGCCAGTCTTGAGAGTGCCCAGCAAAGCCTGGCCTTGCTACCTTCTGCAGCTTGCTTTGGATAAAAGTCCAGTCTTTTGACAGGCCACTTTGCACCTTGCGTGTTTTTTTTCTGCAAAGAAATCAATCCTGCACCTATGTAGGAGAAATGTCCAGGTGCAGTTTTCCTCATCGCAGCACTGCAGTGACCTTAGAAACACCCTCCTGTTTCAGCAAAAGTCTTAAAAAACCTGCTCAGAATTTGAAGCTGGCAATTTGAAGCTCCTTAACTCTGTTTCAGGAGAAAACAAAAGCAGGTAGGTCCCCCCGACACACTGGTCTGGGTCGCTTCCATATGTGTTAGTTGGTAGTTTCCTGTGTCTGGGGCAGGAGGAGCAGGACAGGACAGGAACAGCACGAGAAAAGAAGCAGCTAGGAGGATGACTGCTTCTCTTTTATAACATGTAACCCAGTTTCCAAGCCTGGTGCATGTGTGGAGCAAGTTGCTCTGTCTAAGGGTCAAACTAGACCAGGGGTATAAGGAATCTGTGGCCCTCCTGGTGTTGGAGTTGGAGTCCTACAACATCTGGAGAGCCACCAGTGCCCCCACACCTTACCTAGACCATTGCTCACATGTACATGAGCCTATGCCTTTTCCTCTGCTACATGGCCTTTTGCCTTTTGGTTCATACTTAAAATTATATCCATGGTACCTGCCAAGCTTTCAGCCACGATTCTTCTGTTTGTTTGTCTCTAAATACCTGTACACAGGTAGCAATACCTGCACGCTGTCCCATAAGCTCTTCTTGGGCTATATGGCTTTGTATACAACTCTTCCCTTTTTGCAATGGACTTTACCTCTGTGTGCAGTATTTCTCAGCTTACGCTTTGGGATTTCGCACACCAACAACACACTGCACGCCCTCTTATCCCCTGAGTGAATCCATAAGGCGTGCCATCGTATTTTGTTTACCTAAATCCACGTTTGGTTTTTAAGGCTGCAGTTCTAAGCCTCCTTAGGGCCAGTTCGGCTTGATAACTAGAGTGCTGTGATGATTAAGATCTCCCATAGTTTAGAGGTGGTTTTGTCGTCCGTTTTCTTCGATGGCTGCCAATCGTGATGACTCTATTCCTCCAGGATCAGAGGCAGCATGCCTCCTCTGTACGCCAGTTGTGGGTTCCCACAGCAGAATCTGGAACACCACTGTGAGGAACAGGATGCTCAGCCAGGTAGGTTCTTGTTATGAACCAGAAACCAGGCTCTCCTGCCTAATAATAATAATAATAATAATAATAATAATTAGCAGCCTCGTGCTTTGCCGATCAGAGAGGCCAAGCTCTGTGAAAGGGTTTTAATCTTCTCTTTCTTTAGAATCATACAGTCAGACCTCAGGGATCTAGCCCTCTGCCAATGCAGGAGTCTTACTACTACAGCATCCTTGGTAGAGGATCATCAGTCTTATGCTTAAAAACCTCTATTCATTAAAATAAACAAAACCCAAAAACCAACTACTGCTAGCTTTGCAGGGAAATTAATAGCTGCTCTTGCATTCCTGCCTTCTCTTCAACATCATGTTTAACTTTCTTGCTGTTAATTAGCTGCTATTTATTTATTCTGTTAAGTGACTTAGCTACCATATTCCAGGACCCAATTCATTCCTAGTGCGGTGTAACAAAATTCTATAAAACCCTAGTAATATATAGAACCATAAAATTAAAACCACTTTATGCCACTTTCAAACCGAGCTGCAGCTGTTAATTGCAATAATTGATCAATTTTAAAAAGCAAATTGAAATGTCAATGTTTCTTTTAAAAATAGAGATGAGCCACCTGTATCTTCTTGGGACGTGAAAGCCACAGGCATGGAGACTAGAGTGGGAAAACCTTGTCCCTGGTACCTGTTAGCCTCCTATTGATGGGCCCAGAGAGCAGCTTCTTAGTAGTAGACCCTCAAGTAATTGACAAGTTCTCTGAGGGTTCCTCCAGAACAGAATTCATCCTGATTTGTCTGCACTGTACTTAGGCAGAGTTTTGACTGTATCTAGTTTTTACTGAGTTTTTACAGAGGGAAGTAATCAGACAATGAGCATTCATCCTGATTTGGTTACATAGTGTTTACAGGTTTTCCTGTCAATTGTCCATGTATTTCACACTTTTCAATGCATTTCCCCATCACTTTCCTAACTGCAAAAAGTTATGTTATTGTGATTTTTTTAAAAGGTAGATTTCAAGTGCCAGGGCAACAGAGTGCCTTAATCCACTTTTGTTGCCCGAACCTAATTTCCTTGGAATGCACTTGAATCCCTCCTGCAAAATACTCATTCTGGAAGCACCCTAAACTCAAATATGTTTTCCCCAAGCCAAATGTAACGGCATTGCTTGTTGGCATGACAAATGACAGTGGGAAGAATGTAGGAGAAAGGGAACGCCTACCCAGTGCTCCTTGCATACCTGCACCCTCGGGCCCTTGGAGGAGGTGCTGTGGGGGTGGGAGGGTGGGAAAGGTGCCCCTTCAAAAACAGGTGCAAAACGTCTTCATCAGGATTTCAAACTGCCAGGGGGCTGGACTTTGGGGGGCCCATGTGAAAGACTTGCTTCTTTTCTTAGGCCCTTCCCCCTGCCAAATCCTCCCCCTCCCCCTCTGCCCCCTTCCTCTGAATTAGCAAGTTTGTTCTGAAGCCTTCCTTAGCCACCGAAGGGTAAAACAAAGAGGCCTTATTCGCGGCCAGCGCTGACAACCGAGCAAGTCAGACAGCTGTGTTGGGCCTTTGCAGTTTGAAGTGGCCCATTATGGCCCATCCTCGGCCACTGCGTGCCAGAGCTGAATGGAGCTGTGAAGAGAACTGAAGTCCTTTCTCTCCAGCTCCCATGTTATTTCCTCCTTCCGGCAACAGAGGGAATATTTTTAGAGGAAAATGCCCATAGCAGACGGGTTCCATTTAGAAAATATCTCAGCTAGGAGGCTTGGCCCTGCCTATTGCCAGGCTTTGAGGGATGGGGGGGGGGCGGAATGCTCCAAGAGCTGGTGGCTGGGGGGGGGGGGCGGGGTGGATCGTGCTCATGTACAAGGCTGGGTCATTAACAGCAATGTCAGTCTTGTCTCTAATGCACTGGAGGAGCCCCCCCCCCCAATCTCCCACTGGAAGCCGTGATGTAAGCCTGAATCGGCTGAGGAGGATTCCTCCAGCAGCGTCGGTACTGTAATACAAGTACAGAACAATATGGGGCATCTTTGCTAGTCCCATGTTCTCCCTCCTCCTCACCAGGAGTTTGTACAATCTGTGATTCTGTATACAGTGGTATCTCAGATTAAGTACTTAATTCGTTCCGGAGGTCCGTTCTTAACCTGAAACTGTTCTTAACCTGAAGCACCACTTTAGCTAATGGGGCCTCCCGCTGCCGCCGCGCAATTTCTGTTCTCATCCTGAAGCAAAGTTCTTAACCTGAAGCACTATTTCGGGGTTAGCAGAGTCTGTAACCTGAAGTGTATGTAACCTGAAGTGTATGTAACCCGAGGTACCACTGTAGCGTAATTGCGGATCACAGGACATGCCTGCTGAGTCGTGAACCCCAACTTCGCATTTTTCAAGCTTGAGGCCTTAACCCTGGTGGGACACTGCCATTTTTTAAAAAAAATAACTGAAAACATGTTTCCTTGTTATGAAATTAACCTTTTACGAAAACAACTCTCCTCTTAAATTTCAGTCTTTGTGATCATTGCTGCTAGCCAAATAGGCTTTTTTTTATAACCTGAGGGGGTTAAAACATTTCCACTACATATTTAGTCAGTTATACTTTCCACAGACATTCCCGTGGTTCATGCATAAGCTGAATCAGCCTTACGCACAAAACACAATATACCTTCCTACACACTTTCTGTTCCCCATCTGGAATGCAAACAATGCCAGCGGCCTCCTGCTGTATCCTCCATAAGCTAGCAGAGGCTGTTGCAGAAAAATGCTTCTAGCCAAACAGTCCCCATCTTCCTCTTTAACTATGAAATGCCTCAATACAGATCACAGATGGATTAGCCTTTTGTACAATAGCAGAGGCAGCCTTTTGGGTTCTTCTAGACTGGCTTTCTTTGAAAGCTGAACAGGGAAGGAAGATGGCATGAATACCACATGCACTCAATATCAACTAGGCAGGTAGCGTCCCTTAAAGGTAAAGGTAAAGGGACCCCTGACCATTAGGTCCAGTCGTGGCCGACTCTGGGGTTGCGGCGCTCATCTCGCTTTATTGGCCGAGGGAGCCGGCGTACAGCTTCCGGGTCATGTGGCCAGCATGACTAAGCCGCTTCTGGCGAACCACAGCAGCGCACAGAAACACCGTTTACCTTCCCGCTGGAATGGTACCTATTTATCTCCTTGCACTTCGACATGCTTTTGAACTGCTAGGTTGGCAGGAGCAGGACTGAACAACGGGAGCTCACCCCGTCGTGGAGATTTGAACCGCCGACCTTCTGATGGGAAAGCCCTAAGCTCTGTGGTTTAACCCACAGCGCCACCCGCGTCCCTTAGCACATACCTATTCCTTGATAAAAGTTGGCAAGTGAACATGCTGAAGTTATGTGGGCCTATACTACCATAGAATTAATTCCCAATGAGCACTTACTTTGTCTTAAACTTGTTTAGGGTTGTAGGCTTTAACTTGTTTAACCGTCATTCCTTCTTCCCAAGGAATCCTGGTCATTGTAGTTCTGTGTAAGACAGAGGTGGGGAAACTGTGGCTCACCAACTCTCATCAGACCCAGCCAACACGATCAGTGGTCACAGCAACATCTGGAGGGCCCCAGGTTCCTCACCCCTGGTGTAAGAGAAGGATCTGTAACAAAATTCTCAGGAACTCGCTGAACTACAATTCACCAAGATTATCTTGGTGGATGAAGCATTGGCAGTTAAAGCTGGTTAACCCCAATGCAAACTAACCACGCTAAAAGTAAATTTAGACATTTAGCCTTATTAACACTCATTAAGTGATGAGAGTTTACCAATCTTGATTGGCTTCCTACTTGCTATAGCTCAGTCGTAGGGGATGAGGGGGAGAAAATAGATTTAGTTCATATTTTATACATAACCTACACTTTCCAAAACATGGTGTGAACAGAAACATATCCCTCCTTTGAAATTCATAAGATTTTCAATTTTGCAGCATAGCTCTCTAGGCTGAAAAGATTCCTTATCAAATTTGAAGCTCATGCAGATCTGGAAGGGGTAGCTAATACCTCAAAATAGTAGTAATAATAATAATAATAATAATAACCTTGACAAAACAGAAAACGGGGGTCGAAGTAACACAATTAAATTCAGCAGACACATGTGTAATGTTTTACATCCTCAACCCCAAATCAAATGCACAGGTATAGAATAGAGAATACCTGTATTGGGAGTAGTGTGTGTAAAAACAAGACCGCAGAATTGCTGTTCATCAGAAGATGAACGTGAGTCTGCAGTATTGTGCGGCCGCAAAAAAGACTAATGTGATTTTAGGCTGCATCGATAAAGCCGTGGTTTCCAAGCCATCAGAAGACCTAATAGTTTATTCAGATCTCGTCTAAAGTACTGTGGCCAGTTTGGTATTTGACGATTTAAGAAGGATATAGAAAAACTGGAACGGTCAGAGGAGGGCAGCAAATACAAGTCAGGAGGAGTATGGAAAATGTCCTGTGAGGAAAGATATGCTAGGACTGATGGGGGGATGAAAGCACTCTTCAATACCTGGAAGTCTATCCCGTGGAAGAGAGCACAGACTAGTTCTTTGCTGCCCCCGAAGGCAGAACTAGATGGAATGGGCTTCAGTTCAAGAGAGTATTTTTTGGCTGATCATAAGGAGAAACCTTTCAGCAGCGAGAGTAGCTTGACAATTGAACCAATTACTGGAGATGGGCATTCTCCCTCATTGGAGGTCTTTGGGCAGCCATCTGTTGGGGGATGCCAAAGCTTTGGATTCTATGCATGCAAGTATGGGTTAGGACTTGGTGGCCTACAAAACCCCTTTCCATCTCTATAATTCTTTTGGAAATAAAATTGGGTTTTCTGCAGTCTGATGGACGTCATACAGTTGCACTGTAATAAGTGAATTAATGTGACAATTAACATGGTAAATACCCTAGAAACCATTAGCCAGAGCCAGAGCTACATGGGAGCTAGCCAGGGGGTTTTTTTGCCTTGCAAAGCCTCCAGAGGGGTGCCACTGAGGCTCCCAGCCTGTGTGTGTGTGTCTCCCACCTGTATCAGAGGACCTTCCCTGTTAAACGTGGCACATTCATTTTTATTTTTGCGTAGGAAGGTGCAATGAGTCAGGTCCTGTGTGCAGTTTTGCCCCTAGGCTCCTTGTGCTCCTTGTCTGACAGAAGGCACTGAAATGATGCTGCATAACAGACATCAGTGTGAGTTTGGCTTGATCAGACACAATCCGCAGAAATCTGAAATTCCTATTAAATTTGCGGCTCTTTCCCTCTGGCTTGCATTTCAGATAGCAACACATTCTGCGATGGATTGGTTTAACTGGTATAATTATCATAACTATAGACAATAATGTACACTTCTTTCTCTCTCTTACAGCCTACTTAAATGTTTGTGATACATTTCGGCTGGTTTTCACACAGGTCTCCGTACTCCAAACGAGAACAATGATCGTTAGGTTGATTTAGGTCTGAACCAAACAGAATGCTACAGATTTGGTCTTTCGCGGTTAAAGCTGCGTTGGTATTGTGCGATGATTGCTGGGGTCGTTTCCAGGCAGATACATTTTCAAATCTGCTAATAGCGGTTTGCTGCTATTTTAAGTGCTTGCCTCCCCTCCAAAAGGCTACTGCCTCATTACTACACATGATTAATGAATTAATATACAGCTTCTGTGTAATACATAACATCAATCAGCAGAGATATTTTCTTAAAAAAAAAAAAAGTTTCCAGGCTAGCCTACCTTTTTTGTTAGCACTATATAATACAGGATCTGGAAAGCTGACAAGATACAAGCAGGATATTAGTGCAGTCCTGAGAACTCTTTTAATAGCTCACAGGTTTTCTTGTGGATTACCTCACGAAGCTTCCGAACGCGCCGGATGCTGGAGGCCCCCACAAAGCTGTCTGGCTGCAAAACAGCCATTCCGTTGTGGACGTCGCCCATGATGATGAGCTGACCACCCGCTGCAGTTATGTTGGGGCACGGGCAGCTCCAGTTCATGTTTAAAAGGGTGATTTCCAGAGGCTCCCTCCCCAAGAATTTCAGCCCCATTTTCTCGTCCTTTAAAATCTCCTCCACGGTCACCAGCGCGTGTCCCGAGTCCTGGTCCTCCGTCAGTTCGGTGACGCGGCCAAGAATAACAAAATCGCTTTTGCAGAAACTCGTCACCAGCTTTTGGCGCGGTTTGCAAGCCTTGCAGGCTTTGCAGTGCATGTTCCTAGGGAAAGGGCACATCTCTTCGCAGGCCTCTCTGCTCTCAAAGTTATTCTCGTTGCCTCCGCAGCCTCCGTATATGAAAGACTGGCATTGTTTCGTCAAGCTGTTGTACGCCCACCGGGGCTCGTAGGCTTTGCAGAGGCCTTGGAGGGCTGGCAAGTTGCAGATGTTGATCGGCCCATTCATGCAAGTCAGCATGCAGTTTTCATAGGTCTCAAAGTGGTTCAGGTTGCTGTTGCAGTTTCCGTAGATGAAAGTGAAGCAGTTGTTTTTCTTGGCGTCGTAGTACCATCGGGTTTGCTCCTCCCCGCAGTCTTCACTGTCCGGCTGCTTCAGACACTCGTCCGTTGGAAAGTGGGTTTTGTTCTGGGCTTCTTCCATTGACGTAGCTTCTCCTTTGAGGACCGACAGTGGGAAATCTGCCTTGAGAATCCCACCAAGGTTTTTGGCAGTGCAAGTGTACATGCCTGCATCTTGTAGTTGGGTGTTGTAGATGACCAGCTGGGCAATGTTTGTGACCACGATGTTCCCTCGGACGTGGTTGGGCCTCATGATGATTTTCTCGTTACTCTCGGTCTGCTTCTCCCAAGTGATTTCTGGCTTGGGTCGTCCAGTGACATCGCAAAGAAAGCTAACAGTCTCACCTACGTAGACAGACTGATGGGCTGGGTTGTTGACTAGTACAGGTGGAAGGATGTCAGTGATGGTTGTCTCTAAGTAGGCAGTAGTGGGGCGAGCTGTGGTCTCTGGCGGGATAGGGCTGGTGTTTGGCCATGTAAGGTGGTAGCGACAAGTCACCACGTTGAGTGTAATGCTTTTGGTACATGCTTCTGCATCCATGTAGCATTTGTTGTAATAGGTGAGGCCATCAGATGCGCAAGTAAAACTCGGCTCTTTTTCACACCTGTCTTTGCATTTGCAAACAGGCTGCCCATCCCAGATGTCGCACTCTGAACCTTGCTGAATGCACATGAAACGGTCACACGTTGCCTCTTTGGGCATCCCGACAGGTCCTTTCTTCCCTCTCACATCCATGTACCGAGCTGCAACGCAGCTCCTTGTTCCGCAGACATTAGGGCAGCACTTCTCAAAGGTCTCGCATTCCTAAGACAAAGAAAAAATAAGACCATGGTGACAAAATCTTTGTAAATTAATCGGAATCCCCAAGTAGATTATACTGCTTCTTAAGAGAGATGTCAAATTTGTAGAGTATTAGGAACACCTAATATTAGGCATTTTGAAAGGATATTTTGATATTTCAAAATATCACGTTCCCCAGAATCTCAGCCCACAGCCAGCAGGGCCCCCAGACTCTTAACTATTTATAAAGTAAGTTTCTAACCCTCCTAGTAGAACTTACTTTAGAGTAAACATAGATAGGCTTGTGCTGTTTTTTTAAAAAAATCTCTTGGGAAATCC
The DNA here is from genome assembly GCF_964106645.2 of Podarcis pityusensis. Classification (NCBI taxonomy): domain Eukaryota; kingdom Metazoa; phylum Chordata; class Lepidosauria; order Squamata; family Lacertidae; genus Podarcis; species Podarcis pityusensis. The sequence continues at coordinate 32,828,360 of NC_138029.1, forward strand.
CAGTGGTTGTACTTCTATGTTCTGGGACTACTTATAGCTGTCACCAGGGATTGAGGAATTATTTTTCACTAGGCCATCTGGAGTGGAGATTCTGTTGTGGTGTCTCTTCTTGCACTCCCACTTCCGTCTTGGCATTGCTCACTTCTTCACACCGGCGCAACCCTTTGCATGTCTCACTTTGAGTCTTGTTGTGAGCAGAGGGATTTACTCCCATGCAAAGGATCATGGCCTGAGTGCATCTTACAAAAATTCTTCTTTGTCCTACAGGACCTACACAGAGCTATGGCCTTGTAAGCCCTAGTTATTCCTCAAACCTTCTTTTCATGATGTAATCTAGATCGAGGGTTGCTTTAGCCACTTGAACAAAGTGGTTTGCTTCTTGAGGGGATGTTTCCAGAACTTCCTGCAAGCCAACCACATACGTTCCACTCTGGCTGAGTCATGACAGCTTTCTGGCCTGTCATTCATGAACATCCGTGAGTGGCCTCTTATTGTTCTAGCTCCAAGGCTCCTGTTGGAGAATAGAAAGGTCCTGAACCGATTGAGATTATCAGTCAGTTATATTGTTGGGTTTAGGCTCATCTGATAGGGTGTTAAGTGTGGAGAGTTTGTCCTCAGAGCCGTAAATTGGGAGGTTCCTGCTCAAATGTCAATTGCCATTTCGGGGTGGGGGGTGAATTTTACTGAGACCACAGCAAAGAGGGATGACTTAGACCTCCCCATATGCTGCAGGGCAAATGACTATCAGCCCATCCCCTCTCTTCAGCACCTGACATTTAATTTTTTGGGAAATGTCATTAGTAACAAGAAGCATTATGCATTTTAGCCTGGTAAAAACACTCAAGGGTGGTGAAAAGCAGAGCCACACCCCTGGCTTACAGGAAGGCACAGCTTTCCCCTTGTCGCCTCCATGCTGTTTAGCATGGCAGCTGGAATCATCCAGGGATTTGGAGTTAAATATGAGGATGACACTGCGCCCTCTCTCTCCTTTCCATCTGATGCCAGGGAAGCAATGGAAATCTGCAATCTGTTTATGGGATTGTGATGAGCTGCAAGTGAGCTAAAGAGCTGAGACAAGACGGAGAGGCTTCGGGGCTTTGGCCAATAGAAAAGCCAATTTGGCAATAAGAGTTCAGCCTGTTCTTGACAGTGGGACAGTCTGCCTCTGGAGTGTTTATTATTATCATTAAAAAGAAAAGGAAAAAAGGTTGCATGGTTATCTCTCAGGGATGCTTTAGATGCATCCTGTATTGTAACTTCTGCACTGAGCATTAAGTTGGACTACAGGATGTCCATATGGCCTTCCAGCTCTGTGATTCTGTAGGTGGGCTGCCTTTGAAGAGCGTTCAAGAACTACAACTGATGCAGAATATTGGTGCTTAGAATGTTCATAGAATTGTGGATTTGGAAGGGACCCCAAGGCAGACTGTCCCATTGTGCACAAGAAAGGCACAAATGAATCCCATTGAATTCAGTGGCGGCACACACATCCATTTCAATCTTTCTGTTTCTTTCTTTTAACTGGAATTGCATATTGTTTTGGGGGCTGGGTTTATGCCCCAGCTCTCTAAATTCCACTGGAACTTCAGGTAGTATGAAAAGTGGCTTGTGCATGTGCACCATGTAATATATCGACAGTGTTTTAATTGGGCTGAGGGACAGGGTCTATATGGAAGTCTGCAGATGGCACATTCAAATTTATTTATAGTGAGGAGGTTTTTGATTATTTAGTTTGGGGCCAGTAAACTCTTTGAAACACTTTGCAAAGCCTGCGGGAGAATCATTGACAATTGTTTTCCTTGTGTCTTGTGGGTAGCTGATGGAAAGTAGGATACGCCTTAGTTAGACATTTAGCTGACTGCGTGATTTGAGAGGCGCATTGCATGACAGGGCCCTCATCAAGCACAGGTGATTCTTGGGTACAGCTCTTGAATCTCACGCTGCTTCATCTGTACCCTAAAAATCTTCCTATTCCAAGCAATCGCTTAAGAATCAATGAAGAAATTGGCCTGGTAATCTACTTTGATCGTAACCACAACCTCTTGATTTCGTAAGTGGTACAATTTAATCAGCAGAATATTTTTTGTGTTCTAAAGCATTTCAGTCATATCTCCTCTCAGGTTCTCAGCTTGGAATCTGGGATGGGAGACACTGCTTGTCACCAGAACTGTCCTTTGTAACCAGATACTCTGGAAACATGAATAGCATGGAAATTCAGTGACTCTTGGGGGTCTGTTAAACTTCCAAATGATTTAGGAGTTTCTGCCATGTGTTTCTTCTTGCATCAGTGCCATTGGAGTGAATGTATCTGTTTGACAGAAGCTGTATGAGAACTGCCATGTTACCTTCCTCCTTGGGGGGGGGGGGGGAAGGCAACTAAGGTGCATATACAGTGGTACCTCAGGTTAAGTACTTAATTTGTTCCAGAGGTCCGTACTTAACCTGAAACTGTTCTTAACCTGAAGCACCACTTTAACCAATGGGGCCTCCTGCTGCTGCCGTGCTGCTGGAGCATGATTTCTGTTCTCATCCTGAAGCAAAGTTCTTAACCTGAAGCACTATTTCTGGGTTAGCGGAGTCTGTAACCTGAAGCGTATGTAACCCGAGGTACCACTGTAGAGTCATAGAGTCACCTGGTCCTACCCCCTGCAATGCAGGAATATGCAGCTGTCCCATACGAGGATCAAACCTGCAACCTTGGCGTTATCAGCACCATGCTATAACCAACTGAGCCACATCATGCTGTAGCGTGTTTTTACTTTACCAAAAACAAAAAGGAAGAGGGGAAAGGTTGCTCAGTCACTCTTTCAAAAAGCGAGCATCCACAAATTGAAATGTATCCTTTATTCAGGAGTGCTGCTTTTACTAGGTCACAAAGGTGACTGCACTGCAACAATACCTCTTTGGCATGTGAGTGCCGAGAAAGCTTTCGCTGCTCTTGGTACACTACAAACTTCACAGCATCCTGCAAGGCTTCTTTTCAGAGCGGCATTTGACAGAGACCACAAACTCAGTGAAGGCAAGTGCACTCTATTATTCCAGGCAGGTACGTGATGCAGAAAGAGCACAGGTGGGTGCCTGGATGCCACAATGAGCTGGCAGCGCTGGCCGCTGGATGAGCAGCCTTTTCTTACTTGCCAGCTCAAGTTGCATTTGGATCTGGAAGTGCTATGCAGGAGGTCCTGCCCAAGCTGTCATTTTTACTGAGTCATTTCTTCTGCCACTGCTGGGCTTTAAAATAGGTGCTGTCAGGGCCATGCCGTGCCTATGGAGGCAATTTAAAGTCCTGCCTTTAGAAGCAAGTGGGCTTCAAAAATAGGTGGGATTGGCATGGTTGTTGTATGCATTACCATGGAGTCCTGTGTGTGTGTGTGTGTGTGTGTGTGTGTGTGTCTAGTATTCTTGAAATGCCCCTGTCGAGGCAAGACACAATGAATACGGACACACAGTGAACGGCAGCCAAAGGGAAAAGTCCTGCAGCAAGCCCTGTGGTATGTGCTGCCTTGGCACAGATTGGCTTTTGACACTGTTGTGATTGTCAAAAACGGATCCCTGCTGCGGGGCCGGGTCTGTGCGTGTGTGCATTGCTCAGCATGTGTCTTCACACGATTAACTTTGCCACAGAACGGGACTGATTTCCATCTTCAGCTTTCACAGGAATTGGCCTGGAATTAGAGAGCTGTCAGCCCAACAGATAATCAGATCTCTGAACTAGCAACCAAGTAGGCGAGGCTATGCCTTTTACAGGACGTGAACGCCTTACACATCCCTCTCTTGCTGGCCAGGGTTTGGTTTAGTTTTGAAAGGACTGTTAACAATTACCGTATTTTTCGCTCTATAAGACGCACCAGACCACAAGACGCACCTAGTTTTTAGAGGAGGAAAACAAGAAAAAAAAATCTGAATCTCAGAAGCCAGAACAGCAAGAGGGATCGCTGCGCAGTGAAAGCAGCAATCCTTCTTGCTGTTCTGGCTTCTGGGATAGCTGTGCAGCCTGCATTCGCTCCATAAGACGCACACACATTTCCCCTTACTTTTTAGGAGGGAAAAAGTGAGTCTTATAGAGCAAAAAATACGGTAATGTGCGCTGCTATAGTAAACAAAGCAGCAACACACCCAGCCGCTATCATATTTAGGAAGGCAATTAAATTTAAACTTAAGAGGAGAAACAAAAATGCATCACTTACCAGGTCAGTGTCGCATTCTCTCCTGCAGGTGCTCTGTGCGTCAACCCAGAGGTTGGGATTCATATCATTTGGACATATCCCAGCGTGAGAGTACCGTATTGGAGGCAAGGCAGTGCCTTTGAGGGGGGCCTCCAGAAGCAATAGGATAAGGCTCTCTCCAGACAGCATCCATATCCATCGAGTGAAGAATGTGAAAAAGGACATTTCAGGACAGCTCCAGATAAAATATCCACAGTTGGATTGGGATCTGGGTGTGTCTGTGCCTGGATTTAAAAAAAAATCAAGCAAAAACAAAACAAAGGACCCCAACTACACCTGCTTTCTTCAAGTTCCTGCAGGCTTCCTTTTCCAACTTGCTCGATGGCGTAGTCTGCTCTGGACCGTGTTGGATTAAAAGTCTTGGGAAGGAGCCCCCTTATTTTAAGCAAAAGGCTCTCAGTCCAAGCCAGAGTTAGCTGTATTTATACCCTGCCTCTGTACAACAAGTTGGAAAAAGTAAACTCTATTTCTGTGACAGGCACACGCTTCTTATGTCCTGGTGGCAGTCGTACAGATTTGTTACAAGGGGGGGGGAAAAGCTGGAAAGACTTTTAAGGCTGGAACTGCCACGGTGGGACCCCTGCATGTTTCTGAATGGAAGGGAGGCCTTCTTAACCCCTTTAGACCTAAAGTACTTCCCTATGCTAAGAATGGCATTTACTTCTGAAAGAGTGCTTGTCTAAATAATATGAACCTACAGTCGGAGGGATTTCCCTATGCCAGGGAAATACATGCAACCGCTTGTTTAAAAGGAGCAGCTTAATAAGGCTGAAGCAATTAAAAGCTTAAATATAACTTCTGATTAAAAAGAAGAAAGAAATGTGGAGGGAGGGAATAGCATGTTTCAGCGTCGGATCTGGAAGGCAATACGTCTTTACAAATTACCCCCCGCCCCAAGTCCCTAGTCTGCTTTATTTATCTTTTCCCCCCAAGTTTCTTTCTTTTTTTCCGCTGCACTCCAACTCCACCATGGGAAATTTTTAAAAATTCCTTCACAGTTCACGAACATGAGACCCCTATTGTACGACTTTTTGCTGACCTCTTTAAGGGGAAAAAAATAGGAACAGTTTAACTCTATGGAAACCTGCATAAAGGAATGTACTGCATTTTTTTTTTTTTTTTTTTTTGCATAGAGGAGGGGGAGACATGGGGAAAAACACAATCAACAGTTAAGTTCCCTCCGCCCTGATCCTGATAAGGAAGGGTTTGTATTGCCCACCAAGAAGAAGGGTAATCTCATTCGAGAGAGGACACAAGCACTTGGAGAAGTCTGATAGTAAAGGAGTTTGGGGCAGGGAAGGTGGCTGCGACTCCCCACCACCACCACCGAGGTTTTTGTTCCCTCTCGGTGCCTGCTATGAAAAGCATGTGCTGGATGGAATCCAAGAAGCTGCTTTAGGTGAGGCAGAGAAGGCCTGTGCATGCCCAGTGGGACTTTTGATATTGAGCAGCAGACCCTTGTCAGAGCCTCACCGTGCAGTTTCTGAAACCTCTTCCCTCAGCCCCATTTCAAGAAAAGTTGGTCCTGTATGCCGTCTCCCCTACCCTCACCCACCTGTTTGGGAAACCCAAAATATGCAAAATATGAGCAAGCCAGGACTGAACTGATACTACCCTTGCTGGTACCTTTCCCGGGAAAATCAGAGGCTCACTATATCAGGTTCCTATTGGAAGACCGGACAAATGCTAGAACATTAACAGTGGCAAAGTTTTTATCGGTGGTTGCAAGAACCAATGATCCCTATATTCTGAACAAAATGCTTGTTTAACCTGGAGGTAGGCTGTATGAATTGTATATTGTGTTGTTTGGGAAATCAACGTCCATGGGTGCACAGAAGAGCTACTTCTTCACATCTATCTTGCTGAAATCGGAGGCTTTCTCATGTGTGGGTTTTGTCACGATGGCATGGTGTGGAACACATATAACGTATCTCCCCTGAATGTTTCGATCCTCTTCAAGTCAGGCTCTGGCTTGTTGACTTTGGATTTAAGGATATTACCTTCCAGAGTCAGGCTCTTCTAGTGGGAACTTGAGTTTTTGAGGCCTTTAGCTCATAACTGATGCAAGATGGTGGAGAGTAAGAGGATGGGTTCTGCTGCATTTAGGTTCTAGCGAACAAGCACATCTCAGGATGCAGAAGTTGCATTCCCCACACCACGGGACTGCCTAATATGATTCTACGTCCCTGGGGCACATCCAGGAGGTGCTGTTGCTTTGTCCTTGAACCTAGACCAAAGACAAGGCTAAAACTGATAAACCACAGTTTCATAAGGGTACAGTTGCAAAGAGAGAAGTTACCTATATGCCACAGCGCACTGTGCTTTTGTGCACAGTGGTAGAGACGATGTGTGGCCGGCTGCAGTATGTCGCCCATATCACAGACTAGTGCCACTGTTCTGCATAGTTCTGGACAACATGGTTTTCCAGATTGTAGAGCTTTGTAGTGCACTACCATGTTGGTATGTAGGCTGCAGGAGGTGCAGCCAAACTAAAATGTGTTGTTTATAAATCTCAGAAGTGAACTCTCATTACGCATTTGTCTCTGGTTCAGCTGTGATGGGAATGGTGGTGGCAGCATTGCTAGTAGTGCCCTTCCAGCAGACTCAAAAGGAATATATGTGTGTTCTAGATGTCCTGTTTCCTAGTCTAGAAGTGTGGCATTATGCTTTGGGTGAGCTGCTTCTCTGTATGCTGGCGTGGGTGAAAAACAGGCACTGCCATTTTCAAGGTGCATATATGTGAGCCAGCTTGCATCAGTAGATGTCTGGAATGCCAGAAGAACAGCATTTAACCATGTACGCGCTCTCCAAGGGGAAGTGCTATTGTCCTTCTCCTCCTTCCTCAATCTGTATGTATCTTTCATCCCCGTCCCTTAACCGGTGGCCTGACCTTGTCACAAAATCCAGGTCAGATCAGGAAGACTTACAATGCTTCTAGAAGATACTTTGACTTTGGTCAGCTTTCAGGGAAACAGAGTTCTGAAATAATATGTATAATATTTATTCAGTGCTGAAGGATGTCCCTTTTATAATTTGTGCAGTTTGGGTTTATAATGCTGAAAGCATAATTTTGTTGTCTGCATCTGTGATCTTCTATTGCATGTATCATCATATGATTACACCTCCCTTCCTCTGTTGCATACATTTTCCTGCATCTTCCTGTGATCCTCCATTGAATGCACATTAGCAAAAAAAAAAAAAAAAAAAGGCCGCCAAGAAGTTTATTGAATACATAGGTGGAAGTGTAGACAATGCTTGGAGTAAATAGAAGTTTGCTGACACTTTCCTAGCCAAACTTTTGTTTCATTTTCACAGTTGTGTACACATCAAATTTTAGAGACATGTGGGATGTTGGTCTTCATCATGGCAATTTACCACAATTCTGTACGTGTGCAGTTGCATAATCTGTGCAACAGTTGAGTAGTACCCCATTTTGTATATCACTTCTTGTATCAGCAAGAATGGATGAAATGTGCAAGATATGGACAAATGAAACATCACAAACTTGTCCTGTGTGTATCAGTTGGAATACCTGAGTACATATTTTAGATTCCCTGCCTTCTACTGCCAGGTCAAAGACTTGAAACCTGGCTCCTCTCTCTTTAGAAACTAGCCAATGCATCCAGGATTAGATTAACTGGTAAAATCATTACATTGCAACATATGGACTTCAGGCCCAGTATGATTGCCAGCCGTCTGTGTGTATGGTTCCCTTCCCTTAGCACTGCAGGGCATTTTTTAAAAAAACCTTCCATTGGTGGTTGTTGGTGGGACTCCATCGAACATATTTTTGTGTAGGTTGCAGGCTGTTGTAGGCAAGGTATCTGTTGGAATCCACTGGATGAAGGGAACAGTACAATTCTTTGAAAAATTAAGTGAAGAATAAAGGCAGGGCTCAATGTAGGGTGATATAGCTGTCCCCATAGGCGTCATTTTCTTGAACATATTGCACCACCATATGACTTGGGCTGCACCCACACCAGCGCTTGCGTCCTATACCGCTTATTATCATGGTTCTTATTTCCACGAAATACTTTGCAAGATCCCAGTCTGCACGTACTTCGTCTTGTCACATTTGGTGACCTGATCACATGAAAACGGGTTGGGATTGGTTAGTCTGCCTTAATTTAAATGGAGTGATTTGTGACACTGTGTGGCAGGCATCACAAAGAGAAGAATTGGGTCCAGTATCCAATGGGCAATCTACCAGGTGCTCTCCCCCACCCCTTAATGCGCTTTATCAGGAAATCACACTAGACAGAAGCTGACAGATTTTGACTAACTTTCCAGAACTGGCCCTACCATGTCTCAAGAGGGAAGAATCTAGGAGGAATAGATTAAAGCAGGAACTGTCTGAATGGTGCGGCAGTAATTTTAAAAATGTTGGTCCTACCATGTGCGCCTACCATGTGTGCCTTGCGTGCTCTGGTCCATGGGGTCACGAAGAGGCAGACACGACTAAACAACAACCATGTGTGCATGTGGGTGCCATATGGCATACCATTTAAGGCAGCAAAATGTCTTGGCCTGGCACCTTGATGATGACTTCCTGTCACTTTTGATCCACCTTCAGCCATAAGTTTCTGATACCTAAGTACTCCGTGCTCCAGAAGAAGGGCATTTTTCCTGGTCTTTCTGTGGATGCTCTCAGCACTTGTATGTATATCAATTCATGGTAGTTCATAATAGCACAATCCTTCTTATCTTTGAGTTTTGAAACAGAAATAGGCAGAGGCCTCTGTAGGTTGAGTGTTGTTGAGTGGGTTGAGGATCTCTGAAGGCTGTGAAGTGGTACCCCCAACTGGAAGGTTGTACATTTCAGTCTTAATCACCTTGCCTGTGGTGTACAGAAGCAAACATGTCATAGAGGTAGGCAGAGAGCAGTGGTATAAAATTGACCTAATGGTTACCAGGGCAAAATGATTTGCAAGACCCCACTTCAAGATTCAAATAGCATAATTATATTAAAAGATTTGTACCAGTGAAACCACTGAGCACACTTGCACATAGATTGTGTTCTTTGAATGTGTTTCCTGTACGTTCAAAGAAATTTATAACTGCTACAGCTTAATTCCAACGGTTTAAAACTGACTAGGAAGGGGGGGAGGGGAAAGGTTTGTGACAGACACTTTTATCACTCACCAAATGTTGATCTGTTATGAATCATGGTTGTTGAGTCATTTTCTATGACTCACTAAGAAAACTTGAGACTTGGTTGAAAACTCCTAGGAAATCTAAAAGGAACAGCTCGTCTCATGTTTATTTGTTAAAAGCTATTCTATATCACTTTCCCCATTTAATCCAGATCCACTATTTCTGTGGAAAATCTGGTAAGTAACCAACAGAAATAGCAAACCTGATTAAATGGGAGAAAATATGTGATGGCATTTTGATGAGGGCATTTTGTGGATGCTTGGCAAAACTTGCATGCAGGAGCAGCACCAGGTCCACAATAAATTGCTGTGTGCTGGCTTTGCCATAAAGCAGGCTGAGGCTGCCACCTCAGGTGGCAGAAACCCCCACGGTGGCAGCCTTGCGGGTGCCCTGCCACCAGCACAGAAGTATTGGCCAAAATAGTGTGAGATCTTGCCCAAAATTGGTGCTGACACAGGCACTGCTTCTCCACCACTGGGAAAGGCATCAGGGAGGGTGGAGAAGGGGTACCAAGAGCAGCAGGTGTGGCGGCGCCAGTGGGAGTGGCAGGGCAGGGCAAGGAGGTACTTCCTGTTTCATGTGAAGTGGTGAAGTGGGACATGCCACCCCTGGCTGTGTGAAGTCACTCCTTAACTAATACAGTGGTAAAAAGGTAAAGGTACCCCTGCCTGTATGGGCCAGTCGTGTCCGACTCTAGGGTTGCGCGCTCATCTCGCTCGAGAGGCCGGGAGCCAGCGCTGTCCGGAGACACTTACGGGTCACGTGGCCAGCGTGACTAAGCGGCATCTGGCGAGCCAGCACCAGCGCCGCACACGGAAACGCCGTACCTTGGGTTAAGTACTTAATTCGTTCTGGAGGTCTGTTCTTAACCTGAAACTGTTCTTAACCTGAAGCACCACTTTAGCTAATGGGGCCTCTTGCTGCCGCTGCCGCACGATTTCTGTTCTCATCCTGAAGCAAAGTTCATAACCCGAGGTAATATTTCTGGGTTAATGGAGTCTGTAACCTGAAGCGTATGTAACCTGAAGCGTATGTAACCTGAGGTACCACTGTAGTGTAGTTTCCTGTTAGACTATGTCTCATTTGGCTCTGTCTCCAGGCTCCACTATTGCACTCGCTACAGGCCCTGTACAGGTACTAGAACTGTTCATTTTAAGAGCTGGGCTGTGCTACACACTAAGAAGGGTGGAAATACACAGAGTCTGACTTAGAGTGTGCTCCCATTACTGCTTACTCCAACTCCATTGTGCTCCCACTGTTGCATTCACTCAACTTAGCCACAAAACACATTGATCCCGTAGTTTATTGACAATGAGCGGCTCACACCTTCTGTTGTGGGCGCCCTTTGCGGGACCACACGCAGCACCTCGGTCATGTGGCAACCATCAGCTGTTTGGGCTGGCCCGCCTCCCTGTGGTAGTCATTGGAGGTTCCCGCCAAACCTCAGCCAGTCAGCATCACAGGGAGGTGCAGAGCATACATGCACAGAATACAGCTTCATATGTGCCCATGGGGGCCCCCTCAAATATTATATTTATTAATTTTAATACACATACACGCAGCTAGCCAACCAGAGGTTTAGAGAAATCTCTGAGAACACTTCTGTTGACACCTACTGAAGATAATAATTTCATGAGACCTTTTGCAAATAATGCCGGATGTGTTTACCTCAAGAGAGAGAAAATATTCAGGTACAGGGGCATGAGAACAACTGAGCTTCAAATACTGAGGTAGCTACCAGCACTATACAACTTGAACGATAAGAAGAAGTGTATGTCGGGAGCTACATGTTGAAAACCAAACGAAACAGCGTAAAATTTGAGCTGCTTACACAAATGCTGGTACTCTATAGAGATTTATGGCTTCGGGCATGATACTATGGGTTACAGAGCATTTTTCTATTCACAGCTTTCTAAATATTCTTCTTGGTTAGCATATTATGCTGCTTTGAAGGGAACTGTATGTCATTACGGCATGTTAATTTCCAGCTAGGGCACATATATTATCAAAGTTTGCACCAGTATCCTCAGGCAGCCTTTGTTCACGACTCATCCCATAGATTCAGTCTCGCTGTAAATGATCTGAACAGTGTAAGTACTGTGTGTAATGCAGTTTGCACAATTGAAGCCATCATATGACCATCGGATGGCTGCCATTAACTAATTTGTGGATAATGTTGCAGTGGGGACAAAACAACACCGCCCCCCGCCCCCCACTCCTGTGACCCTGGCAGTGGGTTGCTCAGTCTCCTCCAGTAGGGTCTTTGTAGAGGTGTTGCTTGTCTTTGGGCTCAGAGATGCAATGTGCATACCCTGCGGGATCCTGCAGTATACATGTCCTCCCTGCACTTAAACCAACGCAACATACCGATGGGCATTTCGTTAAGTCCTATTATTATTATTATTATTATTTATTTAAAACATTTTTTATTGCCTTTCTTCAAAAAGACTTCAAGCCGTTAAAACAATTAAACCGTCTGAGTCCCTATATGAAGAGATTTGGAATAAACTGCTAATCAGTGCAACACTTTGCATCACTCATTCTTTCTAATGAATTTTAACATTTTCTGCTTTTTTCTGCTCACCTTCCACAAACTGTAAATTGAATGCATATAGTTGTTGTTGTTGTTGTTGTTTTCGAAAAGAGTAACCATCTCAGTTTTACAAGTAGACATCAGACAATATTTTAGGTTGCTTTCTTCTTTCAGAAAGATTACAAGCCCAGAAAACGCATGTAGAAAAACATTGTTGTAATCCAAATATTTTATTCATTAGCTTTTGGCACAGATATCTACTACATCCTGTGAAAGCTTAATTTTTTTTTAAAAAAGCAGCTCAGTATGACACATTCCCAGGCAGTACTTAAAATTCTTACAGCTCTGCTAACAACAAAGTCGCATGTATTGGTGTTTCAGTTGACTAAACAAAGATGCTTTATAGCGTAAAACGGTCTCCGAGAGGAGTTGTGGTAGAATGTGACTGGTGAATTATACTGTGGAATTAGAGACAAGTATATCATCATTGCACATACTACAGCAGGGCCCAGTTAACCTGCTGAGATTGAGAAATGGCTATAGAACGAGATCCTGTACAAACAGAGAGATGGAGTTAAGGGAGAACTGAGAAACAGCTGTTCATACTCCATGTGTCTTCAAGAAGAATGTGCTGAGGATTTGGGAGATGAATTCATTTAGCTAAACTTAGGCTACAGTCCTCTACTCACTTATGTCAGAGTAAGTCCCCTTGAACTCAGTGGGGCTTACTTCTAAGTAGACAAATATAGGATTGCACTATGAGCTGCCTTTTTTAAATGAGAAGCTTCTGGTCCACATGGTTGTGAAGAATTTAAGACATCTGGGTGGTATATGCTGGAGACTTAGAAATTTAAAGTAAGCTATGTTGCTGTGTCATTCACTAGTCTCACAGTACCCCAATCTCTTTTCTCTTGACCAAATCCACAAATTCTTCTCTACTTACAAGCCAAGTCCTTTCTAAAATAGTTTGAATTCCGACAAAATAGAAAGTGTAATAAAAAAGTGTTGCACATGTCATTATTATTTTTTTGTAATGTTCCTACCTTGCAGAATTTATACTCAACACAGAACTGATAGCTATGTTTGCCTATCGTGTGTGATTGGGCAGCCAGAATAGTTTAGCTTACATTGCACGTATAACCTAACACATTGCCATATGTGATATGAACTGGTTTTATTTTCCCCTTTATGTCACAATATGTCATCCTTCTAAACCTCTTCACTGGTGACTTAGTGATTGTCTTATACAGCTGCAAACCACAATTGCTTTCTTTTCTGCCCATCATCTTACCATATGATTGGTTCAGAGATAAAACATTTGCTAATAATGCCCCCAGTCCTTCTGCTGGAGGTAACTTGATCTCAAAGTTCCCTAGCTTAGGAGGAGAAGGAATCTGCACCTGTTCCTGTTGCCTTGCACCAGAGTGATATATATTCATTACATCATGAATGTCCCTGGCATGAGGACAGAGGCAGGCAAGGTCACACCCACCCCTTCTTCTCTCAGTGCAAAGCAATGTGTGAATGAATCCCAAACAAATGATGTATCAGACTGGCTGCTGCTGCTGCTGTTGTTAAAAGGCAAAGTCACTGGCTCCTTGGATAATAGTTATGTTTTCCTTAAATAGCTTGGTAGTTTAGTACAGATTTTCCTTTGTGCAATGCTTAGGCAGCTCCAGCTACTCTGTGGGATGAAGCCCTTAAAAATAAATGCTATAACAATCGTATATTAATTCAGAGTACATTATAGGTAAAAGGTAAAGGGACCCCTGACCATTAGGTCCAGTTGTTGCCAACTCTGGGGTTGCGGCGCTCATCTCGCTTTATTGGCCGAGGGAGCCAATGTACAGCTTCCAGGTCATGTGGCCAGCATGACTAAGCCGCTTCTGGTGAACCAGAGCAGCTCACGGAAACGCCGTTTACCTTCCCGCCGGAGCGGTACCTATTTATCTACTTGCACTTTGACGTGCCTTTGAACTGCTAGGTTGGCAGGAGCAGGGACCAAGCAACGGGGGCTCACCCTGTCGCAGGGATTCGAACCACCGACCTTTTGATTGGCAAGTCCCGTGTCCCACATTATAGGAAGAATTATAACAATACACTACATTATAGGTAGTGTATTGTTATAATTCTTCCAGGGAGTGCAATATTTTGTCCCTATATTACAGAGAGGGGACTGAGGTTGAGAGACAGGGACTTGCCCAAGGCTGTATAGTTGAGTGCATGGTAGAATTGAGTTTCAGTTCCGGGACTAACTGATTTGTAGTGCAGCTTCTTAATGCTTTTGCTTTGCTTGCTCTGTTTACATGACAAACGGAGATGGAACCAGGCGTTCAGGTGTGGCTTGACGATAGAAGCAACCTAAGCAGGTTTTCCCCCACACGGTGTCTATATTTTTTAAGGCTGAAGCACCATGTAGAGTTGAGAGGCACAGTTTAGGGTGGCACCCAGGTTACCCATCCTTGTTCTAACTTACACTAATTGATCTAAATTGCATTAAATTGTTGTGCTGCTCAGGAAGACTGCTGTGGCACTCATAGCCTGCTTTTGGGCCACTGGGAGGATGGATTGTGGAGACTCGATGGGCCTTTGGTGTGATCCAGCAAGGCTCTTCATATTTTCAGGTACATACTTGTGGCACAATTTATCACTCTACTTTCCTTGTCGCAACTTTGCTAGCCCCTCTCTTCCTCTTGTTGTGTGACATAACTTTATTAATGATCACGGGGGGGGGGGGCATGCCCCCAGGAAGCAGGGGAAGGACTTGTGCTTGAACTATTATTTCCTGGCAAACGATACCAGTATGATAACTTCACAGAGTGTTGGGAAGTTATGATTCTATGAAGTTCATATATCTCTGCAATATAGTATTTGCAACATGCTGCAGTCTAAAACAGTCTACCTCCATGATAGCTCGCTGTTAGTTCTATTTGCATGTAGGTTTTGGTCTCTGAAGATTTATGTTTGGGATGGATGAGGATGTTCACAGGAGGGTGATGGACAGAGGATAAAGGAACCTGTGTGAGAGGCAGGCCAGAGAGGTTTCCTCAGGATGTGAGGCTGAGGGGAAAGGGGGAAGCTCCCAGATGAGAGCTGGGAGGGTTCACTCTACTGTGTGTTTGAATAAGGATCAAGGTATAATTGTGATAGAGGGATTGGTATTTTAGATAGATAGATAGATAGATAGATAGATAGATAGATAGATATTCCTTCCTTCCTTTTCTATTATTTTTTTCTTTTTTTCTTTTAGATTAGTTTGGTTTTTATTGTATCTTATGTTGAAAACTCTCAATAAAATTATTATTAAAACAACATGATCTACCTTCTCTGCACTGCTGCTGTTGACTGTTTTGCTAATGTTAAATATATCAAGTTATATATCAAGAGATCATATTTAAGATTGACAAAGGTCCTCCCAAGGAGCCTTTGAAAGCAGCTGTTTGGCTCTCCACATCAGAAAATAATGCTTGCTGGCATTGGTTGGTTACTTTTTTAGTGCAAAGCAGAAACTAGCAGCAGATGAACGACCTTGATAACCTGTTATACTAATGGAAAACAAATTAACACCCTGTTTTAATGTTATTGAAAATAAGTGTTAGCCTTAGTATACTTAATTGCATAATTTAATAAAAACACACCAATAGCAGCCTAGCAAGAGAATGGTAGGGACACGGGTGGCGCTGTGGGTTAAACCACAGAGCCTAGGACTTGCCAGTCTTGTTTATTTAGGTGAATGACTAGGGTCCCCCCAAAACAGCTGCACACAGGGCCCCACAGACCATAAATCTGCCATTGTTCACCTACCTAAGCATTTTCACTCAAATGTGGATACTATAAGGAGAAGTCAGGGTCCTCTGTCAACTTTTTTCTATTTTCAGGGCAGGGCAGGGGTGGTGGTGTGGGGAAATCTATAATGCCAGAGAACTTATTATAATGTTATGAACTTCCTGAACACACTCACATTGTTTGATGGGAAGCAGTAATATTCTAGTAGGGCCAGACGGTTCCTAGCAGTATAATTTATGCTCCGGCAGATTGTCTCTGCTTGCATAGCTTTATCTTTAGAGAACAGACCTTACAAGTAATCACCATTTGTTTTCTCATTGTCTGCTAAAATAACCTGGCAAGGATGTCCTTGCCAGCTGGACGGTGGTTCATTAATACTAGGCTCATTCTTTCTGAACTGTAAGAGGCAGGTAGACTACAAATTCTAACTACGGGATGTGTGGTTCTGCTGAGCAGTGAATAATTGGTTTCAGTAGTGTAATGGATGCTGTTACATATTTACAGAATGAGAGGGGAAGAAGGCCATGCATTACTTGTGTCAAAGCTAATCCTGTCTAGCTGGGGAGAAATGAGGTAGCTTGGATCATCATGGGAGCTATTGGCTAGTGCCCTGGTAGGCTCACTTCCTAGCCAAGAGCAAAAAAATGTGACTGCTATCAAATTTTAGTTGCCTATAGCCAGCAGCGTAGCATGGGTTGTCAGCACCCGGGGCAAGGCAAGTAATTTGTGCCCCCTAACCCCAACCTGCCGCCGCTGCCAGCTTCTTCTTGCTGCTGCCTGGTCTGGTCTGGTGTGGTTCTCTCCCGCGCTCAGCGCTGCGCTGGGTGGCCGCTGCACTGTCCCTCCCCCAGATAGTCCCTCTCTCCGCACCGCACGCCTGGCACCCACCCCCTCCACAGTGGGCGGTGACCCAGTGGCTCGGATTGGATTCGCACAGCCAGCACTGCAGTGAGAGAGAGTGAGTGAGCCAGGTAGGGGCAGAGAGCTGCGAGTGCGAGCGCCCCCCCCCCAGATGTTGCGCCCGGTGCGGCCGGCACCCCCTTCACCCCCCATGCTACGCCACTGCCTATAGCAAAGACCAGGAGCAGTCTGGTTCTTGAGAAGGGGCAGGTGAAACATTCAGACTTGTGTAAAGCATGGAAACCCTAAAACAACGTGTGGTGGCCCTGATCTCCTGTGAGGAACTAGACTTTTCCAATATTCTGTGTTCCTTTAATTAATTGACTTTCTAACTTTTGTAGTTGCAGAGGTAAGCTCACCAATGTGTATTCTAAGACCAGAAACCAAATCCTTAATTTTTCAGTCTAATTATTTTAAACTATTTGAAAGGGGACTGACTCAAATTTCATACCAGTCTGTGAATTTCCCCTTTAGCTGTAACTTGGCACGTGCTATGTTAATACACATGATATACAAAATTCCAGCATATCAGTGTATGAAAAATAAATTTGCAAGGCCTGAGATAGCTGATAGAACAAACAAGCATGAACGATATTAAGGTTTTCAAGGGTCAGCCACAATACTTTTATGAATACCAGAAAAACAACAACTGAAACCCTACTAACTTGCTTAGGCTGGCCACCAAATTCCTGGAAGTCTCCAGAATTCTGTGGTGGATTTTGGGATCTGTTTGGCTTAACCCATTGCAGAATTCAATAATAATTCTATAGCATCTTCCATCTAGATCTAGAACGGTTCCCCATTGAGCCAGACTTCACTAGGTCTCCTTAGAGACGTCTAGGCCTTGGTGCCTGCAGATTACAGGCACATCTATGCCTGTCTATAGATTTTGCTATCTCTGCCAGCTCCTTAGAGCCATTGTGGTGGGGGTGGCAAAATACGCTTTATTTGTACTGTGTAGGCTGTGTGAATGACACCCATTACCATTATCCTTGGATATATTTTATTACAAAGGAACATGTTGTCATGAGAAGCTCCACAATTTAAAAAAAAATTTCATCTCATTTCAGGGCTTGCATGTGCGTTCTGTATAACTCAAATCCTTTAAATTATCTGATGTACATCAAGTGCTTTTTCTTTCTTTCTTGGTAAGAAATGAGGTGCCGATACTCATGTCTTTATGAAAGTACTGTGGCTGCAAGCACAAAATTACTGCCATGGGCAGAAAAAAAGAGGTAACAGTATAGTACTCTGTACTAGTGCATACTTCCCCCTCCCCCCACCACAAAAAAGCGCTGTGTAGATTTATTACAATGATATTATCATGACAGTATTTTTTCCTCCATATGCTACTGTTGGGTGATGCTGGTGCCAGTCATCAAAGACTTGGTTTCCATGTTCCCCATTGTAATTTATTTGGAGAATCTTGGGTATACTAAGGGTTGGACAAAAAAACAAAAACAAAAATCACCAAACAGGTTAACAAACAATGGGCGCTTTCACAAAGTCTAATCCTGATGACAAATTACTCTAACAAACATTTCTTGTGCCGCCAATATATATTATGTAAAACCTTGTGACTTTCATTAAGTGTCTATAATGCAGATTAGTCTGTTTGGGTGTTTGGTGCTGACCTCCAGTAAGCTTCTAAGCAGTTATAAGAATTTGCAAGTGACAGGCAGGTAGAGGTGCCGTTTTTCCTAATCCTATCCTATGAACTCCCAATACAGTAATATATATTCATAAGCAGTTTGCTTTTCTTTGCTCCATTCATTGGCTTATTTATTTTTCTTCTTGCTCCCACCCATGACTCTTTTGATCTTACTGTTACTAGGGCAGAGCATGACAAAGGCTGTGACCATAAAGTTGCCAAAAGTATATTATTTCACTGGTCTGGCTGGTAAATCCAAATTTTGGCAGGTATCCAGTGTTGCAGCCTAATTCCTGGTCCGTGGAGCAAATGCATTATGATAAAAACTACTGACTTGCACAGGCCAATTGATGATGATGATGATGATGATAATTTATTTATACCTCGCCCATCTGGCTGGGCTTCCCCAGCCACTCTGGGTGGCTTCCAACAAAATATTACAATACAGTAATCCATCAAACATTAAAAGCTTCCCTAAACAAGGCAGCCTTCAGATGTCTTCTAAAAGTCTGGTAGTTGTTGTTCTCTTTGACATCTGGTGGGAGGGCGTTCCACAGGGCGGGTGCCACTACCAAGAAGGCCTGGTTCCCTGTAACTTGGCTTCTTGCAGTGAGGGAACCGCCAGAAGGCCCTCGGCGCTGGACCTCAGTGTCCGGGCAGAATGATGGGGGTGGAGATGCTTCTTCAGATATACTGGGCCGAGGCCGTTTAGGGCTTTGAAGGTCAGCACCAACACTTTGAATTGTGCTCGGAAATGTACTGGGAGCCAATGTAGGTCTTTCAAGACCGGTGTTATGTGGTCTCAGCAGCCGCTCCCACTCACCGGTCTAGCTGCCGCATTCTGGATTAGTTGTAGTTTCCGGGTCACCTTCAAAGGTAGCCCCACATAGAGTGCATTGCAGTAGTCCAAGCGAGAGATAACCAGAGCATGCACCACTCTGGCGAGGCAGTCCGCAGGCAGATAGGGTCTCAGCCTGCGTACCAGATGGAGCTGGTAAATAGCTGCCCTGGACATAGTATTGACCTGTGCCTCCATGGACAGCTGTGAGTCCAAAATGGCTCCCAGGCTGTGCACCTGGTCCTTCAGGAGCACAGTTGTCCCATTTGGGACCAGGGAGTACCCCACACCTGCCTGCCCCCTGTCCCCCAAAGCAATACTTCTGTCTTATCAGGATTCAACCTTCACATGTTAGCCGCCATCCATCCTCCAACCGCCTCCAGACACTCACACAGGACCTTCACCACCTTCACTGTTTCCGATTTGAAAGAGAGGTAGAGCTGGGTATCATCCGCATACTGATAAACACCCAGCCCAAACCCCCTGATGATCTCTCCCAGCGGCTGCATGTAGATGTTGAAAAGCATGGAGAGAGGACAGAACCCTGAGACACCCCACAAGTGAGAGCCCAGGGGTCTGAACACTCATCCCCACCACCACTTTCTGAACACGGCCCAGGAGGAAGGAGCACAACCACTGTATGACAGTGCCCCCAGCTCCCAGCCCCTCTAGATGGTCCGGAAGGATGTTATGGTTGATGATGTCAAAAGCCGCTGAGAGATCCAGCAGAACTAGGAAACAGCTCTCACCTTTGTCCCTAGCCCGCTGGAAATCATCGACTAGTGCAACCAAGGCAGTTTCAGTCCCATGATGAGGCCTGAATCCCAACTACATCGGCTTGCATCCCATCTGTCACACTGGTGCATATCTGCTACACAGTTAGTGAATACACAAGGTTTTATTGATCATGGGACAACCACAAGCAGGACCTGTTTTGGGCCCGGGCTAGTCTTGATCAGGGTAAAGCACTCCGTGGTAGAATAAGTGTTTGTCCTCGGCCATACATACACTATTTCTGCAGAGCTAAATGGTCATGCATACAGTGACCACATAAAGCTACTATTGATGGTTTCCCATCCAGGCTTGCACACACTGCAAGTGCTGTCCCACTCCAAGGGCTCACCCAAGGGCCCTGCTGCTTTTCCTCAGAGAAAACCCACTCTTCCTCTGGAAGTTGTGGACTCTCCTTCCTTGGAGGTTTTTAAGAGGTTGGATGGCCATCAGTCTTGGATGCTTTAGTTGAGATTCCCTCATTGCCCAGGGTGGGACCAAATGACCTTTGGGATCCCTTCCAACTCCACAATTCTATGATTCTTTACTGCTGAATTGGAACAAATGGCAATCGGGTTTTCCTTGTCTTATGCCTGCTTGATTCAACTGTTCTGGCAGAAGGAGAACTTACGTTGTGTAGCAATGAAACTGTGCTAGCATAGCATTTGCGAAATGTACCAAAAGTGCAACACCTCCAGGGCAAAGAGGATGGAGGTGTTTTCTGGCCTGAGTAATAGCACAGTGTTATACCAGCAAAAGAGATAGTGTACATCAAAGCACTCATGGGGAACCCCAGACAACTGCCTGCTCCTGCCACCGCAAACGTGTTCCAATGAACCACAGAGTCAATCACAGTATAGCACCTGAAGTAGCTAAGTCCAGATCACATATTAAGACGCATGCCAGTGGGCTATGTCACTCCCAACATGCCTGCAGAATTGTGAGGGAGCTTGGCGAAAAGACACTCTGTGGAAATTGAGCACTTTGCACTTAGTCAGGCCGAAAACAAAATCAGAAGGGCAGACGAATAGCACATCTTCTCCTCAAATCCTTTCACACACTCTTCTGCAGAACTCTAGACACAAACACCCACCAGCAATCTCAGCTCCTCTCCTTGGAAGGAGAAATGCTTGCCATGTTGCCTCGCCAGAGAAGGGGAGCCCATAGTTCAGACTAGGACTTCTCAACACCTTTTGTTGCTCCCCCAAGGTGTCAGTGCACTCAAAATACTCATAACCACAGAGTGATTCCCTCCTGCTTTCCCTTACAGTATAATAAGGAAACTCTGATGGCTCAGACCTTAACCACTTTCCTTTCCTCCACACGTGGCAGCTGCTTGTGTTTGTCACACAGAGGAAGTGGGTGGTGCTTTTACCTCTAGGAGTCTGTGCTGACCACAAAGCCCACAAGCCACATAAGCTCCCACCATGCATTATGGGTATGGTGCCTTGGAAGTGTATCTGGAGGGGACATGAGAGAGTACCTTCTTTGTAACCACACTAACGTTATGGCTCTCTCTTAGCCACTTCTTGGTGGTTTTTCACCCCCACCCCCAACCCATGAAGATCCGCTTATTTCAACAGGCATTTGGCCTGTGGGGGTTTATGTCCTGGAATTTATAGTGAAGGCTGAGCTGCTGTTCCTGTCTCCTTTTATAGGCTTCTAGTTTTTGGTTGATTTGTTTTTAATGGTGTATTGCAAGCTGTTTTCAGTGTTTGTTCGCAGACAGAAAAGCAGGATACACATTTTATTTTAAATGATATCAGGGGGCCTACTAATGGGAGAGTGGGGAAGGGGGTTGGGGCATACAGAACCAAAGAGCACCTAGCCAGCCAAACCCTTTAATTACATAGGCATGACTCTTGTAATTAGTGTAGCTTATGTTATAGGAGAATCATGGCTACGGGGAGGGGATAATAACCCTATATTGCTTGTGTAAGACCTTCGTTTTATTTCTGCTTCCAGCTAATTGTGGGAAAGCAATGCCCTGGCAGCACTAAAGGGCTCTAGTGTGGAAGCAATCCAGGTCTGTTTTCTTGATTTGGGAGTTGGCCCCTCCTGATCATTTTGCATGCTCGTGCCTCCAATTCCGACATAATCATGTCAACGGGCAGCGATTTGGGATAGTGCATTTGCTATAACAACAGACACAAGGGACATTTCCTTTCCAATAAGCTTGTTTTTTTAAACAGCAAGGGCTTTGCATCATCACATTTTAGCTGTTATTTTCTTTTCTTGGTGTGCTGTATTGTCAGCCGGTCTTCCTCTTTCTTTAGACTTGGGGTCAAACTGGATGCTCAGTCACATCAATGTTCTCCCTGAGGTTTTTGTTGTTGTTGTTGTTGTTTTACCCAAAGCAGCTGCAGTAAGCTGCAATCAGGAGCAAAAGATCATTGGGAGGCGAGTGTGGCTTAACTCTTGCTTGAAATCTCTTCTTTTCCTTGTTAAAATCCCTCCAAACTCTGCCTTTGCCCTTCAAATATGGGTATATCCATATTTTTCCCCCATCAGGGCAAAATGAAAGCAGATTCTAGGGGGAAAGAGTTAGACGTTATTTGCTATGCTGCAGTCTTTGAGATTTTTATTTTGTCCTTCCTCCAAGAAGCTCTGGTGAATGTACGTAGTCCTCCCTCTCTTTATTCTCACAACCAACTTGTGAGATAGTTTAGGAAACTGACCTGATGACAGCTAGTAAGCTTCATGGCTTACTGGGAAATTGAAACCAGTCAACCTTGTTCAAGTCCAACACTCTAACCACTATTCTACAATGCCCTTCTTATAACCTTCTGGTCACATTGCAGCTTCCCTTGGCTGTTCAACAAACAACCCTCAAGCACCCATATCACACAGGTGGAGGAAATATCTACGCAACTGGGAATCTGCTACTTATTTTATAAAATTGTTTTCTATACCACCTAGTTTTTGAGGTGTTATATAATAATAATGACAATCCCAAATGTTTGAGGTCCAGCAATTTTTTGTTAGCGTAATAGTCGTGCCAGTAAATCTTCATTTTGGTGTGTGACATAGCAGCCGATAATACCTGGAAAGAGCATTTTGAACTGTTGATGACTTTAGCTTAGATTGACGGAGGTTGGCAAATTGAATTCCACATTCAAGGCAGATGCAATGTTTGTTTAGCGCACACATGGATAAATTGCATTTAGAAGAAAGAGCTGTGTAAGGAGCAAATACTTTAGAGAATAAGGCTGAGAGCTTAACTGAATACTGACCAGGGGGGGAAAAGGAGGCGGGAGGGAAGAGGCTCACAAAAAAAGAAACAAACATCTCGTGATACGGCACGCTTACTTGTGGAATGTACTGTGAGTTCTGGTTTTTAAGAATATTGGGTCATTTAGAGGATCAAGGCTCAGGAGTGAGTAGCACAGGAGTGGCAGCCAGCCGCCTGAAGTCAAATAAACACTCCACTAATCCTCTCCCACACTGACTTATGTGAGCGGGAAAATTGTACTGCCTAAGAAAAAAACTGTAATTAACAGTGCTGAAAGTGAACCTCAAAGGTATTGTGCTCCTTCAGATAATATGTGTATTGCTGGGGGGCGGGGTCCACACCTGTATATTTTAGTGACTCATTTGATGACAGGTGGGCGAGAAGAGCCTTAGCTGTGCATGTCGAAGGTTCAGTTTCCATCCTCTCCAGGCAGGGCTGGAAATTGATTCCTCTCCGACACCCAGAAGATACGCTGGCGGTCAGTGCAGACAATACTGAGCTCTCTAATGGTCTGGTTCAAGGTAGCCATCGCCACAGAAGAGATCCTGCATCTAGATGTAGTAGGCTTTCATAGATAGCATTCTCCGATAAGAAAGTCATCTGCCGAGGAAAAAGGGAAGTAAGGAGTTCACAGGCAAATGATTTGGGCAAAGGGAAAAAAAACATTGGAGAAGTACAGTCAAGGAGATACCCAGAGAAGTGACAATTCTGCCTCCGTCCCCCTGTCAAAATGATACGGCTTGAGTGATGTGAGAGCATGTGTGGCTCAGCGACAAAAAGAGTTCAGACAGCTGTGATTGTAGGCAAGATGCAAGAGGAGCCAAAAAGGGAACATATTATCAGATCAGAATAGTTACTCTGGGAGTAATTGCTGTCTGTTTTTATTTAAAAGCAGCATAAACACAGATGAGAGTTAAAATGGAAAACAACAACAACAACAACAACACAGGAATGATCACAAGTCTGTGATGAAGGCCCAAAATATGCTGGTGGAGATGGATAAAGATTCATAATACAATAGTCTAGCACTCCTAGGATTAAACAACAGCAACAATTTCAGTACTTAAATACTTAAAAATCCTTTAAATAAAAATGGTGAGTACTGTATTTTTCGTCCCATAGGACGCACCTAGATTGGGGGGGGGGGGGAATAAAGGGGAAAAAATTATTTCCACCCCAGGCGCGGGGCTGGCGCAGGGGAAGCCCGAGCTTCCCCCGACCCTAGCCCCCAAGAACAGGCTGCTGCCTGCAAGCCTTGTGAGCCCGGCGGGACTTCCTGCTGGGCGCGTGAGGCTTGCGGACATCTGCCCGAAGCACGGGGCATGCTCCGCAGCGCGCCCCATGCTTCGGGCTGCAGGCTGCTGCCCGCAAGCCTTGCGAACCCGGCGGGACCTCCCGCCGGGCACGCAAGGCTTGCAGATAGCTTCCTGAAGCCTGGAAAGCGAGAGGGGTCGGTGCGCACCGACCCCTCTCACTCTCCAGGCTTCAGCGAAAGCCTGCATTTGCCCCATAGGACGCACAGACATTTCCCCTTCATTTTTGGAGGGGAAAAAGTGCGTCCTATAGGGCGAAAAATACGGTACTTTTTACGTTCAGGTTTTCAAAATGGATCTGGGAGCAAAATTAGAAATCCTCATCAATATTTTGTTGCTGGACGATATCAGATATATTCAGTTGGCCACATTTTTACGGGCCTTTCATTTCATTATCACCAGGTGTTTTCCTGGTACAGAGATGGGTGGCAGGGAAAGTTCCACCTTCTGATTTTTAGTGTCTCAGGTCAAGTTGCAGGTAAGGTCACAGGAGGAGGCCTAATGCAACCCTATTCATACACCAACATTTTGACTCCTGACGAGATATAAATGCGAATTTAAAATATATGGCATTGCAATTTATTTTCAAAATTATATTCAAAACTTGAAAGATACAAACAAGGGTGATGTGGCTTTAAGAAAGAATCTCAGTAATTCATCATCAACCACTAAAAATACTGCTCTCCTCAAATATTAAACAGTCTGATATCTTAAAATAATTGAACAGGATTTGAACTAATAAGTTTGTACCATCATATTATAACAGGTCATACAATACATTTATAAATTGTTTAGGAGTGCACCCCCACCCAAAACACTTATGCAAATAAGTGTAAAAAAGCAGCTTTTGGTGAAATAGCAAGATGGGTGGTTTGAAATCTTTTTTTATTGTTCTCTTGTGACCTCTAGTGGCTTGAGAGAGAGGGAGACTTGCACATTGCAATCCCTTCATATAGCTTTGGAAAACAAGCATTTTTTTCACACATACCTCACCTAGAATGACAGCATCACTGCTCTGTTGTAGTTTCAGTTATTTTTATAGCACCGCCACTGTTTGTAGCACATTACAGAGCAATGTTAGCACTACAAACAGAACCTTGTCCTACAGAGATTGCGTGCACATTGAAGGCATCTTGCTATTATTATTCAGTGAAGGTTTATTCTAAAAGTCTCATTGCTCCTTCCAAAGTGCTGGGAAAGGCTACTTCATCACTGTTTAATCCAGAAAGTATATTATCATTATGTATCTGTATTCTATGTTACCTAAGACAAATGTTGCAGGGTATCTGCACCCCCTAAGCTAGCCTGGGACTGTTTTTGTTTAGTCCTGGGCCTGGGGTGGTTGTAAGGTCAGGAGGGAGAAAGGATACTTCCCTGCCCTTTCCCTGCTGTTCTAGGTTACATAAATACCTTACCAAAAACATAGAAGGTTCAGTTTTGAGGCTGGCCAGTCACAAATCTGAGTATGTTATTGCTATATACAGTAGTTGTGTCGTGGTAGTGGGGACTGGCTGGGAAAGAGAAGTTTCCTTTCTTTTTCTTGTAAAATGTTCCCATTTGGAACAGGAATTGCAGGTTTTTTAAAAAAGAAAAATCCATGTCACACATCCTCACACAACCCTAATCCCCACTTCCAGGAACTAACTAGAAGGTGTTAGAGATATGAACAGGCCATTTCCCTCTCTTCCTCTGTCCCCTCATTTTCCTTTCACTCCCAGCATTCCATGTCTTAACTGCTCTCAGCCAGCCTTCCATTCCTCCCTTTAAACTCTCTTTATTTTGTTGTAATAATAATAATAATAATAATAACAATAATAATAATAATAATAATAATAATAATAATAATAATAATAATTTATTATTTATACCCCGCCCATCTGGCTGAGCTTCCCCAGCCACTCTGGGCGGCTCCCAATCAAGTGTTAAAAACAGTACAGCGTTAAATATTAAAAACTTCCCTGAACAGGGCTGCCTTCAGATGTCTTTTAAAGATAGGATAGCTGCTTATTTCCTTCACATCTGAAGGGAGGGTGTTCCACAGGGTGGGCGCCACTACCAAGAAGGCCCTCTGTCTGGATCCCTGTAACCTCACTTCTTGCAATGAGGGAACCGCCAGAAGGTCCTCGGCACTGGATCTCAGTGTCTGGGCTGAACGATGGGGGTGGAGACGTTCCTTCAGGTATACAGGACCGAGGCCGTTTAGGGCTTTAAAGGTCAGCACCAACACTTTGAATTGTGCTTGGAAACGTACTGGGAGCCAATGCAGATCTCTCAGAACCGGTGTTATGTGGTCCCGGCGACCACTCCCAGTCACCAGTCTAGCTGCCGCATTCTGGATTAATTGCAGTTTCCGGGTCACCTTCAAAGGTAGCCCTTGTTTTAAAGACAAAGCATACATAACACAAACTAGAAATAAATATGGCGTTGCTCTCGTTCTCTGTGTGTGAGCAGAGAAAAGATTCAACTGTTATTCACAAATGAGAACAGAAGGAAAAACCCCACTTCTGTTCCCCACCCCAATTGGTCTTCCATGCCTTAACCGCTTTTGCCTATAGCCTAAACTGATAGGCTCACACAATTTGACAAACTTCTGATTCCTTTAGAACTTTTTGTTTGACCCCAGGTTGGAGAACTGGCCATAGAAAACAGTGGAGAAATCCAAGATTTAACATAGCCGTAATTTAGCAACAACATCCATCTCATCCCCTTCCATCCCATTTCCTGCCAATGGCAAATTAACTAAAAACAATTCAATAATGCAGTTTCTGACCGCTTCTGGGTTTTATTTTATTTTTTGCTGCTCACATTTTCCAAAACATTCAACCATTTTTGTTTCGTCATTTGAAGTGGAAAAACCTTCGCAATTGTCTTCTACACCCTTGGGTGGGTGTGTGTGTGTTTGGTCGCTGGACTTTTATATGTCTATTATTTTATATTGTTGTATATTATGGAATGTTTTTGGACTCACTGAAGTTAATGGGTGTCCTTTTTTCCAGAGATTCACTGACGTCTTCATATTATTGTCCAAACCTGCAATCCCTGTGCACATGTACTCCCATAAGACAATGAGACTTGCTTCCACGTAAACATGTATTAGGGGTTGAAATGCACTGCTTCAATTTGTACAATTAGGTTCCTTAGAGATGCAGTCTTAAGCATATACAGTTGGATATAAATCGGATTTAAATCAGTGGTCTGTTTAAGATTCCTGCATTGCAGGGGGTTGGACTAGATAACCCTTGTGGGGGTGTCCCTTCCAACTTCGCAATTCTACAATTCTTAAGTATGGCAAGGCTCACTGAATTGTGGTCCAAATCGTGGCCCCAGGTTTCTCTTCCAAGCGTGTAAATAAGGAGGCAGGTCACTGGCATGTGACGTGTTCATCTCATGCTTTCAGCAAGTGGTTTGTGAGGAATTGCTTTCCTTAGAAATGCTTTTTTACCCACTCATTGCCCTTTAAAAAACAATTTTATGTAAATTGTATTTACTTTTTTTGTTGTTAGCCACTCTGAGCCCGGCTTCGGCTGGGGAGGGCGGGATATAAATAAAATTTTATTATATTATCATTATAACAACAACAACAAAAACCAGGATAATTAAAATCAGTTGGCTATGGCAAGGTTCTGCACAAGCCTTCAGGAACAACCTTAGAAAAGCCACTTCAAGAGGAGCTCCTGCACATTGTTCAAACCCCTGTGTTGTAATTTGTTGCTGTTGTTAGAAGCATTTGGGCTCTGGCCGCGGCTGAGGCTCCTCCTGGTACACATCATCTCTCAGAATTCCTTCGTTGCCAGGGGAACGGGGCTCAGCATCACTAATCCGAGCGCGTTCTAAGAGGCGGCTGCCCTCCCTGCTCGCTCCTGAATCCCTCGCCTGCCCCCTGACACCTTCGGAGGGATTTCTCCCCGCTCTTTCCCCAGCCCACTTTCGACCGGCCCAGCTCTGCCTGGGCACGTAGGAACCAGAGGCTTCTGCCTGGTGTGTCACTGAGAATAGAGTCCCGCAGACGAGAGGGAGCTGGGCAAGGAGGAGCTGCTCCAGCGGCGGCGGCGGCGGCAGCAGCAGCAGCAGGAATTCACGCTCCCGGAGCGAGAGATCCTTGCAAGGGGGGTGCAAGGGGCACTTCTGGGTCAGCCCCCCAGGAAGGGGAAGGGGGGGGCAGAGAGAGGATGAGCAGCCACCTGGAGCTGGAGGAGAGGCTCAGGGAAGCTGCTGCACTAGGCGACCTAGAGGAGGTGCAGACGCTGCTCGACAAGGGGGTGGAGGTGAATGCCCAGAATGAGATCAATGGCTGGTAAGGCGCCTCTGCTTTTCTCTCCTCCCTCAGCCCCTCCGCGCTGTGCTCCTCATTCCCGTGGTTAGCAGTAGGGCAGCAGTCCTCGTCGCTAATACACATCCTTCCACCCCTTTCGAGGCTATATATGTTGAGGCAACCGCCAGCAACACGTTACACGCAAATGCAACTTCAGCGAATGTGTACCCTCTGTGCCCGTGTCCAAGAGCATCCCCCCCCCTGTGTATTCCCGTGCCCCCCTCCCTCAGGCTCTGAAATGCGTGTTTACTGGGAGTTCATCTTAAAGGCAAGTTACAGAAACGCTCCCCACGGGGGTGGGGGTGGGCAAAATCTCACCAGCATCTGACAAGAATAGATGGGTCAGATGTCAGTGCTTCATCCTGATTAGTGGGCTGCCTGGTTATGAAATTCTAAGCAGAAATTCCTTTCAGGCTTTGGTTGTAGAGACTCCTGGAAAAATAGAGCCAATATGAACAAATCACACATTTGCCAGCCATCAGTCACAAACCTTTCCTAATAACATCCAGGTGTGTGTGTGTGTGTGTGTGTGTGTGTGTGTGTTCCTGTTCAAGCGGCTTTAGCCCTACAAGGCAGGTCAGGATCACTGTTTTCCCATAATTGCAGACATTTAATAATATTTATTATTTATAGGGAACCTATGACTAAGTGCTGCTCAAAATGAGATAAACGTTGTTGGGGTTGAGATTTGGAGACTCCCGAGCTCTCACTCTGAGAGCCAGCCTTCAGTTTACTCAGGAGAACTGTGATGAATCTTCCAGCACATTGATTTTCACTTCTACGATGAGCCATTGTGATTGAAAGGGAGGAGTTAATTTGATCAGAGCAGCAGTGCTAGTCCCCTAAAGGACAAGGGGTTTATTAGCTTGGGGAATTGGTGTGAGGGGAGAGGTTCAAGTAAAACTCTTGCCCAGTGCCACTGTTCTGATCCAGACACACATGCACTTGAATTATTAGTCGAAAATCCCCTGCATAACTTGTAGTTATGCAGTTTGGCTCTTAGCCATTGTGTTATTCAGGTCACAGAGAACAGAAAGCAGATGACAAAATCCCGTGTTCTTCCCAAAGGATCAAGCACAGCTTCTATTATTTTCTAATGCAAATTCTTGTATGGGAGAATTCTTACAGGCTTTGAGCAAATGGGAACCCCTGTTGCATAGGAATGAGTCTGTGGACGCCCTTGTAGGAAGAGTGCCTGTACTGTTCCCATGAAAACTCCCCAAATCTGAACACATCACTAATGTTCTCAGAAAACCTTGCACATGAAGAAGCTTTACACAAGAGACAGAGCACTGGGCTATACAGCCCCAGTATGTCTAATCTGTGGTTCTCCAGACGTTGCTGGTCTACAGCTCCTGCTGTCCCTGCCTTTTGGCCCTGCTGGCTGGGATTGATGAGAGTTACAGACCCACAATATACAAAGAGCTACCACTGGATCTAGTCCAATATTGTCTAGAGAGCCACTGCCAGTTGGAATAGAGTCTTAGACACCTCTGCCTAAGCAAAGAATTGAACAGAACAGACACAGTACATAGTTAAACGTAGTAGAATTTGCTGCTGCAGAATGTAGTGATGATTGCCAACTTGGATGACTTCAAAAGGGGGTGAGACAAATTCATGGAGGATAAAGCTATCAGATACTAGTCATGATGGCTCTGTACTGTCTCCAGTACTGAAGGCAGTATGAATGCCATTGCTGAGGAACACAAATGGGAAAAGTGCTGTTATGCTCATGTGGGCTTCTCATAGGTTTCTGTCCCGCCAGTCTGGGAACAGGATGTCGGACTAGGTGGGCTTTTGGTCTGAAACTGTTACCGGAAAAATCCGAGGGCTCCCTTGGACAAAATAAATACACCAACCAGGATAACGTGGAGCAAAACAGCAGCCTGTAGGCTTGGCCTTTATTGAACTGTTGCAACAGGGTGTTCCCCTCACTTGCGAGAGAGAGGAAAGACCCAGAAAGATGGTGTGCAAGACCTTATAAAAACTTTTGAAATTCCCATCCTCTAGGTCAAGCCCACCCCCAGAAACATCATGCATACATTACAGAAAGGAGGGGTTGAGGGAGGAGTTGTGGTGGTAACCTGAGTGTCCTGTCACCTGGCTGGTTCCTCCTTTCCCCCTCCCCATGAGTCACTTCCAGGAGACAAAGGGGAGTTGGCAGTTTCCTGCCCCCAGAGGGAAGATCTGATCATTGTCCTTTGTTTCAGTCCATGCTGAATCCACTCCCATATGCAAGTTCTTTGTGATCTTGATGGTCTTCTGTCTAGGACCATCAGGGTTGGCATAGCAACTGGGCAGGGCTCCTGTGGATGTGCTGGGATGGTGAAGGGATTATGGCTGACCAGAACCAAGCCACCCCCCTTTGATAGTCCTTGTCATATGGAGTAAAATAAAAATGGAACAGTGCAAATCCGATGTATGGTTGATTTTTCTATGAATTTATAACAGAAGTGTGGCATATGTAGTGTGTGAGTGTGTGGAGTTTGTACAAACTGAATGATTGGGGTGGGGGGTTCCTGCTACATTCAGCAGGGCTCTTCTGTTCCTGTGAACTTGAGACTTTCTGCATGCAAAGTATACCATTTACCCCTGAGCTACAGTTCCTCTCTTATTAAATCACATCCAGTGAGCACCAGGATTTATGTGACGTGTGTCTTCATGATTACCTCTATATGATTGTGTGAGTGCAAGCAGAGGCAGCTTAAAAGTGTGGGGTTTCAGATTTTTCAATCTGTGTGATTGAAGGCAGTAGCTTTTTACAGTAATTTGGTCATTGAAGTAGTGAATCCTATACTGTTGCCATGAGTGGGTCTTAAAATTGCATTAAAATTGCAATTGGGTCCTTCAGTGCATTCATATTCAGGGCTTGTGGTCTGGCAACATATTAGTCTTATAATTATGACCGTCACTGCAATATTAGAATTGTGAATATGGCTTAGAAAATGCCCTTCCGATGCAGTTAATTGGTGCTGTACAATTCATTTGCTTTATAAGTTTAGTAAGATCATTGTCAAGTTGGCAGGCAGCAGTCTTCCTGCCCCCTCCCTCCCAATGTTCAGCTCAGGACTGGAGATTGTACTGCTGCAGTAACACCCAGGCATGAGATGGTAGCATACAGTACATATGGCTAATATTTGTTCCACTACAAAGGGAGAGAACGTGTGTGTGATATTTAGCAGAGCCCGATAGGGGCAGAGTGCGAGGTGTGTTCCTCTCCTGGCTTCCCAACATGGTGATCACTACCAGTAACCGAGAATGAAGGGGCAAAGTGTTGGGAGGGTTGCATTGGCTCCACTGCTGCGCCTGCACAATGCCATCCACTCCACTGGCTGCTACTGCCTTTAGGCATGTAGCCTTCTTGGCTGCAATACTCTTGCGCCTGCTTTATTGTTTGCAAAGGGTCGTGACAAAAATGACCCAGTGTGAGAGATACTGGGGTTGAATTTGATACTGAAAACAGACAATACTTTTGGGCCTTGGAATTTTGAGCAAGTGCCATGGGTGCAAACCCTTCAGGTTGCTTTTCCTGTGATGTGCAAATGAAACCAATGAAACAAAAGAAGCATGTATGTGCATCAAGGACAACTGTACCTTTATGAGCATCAGTTAGCTTAAACATTAACTGTCATTTAGCTTAAACATTATTCTTTCCCTCTCCAGCTTATAGTGTTGAATGCTGGCTCAATAAGCAAGCTTTGACTGCACAGTTAAATTGGGCCTGTTGATTTACAACAGAAAATAAACCTCAGCCTGGTCACAAAGCTTTCATTCTTCCATAGTAGTAACATATTAGATTGGATTCAGACTAGGTTTTAGTTGAACTTAGGTCCCATTGTAATCAATGGAAGAAATTGGTCATGACTTGAATTATATTGAGGTATGTGGAAAATAAGTACAACTAACTTTGTCTGGATCAATAGACAAGGTTTCATCTCTGACAAATTTGAGCATTTTTTTTAACAGCTCTGATGGTACACATCATGCAGACATTTAATGACACAAAACAGTGACTTTCAGAATAATAACTTTACAAATGCTTGCTAACAAATATGTTTAACTTTTACAGGACATGTTTGCACTGGGCTTGCAAGAGGAATCATACCCAAGTGGTTTCTTACCTGCTGGATTCTCGAGCAGATAAGGAGATTTTCACAGTTAATGGAGAGCTGGCAGCACATTTGACTTCAAAGAAAGAAATCAGAAAGCTTCTGGGAGGTATACTCGACATACTGAATTTGTCTTTCCAAAAATATACTATGAACTAATGTAATGCATTAGATGCACTGCATTTTTCAGACAAGTTATCTGCCATCTCTGATCTTTTCATCAGTCCCTGATAAGCTCCCAAGGAAGACAAGACTTCCTAGGAACACAGTGTGAGAACCGCTGCTATAGTTACAGGCAGAATATTGTGTGAGGCTGTTTGTGGGCTAGAGAAACTGAGGCTGCAGTTTTAATTTTATTTGTTTTAAGCTTTTATAGGCAGTTTTCCTATGAGGCTTAAAGATGTTAACAACGATTTTAATGTCACAGAAATTAAAACAGCTTTAAATGTAAAACAGAACTAGTCACATCAGCTAAAAGTCAGGGAACAAAACAAGTTTTTCATCCTCTGGGAAATCCCAGCAACAACAAAGACTTGCTCTGTACCTTAGGCAGGGCATCCCAAAGCCTGAGAGCTATGGCAGTGAAAGCTTTGCTCCTTACTGCTTGCCTCATCTAAAACAAAGGTAGAATTATGACCAGAGTTTACTGACCTGACTGTAATTGGGGAGCTGGCTGATATAGGAGTTTGGAGTGATCCCCTTGTCCTTTTTTGGACTTCTTTCTGAGTAACTGTACATAGGATCAGAATAATTTTAAAATAAATTGTTTTGCACAAGCTGTTCAATTAAATGAGAGAGCTGTTGTGCCAGTCAGATTCTGTAATACTTAGATTCCATTCCTTTGGTCATGGTGGCTTCTAGGAATTTGGACAGGTGGTCAAGCAGAGTACACTGGGAACCTAAAAATGTTCCTTCTCCAATACGCTCCAGAAAAGTATAGCCTCCCAAAACATCAAATTAAAGCTGGGTTACAGATTAGAGAGTGTTTCTTCAGCAATGCAGCTTTGGCCTGTATGTGTGCACACATCTTTTCACTTACCAATTCCAATAAGTAAATAAAATTTTTGCAGAATGTTTCTTCCATGAACCAAAGATTTGCTAATCCAACTCTCTGGATTGATTCTATATTTTTTTTGCCATACTTAATTCTACTCTGAAATAAGTTTGCTTTCTTTTAGCTAAAAACTAGCCGTTTATGATTTTAAATATATGTATTTGGCAGATGTTCTGGGTGGCATTAGAATTCTGCTTGCCATTATTTAAAATGGATTAAATTATTAAAAGATTCTATTTTTCCTTCCCACCCCATCCCCGTTGAAGTGGAAGAATGTGACAATCAAGAAGTGAATGACTTAAAGCTGTCAAATGCTGGAGACTCTCTGACAAACCCGTCATTCCCTTGTGTTGACTATCAAGAAAAGGACAATGCCCCTCATCTCTTAGCACCACCTGAGGACAACAGCACTGCCGTCTCTTATTTATCTGAGAGTGAACCTAGCCCTTGTTTATCAGCCACTCAGCTTGAAAATACTTGCACACCCATTTCCTTGCACGCTGAAACTGAACTTTCTGAAGACCTGCACGAAGGGGAGCTTCCTTCTCCCATCAGCTCAGGAGTATCAGAATGCACAATGCCTCGAGTCCAGAGCTGCCCTGTTTATCCCTCATCTACATCTCACAACAGAGCTCTCTTGACCTCAACTGTACCTAGACAACATGTACCTCAGCAAGCAAATGGCTGCTGTATGGGCACTGCACCACCCTTACAGCCGCTGCTTCTCACAGGAACTTTTTCATATAATATGCAAGGTACTGAAGAATATTTTTCCATTGTAATGCTTTTACTGCATAGCTGGAGACAGTGCATGTGTCTCCAGTAGACAGTAACTACCTTTAGTGCTTCATATCTGCTTTAAGAACCTTTTCTTCTTTTTCTTTCCTTAGTTGGTAGAGCTTTGTCAAGATAGGGCATTTTCTCTTAAATGCCACATGACTGGGATCAGTTTTGTGTCGTCATGCTTCTGTGTAATATGATCATAGGTTGTCACAGATCAGTGTTCATGAGGGAAATGAACTTTTGAGGAAGTAGTTGTTGTATCTCAGTTATTTGGAAATCTTCCTGGAATAATAGCAGAATTGTTGGTTGGAGTGCAATGGGTTGAAGGAAACGGTGACATTGCAATGAAGGAAATGGGCAGCTCTTCCAAACTACACAACTGCTACTGAAAAACATGTGCCCAGACTTCAGATTGGTGTGCAGGTGTCAAGAATGAGACTTGCACTGGCTTAATTGTTGGAATGTAACATTTCAAAGCAGTACGTTAATCTGCTTTTGATGGTTAACTCTAGCACATATAAAATTAGGATTGAGGCATTATTTATGATGTTTCATTTGTGCCCTGCTCTTCTTCTGAGCCCAGAGCAACTTATACGTGGAGCCTAGGCCGTCTTCCACCTACTTAGCTTCAACCATAAAACTAAATCACGCCTATCCTCTATGCATGAAAAAGCTGATCAGCTTTCACATTTAATTGCTTAAGTGTAGAGAATCATTAACTTTAGGGTTTCATTAAATCTGCAGATGCAGATATTTTGTTTAAAGTACACTTGGCACTAATCAGATGCTGGAAATATCAGTGTGAAGACCCAGCAGCCACTACTAAGCAAGAGAATGAGATGGGTAAGAAGACAAGGTGGACAGCTGAAGAGCTCATCTCTTTGTGGCAGTAGCCTGTGAATCACTTTTCCATCTTTAGTCCCTTAATAGCTTTATACAGCTGTCACAGCCCTCCACTCCACTTGCTTCTTCATTGTACTCTACACTTACTGATCTCCTTGAGTAATTTTATTGGACCGGGGCTGTTTGTCTGCAGTGCATGTGTGTGCATACTGGTAGACTTTTTTGCTACAGTTGCCTGTAGCAACATTGCCATAGCTTGTTGTTCTTCGTGTTTGTTCTCTTCTCAACCTTAAACTTCTCAACTTTATTATTCAGTCATTACTTATGCATGTATCTGAGAAGCTGTGGCCACACAACACAGCAGAGTTCATGACAGAGCCCCACTGCTTTACACTGGGAGTTTGCTGCTACTGACTTACACTGGATTCTCTTGAGTCTGTGCAAACAAAGAGCAAATACAAATGATAAAGGCTGTGGTCTAGTAAACATCTGTTAACATTTGTAGGGTATATTTCCAAGGATATATATTTGGGTTTGTGGCTGTCATTTCCGTTTCTCTGCATTTTGGCGATGATTTAACTTCAAAATACTCTTTCCTCTCCACATATAGAACTGGTACTTAAAGTAAGAGTTCAGAACCCTAAAGAGAATGACTTCATTGAAATTGAACTGGACAGACAAGAACTGACTTACCAAGATTTGCTCAGAGTGAGTTGCCATGAATTGGGCATTAATCCTGAACAAGTGGAAAAGGTTAGAAAGCTACCGAATACACTGATAAGAAAGGTAAGGACCATCATTTTCCTTCAAGTATTCCTATGTTGACACTCTTACCAGTGATGTTAGAATAAATCTGTGTCCAAAACAGAACATGGTCAATTTTAAAAGTAGCCTGAGATAATGCTTTGTACAGGCAACTATCTGCTAGTTTCTTCCGGTAATTTTAGGCAGCAGGCAGTCTCTAGCATAGGTGTTCTTTGACCCTTAGTGACTAAATTTGCCTCTTCTCCTTCCCAGTTCTTCGGCCTTAGGGCAAAGTAGCTGCTAAGCAGAGATAAGCAACTGATGGAGAAAGGCAGCCGGTGGCTCCTGCAATCCTGTGGGTGTAGCTGAACCTCTCTCCAAGTCACTCTACCTTTGGGTATGGGAGCCTTCAGAATTTTTAACATGCAGAGCCAGCCTGCTCTCAAGCAGTGAACAGAATGCAGAGTTTGGCTCTAATAACATATGCAATTTACAGAACCTTAATGCAGTTTCTTGCTGGACTGTATGTACCACTTAAAAGAGGAGGTGGGAGAATCTTTGTTTCTTGGTTGTACAGATAATGTGTTGCACATAAAATCTAGCATAAACAAGATAAAGTATAATACTTGCAGCATGTCTTTTAAATGGTCAAAGCACTTAGCATATTCAGTCATTTATCCAGTGGCTGAGTACCCCGATATGGAGTTTTAGGGGACTACTTGAAGAATAATGGGTGCTTCTTTTTAATTAGGGCTGTGCACACCTCCCCCTCATCTGATCTGGCGCTAGATCAGCTGCAGGTTGTTCTGGGGCTGACCTGATCCAGAACCAGGCCCTAGATTATGGAGCCAGCCCCAATGTTTAATTAGGGTTCTAAGAAGATGCTGTCTTCAGTCCTGCTGGGTGCTGCTTTGCCAGCACATTCTCAGTGCTGGTGTAGTTGACCCTGCAGAGGCTTTTACTCCGCCTTTTGTGCAACAGAACTTCCTCTTTTCTCACCATGCTCCTGAAAATCTGCTCTGGAGGGTTAGGGGAACCCGCAGAGCAGATTTTGGGGTGCATGGGGGAAGAGAGGGGTAGTTTCATTGTGCAAGTAGAATCCCTGTGCCAATGGGACAACTTTGTTGGATACAGCCAAACATTTTTAGATTTACAAGGGGTTGTATCCAGAATGTCTCTTTTATGTAACACTACTCCTGCTGAAGTAGTGCTGTTTGCTGGTTTCCAGTTTGTGATCCCTATCCTGCTTTGCCCCTTACACTGCTTGTTGGAGTTTCCAACTTTCCATAGAATCATAGTTGGAAGGTACCCCAAGGATCATCTAGTCCAACCTCCTGCAATGCAGGAATACACAGCTGTCCCATAGGGTGTTATCAGCACCATGCTCTAACCAACTGAGCTACACAGAGTGATAAGACACTTTACAGTGGGTTGTAGAGGAACCAGCAAGATTTGGCTCCCTCCACCTTCCTCAAGCACATTCAGAAAAATGCTAGATCCAAGCAAAAATGTTTATAGATATACCAGATAAAAGCTGGTATATCTTCCCACATATGGTAATGACTAAGTGGTCATGCTGTGGCTATTACTCTAGCAACCCACCATACTAATGCAGTTCTGTGAATGAAGTGAGTTAGCATTATAAATGTAGATTTGTTGGAATGACTTCCTACTCAACAACTTGGCACAAGGAATAAAAGTAGTTCTTTACATGTATTTGATCTGGTTATCTCAATACATCTTATCACCCTGCTTTGTTAAACTGATTTTATAAAGTTACTGCAACTCATCAGTTAATGATATTTGTGTCTTTCATTCAAGGATAAAGATGTTGCCAGGCTTCAGGATTTTCAAGAGCTAGAGCTGGTTTTGGTGAGAAGCATCAGTTCTCCTTTCAGAAATGCTTCAGCAACACTAATGGAAAGACCCTGCTATAACACTAAAGCAGCAAAGTTGACATACTAAAGTTTAAGACTTCCAGGAAGTTGGTATCTAAAAACCTTATACTCGTTAAAATTAAACCAAGATGTGTTTACTATTCAATATTTTTATATGCAGCATTTTTCTTAACTTTGGTTAATATTTCTTGAGTGGTGCTATCTCAAAGATGGCTCTTGGATTGCTCAAGCACTTCAGCAGTCTCATGTGTAGCCCATACAATGAACAAGCACAAGTGGAAAACTGTTTTGTGGGGGAAACTAATCACAATTGTTCCCTCAGTCAACTGGTGTCTGGCACCCAATGATATGTATTGAGTTAATATATTTTATACATTGTTGTCAGGCCAACATTGCTACAGAAAAACTAGTGTTGTCGTCTGGTCTTTTTTAAAAAATATATAAAAAGTACTGCTAGGTACCTTCTCTGTGTAACAGTAAGAGAGACAAATGAACTGAGGAATAAGTAAAAGTTCTGTTTTCTTGTCCTATGCTCTTTATGATAGAATGCTGTAAAAACGGAATTGTTTTGAGAAGATAAACAATGGAGAATCAGGTTTAAACAAGTGTTTCCTGTTACCAGCTTTTGTTCTAGAATATTGCTTGTTGCATAGTTAGGTTAGTTTGAGAGATGATATAGCAATGCTGGTAACTAAGCAAATCTATGCATTTAGAAAACTATTTTTGTAGTTTTATATAAAAAGGTATGTAATGCAAACCAAACCAACATAAAATGATGTATTTATGTGATGCTTTATCCTGTGAACCTAAGAACAATTTTCAATGGCAGCTTTATTTTTGCACTATCAACTTGTAACAGGGTAGCCAAGAGTTTTAACGTGGTTGTTAATTAAAATTTTGCTTTAGGCCTTGCGGCACCAGCTCATAATTCACCTGTCATGAAGCTGTGTGCATTTGCCAACATGTTTTCTAACAGTTGATGTAGGCCCTCATCTACTGAAGGTTGACTGGATTACATAGAGAAATACCGTGACAAGGTTATTAGTT
Source organism: Podarcis pityusensis (assembly GCF_964106645.2). Taxonomy (NCBI): domain Eukaryota; kingdom Metazoa; phylum Chordata; class Lepidosauria; order Squamata; family Lacertidae; genus Podarcis; species Podarcis pityusensis. Next base: position 32,867,554 of record NC_138029.1, read on the forward strand.
TCCTTTTGTCTGGTTCCTATGGCTGACAATGCGTTCTACATGCTTTCCTGTATACAAGTGGGGGGTTACATAAAATGTGTGGCGTATCGGATCATATGGTCTTCTGTTCCTATTCTTGCTTCTAACCTGATACTTTGCTTCTCTCAAATATTATGCATGTCTGCCTTTGCCTTTGCCAACAAATACAAATATTTTTATACTTTCACTATGTTTCTTAGCGCATATCCAAGAAAGAACACAATCACATGAAAATTGCAGTGTTACCTCTTTATCTTTATTTACACTTTTTAAAAAGCTATGGAAACTACTGGGACAGAAATTGGTTATGTAAATTTTGATAAGAGAAATACCCCAACCTCTCATTTTGATCTGGGGTGGGGGCATGGGGATAGACAAGAATGAACTTGAACACATTTGATTTATTTGGAAAGAAGTCTATTTAATATTAAACACTCAATGACAATCAAATGTGTAACAGAAAGTCATAGATACTGTATTTCCATTAGGGTATATCAAGAAGCCAGGTATAGCTTTGTTGTAAAAATGGGGTTTATTTTAGTTGGAGTCACACAAAATACTAAACATTTATCCTTGTGTTTCAAAGTTCAAGAATGAAAACTTGCAATTAAACACTGAGCAAGCCATGTGTTCAGGTTATGTTGGTTTATCACCTTAAAAGTCTTATAGGAAAAAAATGATAACAGGACTTAAAATTCTCAGTAGCATGTTTGCTTATTAACTTCTCTCTGCATTTGGAGAGGTCACAACAGTCCTGAATTAATTTTTATTTTAAAAAATCTAACTGAACTTTATTTTTTTTCTATGCCACTACAGCTTTCTTTCACCTCATTTTAAAGCAGATCTTCGTATTAAGCAGTCTTCAGGCTTCTTCGCAGACTTGTCACGTGGTTGTCCTATAACGCAAAACGTTGTGAAAAGAGAGTCAGATAGTGGGAACAAAGATTATTTTCATTTGCCATTCCTAAACAGCGTCTGCTTGCTGCCCGCTTAACTCTTCAAAATCATCTCATAAAAATTACACCTAACACCCCTGTGTATTGGACAGTTAAGGACAAACATGACGTCACAATTCACCAACCACTGTTGTTGGGAAGCCATGTATTCCAACAGGGCTTGCACAGATGTCAAATGCAAGTACCACTGAAACGAATGAAGGGTGTGCAACATTAGTGCTCAGAGGATTGCACTGTATGGCTTAAATCCTATGCACATTTACTTGGAAGCAAGCCCCAATGAACACAGTGGAACCTACTTCTGAATAAGCATGCATAGGCCTGCACTGTAATTGGTTAGGGGTTCTTAGAAGATAAGCTGAAACTATATTAACTATGTTGCAAGGAAATCAATCAATCAGCTGGCTTTATTTGGGTTTATTCCTTACTTAAGGAATGACCCTGAGAAATCACAGGTCAAGACGGGGCAATTATTTATGTATAAGATTAGCTTCATTTATCTAACAATGTGGTTATATACATTCTTGCCATTTATATATACCTATTGGGTGTTTCTGACATTGGCCTTTATTTTCATTTGCCTCCCAAGTCTGGTATCAGCCAGTATATGCTGCTGTGTGCCATGGCTGCCTGGCAATTCTCCTACGCAGTAGGAAATTATAAACACATACCTCTTAAAGACTTGAAATGCATTGAATGTTACAAGGCGATTATTATGTAGTATTTATTGCATTTAATAAAGATATCTAATTCTGGGCAGCACTGCATCCCTACACACAGTTGAAAGAAAATTCCAATCAAGTTAATATCAGGTTAACAGTTTCACAATATATGCACAAAGATTCCTTTTCACTTTTTGTAAATAAAACACACAACAGTAAGCTTAAAGATTACAGGCAACAGCATTCAAACATGGATGTGGGTAGAGAAAGGAGTACCTGGCATGAGTACCTGCTTAGTTTGACTGAATCCTTGATTTTTAATTTGGCTTTTCATGGGCCGCTCACAACACCAACGCTGTGTGAGGTATGGTAGTCAGCTGCAATTATTCATAAACCCTACACTTCCATCAATCCAATGCTACTGGCTCTCGAGTTACAGAACAAACTGCATTAGAATGCAAGGCAAAGCAAAAAAACTAGAAACATCCTTGACAAAGAAATACTAGCAGTTTATATAAAAACAAAATAGTCCAACATGTGCCTCTAATATTAAGTATTAAAGCAAATGTTTCTGATGCACCAACACAATATGGACTTAATTACAAAATCAGTTCAAGTTGTTAAAAAAGATAATAAATCCCCTAAAAATAAAAAATAGGATAATTAACTTCTAAGGGACTAGATTACAAATATGTTCCCAAGAGGCACACTAATGGGGGTATGAGTCTGCTACAAAATAGCCGATACAAAACAATGTACCTCAAAAGATTTTGCAGGACTACACTGTGTTTTCCTTCAGAAGTTGCTTTAGCACCTCTTCTTACTTGTTGACTTAGCTCCATCTTCATCTGTACATACTTACGCTGCACTGTTAAACAGTAACAAAAAGCCCTAATCAAAGTTTGAAATAATGCACTTACCTCTGTCTGATCTGAGGTCATATCAGATCAGTTTTAATTGGACTGAGTGTCACCTTCAGATTTAATGTCTTCACTGGTCCCATTGACCTCATTCTTAGCATCGCCATCCTTGGAGTCCATGCTTGTGTCTTCACTCTGTTTTTCCCGACTACTGGACTTCACACTACTTTTTTTATCATCAGATCCCCTCTTTTCTGCCATGAAAGAAGACATTGACCATGGACTTCACAGTAAAGACACACAAGGTATCACGCTTTTCAGGGGTGAAGTATATGCCGAGACATCAGCAATTGGCTGTAAAATTGCAAACTAGAGATCAAAGTTACAGTGCTAATATTGAATAAAATATTCCACCAGAAAGAAGAAGAACTGAGTTGCTGAGTTCAGAGGGAAAGGATGGCACAGAGGGGGAGGCAGAACTGCTTAAGATTACAATGCAAAAGTCACTGACCTGTTTGATAGTTCTGGTCAAAAACCACAAGCCATGTACATGCTACCTAACTACCTGATGTAAAGGCTAGCGTAAAATATGTCTAAAACTACAGATTCATCATAGTATATGACTTTTAATCACTTAATTTAGCTCAAGACCATGTACAAATTTGGGGAAGGACCGTAGCTCAGGGGTAGAGCATCTATCTGCCTTGCATGCACAAAGTCCCAGCTTCAGCCTCTGGCATATCCAAATAAGGCTGGGAAAGACTTATTGTCTGATATGCTGGAGAGCCACTGCTGGTCAGAAAATACTGAGCAAGAAGGACTGTTGGTCTGACTCCTGTTGGCAGCATCCTCTGACCTCTGATGCCAACACCTAATCTGCTGGCCAGGGCGGAGAGCCTGCTGGATCAGGCCAATGACCCATCTAGTCGAGCATCCTGTTCTCTCAGTGGCCAAACAGCTGCCTGTAGGAAACCAGCAAGCAGGATTTGAGTACAAGAGCACTCTTACCTATTGTGGTTTCCCGCAATTGGTATTCAGAACATGTAATTCTTGACCTCTCAGACAGCATATGCACAGAACAGTTTGAAGAAATTTAATTTCTACAGGATTACGTATTGATCTTAGGTAACAAACCTTAACGTATAGGGTTAGATCCAGGCCTTACTTCATTTGTGGGGATACTGCAGCTGACAGAGGAAGGAGTGGTTTTAATTATTTCTCCTCAATGCAACACCCTGCGCCACCTCTAACTCTGTTCTGGAGGGTTGGAACATCTTCTGGAAGAACATGGGAGGTGGGGCTGGGGGCTGCAGAGAGGTGAATTGGCGAACGTTACCTCTCCTCCCACTCGGCTGACAATATGGATGGAAGGAGTCTCTTTCATCTGGGAAAGGCAAAGCCTGGATCCAAACCACAGAGCTGATTTTGATTTGGCTATTTGAATCAACTATGCATATTACTGCCTGAAGTTTTAAGGACATTTAAATTCTGTACTGTTTTTTTAGATCTGCATGCTTATCTTTTTGATAACCCATTTTCCCCAAACCTTTTTCTCCATGGCTTCAAGAACTATTCTCAAATGGTAGTGCCTGCTCTTCCCTCATTCTTTTTCCAGAGCCCATTCCCACCTCCTTTACCTTCATTTGCCTGCTATGCCCCATCACCTCACCAGGATTGGGGATTGTCTCCCTACTTGCCAACCACTGCCAAGAAGAGAGAAAGTAATCTGTGTAAGTGCATTATCAGGCTGATATTTAACAATCCATGACTGCCGGGAGCCAAAAAAAGTAACCTTCAAAGCACAATAGGTTTCCAATTCTCATTTTCCTATCTTGCAAGAAGATGCACTTAATTTTCATGTTCAAAACAATTACAAGTTACAAACTTGACAAAGTTGCTTGAAATTGGGACACTAGGTTAATGGGACTCATAGTTCACTGAAAACAGGTAACTCTAAATAGCAGAGGCAGCTATAAGAGAATCTGACAATGGATTGGCTGCCAATAAAATTCGTAAAGCCAGAATAATGAGTTTACCTGGAGAAAATAAAAAATTAAGACAGCCATGTGTCCTTCTCTTATATTCAATGCATAGCCCTTTACGGTGGGCAGTTTCCATATCAGACATGGTTACCAGGTTTTTGTCCCATTATATATAACATGCATATAGTGTAAGTCGTGTATGCTGTACACTGAAATCACTTGGGTATTTCTCTCATCAACATGATGAATCAAAATTCTTCTTTAAGCATCCAGATAAAATATATTAAATGTTCTGAATGGCGGTATTTAATGCAAGAGCAAAGAATAAAGAACAGGGAACAAACAGAAGAGACTGTCAAAGCTGCATGGGTGAAGTTTCTGGAAAGGCATACTTATGGCCTACTGCAGGAGCAAAAGATTATTTTGATGTTTGTTTCAATTCCTTTTATCAAGAAAACTTAGAACAGCTTTATTATGCAGATAACAGCCAAAAAAGGGGAGGGGGGAGGAACTACAAAGGAACCACTGCCTAAGGGAAAACACTCAATATGTGAAGCTGAGAGAAAACCAGTCACCACAGTCCAGTTAACTTTGGAACTCTTAGAGGTGTCTGTTCCACGTAATAATTGCCTGGACAGGTTGCACTAACTGACCTTTTTGAAAGTCTTCAATTTTTGCTTTATTAGGTATCGCCGATTCACATGTAGATCCACTGAGGAACAGCAGTCTTGTTGCCCCGCAGAGGACTAGCTGTCAGTCCAATAAGCTTATCTTCTGTCCTATGTAGATACGATAGAGCTCAACAGCCCTTTAAATGGGCAAAATATGTAGATTCTCCGGAAGGTGTTTTATTGCTTTGAGTTTGGACAGATTGGGGGGGGGGGGGAGGTGTTTTTCTTGGCAACTGTTAAACAGTGATTGACCTATTGGCCTGTGAATTAAAATAGGAAGCTATACTATGAAAACTTTTTTGTCTACTCTACGCTGAAGTAGTTTTATCTTTGATTTGGTAAGTAGAGCTCAGGGAATAATTCTATTTGTTGAAAGATTTGTTACCCACCCCCACAGCATACCTGTAAGGAGTATAATCCTTATACCTATTTCTTGAAAATTGCTTTTCTGATCATAAAAAGGGAAATAAAATTGGCACACACAGTACAAATGCTGCAGTGCCATCTGTTCAAATACTGACTAGCTGTGCTTAAGTAAGAGAAACTTAACTGTTTCACTGGACAGGGTCAGAAATCGGGGTGGGGTGGGGGTGGAGTGTTTCACTGACAAGTTAATAGAACTGAAATTTTATTTTGTATTTTTCAGTTTCTCTCAGATCTGGGGGATTTTCTCACCATGAAGCTCCAATTTGTAAGGCAATGAGCAAGTTTTGCTTAAAATTCCAGTTCCACAATACCAGACCAGTTGATAATAGCTGTACTCATATCTTCACTGAGGCTTTCTTCAGAAAGGTCCTATGTGTAATTAACTTAATAAACTTAAAGCATGCTTTCATAAGTACAACAGAATAGAATATAGAACATGTAAGGAGGACAGACATTCATACAGCTGCTTAACAATGACTAACAATTTTTTTTTGCCAATGCTCAAGTGACATGGAAGGAAGTCAAATTCCAAGTGTAACCACAATCACAACACCCAAAGAGTTGTAGGAGAGAAAGTGGAAAAATAGCAAGAATAGTATTTAAACACACCCTCAGCTGGTGTATGCAGTGTAGTTGAGTCACACCACTTTTTAGTGTTACAGGGTGACTGGGAAAGGGGAAACAAGCTGTATATTCTGCAAACTAGGAGGTTATGACTTCTGGGCAGATACCTTCCCGTGTTGGATATAGATAAATGTTATTTAGCATTGCATACCATTAAATTGTGAAGTATTCTACTAAGCTACAAAACCATTAGTTTATACCCAAACTCAGTTCTTTGAAAATCCAGACAAAAGGCATTGAATAGAAGAGAATGAAGCAGTCCAAGATTATTTAAATGGCAGCCCCCTGGAGATAATAAGATCACTATTTATGCAAGAAGTACATTGTTATTTCGAGTCACTGTTGTCTTCTCTAGAACCAATGAATGCCATAATAGACTCTGCAGCCTATTCTGATGCCCCATTTTAGAACAGTACCTACACACAGCTGAGTGCATCAGGCTTGCCTCACTGGGTCAGAACCATATACCCATGTACCATTCCCATTACTCTGCTTTTATTAATCACAGTCCTGGGAACTCTGGTAATACTTCCTTGAGCAGGAATTCATTCAACTTTGCATTAATAAAAAGAAATACACAACCAACATACTAAAATGAAAATTATTTCTAGAGGCGAATAACAGGCAGTCATATCTAATTCATGACCATCATTCTATACATACAAAAGATGCATAAAGCAGTAAAAAAACTCCAAGCCTCTCTTCAGTAAGGAGACCTTAAAGGGATTTATGAAATACTATCCAAAACTGAGGCAGTGAAGCTTGAAGAGACTGGCTTGCTGATGACCATTTTTAAAGGCTTCCTTTCAATGTGGGGACCACAAAGCGTTATGCAGAACACTAAACATTCATATTGTTCACCACTAAGGCGGCAATCCTACATACCTACCTGGGAGTAAGCTCAGTTTAACTTTGGGGCTTACTTCCCAGTAGACAGGCATATGATTGCAGTGTTAAGTGACCCACATGCTGAGAAGGGAGATTCCAGTGTATCAAATAAAATAATTTAGCGCGGAGCATGTATACTAACAACCCCAGGTGAAACAGGCCATTTCCCAAATTACTTTGATAATGAGCTTGAAAATGGGAGAGGTTAACAGACATATCTATTATCAATAGAAGAGTACACTGAAAGTTGTTCCAGAGGCCAGAAATTTACCCAACATCTTTTAGACAAGAGGTGTAACTCTGACCTTCGAGGTTTTGCAAGTATCCCATTACATGGCTGTATATGTGCGTGTCATTTAAAAATCGGAATTGAAGCTAACATGGATTCTTAATTTGAGAGATTGGGCTTTCATGTTATTTCTGGGTGGACAAAGTAACAAACAATGGAATGATTCACAATGAGCTGCAGTCTTGTGTGCTCGCCTCTCCTGTGTGGTCAAGAGGAACAGTTCAGAAACTTTTGCTTACTGTGGCTGCTGTGTCACCTGGAGTGATATACTGTGGTTTCTGAAGCTGGCTTGTTGAAACCAACCAAGGTTAGTCCTTACCACAATTTCATATTCAAACAACATGGCAAACTCTGGTTAACTAAAAGCAGAAGCTTATGAATTCTTTATCTCAGCTTTGCAGGAGGAGAGCATACGAGCCCAAAATTTGCTAAAGTCCATCATGTTGCACTAAAACTTGATTACCATTATATGCTAATGCAGACAGTATATCTGCAAGAAATCAGCCAGTGCAGTATCCAGCACAATAAGGAAAACTACTACAGTCATTAGCACTGATTTTAAAAAGTATATACTTAACTTAATACCTGAAAAATAAATAACAAGCCAAGAGCAGACTTTAGTTAGGCTCTTTCATATTCCTAAAGTGTTGGAAATGCAGACGAGGATGAATAATAAACCACAAGGGCTGAAGAAAAAGTGTTCACCAAAGGGAAGCAACTGTAACTGTACATAAGAACATGGAACAGTAGTGACATACCACCTTTATGCACCATGTCTTCAGGAACAATTTAAATATCACACCAATTTACTGTTAGTATTGTTGAGTCTGCAAAATGGAGGGGTGGGCAGAAGGCAGATCAGGATTGACTGGTAAATGTCTGGGTTATTTACAGATCAGGATTTCTGACTCCTGCTTGTTTTACAACCACCACCAAAAACATGGTTCTGAATATACTGTTGAAGTGTGTGTGTGTGTGTGTGTGTGTGTCAGGGCAATGAAGTCTGTTTATTTCTGGTACTCAAAACAAATAGCTGGTCTCAGAATGCTTAAATTCTCATTTTATTTATTGCACAGCGTAAACCAGGCTTTGGTTGGTGGATTTCAAGAGTTCTAGCAAAAAACAAGTAGATCTGCAAGCCTGATGCTTCCCCACCCCTGGTAACGGACACCTAAAGACAGTAACAGAAGACTCAACTGAATTTAAGTTCACAGATGTAGAAAAACTGAGGTAGTATGGGGCCAAGAGACACTCATCTACCTGGAATCTAAGAGTTTTATATATAATATGCTACAGTACTGGAAGGGAGAAGGAAAGGTGCATCAAGTATTTAAAAGTTTGTATTTAAGAGTTCAGAAGGAATCTATGGGGGCAGGAATCACTGGAAGATCATGGCACAGCTCTGCAGAAAAACTATTCTTCACCAGTCATATGAACTGACCTTTTTCCTTAGATTTCCTGTCTTGTTCTCGCTCTCTGCTTTTGCTTCTGTGCTTGTAAGATTTCCGATCCCGACTCTTTGACCGCCTTTTGTCCCTGCTACGTGATCTATGTTTTCTGTCTGACCTATCATGGCTTCTGCTTCTGCGTCGATCTCGACTCCTAAAAATGTAAGAAGAATGGGTGGAATTCAACCTGGTGCTAATGTGAACATTCCACCAATGAAAGGATTTCTCTTTGCACAATGGGACACCCCCCCCCATGTCCCTAGATATATTCCAGGGGTTCCCTCAACTCTCTGGAGCAGATTTGGGGATGGTGTGGGGAACGGACAAGGTGGGGGGGCAGTGTCTCATTGCACAAGCAGAAGTCATTCTGCTCATGCAGTCATTTCGTTGACTATCCCCAATAATAGTTAAAAGCACTTCCCTAAATTTATCACAAGTAAACTTGACATAAAAACTTGACACATCCACATATGGATCGGCAAAATTGGGGGGAGGCACATTCACAGTTAAACGAAGCTTTGATATAAACTACAGTTTTGCTGCAAAATGCTTAGTGTAAAACTGCCTTGAGAAATGTAAGCCAAAGTTTGTTCAAAACTGGTTAAACCCTATTTATGCCAAGTTTTCAGATACAGTGGTACCTTGGGTTACATACGCTTCAGGTTACAGACTCCACTAACCCATAAATATTACCTTGGGTTGAGAACTTTGCTTCAGGATGAGAACAGAAATCGTGCAGTGGCGGCACAGCAGCAGCAGGAGGCTCCATTAGCTAAAGTGGTGCTTCAGGTTAAGAACAGACCTCCAGAACGAATTAAGTTCTTAACCCGAGGTACCACTGTACTTGTGAGGAATTTTTAGTACTGAAAACCTCAAGCAGTTTCTCAGGAATACAAAGTATACACCTTTAGGTGTTCTCTCGACTCATCATCCATTTCAATTTATTCAATTAACTTCAAAGAAATATAATGTCCTTAGCCCCTTCCCAGACAGGTACCTGCTTCGTCTTCTGTCCTTGCTTCTTGATCTTTTATGGTCCCTTGACCGACTACCCCTCCTGTCAGAAGTTCTGCTTGAATGTCTGCTTCGTGAACGACTCCTCTTTCGTCTCTCTCTATCACGAGCCCTCTCTTTTTCTTTTTCTTCTTCTTCACGCCGTCGCTTTCTTTCCCTTTCTTCCCTTTCACGTTCCCTCTCTCGCTCTTCACGCTCTAGTTTCTCTTTTTTTAACCGATCATCGCGCTCAGGCTCTTCAGTTCTCTTTCTCAATTTTTCCTTAAAAAGGAAAGTATTACAGAAAGGTTACTGAAATCATAGAATTGTTGAATTTTAAGGCACCATGAAGATCATCTAGTCCAACTCCCCTGCAATGCAGGAACCTTTTGCCCAATGTGGGGCTCAAACCCAAAACCAACTGGAAGATTTCATGCTTCTTAAGAAAGGGCAATACTCACTACCATGACATGAATTTGAAACACTCTTTAACAGTCTATTTCAGATAAAATTTAAAGCATCTCCACTATCTGGTAACATTAATGATAACATATATACAAATAGAATCATAGAACTGTAGAGTTGCAAGGAACCCCGAGGGCATCTAGTCCAACTTCCTAAAATGCAGGAATCTCAACGAAAGCATCCATGACTGATGGCAATCCACCACAGAGCAATAGGCTGTATCTCTGCACACAAAGAACATATTTTTGAAGAACCCTGCTCAATGCAAGAACAAAATTGTACTGAACACCTTGTCCTCAAATGTACCTTGATTTGGCAGATTAGAATCTCAGCTAACTACAGTTGGATGCATTATATGTATATATTTATGTGTACGTATAGTGCTTAAAACTCCACAGAATAGGCCATCAACCAAGCAAAACCATTTCAGACACCACTTCTTAATTGTTGGTTAAAATCTGGATACATTTATCAAGATATGTACCTAAATTATGCATAGAAGTGCCATGAAAATATAACATTTTGTATGGGACAGTTCTAAGACTGTCAATGCTTTTTACTGAAACTCGTGGAATAATACCAACTTCTGTCTGTCTTAGCTCAGTAAACAGATCTTAAACTACAAAGACCTATATCAATTCAGTTATTTTTATCTTATTACTTTCTCATCCTATGCCCGTGGCTATTTTGATATATTGTTTAACGTTTGGTTTTCCATTCCCCATAAATAATAATTGACACTGACCCACTTTGCACATAATACCAAGCCAAACCAGAACTAAACATGAGCAAGCAGGTTTATTCTGTGATAAATCATAGTTTACTCATGAACCCAGGTTTGTGATTTGCCTGGAAGAAAATGAACCATGAGTCCTGGTAGTTCTGAGCAGACCAGAAGCAACTGCCATTTTTGCTGTAAGTACCTGCATACTTGCTTGCTCACGCCTAGCCATGGTTTGGCTTAGGGATATGTATGAATCAGGTCAGTATGTACTTTAACCTTTGTGTAACATGGATGAAAATAAAAATAAGTCAATACTTTTATCTGTTGGTAGTATTCAAGAATGTAAGCTGAGAAGTTCACCTACTTGGTATCACAAGGTTCTGAGTATTTCAGTTCATAATGGCACATTCTAAAATCATTTTTTATAGTGGCATCGCCATATACATAGGCTATATGTTGACAGTATTGCCAAGCACATACAGATCTAGATATACATGCAGATTGAACATACTTTTAGTTCTTCCACTGTAGCTTTAATTTTTGCGTAACCCATATGCTGTTTTCCCATCAAGTGATCATCTACCCTGGATTGTGCATCTCCTACGATTAAAAATGCTCCACAGACTTCACAAACTTCCATCTGCTTTTCCTGAGCTGCAAAGCTCTCAATTGTCTGGAAACAGAAGATACTTGTTAAAACAGATAGTTACATTAACACTTTATTTATTATTTACCTAGCAACAATACAACTTAATTTTTCAAATTCTTAACCTACCCCTTGGTATGCAAGCAGCTAACCAATTGCTATAAAAATACACACAATTTCATGCCCAAAGCAGATCACAAGATTGGTCTAACTGCATTATAATTCAAGTGCAGGTGCACCTTTAAAACAGACCTTCGTGCAATTCTATCTGCAAAGCAACTGACAAGCATATTATTCCAGCTGCACACAATATAGCATTTAACAACCCCTCTAAACCCAAGGCTGCCATCTGATAATAAGAAACAAGTCATAATCTTCCATGGTGTTAAATTCTACTGGCTTCATTTCAACTCCAAAGGCTTATTGAAGTTCTAAGATGGTCTCTATCCCTTAGTAGGTCAAGAACAGGGATGTGGCCAAGATCTCCCTTTTTCAAAGTGTTTTCTGCATTCCTGTGTATCTGAGAGGATATTAACCCAGTGAGGGACACATTCTAGCAACATTATTTATTCTAAACATAAAGCGTTGTATCCTGAAAGCACCCCTCCCTTCTGGAACAATTGAAGGGGGGGGGAGGAAGAAGTGAAAACTGCCCCCCTCCCTGTTCTGCTACTTCTGAAAGCCTCTGCTGGATCAAAGAGCTTTGCACCAGTGGAACGAAGCCACTAGAAACAATCCTCCAATTTTTTTGGCCCATAAATTGATTTGCCTTTATGCAGGCTATTACAGTCATACCTTGGGTTGCAGACACTTCAGGTTGCATGTTTTCGGATATGGACGCGGCGAAACCTGGAAGTACCGGAACGGCTTACTTCCAGGTTTCGGCACTTTGCGCGTGCGCAGAAGCACCAAATCGCAGATGCAGCGCTGCGGGTTGCGAACATGCATCCCGCACGGATCACGTTCGCAACCCAAGAATCCACTATAATCTCATATACGCATGGTTAAAGCTCAATGACTAATAAAGTATGAAAATATTTTGGTGGCAATCAAAGAAACTATTTATTCAACAAGTTGGAAGAATACAAGCTGGAAAAATAAGTCTTTTGTGAGGTCAAGTTTATTTGACTGTATTCTGTTGGGGCTTCCAGACTTAGAGAAAAACAGGACTCTTACTTACCGAAGTTGTAGATCTTAGCAACTCTCTTTCCTCTTTTAACTGTTCAACAAGTTTCATCATGCCTTGAGCCTCTTCCACCTTTCCTTCAGAACCTAGTTCTTCAATCTAATAGAGAGAGAACAAAGTTAGTATAACGTCTTGATCCAACTTTATAAACATTTCTGTATGATTCAAGACAATTACCTGTTGTAGAAGTACATCAATCTTGTCAGTTAATACTTGAATCTTCTCTTCATTTTTACCAGTAGGTCCTGCTGCTTGCTAAATATTAAAATAAAAGTGACAACAGACACCTAAAAGTTACAAGTGCAACAAAACACTGTTCTGCTTTGTCATGTCCACAGCACAACTCATATCGAAGAGTAAGTTGTAAGAAGAAAAAATTCCACAATAAGTTCATCTACATCAGAAGTGGAGAACCTTTTGGGCTCCATGGGCCAGATCCTTATCAAGAGTGGTCTTACAGGCCAAATATGACAGGCGAGTGGCCCTGTCTACCTGTCAAAATCCCTTGCTGGAGCAATGTTAAGAGTGATGAAACTGCTTCATGTAACGGTTTGCCAAACTGCTCTCTGAAGCCCCTCCCTGCCATTAAAGTTTGCTCCTAAAAGGTTAAAAGGGCAGGGCCAACAGTAAGGGGAATCTCACTTAAGCGTTGGAAATGGGTGCACCAGAGATTCCTATTGAGTCTGAACTCAGAAGGATTGCTCCCCCTTTGCAGCAGCTGATGTGAAGAGAGTGATCCTGCTTAGCACCGTGCAGTGCTTTGAAGGCTCCTGAAAACCAGCTGGTTGTCAGAGATTTGGGGAGGTGCACAAGGCAGATATGGGCAAGTCCCACAGGTAATAGGATGACATCAGATGTAGGGCAGGTAGCCATGGCTTGCCCCAAGGCCAAAGGGGGAGGAAGGCCAAGTCTGATCCACAGACTGGAGGTTCTCCACCTCTGTTGTACATGGTGTCTGTGCAGTCCCAAATATGGGTTCTGCACTTGCAGGGTCCCTTTCTGGAAATTCTGAAAGCTAAGCTTTCACTCTCCACACTGTGGCTTCCACCTATCACTCAGTTATCTCTTAACCACCAGAGCAACAGCACACATTTAGAAACTCAATTCTGACGAGTTCAAAAGTTAGCTTCAAACAGCACATATATTAGTTTCATCTAAGTGTGGCTTATGTTGTATCCTGCTATTCTTGTATTTGTTCAATTTTAAAGAACTTATAAAGCAATAAGTGAACCGTATATACATTGAGAAACACAGTTAAGACAGGTAATTCAAACATGCTATAACTCCTGGTCAAGTATGTGTATCTATTCTACTTTAAAGAAAACTTATAAGAAAATACAAAGGGTGGTATCCAACATCACATGAATGGGCACCCGCATGTGCAATGAGACTGCTCCTCTTCCCCTCCCCTCTGCAGGCTCCCACACTAGAGTAGATTTGGGGCACATTATAGAAGTGTAAAGGAGAGAGGAAAATACGTTCTGTAAACAGTTCTGCAAAAGGATATCACCCAAAATACCATATATGTTTAACGTGCCCTCTGCTTTTGTACTTACACCTGAAGCCTGTTGAGTCTGAGACAATGCTAAACGTGCATGACCTCTTCGAATTCGGCGTTCCACCTCTGCAAGCAAGCTCTGTAAATACCGAAGGAAGTCTCTTTCATAGCCTACTTTCATGAATCGAGAACTCTTCTCATACCTGACAATGTTAAAAAAAAAATGATTACATTAAACTTCAGATAAAGGTCATCTCCATATTACCTAACAACGAAAGACTATACGCTATCCACCTCGTGAAATTTTAACTGAGGATTTTTTAAAACCTCATTTAAATGCTTGCATTATTGCTTAATTATATTTATTAGCTTATTAATTATAACTACTAACACACTCACTGTTTTCTGAGGTTTTCATCATGAATTTTCTCACAAGGACCTAGAAATAAAAGCAATAATGGTGATACATTCAAATGACTTTCTGATAACACTATGCCAACAAAGACCTGGATAAAGTTCAACAGTTTTTAACCAAACTAATGTACAGATTAAAACTGGGGTGCCTTTCCACAACAGTACTAACAGTTCTAAATGACTTTCTAGTGTATTGCGATTAGGCTGGCATAGTACCAGAATGACTGTAACCTGATCAATATTCCACCGACACACCAGAGCAGGGCTAAGATTTAAAATCAAGAGTCATTTGCTCAGAGACAAAATGGGGTGAGGTAGGGTACAGATTCGCAAGCCTAAGGAGAGTGAAGCAATATATTTCTATGAAGATTCAAGTGTACTTGGCTTCATATTTGTTTTTCAAAGTTTGAATGGAATCAGTGACAGCACAAGAACAAGCGCATCACACCCCTGCAACATTTACTGAGCTAATAATGAGTGGTTATGAACCTCTGAAATACAGAAGCCCATGATTGTTGAGGCAAAGAGTTCCAGAAAAAGAATGTACTGAAGAGATCTTACCTATCAATTTAGAATGCTACAACAATTCCAAACCTTGTTGGTGACACATCTTTAAAATACACATGCATGAATATCTGTGATATTGTCCTGGTACAATTTTGGTATGATCCACATTAAAAATCAGAGTGCTAGTGGAAGTCTTAGGAACACTGCCGTTGGATCTGAAATGTGAACTAGAGCATGACAGCACTAAAGCTGACAGTATATAGTTAGCTATGGAGTAAGGCCAGAAATGAAGGAAATATTGGGAAACTATTGCTAAAGGGTTTTTGCAAGAACCTGGAAGTTTACATTTTGATTCTTTGACAGAAGCCATATACAGGCGTCCGTCCACTTAAGCGCAATCAACTCACACACAGCTGTGTATACAGGTGCCACCAGAAAATAGATAATGTAGATTCAAACTGGGAAATGGCAGGAGAGCTAGAGAGTCCTCAGAGCTCTTAAGGAGCTGCTACTGCTTTTCCATGCATCCTTCAGCCAGCCCCCGAGCTTCGACTCTAGTTGAAGAGAGTTGTGTGAAAAGAACTGGAGAGCAGGAAAAAACAAGTTTTTATAGGCTTTTTAGAGGGGGCTCCCCACTTACATGATTTTCGCTTATGCACATGGGGGCCCTGGAATGTAACCCAATCTGCTATGAATAGGAATGTGAGGCAGAACATTTTCCAGTAACTGAAAATGTTCCCCTCCTCCCCAGTGCTTCATTTTCTTTTGAAAATTTTCTGTTTTATAAGCTCATTAGAAACAATGAACAGATCCCAACTGCAATGAATGTAGAGAACATTAGGTAAGCTTTGCAGTTTCTTTTGCTCTATTTACTAATTTCAAATAAAATAAAGATACCAATTACATCACTCTCTAGAGCACCAGAAAATGTTCCAAGGCAAATTACCCTAAACAGCATATGAATTTCTTTTGGAAAACTTTCTAAAGCAAAATTTTCTGGAAAATTCACATTACTGGCTCTGAACTTATGCAAATCTAAGATTTTTAGTCATCTTAATGAGATGATTTTGTGACTGTGTGTGTGTGTGTGTGTGTGTGTGTGTGTGTCTGTCTGCCTGTCTCCATCCATACATATAGGAGGTAAACAAAGAAAATATTTATTCACAGCAGCTTCTATCCATGACCTTGACATTTGCTATAATATAAGGAAAAAAACCAAAGGCACTTACCTAAGTCAGAACGGGTATTTGTGAATAATTCAGCTGGACAAAACCCACAAAGGTAATATTTACAAACCTGATTGAGAAGAAGAAACTTAAGTTACTTTCCTTACACATCAAATTTAGACAGACGCAAAGCTGTAAGAGAATTAAGTAATTTGCTCTTGTTCCAATTCTCTTTTTTTCTCTCTCTTTCTTTTTAAACCAACCTTACCCATCAGTGCTAATTTTGGCTGCATTTAAAATATCCTAAGCACAAACCATCTAGGTAAGCTTTACAGTATGGATGAGTACTGACTCATTTCTTCAGGCCCTTTTAGAGGGCTGTCAGAAGAGTAATAGCACAATCTGTCCCTTCAACAACAACTTTTCACCTACCTGCATCAATTCCTGGTTTCCTACGGCTAGTAAGTAAATTAGGTAAAAACCTATACAATACACTCTTCAAGAATTTCAGTCAAGAGCTGTTGATGACTATGCTCTGCCTCCAAAGTCAGAGGCAGCGATGCTACTCAATACCAGTTGCTGGAATTCTCTTCACCCAAACACAAGATGCTATATTTTGGGGTTCTGGTGTCATAAAAATGAAAGAAACTAGCAACTTGATCTCAGTTCTTCTCATTTAAACCATGTATGGAAGCACCTGAGGCTATAATCCTACAGTAACGTAGCTCAGGGGCAGAACATCTTCTTTGCATAGAGGTTCCAGGTTCAATCCCCAGCCCTTCTAGGTGAGGCTGAATTCAGTTTTGAAATCAGGGACAGTCACTGCAAGTCAGTGTAGACAATGGTCTGACTCAGTATAAGGCAGCTTCCTATGTTCCTCAGTAGACAGCAATGCAATCCTAACTCCTAAATGCACCATCTGAGAGAAATTAGGATGTGGAATATTACCCTATCCTGGACTTAAACTGAGCAAATGACTCATCTTGGCATAAAATAAGCCAGTGGAAGTTATGTTGGCGTAACGGGCAAAAAGAGTGTATGTCAGGGACAAGGAGAGGGAATCAAGAGATTTACACTGCATATTAAATCCTTTCATTCACTGGTTCCGCCTCCACAGCATGCCACCAAAATATAGGTGCAACTAAAATTCATCACACAGGAGCCAATGGAAAGGCAGAAAATGAATGTCTACACTGTCCTCCAACCTTGCCCCACCTCCAGCCTAGATCTGATAGGCTGCAGCTTACCGGTAACTATGCTGGTGTATCTGTCTGGCTAGGTTTGCTCTGCTCACACCAGTGAACTTAGTGAGACTTACTGCAGAGTAGACAGGTAATGGATTGCTCTGTAAGTGAGCAGGAAATAACACTTTTTCAATATATTGTTAAAGAAACGTATATACTATGTGAGCCACTATTTGACTTCTGGGGCGGGGGGGAATCAAGGAACAGCTTCTATAAACAGGGGCCAGTGAAACAATGTCTGCAGATGACAGATTGCCCATGTGTAGTGCCGATATTTGAGGAAGATATTGGTACATTTCTCTGGAAATTTCCTAAACACTAGGTTCTAGCACGTGGAAATCAAAAACGTTTTCCCAACTGCACAGAGGTTATTCAATTTATATATTGGTTATATCAGTGAGTTGCTTTTCTCAAAGAGCGACCCTTAGCAACTTACATTAAAACCAATTAAGAACATCCAACAACAATCTAAAAATACAGCTAACAGATACAACGGATGATGAGTTACTGATCCCACCCCACTAAAAGAGGCCACAATGCCACCTTTCAAATTAAGGAAACAGAGGCAAGGTAAAGAGAAAAGTATTTGCCTTGAGCCTAAAAATAAGATAAAAATGGTGCCAGGCGTGCATCTCGTGGAAGAGCATACTACACCCTCCAAATATCCTGTGGAGGGGGGCACACAACGAAGGGTCTCATATGATGACTGAGGGCTTCAGGGGAGCAGTGGTTCTTGAGGTACTGTGGTCCTCAACTACATATGGCTTTAAAGGTCAAAACCAGCACTCTGAATTGAGTCCAGAAACTGATAGCCAGTGCAGTCATGCCAAAATCAGTTATATGCTCAGACAGTTCTATCCCAGTCAACAATCTGGCCTCTAAATTCTGCACCAGTTGCAGAACCATCTTCAATGTACAGACAACAACAATTTTGCATGTGTTTGATTGGTGTGTGATCGCCGACATGCACACTGTGGTCCTGAAAGGGGGCTGAACGGGGTGGGCTTACAGTACACATGTTCTGCCGACATGGGGAGTTGCCTGTATAACACATTGCAGCAGTCCAACTTAGATCATCAGAGCTTAGACACCAGAAGTTAGGTTGTTCCTGTCCAAAAGGTGATGCAGCTGAGCCATTGCTCAAAGCCATCAAGGCCACTTGAGCCTCAAGTGATAGTAATGGATCCAGAAACACCCTCAAGTTAGGTACCTGCTCCTTCAGAAGGAGTGTGACTTCAACACATTTTAGGCAGCCTGCCCAGAGTTTCCTAAGGCAATGCCATAACAGAGGAGCAAAATGCTTCTTGACATTATGAAATCAACAGCTCTTTATGTGTAGAGATAGCAAAAACTGTGTTGGCTGTTAAGGGGGGAAATGTACTCTTTCAATGTAAATGAATGTTCACTGCTGTCATGAGTTAAGAAGCAAAGCCTCTGGAGAAACTCAATGATCACAAATCCCTAATTCCTGCAAAGTCTGCAGGAATTGTCTCACATTCTTTAGAAAAGCAAAATTTTAATTTTAGGAATATTGCTTCTGATTCTAAGATGTGGTGGTGGCCAACAGTGGGGTTGCTTGGTTTTGGCTGGTGTAATCACAGCACTGTTTGTGGATAAGGTAGACCTGGCTACAACCACAAATGGTTCAGCTACATTCAGGCTGGGCAATTAGAGTTTGTGGGGCTGCCTTTGAACAACAGTCCGAAAACTTCGGCTGGTACAAAATGCAGCGCTTTGATTTCTGAGTGGGGAAGATGTGTGCAACCAGGATACCTAAAGGGCCAGTTCCTCTCCTAAAATACAATCAGTTACTAAGTCAAGTGCTGAGACTCTTGCCCATGTGTGGCCCTCATCTGAAGCACAGTTGGTGGGAACAGGTGGCAGGACCTTTGACTGCAGCACTCAGACGTTAGAACATCCTGCCCCAGGTGTTGCATATCTCCAACCCCTCGCACAATACTTTAAATAAATTTGTGTTTTTGCAGACCTTTGGCCAGATCAATGCTCGAGTGTATTTCGGTCCCCCGCACGTTTTAGTTTTCAGCTGTGCCTGAATTTTGCAGCCTTATTCACGTCGCCAGATAGTAGTATTGCAATGCTTTCCGGTTGTTTACACTCTCTCGTAGGCAGCTGTGCTTCGTATTAGAAGGCGGTGGAACAAGCGATCTTAAAAGCATCACACCTTAAAGAAGAGTTGAAACTACAGGATCGGTAGGCCCTTTATTAGAGCAGTGGGTGCCTCGCCCTCCCCAAAGGCTTCAAATCTCCCTCTCCGTGCGCCCCCCCCCCCAAAGGCAGACGCCCCAGATCCAGAGGTTTAGCTCTTGTTCGCTTCAACCACAAATCCTCAGCGTGAACATAACGGGGGTACAACGTTTCCTTGTTTGTCCTTCAACCCCCAAGGACGCGAAACGCAACCCCGTTTTCCTCCCGCAAAGGCTTTTCGAGGCTCCCTGCCCATCGCGCCCGCTACCCGCTGCGCAGGGCCTTAAGGTGCCCTCACCTCTTTGCCTGCAAGCTATTCTAGCAGTTAATAGCGGAGCGGCTCCTCCTCCCCATTTTAGGTAAACCTGTTCCTCGCCCTGCTAACTGGCCCATCTTCTCTCCCCTCCACTTTACCTCCGCCCCCCAAAGCGCGCGCAAAAGGGCCTTGACCAAGCGAGGGCCGGCGATAGAGGAGGAGGAGGCCGCGTCTCGGCCATACTCACGCTATCGTGGTCCCACCGCACGTTGCTGCGCTTTTCATCCGGGGCCAGGTTCCTGTCCCGGCCCATAAGCTCGTCCAGAAGCTGGGCGGCCGAAATCATGATGCCCCGCTCGTCAAGTCCGGCCTCTCCGCCGCGGCCTCCAGCGCTTTCTTTCCTTCCCGCCGCCGCCCGCCCCCCCTCCTTCAATAACACCCAAACCGCGCCGCTGACGAGAGTGACAGAGACAAAATGGCGGCACCCTCAAGCCCAGGGCGTCCCCCACAATGCACCGCGCAGATCTCGCGCAACCGCCCAGGGTCTTGTGGCCCAGGCCTAGTGCTCGCCTGCGCGCGGATCTCGCCTGGGGCGCGGGGCAGGGAGTCGTGGGAGGTGCAGCTGCGTAGCCTTCTTTTCCTCTTGGATTGCGAAGGTGCAAGCTGACAGTTACTCCTGACTAGAGCAGCCCGTTATAAAAAAGGGTGTCCTCCGCCTTCAAGAGCGAGCAGCGTTCAGTTTTGCACAGAGCATCCCCTCTTTTTGATAGAAATGCGCAAGAGTTTGCAACCTCTTCACAGAATTCGGGAAATAAAATTTTGAAACGACTTGATCTGCTCTTCTATATATAACACTGCTGTATTTTAAGTCGCTTTGTTGTTCTCTTTTTTTGTAAGCCGCTTGAGTTTTTGTTTCTGAAAGAAAAGAAAAAAGTGACAAATACAGGAGATATCTCAGTCGGTGGAGCAGGAGAATCGTACTCTAGGTCATGGGTTTGAGCAAAAGATGACCTTTGTGGTCCCTTCCAACTGTACAAACTATAAAATCCAAGTCCCGTTACCCAAGCCTCTCAGAGCCTCAATACACAAACAATGCCTCTATTCAGCTTTGTTTTAAATAATCCTCTGGTCCCACATTTGCTTAACGAACCTTCAGTCCTGCACCTGTTACTATTAGAACCCCAATGGGAAAGGCAGTGCGTAGGTGTTTCCCCACAGCTCAATAACACAAAGAAATTAAATTTGACAAGGAGTACTTTAAAAAAATAGTCTCATGCTGTGAGACAGAATCATTATACAATCACTTGATAAAATATGGCCAGTTTTTGTTTATAAAACATCTGACACCTGAGGCTGAGTACATGAGACTCAAACTGCAATCCTAAATACTAGTCCTGAGCATAATGGGATATACTTCTGAGCTAAGTCAGAATTTCCCCCAAAAGAGAACTATCGTCAGCCAAGTATTGTCCTGAATTTGTGAACGGGACACAGAAGGGAAGTCATATTTGGCTCCTTCTTGTTTATATGAGTTGCCAACCTTTCGTTCTCTAAAGGCTTCTCTGCCTATCATATCAACGTACCTGTGAAAAAAACACACAGATTTTTTTCATGGAGAATCCCACCCATTCCAAGTAAATTTCCCAGGGTTTAAAACATTTTATTTTAGTTGAAAATGACTGTTAGATCTGGGCAAGTGTTTGCTTCTGGATCAATCAATGTGAACTTTTATTATGCAATCACAGTACAGTGTTCAGTGCAAAAACAGTATCATTAAAACAAAAACAGAACACAAAATCTTAACCATTAATTATCCTGCAAAACAATGGTGCGCATTTGTTTTACTGCTAGAAGGAACCTGGCACTAAAGTTTTGTTTATATTATTTATTTTCCCATATTTTATTAATATATTTATGCCCCACCTTTCTTTTTTAAAAAGACTACTAGGCACCTTAAACAATATTGACTCATTAAAAAAACACAACCAAAATAGGGAAAGTACACCTCTGGCAGAACCCCCTACAAACTGTCAAAATAGTGACTCGGTCCTACTGCACTAAAATATGTTAAGTAATGGGGCAGGCCAGTAGTGATGGACTTGAGTGGTTTTCCCTTAGGAGAGCATTCCATGGCTATAACGCCCCAACTGAGAAACTGCTGCCCTGTGTGTCTGGCCATCATAATTCAGACAGCAAGCGCTCTCCTGTTCCATTTTAAGAAGCAATCTGCAACATGGACTCTAAGAAACCTTAATTATATTACAAAATGTGCACATTGTAATAAAACTGGGGACAGCATTGGCAGATTACTCGGGAGACATAAATTTACCAAGTCCAATATTTCAAAAGGGCTGCTCTACATTGTATTTAGCTATTTTAGATTTACCGCTGTAGCCTGTTCTGCATCCGTTTAGAACTGCTACAGTTTTTTTTTCTGGGCTCCAGCATCATCTCTTGACGCCTCATACCTTCCTGTTTTGCAAGGAACTGGCTCGCTGTTTTAGTACGTTTGGATCAGTAGTGTTAACAGATTTGTTTGCAGCGTACATCGCGCTAGGAATCTGCCACCGGGGAAGGCAGGGAAACTGACGATCCTTTTCAGTGGAAGCACAAGCAATAAAATGCAGAGAGATCTGGAGCTGGGATAGGTTGTGGTATAAAGTAGTGATCGCGAGAAAGACTGCTTATATTTTAAATAGCAACACGTATGAGCAAATGGGGAAAAAATGAAAGTGTTCTGCAAGATTGCAGGAGCGCGTGAATGTTCGCGTGCCGGACTGTTGGTAGGAACTAAATATCTAGGTCATTGTTGTCGCATTTAATAGAGTCCCCCTGCGAGAAGGAGGAAGCCGTATCCGCTCTAGACTATGCAATTAGGGAAAAATGGCCTTCAGAAATGTGAAACTGTTTGATTTATGAGCCATAGGTAGGAAACAGCCGCATATGAGTTTAAGATGAAAAAGGACTAAGGCGTGAGACTTTTCTTTCAGGACGGATCGGATTCTTCCTGCCTCTGATGGACTAGTTTTATAAGATGATCCGTCGTTCGCAGTAGGCGGCTCCATTCGACAATCCCAAAGTTTTACTGCAAAGATAATTTTGTAACATGAGCTCTGCAGCAGAGGAAAAAGAGCTTCAGGAGCGACTGAGAGAAGCCGCTGCTTTGGGGGATGTTGAAGAAGTTCAGCGATTGGTGGAATGTGGCGTCAGTGTGAACTCTCAAAACGAAATCAACGGCTGGTGAGCATTTAGCAAGTGAATTGCATCGGCAGCTTTTGGGCAATACCATACGTATTGGCATTTTCAGAGAGCGGTGTGTGGTAGACTTGGTTACGGAGTCTGGAGTGATATTTTAAAAGTCTTTTTCTTCTTGCTATTCAGCCATTCTAAAATTCCTAAAAGGAGGGTCAGACAATGCATTTGCTGTTATGTTTTATTGTGTTCAAAAGTTTATTTTAATCTTGTTAGCAGTGTCTACATCACACTGAAGAGATCTGTTTGTCTGCTTGTTAGATCACAAGTGCCTTTCTCTTTTGTTGGCTTTTGTGAGGTGAATCTCACATTTTAGCAATTATATTCTTATATTTCTAAAAGTTCTCATAAAGTAAAAGTTACCATTTTTTTGTAATATAAATTGAATGTATGGCCACTGTGCTTTCTTTTCTTCTACTCTTGTTGGTTGGTCTTATGGAAATGTATTGTGATTTTGGTGTGACATGAAGTTGCCTTGGAAAGGGAAGGAGTGAATTAGTGAGATTTGCATGTGGCACAAAATTGTTTTGAGATTTGTTCAGAGTAGAAGAATATAGCAAAACTTTGTCAGAATGATACAATGATAGATAACTGCACAATGGAGAGAAAAAAACCTAACAATATTAATGTAGTTATAAATTAATTGTTATTAATTAATATACCATCCTATAACCAGAGAATTATAGTACAGGACTGTACAGTAAACTATTGGCAATCTCAAAATCAGTATTGTATACTAAATATGTTAGAAAATACAGAAAATTTAACATTGGTTAGAGTTATATGACTTCGTTGACCATTTAACAAAGTCTGCAGTACAGTAGTCTCAATATTCAAAAAAGAATCTTGAGAGCACACTGAGATAAAATAAGTAGTAATGAACTAGGGTGACCAAGTGCCCTGCTTTAGAGAGGACAGGATTCTCTTTGAAGGTGTCCCCCTCTGTTTGAAGGGCTGTCAAGTCCAAGTCTGGTTTAAAGATGAACCTGAATAAAGGAGGGCAAGAGCTTTGACGTTACTCCATCAACAACTGGACATCAGCCAAATGGGTCACTTGATTGTAGTTGTCTCATCTAGACTGAGATGCATTGTATATATTTTAAATTATAGTAATTATTCTAAACCTGCATCAATGCATATACGTTATCATATGCAAATCTATGTCCTTTTCAATTATGCCTGCATACTTTTTTTGGCACTGCATAACTGGGCACTATTTGTTGAACTGGAAAAAGCGTTGAATTTACCGGTAGATTATAGAGACTTGGAATCAAATCCTTGCTCACTTAGGCATCTCACTGGATGGTCTTACACTCAACATAACCTACTTTATTGGGTTGCTCTTAAGATAAAAATAGGATAACCTGATGTGTGCTGTCTTGAGCATCTTGGAAGAATGAAGGTAGACAAATGCACTAAACAAAGAAATAGCAGTTTTGCAGGATAGTAGGGGCCATGCTTGAAAAGGTCAATATCACTATAGGCTTGCCCACACTTCTGCTTGTGCTGTACCTAGAAAGCATGGGTCCAAGCGGTTTTCTAGACATGGGTTCAGTTTTCCCCTTGCCCTGCAGCAGGACGTGTAGATAAACCCTGAGTCTTGATTGGATGGTCCAGCTTCAGTTGCTTCAAAGGTGCAGAAGAATTACTTGCCCTCACTGGACATTGTTTGGAAAGGGGCAGGGTAATAAACCATACAGAGTTGCAGGAGGAGGTCTCCTCTGCCCCACTGGAGCTTTAATTATCACCATTCCTCATACAGTGGTACCCCGCAAGACGAACGCCTCGCAAGACGGAAAACCCGCTAGACGAAAGAGTTTTCCGTTTTGGAGGCGCTTCGCAAAACGAATTTCCCTATGGGCTTGCTTCGCAAGACGACAGCCCATAGGGAAATCTCAGGGACAGCGGGGAAGCGCAGCGGGTCTTCCCCACTGTCCTAGGACCTCCTCCGAAGCCTGGCAGCGGGGCGGGGACACCTCCTCCCGCCGCCGCCGGGCTTCGGAAGGCTCCTCCGAAGCCGGGCGGTGGGGCGGGAACACCTCCCGCCGCCGCCGGGCTTCGGAAGGCTCCTCCGAAGCCGGGCGGCGGGGCGGGAACACCTCCCGCCGCCGCCCGGCTTCGGAACGGTGCTCCGAAGCCGGGCGGTGGGGAGGGAACACCTCCCGCCGCCGCCCGGCTTTGGAACGGTGCTCCGAAGCCGGGCGGTGGGGAGGGAACACCTCCCGCCGCCGCCCGGCTTTGGAACGGTGCTCCGAAGCCGGGCGGGGGGGAGGGAACACCTCCCGCCGCCGCCCGGCTTCGGAACGGTGCTCCGAAGCCGGGCGGGGGGGAGGGAACACCTCCCGCCGCCGCCCGGCTTCGGAACGGTGCTCCGAAGCCGGGCGGCGGGGCGGGAACACCTTCTGAAGGCGGGCGGGGGGCAAAAGTCTTTGCTCCCCCCTGCCTGCCTGTCCCGGAGGGCTTTTAAATCGCCCCGGACAGCGGAGAAGTCCTCCGCTGTCCCGGGGCGATTTTAAAATGCCGCCCGCCAGCATTTTAAGATCGCCCGGACAGCGGAGAAGTCCTCCGCTGTCCCGGGTTTTTTTAAAATGTTGGGGGTGGGAAGAAAAGCCCTTGTCCCCCCCCCCAGACTTCAGAAGAGGTCCGGGGACAGACTGTCCCCGGACCTGGCCTGAAGGCGGTTTCCCTAGGAACGCATTAATTGATTTTCAATGCATTCCTATGGGAAACCGTGCATCGCAAGACGAAAAACTCGCAAGACGGAGAGACTTGCGGAACGAATTAATTTCGTCTTGCGAGGCACCACTGTATTTACATAGTCAATTAGTGTGTGTGGATCCTTTTGTAGTCACCCTGGTGCCATCTGCACACAACAGCAGACTATGGGAAACTCCCAAGGTTTGCAAACATACAAAAGGAAAAAGTTCTGTGCCTTTTTATCCAAATCACCCCAAATACACTAGACTTGAACACGAGAATTCTGTTTACGAAGGTATTGCCTGACTGTGGATTTGGGTATATGCAAGACTGCCTTTATCAAAGCAGTAGTTTGCTGTTACACTGAGATGTTGTTTGGAGGGGGAGGAAATAAATGTTTTGTATTTATACCTTGTCAACTTAAGTAAATTAGGTAATTGCATTAAATCAGTGAAATCCTTTCTAAAAATGGGTTTGGGCTTGTTTGTTTTTCCAGGAAGGGGAAATGTGCCTCAAATCTGAATTCAGTTGTTGTTGTTTTTAAGTGTGCCCCAGATATTGGAAGTTTAGAGTGTGGGCTCATCTCTTTGGCCTTGCTGCTAGAGAACTGCATGTGAAAGCTGTGAAACTAGAAGTACTGTAATGAACTTTGAAGCGCAGTGATTTGCAATAGGGAAGGATTCTGCCAGTAGGTGTCACTATAGGAATGTATAAGAAATATAAAAAATCTTTAAGAATAGCAAAACTGCTCAGCTTAAGGTAGGCTGTCATTATTTTTCAACGGATATAGTACATCAGTTTTTATTTTTATTTAATGTAGTGTGTTTGCACCCCCCCAAACTTAGCTGTTACATTTGCCTTGTGCAGGACTTGCTTGCATTGGGCCTGCAAACGGAACCATGCTCAAGTGGTATCGTACTTGCTACATGCTGGCGCTGATAAGGACGCTCTGACTGTTAAAGAAGAAACACCAGCCCAGTTAACATCAAAGAGGGAAATTAGGAAGATGTTGGGAGGTAAAATGATCGGTTGATACTAACAACTGTCTAGAATATTTTGGTGCCGAAGGGAATCCATAGTGATTTAATGAAGATGAAACAGTATGATCTTCCTGCCCTTGTAACTTTCTCCCCTAAGTCTCCTTTAATCCTTTCGCTAGAATCAGCATTGATGTGTACAGATACTGATTTGGAAAAAGGAAGACTGTAACCATCAAAAATTGATTGCTGAACTTTGACTTGGTTAAAAATGTAGTCCCTCGTTAATCCCAGGTGGGGATGTGCAGGGATAATTTTTGTTACATTTAATTTAATATCTAACTTCATAATAGAAGTATCAAATGATTGCATTTTATTATAGCATTAGAAATGCTTAATTTATTTTTATGTGCACATTGTAATTTTAACATGTACAGCTAGCTTAGCAGTGCTAGTTCTGTCTCTCTCTCCCCTGCCGGGTTACTCACCAAACCTCTGTATGTTTAGTTGGAAATTGCCTTTATTTAGAGCTATTCTTTATTTTGCAGTGGAAGATGCTGAGGAGCTTCCAGATGAGAAGAAAGATTCCGCCTTGCCCATTATCCCCAATTACTTGGCTAACCCACCTTTCCCTTATGTGTATAACTCCATGAGTAGCAGCACTACCAGCACCTCAGCTTCCTCTTTGAATGGAAGACTTTCCCCTTCCTTAGAACAGCACAATGAAGACTGCCCCATTTCTTTACCTCAAGTTCAGGCACCTGGCACTACCATGTTGCAACATGAAAAGCTTTCCCCTCTGGGGTCCAATGGGGACATGACAAGGGCAATGGCAGCGGAATCCCCAGAGCCTGCAGTCCAGAATGGTCACGGTCACCAGATGCCTCTTCCTCCAAACAGGACGCTCTCTTCCCCTGTTGCAGCTAAACAGCCTGAAACACAGCCACCAAATGGTTCCTGTGCTGGACCTGTCCCAACATTTCAGCCCTTTTTCTTCACCGGAACATTCCCCCTTAGTAACATGCAAGGTAACCTCAGCTGTTAAGCTTTCAAGATAACTTAGTGCTGCCTTTTGGTGAAAACAATTAGAATAAAAACTGTGTGTAGATTGAACAGAAATTGGACAGGATAACAAATCAATTAGCACAGAGTTTGGTTTGGTTTATAATCTTCCTTGGTCAGAAGTCCCTTCCTGAATTTTCTGTCACTTCATACAACCTAGTGGTCAAGACAGTGATCCCTAAATGAAATCCCACAAAGTTTCTGGGGGAGTTTTCTAGCTGCCTGGGAAACAGTCGCATAAGCAATAATCAGACATTTATCTGAAGGTGTATAGAAGAGGGAAGGCGGCCCTAACTAACCACTATGTGCATTCAATGTAATGTCTGGAAAATCTATGGGGAGATAAAACTGCGTGTAGGCCGTGTCTGCACAATTTATATATCTGTCAAACAGGCAGAGTCCTCGAATCACATGGGAAGAGCCTACATATGGCAATTATTTCCAGACATGTTATCAAATGTGCTTGGATGAGCCCAATCATTATCACCGCCCCCAGGCACATTCATATGAGCGTTGAATAGTGCTAAATTATTCCCTCTCACACCAAGCAGAGGATGGTCAGTACTGTGGATTTACAGAACTCATACCCATTGCCTATTGATTATATAAGTGGCAGTACCTTGGGTTGAAGTAGCTTCAAGATAAGTATTTTCGGGTTGCGCACTGCGGCGACCCAGAAGTAACGGAGCGCGTTGCTTCCAGTTTTCACCGCTCGCGCATGCGCAGACGGTCAAAATGACGTGATGCACATGCGCAGAAGCAGCAAATTGCGATCCGCGCACACGGGTTGCGTTCGCTTCTGGATGCGAACAGGGCTCCAGAATGGATCCCGTTCGCACCCAGAGGTACCACCGTATATTTTAGTAGTAGAAATTACTCCTTATGTTACGAAACTAAATGGATTCTATATCCCCCTGCCAAATCAATTCACTGTTTTTGTTTGGCCTATTGCAGATATAGAAAAATTGATTTATTGAAGTTGTTATTCCTGAGCTCTAAATGATAGCGTATCATTAGGGGTACCATAGATTCCTCTTTCCCCACAAACAATAATGCTTATTTGCCTTAATTGCTGTTGCTTAAATTGAATGCGTATCTAGGCATATTACCGAAGTAGTATTATTTATTTCATTGTTTTGAGCCTTCAAAACCTTATTGAGGCAACTTACAGTGCAAAAATACTTAAGGCTGGTTCTTTCTGCTAAAGGCAGAGATAGCATGGCCATGAGGAGGGTTATATCCCTGCTTTTTTTCTGCCGCTGCTAGGCAGCTCTGCAAGCATCAAGCAATAGTAGACTTGGCCCACATTTTCTGATGGAAGCCCTGATACTCATGCAGGCCCCATGAGAGCAACCACCCGAAGCTGAACTGTGAAAAGATGCAGATTTGCTGTTACACCATGGGCCGTGTTTGATGACAGCGGAAATGTGTTTTATGGCTGCACCTGCATATTCAAGGACCTTGTCAATTACCTGCCTCTCCCGCTCCCTCTCCCCCTGCCCCCCTCCCCAACTCGAGGGTTTCATGTGATGGCAGGTTTGGTCTAGCACGGACTGGGGAAGCTTTTTCAGCTTAATGGTTACATTATATTCTGGACCACATTCCAGTGGTGGGCAGGGCCTGGGGAAAAGTGGGCAGATCAGTGAATGTAAATGCTACCTTTGTATAGTAGGTTAGTATCTACTCACACACACCTTGCTCTACGCAGACGGTTGAAGGAGACCATGCAGCCAGGCAAATACACTTGAGGAAGGTGGCAAGCAGGGCTGAGGAGCATTCTGAGGCTCAGGGAGAGGTCTGGAGGGCTGAAGCTCTCCATCTCTAGTCCAGGAGCCTCACTGCTACTCCATGGCAAGCATCACGTTGAAGTTGTTATTGTTATTGTTATTGTTATTTATTTATTAAATTTGTATACCGCCCTATACCCGCAAGTTGCAGGGCGGTTCACAAGTTAGAAAAAGGGATTGCCAAAAGGGAAACAAGGCAACCTTTTGAAATTTAATTACTACCCAATAACATTTGCCAAGTGCTTATTATTAATGCTCCTAACAATTGTGGTTGTGTGTGTCTTTTAAAATTAGAACTGGTGCTTAAGGTCCGAGTTCAAAACCGTACTCTAAAAGAGAATGATTTCATTGAAATTGAACTGGATCGGCAAGAACTGACTTATAAAGAATTGCTCAGAGTAAGCTGCTGTGAGCTGGGGGTTAACCCGGAACACGTGGAGAAAATAAGGAAACTTCCAAATACAGTATTGAGAAAGGTAAGATCCTCATTCTGTCCTCGTTCCTCTGTTTCTTTTTTTATTCTTTTTCTTTTGCTGATGCCAGACCTGTAGAATGACACATGAAGCTGAATGCAGTCCAGTGGCTATATCTGATTCGTGTTTCATAACTTCCCTGGGTTTGAACCCTGAGGAAAGCAGCAAAGGCTGAAGACTTTTTGATTGACCAGGGTTTTCACCTGACATACTGCATTTAGCCTGGGTTCTGCAGGCCTGTTTTATGCATTTAAGAGATTGTGTGGTGGGGTGCTTAAGATACCTGTATTATTTCCTGAGACTTTTAAATCAGAAGTACCACAGTAGCATTTCAGCAATGTAACTCTGCCTGGACAAGAATAGGTCACTTAAGTGTGTAGGTAATAGATTAATTGATGGGTCTTATTTCTCCCCCAGTGATCAGTTTAGATTTTGGAGTTCATATTTGACACTGGCATTTTGGTGCTAATGCTAATGTCAAATTTTGGTGCTGGAGCAGATTTCTGTGGCAATAAGACTTTGTTATATTCTAAATATCAATTTAGAAAATCGGTGCAATGATGGAAATTGGATACTCCAATAAAAATGACTAAAAGTCAAAAGCACTGGGTGCAAAGATTCAGTGGAATCTCTCTCTCTCTCTCTGTGCTATGTTGAATTTTTGGTTGCATTACATGGCTAATGAGTAGGACAACTGTGTTCCCACTCCAGGTCTTTTTAAAATTTCAGTCCATGCAGGAGGGAGCTTTGTGTGTGCAGAATGGCAGCAAGCCATGTGCAAACCTACACTGCATGTTGCATGTTATGTGCAAGAGGATTTACCATCTGTGTAGTTTGATACTGGAAGTTCCTGTTCTCAGATGTAGGTATAGATATTCAAAGGGTTGGAGAAACATATATATCCAAATGCACACAATCTATATATTCTCATTTGCCCCTGCTCAGGGCAGGTGAAGATAAGGGTTTTCCATCCCCAAGTAATGTAATGGAAATGCTGTCCTGATACAACTTCTGAGGCCACTATGTGTGACTTTTCTTTCTGAGGTTCTTATTTAAGTAGGTTTTGCACATAGCTACATCTAGATTTGGGCCAATGGCTTTCAGCTGCATACCTGAGAGCTGAAACTGGGCCCAAAGTTATTCAGCATCACTGCTTCTGTATCTCTGACATTGGTTATACCAGTTTCTGATTCCTTTTGCAGTTGCAGTTTAGTATAACCCATAGGTTAGGACTGGGCAACACACAGAGTCTGTAAACCACATGGATTCAAAGCGTCCTAGAGTTTAGAGCTGGAAGGAAACTTGGACGTTTTTGGTCCAACCTCAACGTGCTGGATGCAGCTACAGCATCCCTGACAGATGGCCATGTGATGCTTGGTGTGCCATGCATGTTAGAATCTTGACAATTCAAGGAATTGAGTTGTCTCCCTGGATTCTCCCTGAGGCCAGTACAAGATGCTAACTTCAGAATTTGCAGGTCAGAATAGTATAGGTGTCAGGGCTGCCTCAAGTCTCAGCTCACAAAAGACCAACGCCAATTTCTTCTTATATACAAAAGTGTTTATTGGAGTTCATAGTTTGCTTCACATCCGGGGCGCGCAGCCCCACGTCTGTTACCCTTAGACCGTTGAAGTCCCCTCTGAGTCAGTCCCTCCCCTGCACCAGTTTAAGAGGCTTGCGCTGCTCCACCTCTTCCTCTCTTTCCTTTTCCGCAGGGTCTTCCTGCCCCCTGGGGTTTCGCCCCTCCTGGATTCCCCTGATGCGGAATCCCCAGATTGCTCTTGCCCCCTCCTGCGGGCTTTGGGACCTGGCTCCTCCTCCGGGCTCCCTGTACTTCCGCGTGCCTCCACATTTGAACTTGGCGCGCGCGCCCAACCTCTAACCTTCCTTTTGACAGTTACACTACTCCCTTCACTACTCCCCTCCCCTTCCGGGAGGGTGGCTTGCTCCGACCTCCCTCCCTTCTCTGCTGCCGGAGCTGCTTCCCCTGATACACTGGAACCTCCACCCCCTTCGCTGCACTCTGGCGGGGAGGCTGGTCCTGACGCCCAGCTGCCACTTTGGGATCCCCCGCTGGCCCCCTGCTCCTGACACGTCCCCCCTGGGGCTCCCCTGGCCT
Source organism: Podarcis pityusensis (assembly GCF_964106645.2). NCBI lineage: Eukaryota > Metazoa > Chordata > Lepidosauria > Squamata > Lacertidae > Podarcis > Podarcis pityusensis. The sequence continues at coordinate 32,900,049 of NC_138029.1, forward strand.
TGACCACCGGCGCCCCCTTCTGGGAATCCTCTGATTCGCTGGAAAGACTCATGGAATCTCTTGAGTCATTGTCATCCTCTTCCTCGCTGTCCTGGGATTCATCCCCATCGCTCTCCATCTCCTGCCTACCCTGTGCCTCTGTCCCTGAACCCCTGACAATAGGTTTTTCCTGTCTTCCATACAATAACTTATTTGCACAACTGCTGGGCACATCAGCTCCGTGCTAGCTAATGGCGAGCTGTTGTAGCCACACGCATGACCAGTCTTCTTGCCTACCAGCTGTAGTATCTGCTGTAGTATCTCCTGCTGCAGTCCGAATCCCCAGCTCGCTCGCTCTTTTCCTAGGTTTTTTGTTTTGGGTGCTCCACCCCACATAAACATTTGCTTTGAGTTAAGTGCGCTGATTTCCCCTCTGTTGGGTTTGCAGTTCAGATTGTAAAATCTTAGCGCACTCATCATTGCTTTTTCCAAGCTGTTAATAAAAATGCTCACTAGTGCTGGCCCAGGGCAGATCCCTGTGGAATGTCATTTAGCTCCCCAATTCAAACAATAGCAATCCACTAATAGCTACTCTGGCTGAAATCCACAGCATGCTGGAACATCTTGTGTGTAGCT